>NC_016133.3:54129349-55329349 GCF_000005505.3 Brachypodium distachyon
GCAGTTCTCCACTCCGCGGTGTTGCTTTCCATGGCTTTGAACTGGACAATTGATATCGGGGGTTCTTCTCCCAGCGCATCGAATCGCACCTATGCTCCTTCGGCGTGTCGTCTCCCAAAAGACAGTAGGGAGAATCCTGTGGAAGCTCGTGGTGATAGGCCTCACAGAGTCATGAAACCGGGGTACCGCCTGGAATAGGCGATGTCGGCCGTCGCGGGGTGCACCTCGCGGCCTCGAATCACCGTCTCAATCTCCAACATGGTTACCCTCCTTGGGGTCCCACTTGCTCGACGCGGCCCCTGAAGGAAGGCGGCGCTAGGTGGAGTGACGCACAAAGGACTGCCAAGGGTGCGCTGAGAAGTTCCTCATCATCGACCGAGGAGCAGTGAACATGGGTGAAAGGTGAGACATTGCCGAGGTGAGGTGGGGGGTTCATCTACAGTTTGGTGGAAAGAAAAATGTCAGTGAAATGATCAAGTGGGTGTATGCAAGAATAATATAATTGGCAATATGGTGGAATGAAGGTGTAAAGTGTAAAATGAAAAGTGGTATAATAATGCAAATATGATATGGAGGTGTAACGTGAAGAAAATAACTTGCAAGTTTATAAGAAAAGAGGAAATGTAGTATGCAGGTATTATATGGTGGCCTTATATGTGTGTATAAAAGAATAAAACAACAGATATGGTATGCATGTAACAAGGAAATATGAAATGCACAAATCCTAGGTTCTGGTCTTAATCTAATCTATGCTAGGGTCACGTTCCTACGGGCAACACAATGCTCTGATACCTTTTGAAGCGATCGGGCCCATAAAGGGTCGATCTATGTGCTTACAGTGCTAGTCCCTGGATCGACTCACTAGCACACACAGTTTCAAAATGTAATATCAAGATCCAAAGGTCAAAGTATATTACATCGCAATGATCCAGAATTTAAGAGTACTTTACAACTTTGCATAACCTCATGGGTCAGCATAAATAAAATAGAGTTTTAAAACAGCGGAAAGGTAAAGATAGATGAGCCACAACAACACCACGGTGATAGCATGTTGGAATGTACGCTCGCAACCCAAAACACAACGGTACCTCACTCGTCGTCGGGAACACCTGTAACATTAAAGGTTGCAGCACTAGGGGGTCAATACGTTGAATGTATTGGCAAGTTCAATAAGGGGTATAACAGACCTATCAAATACATGCAATATTTGGCCGAGTCTTTTTGCGTGGAAGCAAACATAGTTTTTTCTACTACAATTGAAGAATATAGTTGTTACTCTATTGGACATTGGGTACACACACCAATGCTCCTATTAAACTATGGACACCTGATAGAAATCCATGGTGCTCCTATCCCAAGTTCCAACCATCAAATTTTATTAAGAAATTGGATAACATGAGAAAACTAGATCGCATGGTTATATGTTTCGACTACATTTTTTTTTCCCGTGGTAATAACCAGATTATAGTAATTTCAATTTTTTGGATTTAGCATTTAATGCTGAATGACATCATCAATTGTGTCTCTCCTAGAGAGTGCAGGCTGGAAATGATTATGCATATGCAGCATGCAGGATTTCTTTTGTTATCAATTGATCCATGTGAATTCTACTAAGGCCTCTCCCAATGCAGTCTTTTAAGTGGTGTCTCTTCGCGCACAATAAACGCTAAAAGACCATCTTCTCAATGCATCATCTCTTAGTGTTGTATCTAAAGTATTTGTGTCGGTTTGCGTGAAGAAACAGTTGCTAGCATAAGAGACAATCTCATCATTAACTATGTGCCACATAGACAAAATGCTGACGTGGACAACTAAGAGGCGATGCCACGTAGGAGCATTGGGAGATGCCTGCCGTTCTTAGTTGTCATCATCAGCATTTTGTCTATGTGGCACGTAGTTAATGAGAAAACCGTCTCTTCACGCAAACCAACACGAAGACATCAAATCTCTCTCACAAAACTAAGTAATAACTATTTTAGATACAACACTAAGAGATAATGCATTGGGGAGGTGGTCTCTTAGCATTTATTGTACACTAAGAGACAAAACACCTAATAAGAGACCACTGGGAGAGGCCTAAGTAGGTGGCGCTGTACCATAAGACAAAGCTGGGCACGGTTCCCCAATTAGAGTTCCCTTTATTATTTTAATGATGCATTGGGGAGGTTGTGTCTTAGCATTCATTGTACTACATATCCTTGTGGTGTAATATGATCAACTTACAGGCAAGTAATAACCATATCTTGTGGTTGCACATGTAATATGATCAACTTAACTCAAAACACTATAAATTCACCTGGCTTCAACCAGAACTCGTGTGATTGTAGATGTGAGGTTCTTATCAACTTCCTTCAATTACAATTACTACGATGGTGCTTCAGTAAAACATCCATAAATTTCAGCTCACAAAGTTCTAATCTTCAAGCACGAAAAGTCATGTTTCTATGCTTTCTCTGGGCAAAATTTGGAAATGAAGGTTATGTTTTATTGCTTCTTTCCTTCAACATTTAATCCTTTTTTCTAATGTAACTTAAGCTGTCAGAATTTTGTCCTAATTATGAATCTGTTTACAGAAAGAGCATGACTGAGTATGATCCTCGTTTGGTAGCACCTGCTTGTTTGTATTTGGCATCAAAGGTGGAAGAGAGCACAGTGCAAGCAAGGCTTCTTGTATTTTACATCAAAAAAATGTGTGGTAAGTTTCATGGTCGTATAGTAGGCATATGTTTACCTGGAAGAGTTGCATAGCCTGTACTCATTATTTATTTGTGCTCCCCCAAATTGCAGGTTCTGATGACAAGTACCGATTTGAGATCAAAGATATCCTTGAAATGGAAATGAAGCTCCTGGAAGCACTTGACTATTATTTGGTTGTTTACCATCCCTACCGTCCTCTCTTACAGTATGACTCTCTGTCTCCCTACCATCTCAGTATGAATGGTATTTTCCACTGGAATTTGTATAGTTAACACCCCAGATCATTCTGTACTCTTAGCTTTGAAGCTGGCTCCCTTTTGACAGAGTGCAATGGTATTGAGAGGTGTTCTCCTTTACAGGTTATTGCAGGATGCTGGCATTACAGATCTGACACAATTTGCCTGGTAAACACTGTTTCTTGAATACAATGCAGTGTCAAATTGAGGATTGGATGCTGTTATCTTGCAATGGAACTTGTTGGCCTTTGTAATTTTGGTCCCATGGTGTCCTTTCATTTGGTTTGTGGTAGTTGTTTTGTGCTTTATATGCAAGAAAAGTTGCTTGATATGCTTTTAGTTGCATTTAGTAGTTAAAATCATCTTTCACCTTTTGAAACATTTCACTACATGAGTGATGTTAGTCTCGGAGCAACCGGACTGCTCTATTAGTGCCCTTTTCAGAATTTAACATCCTTGGTAGGACAGTAGGATCTTAGGGGCATATATAGCTCCGTCATGTGTTCCTTCTCATTTTATGTAGCAGAGGATAGAAGATAAAAGGGTTTTATCTGGATCATGTGGAAAACAAATACTCCATATAATTGTAATACCTATTTGTGATGATTGTGCGCTCAGTCATCAACTACACTTGTGTCTAAGCTGGTTAGATACTGTTATTTGCAGGGGCCTTGTCAATGATACTTACAAGATGGATCTTATTCTCATATATCCTCCTTATATGATTGCATTGGCCTGCATATACATTGCAAGTGTTCTTAAAGATAAGGACACAACTTCATGGTTTGAAGAACTCCGTGTTGACATGAACATTGTAAGTGTTATTGTTGATATTTTCACCGTCGATTGGCGAGTTGGTCCCTCTCATTAATCCATTGAACACTCTACTCAGGTTAAGAGTATTTCAATGGTAATCTTGGACTTCTATGACACCTATAAGATCGATCCTCAAAGGGGCCTCCCGGAGGACAAGATCATCCCTGTGATGAACAAGTTGCCATCAAAGGTGTAAAGGCGGATCTGGCACCAATTTCAGTCTGATATTTCAACCATATTTTGCATTTTTGACTGGAGTATATGTATGCCGCATAATCTTGGATAAAATCAAAACCAAGATATGGCGAATGACCCGATGGACTTGGGAGGATAGCATCTACTTGGTAGAACCTAAGTTGTTTTCAGGATGATGATCCAATATGAAAGAGTTTGGTTGATGTGATTGTAACAGGCTACACGGCATTTATATTTTCTGCTCGTATGTGGAGTATCAAGTGAAAACCATGATTTGGTACAAATCTAAATATCTCCAACCACAGACGTTGGATCCCAGACGAACAGTCTGGATGAGAATTGTCTTATGAATTTCTGGATGTGTTCACTGGCCGCTGCCTAGGACTGAGAGCTCGGACTGAACGTTAACACATCAACCTGCCGGGTAGGAACAGGCCTAACACAAGGGATCAAGCGTTAGAGGTTGATTCGCCGCCAAGATGAAAGACGCGCAGGGCCGACGCGGCGTCTTCCTAAGACTCAACTTCAGCCTGAAAGAAGGGAAGCCGGAGGCCGGACGACTCGGAGATACTAGCCACTAGGAAGATCAAATCAGTAGGTCGGGGTTTCTGTAAAATACAATTATGGCCACAGAATGTTCGCGATCCCACATGGCACGGCTGTGGTCGGAGATTTTCAGTTTTGCACCAAAGAGGGTTATCGGTCTGATGCCTCTTTTGTTGTTCGAGGTCATCCATTCTGGATACCAATTCATCTACCGCTTATGCCCTGTTTGTTTGGACTTCTTTCAGTTTTTGGTGTTTTTAGCAATCTCAAAAGCATTTTTTATGTTTACACGTGAATCTGAGAAGCACTTTCGGACGTGCTTTTGGTGCTTCTAGCTGAGAAGCATCTTTGGAGGTGCTGGAGGTGCTTCTCAGCTTCATGTGTAAACGGGAGAAGTGATTTTGAGACTGCTAGAAACACCAAAAGTTGAAGCAGAAGTCCAAACCAACAGGCCGAAAATGTAGTTGAAGATATGGCTTATGTGTCTCCAGCAGCAACAGCATATACCTGTCAGGAATCGCAGCTCCCGGTCCAGCCATCTGTTATAGCTGACTAAAACCATGAGATATACCAGGCAAGGCACTGAAAAGCAATAGTCCAGTACATTCCAATTCCACCATTATTACCCAGATTCAAGCTAACCACAGTTACATGGATTAACCATCTAATACATGCACCACTCAAATTCAATCAAACTTTCTATCTCGGCATTTGCTACAAGTTTTTCAGCAATGATACATCTAAAGAATTGACGCGCTGAAGCGCCCGAGCTGAGAACAAATTTCACAGGAAGATGTTACTACAATTCCCTTCGGCACGCTTCCGATGGACCTGTATTACACAGAACCGATGTTCACTGGGCTGCCCAGGAAAAAGAGAAGCTCATGGATAAGCAGAAGGACTCACCTTCAACATGAGAGTTTGGAAGGTAAATACGATGAAAATTGTTCTTTCTCAGTATCTTGCGGCATGTAGGGCATTTCTTCTGAAACTCGAGGGATTGCTTGATGCAATCGGTGCAGAAGATATGGCCACAGATAGTTGATGATGGCTCCACCAACTCGCCCCAGCACACCGGACAAGTATAAGTTGGTTCCTTTGGAGCCACCTTAACAGGCTCTTCCTTAGTTTCCACCACATTGTTTGACTGTCATGATGGAAACGTATAGGTATAGTTAAGAGTTCCGCAAAAAGCACAATGCAGTAAGGCTAATACAAATTGGATACAAGGACCAAATCTGTAGAGAAAACTAGAGGGTTTCCTCCAACTTGTTCCAACATATAGCATATCGGTACAACTCGTGAGTGCCAAACTGCCAACAAAGAACCTTAAACTGCTAGCAGCTATCAAGAACAATCTGAACAGATTCTCTTAAATATGAACAATATGAACAGATCTATTTGGCACCATAAAAAAATTGCAACTACGAGTGTCCTCGTGTTCTCTATGACTTCAACACAACAAGAAAAACGTTTTGTGCTTCAAACGGATAACTTTTCTTTACACTTATAAAGATCTAAATTGGTGATCGCGAGTTCACTCCAACAAAACTACCTCTTAAAGGCTATGGAATCATCTAATTGTCACTCATTTTATACGTATCATGATCTTTTGACTATGCTTGATTGGTTTTCCTGACTTTCAAGAGTAATTGTATTTTTCAAAAATATTATTTTGACATAATTCTTATTTATCAGAAATTTTAAAAATATGAGCGACACATATTTAATCAACTATGCATAACACAAATTCTTAATTTCGTAGCGGAGCACGGACATTTAGCTAGTATCTCTTAATAATCTGCTAAAAGGGCAACAAAATTCATAACTTCGGACAAAGACAAGCATATACCAAGATACCAGCTTTGAGGAGAAAGTAGATAAAAACTAAGCGGTAATAGAAAATGTGCCTTCTATCTGAGAAAATTACTGCCATAGAAAATTAAATACCTGCAGGCTGGACCCCTCTCCCCTTTCTGTAGGCCTTTGGCGTTTGTTCCCTGCATTATGAGAAGGCACAGCTGCATTATCAGCACAAAACACGCCTAATTGAATAAAAGGGCCTAAAATGAATGAGAATCAGATACCATATCGATTAACATTTTTACGTCTTCGGCTTAAGCTTTCTAGATTCAGTGTTTATACATGTGCAGTGTGTGATAACAAACTACTGTAGAAAATTAGAAGAATAAAAAAAGTCAAATAACTGAAAAAACTGATGTTCTTATGCTATACTCAGAGCATCACTAGAAGCAATAACCCAAAAGTGTCCATGTTGTTCATGCATTGGACAGTTTTAGAAGAACCTATCAAGACAGTTCATATTAAGAATCTATCACCCAGTTTCTGTAGTGTTAATGGCCAAACTGCTATGAGATGCAATGTATGTGTTAAGTTATGTACTAACCTTCCCAGTCAGCATCTACCTCCAGATCAATGTATGTGTTAAGTTGCATTCTACTTCTCCGATTCCACCTCTGCAAAATGCAAGATAGTTCAATATAAATGCCAGAAAAGATGCATCCATACCGAACTCTTAAAAGGAAGAATTTAAGCACATGAAGTGGTACAATAAACCCAAGTAAATGGTGTATGTACAGATGGTGCTACTTAAACATCGTCATGGGCCCAATGCATAACATTAATTCTTTAAAAGTGAAGCACTAGCTCTTTCACTTCAAGATAAGAACAGGCATGTACCAGGGGAGGCACTTGTGAAGGCAATATTATCTGCAGTTCATCGTGGAGAGCTTCGACATCAATAGGTGATGCGCGTGAACCAGTGGAGGTTGACACCCCACGACGGTTCCCCGCCACTGATGAGCTTCCATCCAAGTTCACAACAACTTTATCAGCAGATCCATCTTGTGATTGCCCCCTTGAGGCGCTCTGTGCACCGGCGACAGTACTCATGCTATCAGAATCAACCTGCATTTTAAGAGCGTATGATTCAGTTCAATCAACTGCCCTGCCACATTTGTCTATTAACAGAAACGATTTTGCATTAGAGCAACTCCTAGAGATGGCCAAAACGGTTCCCAATAACTTATTTGAGGAATATGTCCGAGAAACGGGCTCCAGGTTCCCCATCGCAACCCCCATTTTCAGCCGCGCCCCAAATCACCTTCGGGCTTTCCCTTCCCTGCACGCAAGGTCGGCATTCCCAACCCATCAACGAACTCATCGGAGCATTCCCTCCCGCCAACGTACCTCTTCCCTTCCCCGTCTCCCACCTCTGCAGCTTGCCTCCCGCCGCCGCCAAGACCTGTTGCTCGGTCCGAAGGGGGGCGCCCTCGGGGGAGGATGGGGCTCAATCCGAAGGTCGGGGGAGGTTGCTGGAGTTAGCAACCGTGGTGGCTCACGGGCCTCGCCGCCGATGAACAGCACGACCTCCCAGTTGAGGCAGGCGGCGCGCGTGGCCGCAGCGTTGGCAGGGGCAGGCAGCGCGCGTGACCGGCGGGGGGGGGCGAAGGCAGTGGGTGGGCTTGTAGGCGGAGACGACGGCTGAGGTTGGCGTTGGATCGGGAGGGAGAGGTTGCACTGGCATGGCATGCAAGCAGACTCGCGCTTGACTCCCGCTTCCAGACCACTAACTCGCTAGTTCAAAGAGTTAGCTCAAATTTTGATTACAAAATTTAAAAATTATAGAGGAATCGAGAAGATGTTTCTCATGGACTTCTTTTTTATTAGTACTCCTAATATAATTGGCAAAGCTCATGCTTGTTAATACAAATAGTCTAGATAGAATAAAAAAGCAGATCGGTCCCAAAAAAAAGCAGAGAGAAATAGGGAAGATGGTTTGGGAGAGAGAAAAGAGGATTGGATAGCGCAGACGAGAGAATTGCACAAGACAGAATGTTATGCTTATACGATATTTTAATGCAGTTTTCAAAAAGTCTAATGTTTTTTCGATATATATACTTCAATGAATAGTTAGAAGAAAACAAAAAATGATTTAAATTATGGCCATTATATATATATATATTGATTTGAATAAAGTTTTAAAATATATTTGTTCAAAAAAAAAGTTGCAAGATACAAATAAAATATAAAATATAGGAGAATGAAACATAGATGATGAGATTTGAGAAGGGAATCTCACGTGCAGTTTTAGGAAAATCGAATTTGGGCGCATTTGGAGTTGTTTTTAGAAGAAATCAACATGTATATGTCAAGGCTGTACAATACTATGATTGGATCTAAAGGATAAAAAAGATAGGAGAAGGAAGAATACCAAGTGGCAAGTTACTAAGGCATATATGCCTCTATTCAAGAAGGGTATTGAGCAACAATTCTAGAGACATTACAAGAAAACAATGTGTGACTGATGATAGTCATGGATTCCTTTTATCCGTGATAGCCAATGAATTGATGAGTCGAGACAAAGATAACTTAGAGTTATCTATCTTATATGCTAAATATGCCAAGGCAATAGAACTTGTTGAAAATGTACATGAAGCAAGGACATCATGCTGCACAACTACTTTGGTATAGTTGCAAAGGTAACCAGTAGATGGCTTGATGGTTGGAATGTTGATATATATGTCATGCCAGAGGACGCGGGTTCGAACCCCGTTTTCCCACCCGGTCTTTCTTTCTTTAAAGTCATGCCTATTCCTCTTTACTCTGAGTTTCACCAAGGCATACAACATCATTCCCGTAAGAGCAACAAGCAATGGGGAACATCTATTTATATGCGAGTTAGCATCAACAACATATCTTTTTTAAGTAAACTACATCGATCCTCGGTGCCAGGTACTCAGGTATGTCAATCCTGAGGATAGAAGTAGAGCATGTAAGCTCGTCACACTATCAGGCCAGATAGGAACTAGTTTGTCAAGCTTAAGAAGTGAAAAGTAAGAAAGTTGTCTAGTGAGGCTAAAAAACATGGACAGCATCCTCCCTCTATTTGCCAATAGCTTTCGCCTTCCTCTCTTTCATTTCATGCCGGTTCACCTTAGCCAACCGATTCCATATCGCTAGGCTATAGTAGCCTTTGATTAGGTCCTCCTCGAAATACTTTTCATAGCTATAATTCAATACACTTTAATTTTTTCATAGCTTGACACGTGCAATTTTACTTGCAATGGTACTCATGAAAAAAGATAGAGCCGTTTCGCTATGACTGGAAGATGGTCAAAAAGCTAATGGATGAGCCACAAAAGGTGGTGGTGAGGGGGCGGGGGGGGGGGGTAAGAGATAGGGTATACAACTAAAAGGGTGAGGTTGAGATAGAGGAATGAAACAAGCCAGTGAAACGGCCCAAGACCACGAATATGGACCTATAACCATAATACTTGGAGAGCTCAAGAAATTCCATCGAAATAGAAGACCCAAGTTGTAATGGAACAAGAAGACGAACGGGAAGGGCGTGCTCACTCTTGTTGAGCTGACAGACATTACAATAAAGAACAAAAACTTGGAGGGAGAAAATATAAGCAAGAAGACCCATTGTTTTCGTGCAACTCGAACAATGATGGAAAACATCCAGCATGTAGCAGTGAACATATGCTAGCTAAGTTGAAACTCCGAAAATAAAGTACAAGCAAGACAACTTTTTTTTGAAATCATGTAGCATCGAAGAAGAGCATAGATCGATTAACAGAATTAGGGGAAGTATCGTTCATTTCCCTGGAACACCACGAAAAACATCTGTACCACTCATTGCTAGTGAACCTGAGTATCTACCCCTCAACAAGCATATGGGTCGTATCCTAGACATTGACCTCCAATTACCGTACCATTTAGGACAGTAAAACTAAGCCTTCTTCAACCCTCTCACGCACCCAACATTCGCAACCATCTGATTGTGCCCCGAGGTAAAATCTGCCAATTCGTTCGTGGGCATTCATCCTATAGAGCAGCTGCTCACAGAGAAAAAATTAAGCCTAATAGTTAATCGGGCCGACTGGGTAGCCTGGACCAAGCTGAGCTGAGGTGTAGTCGAGTATTGCCCTGGAATCTGGTCGACCGAACCAACAGCTAGCTCGTTGGAAAAAAAAGATTTCCAGATAGATTGAACCCACAACTTTGTACCGTTCTACTATGATACTATCTATGTGCTGATGTAAATATATGTATAATCAAAACCAGCAACCCGTCTCCACTAAAATTGCACACAGTTGATGGCCAACTCCAAAAGTTGAGGTACTAACCAACTAAAAAAAACATATTCAAAACCACTTTTCAATTATTGTCTAAAATTTTAGTCATTTTGTGCAAATATAACCATCATATCTCTGTAAATTCCCAAAAACTATATGAAAGATGGATAGGCACAGCATTCCCATCTATCTGCAGTCTTCCTATCATTATATTTTTCGAAACTGATACGTAAGGCAATGCACACCATCATGTTCTAGGTGGTACTGAATATAACCATCACTTGCACCTATTCTGGACCTTTCAACCCATGTTCACCTAGACCTGGAAGATCTAATCATGCACATAACCTTCTCTATCCCTCTCATATACAGTTTTTGGTGAATCAATATATTGAAGTTGCTTGTACAGGAACCCAACCTGTCCATTTCATAGTTCTATTAGAGTTGCTTGTACAGGAACACAACCTGTCCCTGTCATAGTTCTACAATAATAGACCTGGACATCAAAACTTTCAACAATTTTGGCAAGTCCATATTTGCCGACTATACTTTCTAAACCATTGCATCTGAGAAAGTGAAATCACATATAGAACCAAATATTTGGACCAAAACCTGACGATCTAGGAATCCGACATTTTATCACCATAAATCAACAATGAAAAAAAAATCCAACAATTATAGAAGGCGGAGAACCCAACGGGGAATAATAAAAAGATGGTAGAAGAAAACTAGATGACGAGCATAGCTACTCCTAATACTGACCGAGGGAGAGATCTACTGAATCGATCAAATCGTGCAGCGGGAACTTTGCCTAGAGTTGAGCGAATCCGATCTAGGAATCGGGAGAAAACAACACGGCAACCGAATCAACAATTCCGATCCGTGATTAGTTCACTGAATCAAGATCCAACACCCCAAGACGGTATACTTGCAAATCCAAAACGGATTGAGATCATACAATGCATACATAAAAGGATAGGGATTTGCACTTACAAGAACCCAACTCGTAGTTGGGTCATCCGCCTGCTGCTCGCCTGGGTCAGCCGCCTGCTGCTCGCCCCACCAACCCTAATACCTGGAGTTTCTACCGTGACCCTCGTTTAAAAAGGATGGAGATGAGGGCGTTCCTTTCCTTTTTTTTCCCTTCTATCAAAGGAAATCTTGGAGGGGCCACCTACCATAGGCTCGTGTTGTGGGGGGCGCTGTCATAGGCTCGCATTAATTAGGAGGAGACTGGAGCGATGGTCCCACCTAATTTAGAGGGAATTGATGACAGTTCTCCACAGCCGAACGATAGGGGGTCGGCTTTGGGTAGCGCGTGGTCGTGCTTACAACAGAAGTGTGTCATAAGGGAGCACGATGGAATGGGTTCTACAGATGGTCAGACGAAGAGGTGAGGAATGGAGGATTCAGGATTAGATTGAGGTGGGAGATTTATGGCGTATGTTTGTTGTTTGGTGTGTTGAACGTTGTGTTGCTACTACCTCATCTCTTACACATATGGGCTGGTAAAAAAAAAGAACGATGCCAGCCAACAAATGTTGGGTGTAATTTTTCCGTAAATGTCTTTTTTCTAATTTTATTTGCCCGAGTGGGCCTTTAGAATCAAAATTCGGTTTTAGGGGACTGATGGGCACTACTTGAGAGGGCATTTCTCCCTAAGTAGTTTTGGTGATGATGACAACATGTGTGGTTATCTTATCTTGTGCTAAGTATTTCAGGTTTTATAAAGAACTCGACACAAGATGAGTTGTGGACCCCTAAAAAGGAAAGAAGCGTAGCGGTGTTTAGCGGCTTTTTCAGTTGATTTGAGTCGTAGGTCATCCGTACTATTAAGAGGGGATCCACAAGGAAAGGTAACGGGTGAATCAATTTCACGTGCACATCTACACCATATTGCACCCACTAAAAAGCCTACCAAAAAGGTGTTTGTCGAAAATATGTTTCAAGTTGTGTTTCAGGCTGTTTTGGATTCCAGGCGGCGGAAGTTCCGGGTGAACTTCCGCCCGAACCTTCGGGTGCTCTCTGTTAGTTCCGGAGGAATATGCGGAACTTCCTGTGAATAATCGGAACTTCCGGTCAGACGGAAGTTCCGGCCTATCCCAGCGCAGTGCATTACAGCTTGATTTTTAGGATCCCATATAAGTACCCCTTCGTCCCCAACGAGCTAACTGGCCGTTTCCACAGCCAAGAACACCCCAACACCATTCAAGAACACGTCAAGCTTAAATCTTCAAGATCTCCCTCCCTAGCCACTCACAACTCTTGATTCTTTGAGGATTGGAGGAGAAGATCTTGCCCTAGGGTTTCACCAAGTCAAAAAGTTGATTCCCCTTGTTTTCTTTGTGTATTTCGTTTCTCTTGGGTTGTTGGGAACTCTAGACGAAAGCGGTCACCTCGAGCTCTCCCTTGGTGTGAGGAGTTTGAGGCTTGGATTGAAAGCCTCCTATTGAATTGTGGAGTTTGCCCCAGTCAAGTTTGTAAGGGTTTGGCGTTCGTCCTCAAGGAAGCCATTAGTGGAACTCACCTCACCTTTGTGGTGTTGTGAGAGCTCATTCCACCTTTGTGGTGTGGTGAGTTGGAGAATAGAGTGAGCCTTCATGACATCTCTACCTTTGTGGTAGAGCACTTCTCCAAACGGAGACGTACACCGATCCCAATAGGTGGAACTCCAGTGAAATCTTCGTCTCCACGTGTGGTATCATTTCCCCTTTACATTCTTATTATATGTATTGTTGCTTTGGCTATTGCATTTCATTCTAGGGTTGCATTCATTTTAGAGAATTTAGATAACCCTAAGATTAAGTGTTTGTATCTTTCAAGAATTGAAAAAGAAAAGTTAAAATTTATTAGCCTCCTATTCACACAGCCCCCTCTAGTCGACCATACCGATCTTTCACTACTCCGTAAAGATGTTTCTGATCAAACTTTGTACTCTCTTCGATCCATAAAATGTGTCGTCCATTTTTTATGTATTGAGAGTGATTACAAGTCTCTATTGAACTTTCGAAAAGAAAAAAAGAGAGATCATTATTAAACGATGGATAATACATGGATGTAGAAAATGTCTTGTAGTTCTAGATGGCGAAGACACCGCCAATATTATGAAAGCCGATCGTTGATGGTCGTCATCGCCTATATTATGTGGAGTTGTAAAATGACCGGTACAACAAGTGCCGTACAATCTTGGTGGTCGGCACAAACGATGCCCGATTCGATTAAACTGGAGCAGAATAAAATTTGTGACAGCGTTGCTGGGTTTTTTTCTTTCGACGGATCACTCGCTCCTTCTCTCGTCGGCGAAGCAACCGACGATAACAGTCAGACCATCCCCGGCCGCGTGGAGCGCGTCGCGTCAGGCGCACGCACCGCCTCTCCCCCACATCGAACTCCACACGATCGTAGAGTACCTATAATCCCCCGTTTTCTCCCGCGGCTCCCAGCTGATCACTTTCCTCTCGCGCATTCCCCTCCCCTTTGCCGCGCGTCATCTCCAACTCTCCTTGATCAGCTCGCTTCCCCACGGACCGAATTCCCCCCCTCCAGTGAACCCGGAGCAGCCATGGGCGGCGCCAATAGCCGCGAGGACCTCGACCTCACCTCGTCTTCTGGCGAGGAGGAGGAGGACGACGAGGAGTACGACGCGGAGGAATCACCCGCATCCGGGAGGCAGCGGGAGGACCCCCTCCGGACCACCACCCCCGCGTCGATCGAGCTCCTCGATGCCAGGCTCAAGTCGCTCGATCTCAAGTACCAGCACCCCAACGCCGCCAAGCTCTACCTCCACGTCGGCGGCGCCTCCGCCGACGCCCGCTGGATCCCCGCCGAGCGCCGCGCCACCTACGCCTTCGTCGACAAGGCCTCCCAGGACAGCAGCGATTCCTCCTCCTCTGAACCTAGGTGGGTCCTGGAGGTGGGCCCGGGGCGACGGGTCACCGCGCCCGTTGGGCCGGAGCTCCAGCTCAAGGCGCTCCCCTCGCAGCGCCGGGCGGACTTCGCCGCGTCCGGGTCCGTGTGGGCGCTGCGGCTGCCCACCGACGCCGCCTTCCGCCGGTTCCGTGAGGAGTACGACCGGTGCCTCTTCGAGAACACGTACGGGGTCGAGGCCACGGACGAGGGCCGGAGGGAGGTGTTCGGCGCCGACTTCGCCGCCTGGGCGCGCCCCGGGTTGGCTGATGACGCCGTCTGGGCCGACGCGGAGGACGACTTCAGCCCTCCTGCCACAGCCTCGGCAAGGGACCTGCTCGAGGAGTTCGAGGAGGAGGCCGGCGACGGCAGCAGCATCCAGAGCCTCGCGCTTGGCGCGCTCGACAACAGCTTCCTGGTCGGCGGCGCCGGGATACAGGTGGTCAAGAACTTCCGCCACGGCGTGCACGGGAAGGGCGTCTCGGTGAAGATCTCGGGCGGCCGCGGCGGCAGTAGCAGCACTAGCTATTCGACGCCGAAGAAGGCCCTGCTGATGCGCGGCGAGACCAACATGCTGCTGATGAGCCCTGGTGATGCCGGCGCACCTCGTTCCAATGGCATCCACCATGTTGACATCGAGACCGGGAAGGTTGTCACCGAGTGGCGGTTTGAGAAGGATGGAACTGACATCACAATGCGAGACATTGCCAATGACAGTAAGAGCGCGCAGCTCGAGCCCTCCGGCTCAACCTTCTTGGGGCTGGATGACAACCGTCTGTGCAGATGGGATATGCGTGACGCAAGAGGCAGGGTGCAGACGATTGGTAGCTCCTCAGAGTCACCGGTGCTCCACTGGTCACAGGGCCATCAGTTCTCACGGGGCACCAATTTCCAGTGCTTTGCAAGTACTGGGGATGGTTCAATTGTTGTTGGTTCTGTTGATGGCAAGATTAGGCTCTATTCCAAGAGTTCGATGCGTATGGCGAAGACAGTGTTCCCAGGGCTTGGGTCACCAATTACTCATGTCGATGTTACTTACGATGGGAAGTGGATTTTGGGCACCACTGACACATACTTGATCTTGATTTGCACCATCTTTAAGGACAAAGATGGGAAAGAAAAGACTGGGTTCGGTGGGCGCATGGGAAGTAAGATCGCAGCACCTAGGTTGCTGAAGCTCAGTCCACTGGATTCAATCTTGGCTGGGACTGACAACAAATTCCATGGCGGCCAGTTTTCGTGGGTAAGTGTCAAGGTCTTATTCATAATATTTAGTGGTCGTATTGCCATCTGGTAATCTAGTTAAGTCTAACAAAATTTTGTTTCCAGTGTGCAATATTATCAATCATCTAGAATTATCTAGTTCTGTTATAGAAAAAATAATACAGTGAACTTGTAATCAATAATGATAGTTTATAACTGACTGTTCACACTTAAATGTAATCTGACTGCATTATTCTCTCAATTATACAGTTGAGAACTTGTAATGATTAAATACATCTTTACAGGAGGAAAAAAAAACATGCCATCTATTTTTGGTAACTGAACATTTACTAGGTAGCATGTCTATCCCGGCGTGGTCATGTGAAACTTTTGGGATAACTGATAATTTTGTGAACCATATCAATTTAAACTGCATAACTGTGGTGCTAGATTACATAGCCAGTAAAATGGTTATGCTGCATAGTTATTCATTTCTGTTCATTAGATTTAATGTTTACATAAGTTTGGTTTAGCCTTCAACATTGCAAAAACTAACAAGGAAAATACTTGATGACTGTCTTCACCTTGGAAATATTTAACTTCCTGCGATGGCCTAGTGAGTAGAATTGAGTTCTGAAGTCTCCTCCCTGCCTTTGATGAAACTAACTTGTGATCTTGCCAAAAGATTGGAACGCCATTTAAGATTTTGTACATGCATGTTTTTTTCAACTGGCAATTGGGTAGCCTTTGATGAAACTGACTTGTGATCTTGCCACAAGATTTGAATGCCATTTAAGACTTTGTCCATGCATGTTTTTTCAACTTTTAATTGGGTATATAATGGTTGGAATTTGGAAATAACATTTGAGGTATATAAACGTATTTCCTTTCAACAATTGAATTCAGAAATTTGTTTCGCATGTCCATCGAACCTTCAGAAGTTATATCCCCCAGCCCTTGTTATTTTCATTTTTTATTTTTTTATTTCCTTGTGAACGTCTTCTTACATGTTGCTTAATTCTTCAATATTGATAATGATGAGCAACTCTCCTGATACTTGTTCCGTTGTGATTTTTCCAGGTAACAGAGAACGGGAAGCAAGAAAAACATCTCGTTGCGACAGTCGGCAAGTTCAGTCTCATATGGAACTTCCAGCAAGTCAAGGACAGCAACCATCACTGCTACCGTGACCAGGAGGGTCTCAAGAGCTGCTACTGTTACAAGGTTGTCCTCAAGGATGAATCCATTGTAGACAGCCGCTTCATGCACGAGAATTTTGCCACAAGCGACTCCCCCGAAGCTCCTCTGGTGGTCGCCACCCCGATGAAAGTCAGCTCCTTCAGCATCGCAAACAGGCGCTGACCTTGATGTTCATTTCATTATGTATCTTAGTGTTAGAATTTACAGATTTTTGTGCAGCTTGAGTACTCTCCTCTTCGGTTGATTTCTTGCTTGGTTCTTTGTTGTAGAGCTGTGTATTGCACGTTGTTCTTGATCCAGATCTGTTTTCTGAAAGTCTGGAGGGGCTGTTACATGTATTTATTTGTGTTTGTGTGTCCATCAACAATGTGTGCTTGCCAGACATTATGTTTGACTATTGGGGTTTCACTCTTTTTTTTTTGGAAGGAGATTTCGCTTACATGTATGGATGCATTATCTTCTCTTTCGAGATGGAGGATGTATTCTTTCCGAGGTTCGTTCAGTGGCAAAGATCATCCATGACATGACACTGTTGAACGTTACGAAGAGCCTTGGTGTGTATCAACATAGTTTCATTTGCTTTCAGTAGTAATGCAGCGCCCTGCTTCTAAAAACTTTGTTAATGTGACATCATTGTGTTGATACAATTGATCTTTTTTAGGGGAAGTGATACAATTTATTTTTTTGAGAATATACAATTATATACTCATCTCGAAGTGTTCCACTGGCGAAGCTATAACGGGCCGTATGCTACTGCAATAGTTCGGCCGAGCAAGCCTATAGCCACGAGCCCACGATGTTTGCCATGGGCCTTTATGCACGTAGACCCACCATAAACGGCTGAGGCCTGCACTCCCCGTAAGAAAAACTGTGGCCTGCGCTGATCACTATTTCCCTTTTCCCCTAACACAATAATCCACGTCCTTCTACTTTTTTGGCTCAGCATCTTGGAATCTTGGATCCAAAGGCCGGGGTGCCAATGCATGCCATCACGTACCGGCACAACCTTTGCTGTCCCATCACCATCAACCCTGAATTGCTACAGATGATAACATTAACACCACACACCGTCCCAGTGCTTTTGCGTCCTTTCCTTAATGGCCATGAGAGATGATCGTTAACAAATCAACGAACTCTTCCCAGCTGCGCCAGCCAACCAGCGCCTTCCTTCTAGATAGCATGATAATGATAAGGCAACACGGATCACCTCACCGACCGGTGTGGCTGTAGGTCGTGTCACCTTAACGTTAGTCTACGCTGGCACGGACCCAAAGCGTTAGATATGAACGTGCATCAGCATCGATCGGGGGCAGGACCGGGGATCCTAGGTATTGGTGTGGAGCCTGACATCTTCCACGAAATCCGAACCAACGACTACTGCAACGCCTCGTACTGCAAAGGTCGTGCTGTGTTGCATTAATCTATCTATAACCTATAATTATATATTAAATTGGAGTCGGTGGTGATGGTACGGATGTCACGGTAGGTTTTTTCATCAAAATTACGAGGGATATGTCACTCCCGCACGAGAAAAAAAAGGTTTCGCTTATCTGTTGTCAATCCCTGCAAATAGAAAGCCTCCCGCATCCGAACCGTCCGCGGCATCCCGCGGCAGTGTCTCTCCCAGTCGCGCTCCCCGTGTCACAGCACCGGCGACGTCCCTGGCTTCCTGCAACGCGACATGCCCATCCCTCCCCTAGCGGCGGTGCGGACGAGCTCCCCGCGGCACAGCGCCGGCGACTTTCCTCAGTTTCCTGCAACGCGAAATGCCCATCAATCCCTTCCCACGCGGCGGCGCGGACGAGCTTTCCGGTCCCCGCGGCACAGCGCCGGCGAATTCTCTACATCGCGACATCCCATCCCACCCCTTCCCACTGCGGCAGCGCTCCCTCCTGCGGCCCTCCTTCTGGTGCCCCTCTCGTTACGCCCCAATCCGCCTCCTCCCGTCTCGTGTCCCTAGCACGACGAGCAGGCTGTTGCTAGCTAGCCTGCCAAAAAATACCAATGCGTCTCAAAACCAAACGTTACTAGAAGAGGAGTCAGCGGTAGCGACGATGTCCATGGGAAGAGCAGCAGTCTGCGGCAGCGACCAATGCAGGAGGAGGCGGCGCCGTGGGCCACAGCAGGAGGCGGCGGCGGCCACTTGAGGAGGAACCAGCGGCCAGCAGGAGCCATGAAGTTTCAAGTAAGCCACGAGTATGGGGAAATTGGGTAATGGGAAGAATACGGGAGGGAAAACGCCAGAACGGTATGCTGAACTGAACCAATTGAAATGTTAAAATCTATACCAGTCATGCATGTAATTTGAAGCCGAAACTGATATTCCATCACCTGGGGTGGATCGCATAAAATCTATGGAATAGTTTGAAGCAGTGAAAAAATCTGTAAAGAATGATAAGATATGACAGTAAAAAAAAGATACGTGAGACATGGAGTCCAGCTTACAGGTATGTTTAAACTTCAGTAAATATCGGTAGTAGTTGTTGTTTAAACTACCGAATCATCAATTTGTAACGATCTGTAACTCTCATGTAATCCTCCCGGTATATATGCCAAGCGCTTCCGTGCTCTCCGGATATTATTTTTGCACGAATCCCAAAGCATTGTCATACTTCACCTTAAAGAGCACTTATAGATTATTCCGTAGCAACGCACGGACACTTTGATGGTCTTTTTTTAAGTCTAAGCTAGCTCGATCTAGCCTGGCCCCTCTTGGGCGATCTGGTCCTTGCTCCTTATCCGTTCTCCCTTGAAATTTTTTGATCTGAAACTTCCGTGCTTTTGGTCGCGTGCGTGCGTGCGTGCGAGTACGGCCGGGAATTCCGCAGCAATCGGTCGCTCAATTCGCTAGCTCAGTTTACAACGAGGCTCACCGGTAATCATTTTTATTTCACAACTTCGACAGTTCTCCCTCTCCATTCCTTTTTTGTGTGTCTCGTGTCCTTGTCTAGCTAGCTAGCAGCTGCTCCTGCCTCTGTATATGTGTGTGCGTGGCCCCAAAATACGGGGACCCCCACAAGCTGTTTCGCATGCGTGCATCCATGGTGCTCCACGAACCACACCCGCAAATAGACAGGAGTAGATAGATACGGAGTAGAATAATAAGATGCAGCAGTATATAATTATGCAGCACGGCAGAACGGTGCGATCTTTCTCTACCATTTTCTGCAGGAAGACACGTGCCTACGCCGAGAGTGGTAGATCGAGGTAGTCGCAGTAGCACTGACGTGCAGGGAACATGTATGGAGAATTGGAGATCGATCCGGCTCTTGTCTCCCATCATGCGCACCAAAAACTGTTGGAAGTAAACAAGTTTGATCAGGCTCTGCTTGGATAATCAATGCGAAGACTTGGTTTGGTTACCATTAGTGATGGGCAATTGGGGATCAACACAGAGGTGCAGAGGACTGGCTGGTCTGGGAGGAAATGGCAGGCCAGGGCAGGGCGGTCATTTCAGCAGGCATCGTCGTCCATGGAGTGGAAGACGTGTGCCTGTAGGCTGTAGTTTATGGTCAGGAATCGATTTCAGGGAGCAGAATTATATGCTGGGCATATAGCAGTTGCCTTCTGTGCAAGGAATGCAAAAGTCATTAAGATACTGCGTCGCAACAACCGCATTCCGATCCATTATCCGTGCCTCTTTTCGCCATTAATAACCGACTTCAGGTCGTAGGATATAGTACGGCCTCCGCCGCACGATGCGTTATAGTATTCGGGAACCGGATTGGTCCAAGATGCATGTTGTAGAGAACTAGAGATAAGGTCGATCGTTTTCAGCGAGCTGATCGAATTAAGCAGCATCTGTCTTTCTTCCCTGCTTAAATTAGCTAAAGCAAACAAACGATAACCCGGAGTACATGGTGGCGTGTTTGGTGCACAATGCAAGGTTTCCACGATATTGTGCCGCTGCCGAAAAGCCAGATTTGCGTGGAGCCTGCGACGTTCCCGGATTAAGCAAAATGCTGCCCCAACTTGCTAGTTTTTCTCGGCTAAAAGGAGACCGACGGTCATATTGTGCGTGCGTGCGTGCTAGTACTAGTACTAGTACTAGTACCATTTCGGACGTAGTCGTCTGAATTCTGCTAGCGTGGATCGAGTCGACATATTTTCCACGGCGAGGGTAAGTTAATAAGTAAAGTAGAGCAAAGGCAGCAGGGGATCTGGTCAGAAGATCTAGAGTCGATCGCTACCCGCCTTTAATCGTGAGAGGAGCTCCCTTCCCGGCCGAGCACGTACGTGCTGGTAAATGCTAGCGGCCAAACAAAAATTTCTCCGGAGGAGCGCGCGCGCGGCGAGCTGAGTCAGACCCATACGGTCACGGCAAGAGATCTGGCCAAGGAAATCGAAGATCCGCGAGAAAGCAAAAGCAAATCTGCAACAACACCTAACTACTAGTATCTATCCACTGCTACCGAACAGCAGAGCAGATCAGTTTGGATCGATCGTCATCCATCAGCCCAGCTGCACCACACAAGTCACGATGGCTTTCTTGCACACAAAAAAAGTCACAATGGCTCGTGGATCATTAATTATCCCCGGTGGGGAGCAAGAGCAAAACCAGCCGGCGCTGATCCCTCCCAGGTTCCCCTGCTGCCTGCTGGGCTTGGTGCGGTGGAGTACGTAGGAGTAGAGCAAAACTCATTCCGGTCAGTAGTTCTATGCACTGTTATTATTACCTCTCCATCCACTCATGACGCATGCTAGTATGCTACACGGTTATTTCTGTGTGGTGCGGCGTCAGTGATTGATGGATATCGTTCGATTATCGCTAGTAGCAGCCCAGGATCAATGCATTGCATGTAGCCCGCCGGACTTCAGCACGCATGCATGGCGCATTGGCGCTGCGTGCCCTCCGGCTCCGCGCGAGCGAGAAAGTTGACCAAAAGCGGCAGCGGCAGTCGGGCGGATAAAGATGATGCATTCCATTCCCACACCCTGCAGGAGCGGTGTCACGGCCCCGCGCGTGGTTCGGGCCCCTGTTGTCGGCGATCGAGTTCGGGTGCGCTGCATCGTGCGTCGGTCGGTCGAGGAACGCAGCACGCACCGGAGACCTTTTTCAAGCATTTCGGCCCGAGAAAACGGGGCGTCCAACTGCTTCGGGTTAAGTTAAACTGCGCACCTGCCCGTCGGCCAGGGTTAGCCGGGGGGTCTGTGTTGGGCAGTCGGGCTCGACGCGCCGTTCATGTGGGAGTCCAAGCAAAAAGAATCTGCGGTGCGCCTCGGAACTGATACGTACGTAGAATGCGTAGCTGTGTGCTCATGCATGCACCAAAGAGCGTCGACCGTCGAGCCCTTTGCTGTGTACGGTGCACCGGTGCCGCCGTGGACCTGTTCTGTTCGTGTTTGTCCGGTGGTTCGTGGACAAACTCGCATGATCTTCAGGGGTTTTCGACCTCGAGTCTTCTCAGACATGTCAGCGCCGGCTGGAGTGCAACGTGAATCATGCATCCGGCCTTCTCGAGGGTACGGTCCACCCGAAACATCCAATCCACCGACGAACGTACGTGGTAATACCATGTTGAGTAAATCCCGTAAAGCGATGCATGGTGGGGTGGAGCACTGCTTTCTGTGAGAAGACGAAAGGAATTAGTGCAAGGGAGCTAGCGCGAGTTTGCCGAGTTGCCAAGTCAACATCATAAGGTACATGTATCATCCACACCACAAAAAATGAAACTAATAATGGAACACCGGAAGCAACACGATTTCGGTTTTTAGTAGGATCAGACCAGACGAGCAGCTACCAGCTAGCTAGCTAGCTAGGTGCAGGATCGATCGAGGTGGTTTGTTCGATCGATCAGTCCTGTAGCGCACTAGTGCGCACGGCCGGTGTCCGGTGACGAGCAAAGCTATAAGCTTGCTATCCGTGGTCCAGCACGTAGTGCCCCTCGATCGGTTCCGTAGCAGAGCCGTTGCCCCTCCACGATCCCTATCCGAACCACCCAACTCGCGGCCGACACGATATCGCCCGCCCGCCCGGCCTGATGCATGCATTTACCCACTCCATCGCGCGACGAAAATCGTCGTCCCGGCCGACCCGTGTGTCCGCGCTCGATCTGCTCTGACCCCGTGCTGACTTTAACTTGTGCCGGTTAATCAATCGAGTAAAGTCCATTTCCAATTTCCCCCGCCGATGGGACCGATCGATGTTTCCCGGCATGAGCGCAACGCCCTCGGTCGACCGATCGATCGCGACAGAGTCAAACGCGCGAGTTCGTCCACTGGCCTGACCGATCCATTGGAGTACGTATAATTAACCCGTCCGGCCGCCGTGAACAATGGTCGATGGAATCGATCGAAACGTGGTTCAATACTGCGTGCACCACGCGTCTCCGTAGGAGCCAACCACCGGGAGCCGGGAGGGTTCAGGAATTCAGGATTCGGGTCGATGGAGATGTTGATAGCCAGGGACCGTATATAGGTTCTGGTGATGTGACGGTCTCCGGGAAAGGAGATGACCGACCTGCGATGCGTATGGGACGTGGCAGAACGGAACTCTCCTCTAATTTCTTTCCTGACAGACAACGCACGCACGTCACGTGTTTGTGTTCACCGTTGACCCCAGCCAACCCCGGCGTGTCTATGTGGCTGTGGATGAACTACAGCTAGCTAGAGCAGGCGCGGCCGGCAGGATATATCCGGACCAAGTTAGGCAGGTGACAAATTTGTGCTGCGACGAAGGGGCCAACCAAACGTGTACTGCTCGCATCGATATTAGCCACCACCACGACTATGACAACTGTTTAGTCCTTCGTTTTCCCTCCTCTGAATGCTTCAGTAACCGTGTAGAATACTCCACCATCCAAAGAAGACCGGGGCTACCGCTGCGGCGCGCTGTTCTCGAACGGAAGGATGGGATAGTGCTCGATCCCCGACGTGGGTAGATCGTGGTAAAATCTTATCCTGATCACAGTGCTCAGCTCCTCCTCCTCCTACAACTCCTACTTGCTCTTCCTAGCTAATCCCCTGGATTACGAGTTGCTAATTGTTAATTAGCCGCGTGTACGACCGTCTTGATCCACGTCAAGATTTGCTTGTCTTGTTTCTCGAAAGAGAAGATCTGCTTGGTTTAAATATAAAGGACTACTTCTAGTACTACACAGCAAACATTGCCTTCACGTTGTGGGCAAGCCCGGCCGAGGGCCCCACTGTGATATTACTGTTGGGCTGCAAGCCTGCAACGAGATTAAGTTTCCTGCTCCGTTACCTAATTCGATCACCAGGATAGACTAAAATATCCAAGGGAAAAGAACAGACTAAAGTAGGACCAGCAGTATGTTAATTATCCGTCAAAACTCAAAAGCCACTAGTACTAGCTGCTCGTCTGCTCCATGCCATGCATGCTTATATTTTGATTTATATTATCCGCCCCGGCCTATGATTTGCCTTTTACAGATCTGGTGCTTCACTTTCTGATAAAGACTCTGAACCTCTCTCCCACATGTATATTTTTCTCACCGACGTGTGCAGCTGCTTTACCCAATTACCCGTATGCGGACATACACAGCATGGGTCCGTACGTACTTGGTATTGCATAACCAGTGGACAAAAACTTTTACGCGGAAAAAGAACTCAGATATAAAATCAAAGTTAAGAGAGTGGCTATCAGTACATTCGTTCTCGAGTGCTCGTACAATTTGGTCCATTTCGCTGTCGACTTTTTCCTAGTACTGCTAGTCCGCTTTTTTTTGCAAGTTGTGAGCAGGTCCGTACATGCGGCCACAGGAGTTTAAGGAGCGTGGCTGCTGCAGTGATCTGGTCGGTAATTAGCTGTAGCCACCCAGGACACCGGCACGCACCAGTAGGCTTCCGAGGCCCGGAAATGCCGGGCCCAGCCTGGATAACGTGGGGCCACCCAATCCTACTGTCACATCTTCCCGATCTTCTGTTTCCCTTTCTGCTGGGTCCCGCCCACAGTACCTTCTACTGGGTCCCACAAGCAGTGCGTGGGACTCCTCCCTGGCTAAGCTAGGATAGTGGATAGGAACGAGCAAGCTAGCCCGGTCTATCGGTTCGCTGCCCCTTTTGGTCCGGCTGCTACGGTGTCCATTCCCATGTTCTCACCCAAGGCCAGGAATACTCTCGTCATCTCGTGGTTACCGTTCGTGCATTCAGACACGCAAGTTTTTTACTCTGCTACCGGACCAACGACGATTAGAAGTACTAGAAAGATCAATCTTCTTCCTTTTTAGCAAAAATTAGCAGGATGTCCGTGAGTTGCAACGGCAAAAGTTAAACATATCAACAATTCAAATAAATTGAAACCTTTTATGGCTACCTTGCATCATTTTATCTTTCTCCAAACAGTTTTTTTGACTGGGTTCTCCAAACAGTTCACGTCATTCGTCGGCCGCCTCAAACAAAGACAACCAATTACTCCCTCCAAACAAAGACAACCAATTACTCCCTCCGTTTCATCTTAATTGGCACAAATTTAGTAAAATTCATCATGTTCTAAACCTGCCAGACTCTCATAAAGAACACAACGAACAATGTCAATTAGGGAATCAATTAGTCTAATCTAACTGGCTAATTACTCAGCTGGATAGACCAATTCCAAAGAAGCGCCCCAATGGCATTGGACAGCGGCCAGGAGCAGGGGTTGCTGATCAACTGATGGAGGAGATGTGCACCGAGGCATTCTTTACAGTGACGCAGATGGGGGCAGGCGTCTAGCCTGGGCTCGCCCGCCTTGCAGAGGCACAGGTCACAGGTGACGGCATGGCAGCAGCAGCACGAACGCCTCGTCCTCGCCACATGACTTGCACGCCCACTTGTAGCATGTGCCGGCTGGAGAAGAGAGGATGCGGCGGCGGGGCAGTTAGGCGATTCAGATCGATAGAAAAACTTCGATCGGGGGGAAGCGATGGCGGCGGAAGATTTGTTAGACTTTGGGGAGAAGCGACCCGTGGGGAACGTGGACTGCGGGTCAAATCTTAAAAAAGGAAGGGGCAAATTGTAAAATTCACGGACGGACGACGACGAAGGAAGCGTTCCTCCTTTTATTATTTGGGTAGATTTCGGTCCATTTTCACTTTATGAACCTATAATTTCGGCGCACAAAGATCGATCTGGGTGGGTACTAGAGCTGGAACTTTGTGACGTTCAGGATACCCTTTGACTCTCCTTAGTTCAACCAAATGAACTAGAGTTTTTAAAAAACTAGTTCGTTTGTTTGAACTAAACAGTGTCAAATGGTACCTTGAGGGTCGCCATTTTGCACGGATAGCGTGAAAGAAGCAGTCAGATCGATTCCATGGCGTGGATCGAGGACGTACACCGACGTGGGCGAAACAGTCGACGAACGGACCAGCCGACGGATAAGAGATGCTCACGTCAAGCTGTTGCGACCGTGACGTGTCGTGGGGTACGAGGTACTAGTACTATAGGATGGATGGGCCTCTCGGGTTCGTGGTGGGTTTGCACTCGCCTGTTCTGCGTGACGTGGATCCGGATCTCGGCTCCAGCAGGGATAATAATGGGTCACAACGCCGCGAGCGATCCGGCCTTTCGTTGGCTTGCTGGTTTTGCCCGTGACTGGAGTAAACGTTTCCTGCTGTGCACAGCATGCCTACCTCGCTCTAGCTCCCAATGACATGTGTCCACGTATATACGCGTCGTGTAGGCTTTGCTAAACAAACACGGGCAATAGCTACGTCTACCGGCGCAGGACTACGGTTAATTACCACCACGTTAATTAGTGACAACGGAGGTGCCATGTGAAAACAAAATAAAACCTTGCTCGGTGGCCTAACCAGTCCCGTTCCGCACGGCTGCATACCTGCAATGCAGGCAGGAAGAAGCTGCCGTCGTGCTCGTGTCACGTGACAGCCGGCCCGTCGGATCCGATGAGATAAGATACTGCCTGGTTGGTAATGAGGCCTTGGATCGGAAGATATTTACGCAAGCAAGAGTAATTCGTTTGTGATATGCTGCGTGCCGGAAACGTACGTGAAGTCCGGACGCTGTGATGGGCATGCATCCACGTCCAAATCCAACCACGCTCGATCAGAGAGGGATCTTTCTTTCGATCTCTTTGCTTGGCGAGGTCGGCAAGGCGCGTGGGGTAGAGTAGGCAACAACGCAGCACAGCACAGCCAAGAGACCAGCCGGGCCCCGCTGGCGAGTGGGTGGCTGCTCGATCTGCTCTCGCCAGGCACACGCACGAAATTCAAACCACTACTCCTGTAGTAAAACACCTACTATCTCTGACGCGTTGGATTTTGGGGGTTTCCAGATCCGGGTAAACTGGATTACTGGAGTAGCGAACTCAGGAGGGAACTATGCTGCCTCAAATGTCTTGATTCGAGCTTTTTATGCACGTGCTATTACACGATGTCGTAGTTTGGCCTGCTTTTGAGAAAACAGATCGAGTGTATTCAGTTTGCTCGAGGAGTGATTAATAATGGTCTAATGGACCAAGAACAACTGAATTACACGATACTACTACCCATAATTACCCGTCACTAATACCAGATACTATGTCCAATGCAAAGCATTAAGAAATCACAAATCGTCATTTTAAAATTGGGGTAGAGATGACAACACACATTTTACATCGGAATATGAAATACACATATATTTGCACATAAGAAACACGTTGCTTATTTTCTATTCGGGTGATCATTAAACAATCTAGTATGTTTGTTAAGCATATCTTAAATCGCCGATGCATTTTACTACAATAATATCTAACTTTAACTTGTAGCATATTTTAAGCAACCCATACTTGCATCCCTGCACATCTTGCATCCATTCTTAGTCCGTCCCACCAAGCTATTAGGTTTCTATGAAAGGAACTGACTGATGAAATCCTCGGTGTACGTTGCTCTCGGTCTGCAAGTTTAGGTCACAAGTTGTTTTGGAATAAACTTGTATAGACTATGCCGCGGACATTAAACGATTTTAGTATATATCATGACATATTTAGAATTGTTGAGGTACCTTATGAGCTTAATTTTTTCTTTATTTAGCTGTAGCTTATTTGAAGCAACCCACGCTCTTGCATCCTAGCCTAACTACTATCCATGCCGAATTGTACGTCCGCTCCGAATTTTCAGTAGGAACTTATAGTCCTTAGGCACGTATGCGTAACCTAGCAAATCATATAACTATATGTTTCAGGAATATATGATAGTACCCTTAGGTGCATAATCTAGCTCAGCATCATTTCCAAGTGACGTTTTTTTTTTTGAAAAAAGCCGACAACATATATGCAAGATCCATCTACACCATTGGCAATTTTAATTTAATTCAAACCGATTCAGACGGCAAAATGTGGCAGTAGCTACAAGCTGGAGCTTGAAATAAAAATTGTATAGAGTTGTGTCTTCTCTTTTTTTTTTCACATCGATTTAGTTTTGTTCGATAGTGTGTTGTTTATGTTGCTCCCTCCGTCCCAAATTAACTGACGTAGATTTGTATAGATTCATATACAAATCCATGTCAGATAATTCAGAACGGAGGGAGTATAAAGTACCCCATCGGTGCTAAAATATAGAACATATAATTTTTGCTGATGGTCAAAATTTCTAGATTCTGACCAAGCTTACTGAAGAAAATTTAATGTCCACTATTTCAAATGAATACACTATGAAAATATATTCCATGATAGATCTTTTTGGGACTTTAAATGTTGTCGGTTTCTTCTTATAATTAGGTCGAACCAAAAAAAATTAGAAGCAGCATAAGAATTTTATGAACCAACATCCATCTACTCCCTCCGTCTCAAACTAAGTGACTTAAATTTGTTTAAATATGTCTGAGGATAAACGTAATGTATATATATACTGAAATACAAATGAAAAAAAACATGTAATATTTTGGCACTTAATACAGTAGGCTCCGTACGATGGAGTAAGTACATTTTACGGATAACACGTCTAAGATAGTAAATTACAAACAGTGGTCCTTTATAATCCCTGCACTGCGTGGGTGCGCACGGCAGGCGACTACGTGTGCAGACGCGACGTATTCCTCCCGTCTGCGGCAGCAGCAGCAGCCCGGCCGCAGCGACGTCAATGGTTAGATAGATAGAGAGGTGGATAAACCCAGCCGTTAGGCGACCGCGACATTCGTCTATCCACACCCATCATCCAAACCGTCCCTCGCCGCAGGGGCATGACCGTCAATTTCCATCGCCCCGTTTCCAATCTGGATAAGCCTCGAGACCCCGCCCCCGACCCCGCCCCCACCGCCTGCTACCTCCTCCGCGCCGGGTCTCCTCCGCCTCCCTCCTTCTTCCACCTTGGCTTCCATCTGGGATTGGGGATTTAGGATCCCCTCACGCCTCCGTATTTATACTCCGTTTCTCCCCACCCCCCACCGTTCTTATCCCCAGAAGCTTCTACAAAAGTGGCCCATCCCGTCGATCTCGCTCTTCTTCTCCATTCCCTCCGGACTCTCTCTTCCCCCATCTTCATGCGCCATCCTCGTCTCCTCACCCTCTGCAGATATAGGATCGTACGGGGGAAGCTGTAGGAGGAGGAGTAGTAGTGCTCGGTGGTGATGCCTTCCCTCTCCTGCCACAACCTGCTCGACCTCGCCAACGCGGCGACCGACGAGCTGCCGCCACTGCCGCCGCCGTCGCCGCTCCGCCTCCCGCGCGTCATGGCCTCCGGCTCTCCCTCCTCGCCGGCCTCCCCTTCCCCTTCCGCGCCGCCGCGCCGGGTTATCGTCTCCCACCGCCTCCCGCTCCGCGCCGCGCCCGACGCGGCCGCCCCGTTCGGGTTCTCCTTCACCGTCGATGCGAGCACCGTCGCGTACCAGCTCCGCTCGGGCCTGCCGCCGTCGGCCCCGGTCCTCCACATCGGCACGCTCCCGGCGGCCGCCGCCGAGGATTTCTCCGACGAGCTCGCCGCCTACCTGCTGGCCAACTTCTCCTGCCTGCCCGTCTACCTCCCCGCCGACCTCCACCGCCGCTTCTACCACGGCTTCTGCAAGCACTACATGTGGCCGCTCCTCCACTACCTTCTCCCGCTGACCCCGTCGACGCTGGGCGGGCTCCCGTTCGACCGCTCGCTCTACCACTCCTTCCTCTCGGCCAATCGGGCCTTCGCCGACCGCCTCACCGAGGTGCTCAGCCCCGACGACGACTTCGTCTGGATCCAGGACTACCACCTCTTCGCCCTCCCCACCTTCCTTCGCAAGCGCTTCCCTCGGGCCAAGGTCGGCTTCTTCCTCCACTCGCCGTTCCCCTCCTCCGAGATCTTCCGCACCATTCCCGTCCGGGATGACCTCCTCCGCGCCCTCCTCAACGCCGACCTCGTCGGCTTCCACACTTTCGACTACGCGCGGCACTTCCTCTCCGCGTGCTCCCGGCTGCTCGGCCTGGATTACCAGTCCAAGCGCGGGTACATCGGCATCGAGTACTACGGCCGCACGGTCACGGTAAAGATACTGCCCGTCGGGATCGACATGGGGCAGCTGAGGTCGGTGGTGTCGGCGCCGGAGACAGGGGAGGTGGCGCGGCAGGTGGCCGAGGCGTACAAGGGGCGGCGCCTGATGCTGGGCGTAGACGATGTTGATCTCTTCAAAGGAATCGGGCTCAAGTTCCTGGGTATGGAGCAACTGCTGGTGGAGCACCCTGAGCTCCGTGGCCGTGCCGTGCTTGTGCAGATTGCCAATCCGGCCCGCAGCGAGGGGCGCGACGTGCAGGAGGTTCAGGACGAGGCAAGGGCAATTAGCGCCCGGGTCAACGAGCGGTTCGGCTCGCCCGGGTACACCCCAATCGTGATGATCAACCGTCCGGTGTCGGTGCACGAGAAGGCGGCATACTATGCCGCTGCCGAGTGCTGCGTGGTGAGCGCCGTCCGGGATGGGCTCAACCGGATACCTTACATCTACACGGTGTGCCGGCAGGAAAGCACCACCCAGGAGGAAGCGCCTAAGCGAAGCGTCATCGTTCTGTCCGAGTTCGTAGGATGCTCGCCATCGCTCAGTGGGGCGATCCGGGTCAACCCATGGAGCGTGGAGTCTGTTGCGGAGGCCATGAACGCGGCATTGATGATGTCTGAGGGGGAGCAGCGGCTGCGGCACGAGAAGCATTACAAGTATGTGAGCACCCATGATGTCGCCTACTGGGCGCGGTCATTTGACCAGGATCTGCAGCGAGCCTGCAAGGATCATTTCTCCCGGCGGCACTGGGGTATCGGTTTCGGGATGAGCTTCAAGGTGGTGGCACTTGGCCCAAATTTCAGGCGGCTTTCTGTCGAGCACATTGTGCCGTCATTCCGGAAGACGGACAATCGGCTAATTCTCCTGGACTATGATGGAACCGTGATGCCAGAGAGTTCAATTGACAAGGCACCGAGCAACGAGGTCATTTCTGTCTTGAATCGTCTGTGTGAGGATCCAAAGAACAGGGTGTTCATTGTGAGCGGACGGGGGAAGGATGAACTGAGCAAGTGGTTTGCGCCATGTGAGAAGCTGGGGATTGCTGCGGAGCATGGTTACTTTACCAGGTGAGATCTCTAGACACATGCCATTCACTTGTAAAGATCTACCAGTTGGTACGATGTTGCTTTGCTTGGATTTTTCTTGACTGCTTTTAGATTTGGATAAAATCTTTAGAAAGCATGTGAATTAAGCAAAGGCACTAGAACACGTACATTTTAAAAAACATTTCAACATACAATAAGTAACCAACCCATACATGTGATTCGTCTTGAATTGACATTCTTGCTTCCAGGACAAATTTAAGAGCCTTATGGTGTAGTTTGGAAGGTGAAAAGGGATTGATTTGGACCATGAACCTAATCATAGATAAGGTGTTTATGGTTGCAAATTGTGATGTTGATTAACTCTGGCTACTGCTACAGGTGGAGCAAGGATTCTCCATGGGAGACCTGCGGGTTGGCAGTAGACTTCGATTGGAAGAAGACCGCTGAGCCGGTGATGAGGCTTTACACAGAGTCAACAGATGGTTCGTATATCGAGCATAAGGAAAGCGCTCTCGTTTGGCATCACCATGAGGCGGATCCGGATTTCGGTTCATGCCAGGCAAAAGAACTGCTTGACCATCTCGAAAGCGTGCTTGCGAATGAGCCAGTTGTTGTGAAGAGGGGCCAGCACATCGTGGAAGTTAATCCTCAGGTAAGCGCGTGGAAGCTTCTCTCTGGTTGATGTACAGTTTAGTAGGAGTATTTGATTAGTTCGGCTTGTAGTTGGTCAAATGAGAATTAATTAGTCCGCCGTGTAGACTTGTATATGAAACACGCTGAACAGCTAAACAACTAAATGTTGCTGTCAAACTAAAGGTAATGGATAAGGATCGATCCAATCCAATCCAGTCCTCATCCACCAGACCACCACATGCTTGATTGCTTGGCACACTCTATGTCTTCTCCACAAAATAGATTGTGAATCAGCCGTGGGCCAGTCCCCAGTGTGGACAGGAAAATTCGGGAGAGGAGCAGCCGGTCGTTCTTATTTTGTTCCCATTTGGATAGCAACTTGGTGGCGCTATTGAATTACTAGTTTCTTTTTCATTTGCCAGGAACAACTCTGAAATATCAATATTCTTTACATGCAACAAATATCTCCCATATTGTGCAGGGCATCAGCAAGGGCGTGGTTGTGGAGAGCCTCCTGTCATCCATGGTGCGCAGCGGGAAGGCGCCTGATTTCGTGCTCTGTATTGGGGACGACCGGTCCGACGAGGACATGTTCGAGAGCATTGTGTGCCCGACGAACAGCAGCGTTAAGCTCCCGGCGACCAGCGAGGTGTTTGCCTGCACGGTTGGGAAGAAGCCGAGCATGGCCAAGTACTACCTCGACGACACGGTGGACGTCATTAAGATGCTGCAGGGGCTTGCCAATGCGCCATTGCAACAGCGGCCATGGCCGGTGCAGCTCCGGGTCACCTTCGAAGGCTCGCTGTGAGAAAGAAAGGAACGGATTTCACTGCACAGTATGAACCGATGAGGGGTTCAATAACCAAAAGAAGAACGATCGACGGTTCAGTATGGCTTAGGATTAGCTCCAGTTACAGGATAAACAGGTTTCTTTCTTTTTTTTGGGTTCACATTTCCAGCCCTTCTTCTCTTATGCACTTATATCATATATGCCCGTATGATAACCGCCAGAAAGGTTTCTGTCACATTGTATATGTAGTTGACGATGACGATGAAATCAGATGAAGAAAAATGATTCTTTGAGCCATGGTATATCCTTTTTCCTTTCCCCCCACCCACTGTGGCAGTCTCGTTCGGTCACGCTCTTTTACCTTTGCTGCATTATTACGAACAGATCTGAATGCCCACCGGGCGGATAGCGCCGGCGTCCAGCTCAGGTGCTCCTTATCTTCTGCAACTCCGCACCATTTCGTCGCCAGTCGTTTGACGGCCAAAGAGAGGCGAGATTTTAAGTTTCATTCAAGACAAAGGGAGCCAACCCTAGCATAATTGCCAAAAAAAAACTTCATATCGTATGGGGTAATTGCCAGCTTTCACTTGATCACTTCGCCATTAGGATATTTGTTTGGAGGGTGACCAAAACGGACCTCGGTAATACTTTGGAATGACAAAAGAAAGTTGATATATTCGTTGCCGATGCTCCTTTGTCCATTCTAGTCCAGTTTTTTCTCTCTATCATATGGGAAGCAGAACCAGGATGGTTTTTTGGCAAAAGAATTTTTTTTTTTTGGTACTACAAGTTTGGTAGTACCAAAATCAAACACATCATTCGTACTATTTCTGTGGCTGAGTGCGGCACGCCTAAAGCAGACATCGCACGTTTCCTAGGAGCAACTCGAATAGGCAGAGAGCTGAAGAGCAAAGCAGGCATTCTTCTTTTTTTCCCATGATTACGGCGGGCATTTTTTCCTCGCCAAGGACAGCTGCGTACTGCTGCTACTAGTACCAGGCTAGTAAAGCACAGTTGATGTGGTACACGCGAGACAGACAGGGATCCATGCCGTTAAAAGTCACCAGGGTGGATGGTTTGCGTGATCCATCATTTCATCGATCGATCTGGACCCCGGCAAGACACTTTGGCCGCAATGATTCAGATGTCTCTGGCTGCAGTGCATAGCCACAATCTGTCGGTAACCGTGCAGTGCCTATCCGCTGCTGCACTCTCGCATTTTACTTTTCTCTGCAAAGTAACAAGCATCTCTGCAGGTTGCATTTTCACTCTCGCATTTTACTTTCTGTGTTTTGCGAAGTCATTGCTAGAATTCTCGCTTCCTTTCGAACGGCTGGATGCTTCTGAGAAGTTGAAGCTGTCCCAGGTCGAGCCTGCAGGAAGGCAGGCAGGCAGGAGAGTTCCGTCCGGCTAGAAGAAGAAGAAGAAGGCGCTGACACCGAAAGGACAGACATCTTCCACTCGGCTATGCATCACCCCGCAGCAGGTTTACACGAATCTTCTTTGCAGAAACCGGCCAGGGTCAAACAAGCAAACAAAAAGGCATAGCATCCTATGACAGGACGCCATCAAACTCCACCTAGCTTAAGCTAAAGCATAGACATTTTGGAGCTAATCTAAGCCAGGGCGCCACCATGCACCCATCCCGGGAGCAACGTACGTAGTACGTGTACAATACGTAGGTGCTCACGTCAGCGAGGCATGCTGCGCCATTGCGTGGCAGAGTCCGAGACGTTTCCCGGTGGCCAGCCCAGCCCAGCGGATGGACCAGAGCCCGTGCCGAGTCCACGTCACCCCGGCCTTCATATGTTCTCACGCATGGCATGATATTCATCTCGCCGTGCCTTTCTGTTACCTGCACGTTGGGTTTGGGTTTGGCCGGGTGAATCGATCCGGCATTCCGGCATCGTTCGTGCCTTCACCTCACCGATGAGTGGATGTCGATCTGTTAGGCAAGCAAAAGGCTGTAATGTTCATATCGATCTACAGTTTGCAGATTACAAGAGTGTTAGCGTAAGCGTAAGAAGTTCGTACGTGGCAAATCACAAATAAAAAGAAATCATTATCATGCTATTCGCCTTCGTGTTAGAAATGTGTCTCTGCAAAACTGCAAGGTCGTATTCAGTCTCTGGGCAAACGGCACGTTCTCTTTCCTGCACCATCAGTTACCCGGTGCATTTTGCCCCTTATCCTTTTGTCCACAGTATGTTTCCTTCATTTCTTCTACCACGTGCTTCACGCGCGGGGCTAGTGGCTGCCTTCGCCTGCAAGCTCTCGCGCGTGGACTCTGCATTGATAGAGCACCTGTGTTAATTCCCGCTGCTCCGAGCAATTAACAAATAACCCGCGTCAAAAAAGCTCTGCCACGTTGCTTTTCGTCCTTACGGATTTTCATACCTTTGCTGCTTTATTTGTTGAAAACGGAAAAGTCTGTGATTCGTATTACTTTCCAATTGGGACCAGAAGGACAGTGCTCCGACTACTTCAAAATCATTTTATCTCGAGTCGACGTACGCCAAGATAAGCCGATCAAGAGGAGGACAGGTGAAGCGTACAGGCAGCTCCCCTCCCATGTGTGCTTATCCATCAATTCTGATTAATCTCATGAAAAATACTACTCCATCCGTTTGTTACTACCACGAGTATGCCGAGGATAGCTGAAGAGGAAAAAAAAAGAGGAAAAGAGGGATACGACAAGTTAGGTTTCAATTTCCAACATGTTTTTCTAACCTGCCTGTTTCTTCGTAATTAAACTCCAATCTACATGTGCCGCCATGCATGCCGCCCCTGTTCTGCTTCACTATGCCAAGACAGAGAAGGCTTGGATGCGTACGATGAGTACATGACAAACTAGGCTTCCATTTCTCACACCGGCTTGTTTCTTCTCAACATAGTGTGCGAATAATCGGCCGGGGCAAGAAGAGAATATCCTTCCATGCCCGTTCGTTCCATCACATGCATTCGCTCGACAAATTAATGGATCGGCAGGCAGTTAGCTCGACCGAGATCGACAAGAATGGGCGATAGAGATCATCAAAGACCTTCCCATTGCCATGGATGGCAAACTAATTAAAAAAATTCTTTAAAAAAATTGGAATTTATTGGTTGCGAATGCTACATTCCAGACTCCGGTGGTCCATGTCGATGGCGAAGAACACGTACGACACGGCTGGGAGATCGACTAGATGCTTCCCGTAATTAATAGTCGAGCAATCGGCCAGCAGCATTGTCCGGATCGATCGAGCAACGAGATATACTTCTCTCTAAACGAAGCATAGGCCGGCGAGAGTTGGTGGTATGCACGAGCATGTGCTGAGCATATTACTGCTGCGACCTCACGTTTCTTGGATCATTTCGCTGCGCGGCGTACGTCTCTTTTCCACGGAGACCGGCAGGCCGCGCGCCTAGAACAGAGGAGAGATCTAGATACAGGATATGCTCCAAGCTCTATGTGCGTACCTCGCACAATGAGTTCAAGTAGGGTCGATCCGGCGGCATATGCAGGCGAGGCGAGCCGGCCGGCCGGGCCCGAGGACGTACGGGTGCCGTGTGTCGTTAAATCCTTGCCTATGCGGCTATGCAGCGATGTTGTCTTTTTTATCGTGGTGTGTTGCTGCTGCTGCCTGCCGCTCCTAGATCATTGGTTGACTCCGATTCCACCGCGTTCAGTTTGGACGATCTGCTTGTGCCGCGTGCTGTTAGCAGTAGCTTGGAACGCAGTTGTACTCTTGTCCTTGATGTACCTACTTGGGGATTCTGGAATATTCCAACGAAAGTGGGAGGGACTTTTGAGTGGTCCTGCATGGTGATGCCTTTCCTCTCAATAAAAAGATCATTTTCTAACATAAGCTTGACCAAAGTTAAAAATGAATAACATATACTCCTACAAGTGGAGTAGTTCATAAACTCTGAGAGAATGAAACCTTTAGTCCCCAAAACACAACCAACTCAATCCTGTCAATTCTCCCTGGATTGGTGAGGATTGAATCGAAACGAACAGGTCCTAAAAGTGGTGATCCATCATCCATGGCTGCGTGCTCTCCTCTTCGAAAACAAAGAGGTAGCGTAGCCCATGGCAAGACGTGCAGGCACGCACGCAACGAACTCTTCCTAGGATCCTTCGACCGATCCCAGATTCTTCAGGTTTCATCCGGCCAGGAGCGAACAATGATGTCAGGCAGGCGCGCATCGCGTACCACTGTACCGGAAAGGACAGGACACAGTGGATGCTCACCAATACTTATCCTTATCCTGTCCTTCAAATACGGATCGATCGTCATCAAGAGTTTTGCCACACCACATTAAACTCTGGATATGACAAGTTAGTGTTCCATGGCCGCCAACTGATCGGTTAATTAACCGTCTTCTTATTATTGGCGTTGAAACAAGCCTTGGTTAATTCTCCGTAAATTAGTACTAGTACGTCGTTGAGCCGAATCGTTCTGCATGCTACACAAAGGTACAAACACAAGGCTGACAGGAATTGTGACATGACAGGTTAATTAGGCTTCCATTTTCACCAGTTCCTTCACAAGATCCAACTTAGTTGCGCCGCCTCCTGCATCACATGACATGGACACTTGAACTTCCAGATGGTCTCCAGCAACCGACCGGAGGCATATATTTTTAAAAGCCGCACGTTGGAATTTGAGAAATCGGACACATCGATAAGGCAAAGGAAAATTTCATAGAAAGACAGAGATAAGGAGCACTTCATGTGTGCAAATAATTGGACCACGCGTCGTACCCAATGAACAAAAAATATCCTATCGATTGATCAGTTCCTATCATTAGGAACGCATGCCGCTGCCGCCTGGATAGATAGATAGGTATGTAGGTAGAGCTGGAGTATACTTTAACATGACGTGAGCCAATAATATGAGAAATATGGTTGGCTAGGAAATAGGCTTTTCAAAGAACTGACCGATAATTATACCTACGTTTCTGGAAGGGAGAAAACCGATTGACACCCGAAGAACACGACAGCTGAGACTCGTACGTAGATGCTTCCGGTGAGTAAGATGGTATATATGATCTTCTCGTGTCAGCCTTGTGCAGTTGGTGTGCGTTGTACAGGCATTGTCCAGAAACTACTCCGTATAAAATAAACCAAAATGTAAAGCACTCACACAAACCATAGTTTATGTTTGACCGAACATTAAACATTAGCAAAATCACCCAAACGTAAAGCACTCACACAACATTGATCAGAGAAGAAGACCGTTCAGAGCCAGAGACGAGGCGGAAACACCGTTCCTTTTTTTTTTTCAGAACCTCGTACTCTTTTTTTTTTGAGAGAGAACCTCGTACTCCATAGCCCTCGAGAGTCACTCTCGGTATGCTGGCCATCGGGCAGGCCCAGCACAGCCCGGGCACGCACAGTGGTAGGCCCGGCCCGGCACGGCACGGCCCGACCTGACCTCATTCGGTGCCGGGCCAAGCCGGCCCATCCGGTCTGCATGCGCAAAAAAAGCTCGGTCCGACTTCATTTCGTGCCCGGGCTGGAAGGCACATTCTAGGTGTTTTTCTAATTAGGATTTTTTTTTGAGGGGGAGGTGTTTTTCTAATTAGGAAAAAAAGAGAACTGGGCCAAGGAAATGGTGCATCCCAGCAAGAAGAAAACGAGGAAATAGGGGAGGTGGGCTGGCTGGGCTGTGTCAATCTCCTCATCGCCTTATACTTGAGTCAATCTCTTTTTGACGGGTTTACTTGAGTCAATCTCAATGACCGAATCTGGTGGTTTTTAGTATTACTCTATAATCAGTTTCAATCGAGGAAATGCTATGTGACTATTGCGTGATGCTAGTGATCTACCATGAGAGTGTCTGAAGTTAATAGTAGTACTACTGCAATTAACTACAACTAACTGCAGCGGTAATAGAAACGTCAAAGTACTACGAGTAACTGCAGATTCGCGTAGATTTCCGTGCGACTCAAACGCAACAAATTTTCTACTTGCTTCGTCCCATATCAGAGATGTGACCAAGAAGACTCAGAACCGCCGGTAGGCATGGAGCCAGAGGTCGGGGAGTCATGTTTTTTAGTCATCGATACATGCATATTTAAGCAAATTTGAGTCACGGAAGAACTACCGGTACTCCGTGCTATCCATTTTTCGGTCTCTCCGAGCAATAATATTAGCGAGTGCTCGTACCGGTCCTGCTGAACTGAAACGAAAAACTGACAGACCAGATGCAGTTTGACTTTGACCCGACTCTACTGGATCGAGACCTCCTTGACTCAAACTTACTGAACAGACTGTAATGCGCAGTCTAACACGCTCGACGCAGTACTCGCAGGGTGTTGTACCCTAGTATAGTCATCGAACAACAATTACATGGTGACAAGAACGGAATATCTTGTCCAGTTCAGCCGCAAGCAAGAGTTTCAGACTTTCAGTCCAGCAGGCCCACTTCGGTCAGGACCCTCAGCGCGGCAACAAAAAAATGAGCCTTTTTTGAGATGACAGACGAAATATCTGTGGTTGATCCTTCAGAGGTCATCAGAGCTCAGAATTCTGATCTCGATACCTTCCTGAACTCGACTGCATGCGCGCGTACTTGGCTTCAGAGAAGAGAAAGCGATCCTGCAAAAATTCCGGATGCTACCGGGCGCAAGCAAAAGAGCTCACTGTGGTGTCGCAGCACTGCAGGCCCACATGTGGTGATCACGCGCCGGCAAGCGGAGCGATCGAACAAATCCCCTTTCCGTCTCGTGCAGCGCCTCCCTTGTCCCGGTTCGGCAACGCCATGATTCAAATCGAACACGCGAAGATCACCGGGGTGATGGATGGGTGATGCTCTCGGACAACCGCTGTACAGTTTTCAGAGCAAAACGAGTGACAGTTTGCTTCAGAAAGACTGCTGATCAGGAACGCTCTCTGGGTTTAACGAATTTCCCCTGATGTTGCAAATTTGCAATCACGGCCTGCCGATCGATCTAATCTAGTAGAGGGGAAAAAAAAGGAGAAGGAAATAATTGTTTGGATGGATCGGAACGTTGATCAGGAGCAGTCGCCTACTCGGTTGCTGGTCTGCGGCCTGCCGCCGGCGCCGACGACCCAAAGCAGCGTCCGCCGCGCGAACGACGGCCGCTGCTCCCCAGCGAGCGACGCCGCCGCCGATGCGGCGCTGTTGCCGCCGCAGCTCTCCACGTCGTCGCCCCACTCCGCTGCCTCGCTCCCGCTCTTCCTCCTCCCTTGATCCTCGTCTTCCTTCACCGGCCACCGGAACGACACCGTGCGCCTCTCGCCGGGTCCAGCGGCGTCTTTCCTGGCCATCCAGATCTTGGATACCGAGAAGCTGTCCTTGGCCAGGAACTTCGATCCCGCGGCGACCATGGCGGGAGGAGGAGGATGCTTCTGTGTTGATGTCGTCGTGGATGTCGTCAATGGCGGCAGGCGGAGCGAGGCGCCGAGCTCGCACTCTGACATGGCGCCGCGCGCCCTGGAGACGGCCGCGGGGTGCTTCGTCTTCTTGGGCGGCGGTTTGGTGATGGACACGCGCAGCGAGGTGTGATGCTCCATGACGTACTCGTACGAGGACCCCATGGAGTGGCATCTCCTCTGCCCGTGCCCGAGACCCGCCTCGCCATTGCTGCTGCTCCCAGCCGCAGCTGCAGCTCCATCCCCTGCGCTGGGAACGGCAATGGCGCCGTTGCCTTCCACGCACATGAACTTGCCCAGCTTCACCTCCACCATCTCCTCCGCTCCCGGGACGCCGCTCGGCTCGCTATTGTCTGCGTCGGCCATTTGGGGCGAACTCTCGCTCTCCGCGGACGGAGACTCCGACTCGAGCACCATGACGACGACGGGGCCGCCGCGCGCCGGCGGGGAGAGCTCGGCCATGAGGAGGAGGCTGCTCCGGCAGAGCGGGCACGTGGAGTGAGACAGCAGCCACGTGTCGATGCAGTCCACGTGGAACGCGTGGCTGCAGCTGGGCAGCAGCCGGAGCTCGTCCTCCGCCGCGAACTCGCACAGGCACACCGCGCAGTCGAACGCTTCCTTGCCGCCGCCGTCGCCATCAGCGCCGCCGCCCACGACGTTCTTGTAGAGGAACACGGGCAGCGCGTCGATGAAGGCCTGGTCGACGCCCGCGTCGTGCAGGTGGAACAGCTGCTGCAGCTGGCCCTGGAACGCCGTCGCGCTCTCGCCGCCGTCCGCCAGCTGCTCCGCTGCCCTGCGGCGCCGCCGGTGCCGCCGCAGCAGGTGGCGCACCAGCAGGTGCAGCAGCCCGCACACGAAGAAGACCACCGCCAGCACGGCCACCACGAACAGGATGCTTGGGCTTATCTTGGTCTCCACTGTCTCCAGCGCCGACGACTCCGGCGATGGCGGCGCCATGGACGACGACGAGTTGCTGCTCATGATCCTCCAACTTAATCCGCTCCAACCAACTGATGAGTACTAGAAGTACGGATCAAAGTAGCTCAAGCTCAATTCGCTTTTGAGATCGATCCAGCCAAAAGCTAAGCCGGCTCTCGTTGCACATGCATGTGGTACGAGTTGGTGAAGGATCTTGGCATGGCGGCCAACAGGAGGGGGGGGGGAGTGGTAGTAATGGCGAATTGGCGATGCAACGACAAGAAGAAAAAGAAAGAACGAGCAGCAGTAGTGGTTGCAGTTGCAGGTTTAGGGGGAAGGGAAGCTTTGTGTGGGAGGAAAACTCGCGGGGGGGTCGAATAAATTTGCAAAGATGGACCGGGTTTATTGAGCCTACGGGCCGGTATAGATTAACCAACGGATTAAAGCCGCATTAGGTGTGGGTTAGGACACGCAATTAAGCAAGCCGGTGTGAGGTCATCGATCGGTATCGATGGAATGGGGATATGGGGAGAAAACAAATGGTGACGTCGCTGTAGCGCGCGAGGGTGGTTGATCTGATCTGTGTCATGATCTCTTCTCCTTGCTCTCATTCTTTTTGCTCGTTTTGTCGGTGTCTCTTGTTTCTACTTCCTTCTTCCTTTCCCCCTTTCTCGATCAACGACTCGACCTGTCTCTGTAGGCCGTGCGTTACTAGTACATTGCAATAATCTACTACTAATTGGGTATTGACTTTTTGCAGGGTTAATTAACTCTGATGACGTCGGCGAGAATGCGAGCCCTGCCGTCCCATCCTCGCGTGCTTTTTTTCTGCAGGATATACGGTATTGATTCATTGTTGGCTTGTCTAGGCAGAGGCTGCTGACCTGCGCTAGGATTACGTACGTACGTACTTCTCCTGCACTTATTACTTTGCTCTGACCTTCCGTTTCGGAAAAAAAAAACTTTGCTCTGACCTGCAGCGCGCCACCGTTTCTTTTTCTTCTTCTTCTAGCAAGTTGCCGTAATTGTGCCGCCTTACGGCTGCCTAATATTTCAGAGAATCACCTGGGAATATTTAAATTGCAGTCTGCAGACAACAATTGCGTGGCTTGTGATTTTCTGGAGCATGTCGAATCAGACAAGACGATTCTGCTAATAATGGAAGCGTTGAGCTGTGATGTGTCGTTTAGTCAGTCGTCGATCATTTGCCCCCCGGCATGCGCCACTGTTCGGGACGAATGGAACCATGCAGCCTCGCTAGCGTGTCAATGACTGATAGAGCGGAGGGTTCAACCTGACGGAGATCCGATCCAGACAAATGCATACTAGTACATGAGTACGTACGGGCTCGTGAATCGTCTTGGCTGACTTGGCACCGTTTAATCGTTTCCCACTTGTAAATTTGTAATAACGCCTGCAAGTCCCAGGCAGGCAGAAGCAAGCAAGCACGCACGCACGGCGACAACACGAAGGGCGCCGGCCAGGAGCAAGTTAGGGTAAAAGAAGGGAAAAGGTACGCGAATCCCGAGGCGGGCTTTTCAAATCCAGATGCTTCTCCTTCTGATGTTGATGAGCCGGTCGGGGCTTTGACTTTGGCAGGTTCCAGAAATGCTTTTGGTGCGGCAGGCGGCAGGACACAAGACCAAGAAATCGCCATTGAATCCCCTGCCCGTGCAACAAGACGGAAAAACTGGCAGCAGAGCAATGTACCGCGTGCCAGTTATGCAACCCCGTACGTACGTGCGCCGTCTCGTGATACTCTGCTGAACGCGCTGGCGAGTCGCCGAGCGATGCTTAAAGAGTCGACAGCACGGCCGGTTTCAGGGTCTTTGAGGCGAGTCAAACGTAGAAAGCGAGCAGGAGCCTGCAGTGACCTCAACTTCCTCCAGTCCTGCGCTCTACTTGGCCCTTTGTGGTCGTGGTGGCGCACTGGCGCTAGAGATACCGTACTCAACTGCGAAATGTGCCTCTTGATCAGAAGTTCAAAACCAGAAGAATTACCACTTGAGCTCGCATCAGCGCCGGCAATTACCGCACGAGTGCCATAGACGGGCAGACAGGCGGCCTTCGGCTGTCACTCATCGCGGTCGGCGCTGTGCTGCTAGTGTCCATGGCTGATGCATGGCTCCATGCGCGGAGTCCGGAGGGTTTGACATCGGAAAAGCTACCGATGCGCGCCCGAGAACCGAGGCGATCCATCCATGGCCGCTTCCGAAGTCTTCTGTTCTCTTTCTTCCTCGGGTTCATGGCCACGGGCTGGACACCCGCCCATGGGGTCTCGGAGAACGGGAACCGCGTGTTCTGCGTCAACGTTAATCGTTTCCTACAGTACACAGGGGGGTTAATGGTCTCGGGATTCTCTTCTCTCTGCTTCTGTGCTGTCCGAGACTGAGCCTCCTTCAAGCAGTAATCTGTCCTGTACTAATTCTCACGGAAATTGACTTGCTTAATTTGCTCTGAACTCCTGCAACCCAGGAGTACCGCTGCACAATTCATGATCGGCTCCAACAGATTGTCACCCTCCGGAAAGAAACAATCGATCTAATAGAACTCCTACTTGACGCTTATGTGGCGAGATACACAGACGACTAGCTACCACCAGCTATTCGGATAACTCCGCGGTGTGCTCTAACAACTGAAGTACAAAACAACAAAGAGGAGGTGGTTAGTGGCAGACAGTGGAGCCCTTCTGATGAGTTTGTGCTTAATGTGGTCTGGTGACGTATCAATTGGCTTTCCACCTGCTAACAATCTTGTTCTGCTCTGCGCTGGGACCGAGTGCTTGGTTCCTGTCATGGGAGCAGTTCCAGGCAGTTGGAGCCAAGGCATGCGGGTCCAAGGGACTAGCATTTGGAGATCATTCCTTCGGTATTGGATAGTGTTTGCAAGGAGACGGGACAAGAAGAGTTGTTACAGAACTGTGCTTGCCTGACTCATGCTCATGGCTTGGACCAGCCCGAGCCGCCGACGGGCTTCTGATATGCGCAGCGCGGCAGTGGTGCTGTCCGGTTGGGCTCGGTACAGTGGGCCGTCCTGGGAAAATAAGCCCAGATGAACATGTATCCTTCTCTCTTTTTTGATGATGTGGAGGAAGATTGTTAAGTGTATCCAAATTTGATACTTAAAAAAAAGTGTATCCAAATCTGCATTTTGATGATGTGGAGGATGAGGAAAAAAAAAGTAAGTAATAATTAGTTGTACAATGCTGTAAAAATATATTTAGTTGTACAAGAACTGCTTACATGTCTCTCTTTTGGGATATACTTACATGTCTTTTTTTGGATATCTTTTTTGTCTAGGGCAATTTTGATTCGCAGGATTTCTAAAGAATATATAATTGAAGTGTCATGTATTTGAATCCTACAAGTGGTTGGATAATATTCCTGCGAAACAAACAATCAACACAACAATTTTTTCTAGGAATTCAAATCCTACTAAAAAATACTATGACTTTCCTTCGAATAAAAGAGCTCTTCGAATTTTATAACTTTGTCGAAATACAAATAACACGTTGTGGTCGCTCGTCGCTAGATGCTGATGCATGTGCCAGTGCCACTTCCCGTCTTCATAGATAGCTGCTGCCGTGCCGAAAGAACTACCTCTTTCCTTTATGACCGAGGAGCTTTTCCTTTTCCTTTTCCTTTTCTGGTGACATCTTTTTGGCTGCATAAAGCGTAGTAAATGAACCATGTTTCGAGTACAAGAAAACGTAATCACAGAAAATACGCTTTCCTTGGCACCATCTAAAAGGAACTCCTTCGATGTTCGATCCATCCCCAAATCCTCCTGTCTAGTTTGACCAAATTGAGTTCTTCCCAATCTCCCAGAATTCGATTGCGCTTGGCATTTGAGGTCTCAGACCGGCGGCAGCCGGCGGCGGAATACGGGAGTAGCAGCGGCGTAGAGGCTCCCTGGAGTTGCGTTGGCTGCATCCAGTGGTTGCCGCGGTGGCTTCATCTTAATTGCGTGGAGCGGCGGAGGTTCGTCTTCGTCGGCGTCAGCGTCAGCGCGGCAGCCTACTGTGTCTTCCTCGTCGTGGGGGAAGGCATCCAGCGGCATAGATTCGTCTTGCTCGGCGTTGTGGCAGCGCCGCCCAGCTCGCCGACGGGCGACGGCAGGATCTCCCTTAGGCTGTTGTACGTTCTGCTCAATAGGGAACGTCATGGCGATGGCTATGCAGCAAGCTCACCATATGCCTACTGTCCTCCCTTCTTTCTAACCACAGTTTAGCGCTTGGGCTGTGCTGTTCCGTGAAGGCCTCATTTTGGGCATCCATGGGGTTCCTCAGCCTTGTGGGCAACTCGTTTGGATGCTCGGCTTCCGGTGAGCGCCTCGTCTCAGCTGCCCGGGATGGCGACCTGCAGGAGGCTCGTGCGCTCCTCGAGTACAACCCTCGTCTAGCAAGGTACTCCACATTCGGCGGCCGCAACTCGCCGCTGCACTATGCCGCGGCACAGGGTCACCATGAGGTAATGCCATTCGCCTGCAGACTGGCTATAATATTGATATTTGTGTTGATTCGGCAACGGAACTGCACTCACCTTTGTCTGTTGCTGCCATGTTTAGATTGTTTCTCTGTTGCTTGAGTCCGGTGTCGAGATCAATCTCAGGAATTATGGGGGGCAGGTAAACCCATTTTGTGGTACATTTGCTTATTTTCAGCTTCAGCATTAGAGATGAAGTCGGTCAGTAAGTTGTCTCTTAAGTATGTACTTTTCTGATTATGTGTAGACTGCTTTGATGCAAGCCTGCCAATATGGCCACTGGGAGGTTGTTCAAACACTGATGCTGTTCAATGCGAACGTGAGCATTTTACTTGCTGTTACTGTGAATTTCTTTTACTTCATCTATATGTGGTCCTGAGGCGGCGAAATGTCTTTCAGACCCACAGGACAGATTATCTGAATGGCGGAACTGCTCTCCATTTTGCTGCACTGCATGGTCATGCCCAATGCCTTCGTCTTGTGCTTGCAGATTATGTACCAAGCATACCAAACTTCTTAAACCTGATGAATGATAGATCATCCGAAGAAGTTACAGATGCTGTTTTTGATGATGAGTATGTCAGGTCCTTGCTTGTTTCTCCTTATTTGTTCTTATAAGCGAATCATGTAGTGATATATCTGTCTTAGCAGTGATTTGGTCAAGATGGTAAACTGGAAGGCAGATGGAGGCCTAACTCCACTTCATATGGCAGCGTTAAATGGCCATGTGGAGTGTGTACAATTGTTACTGGACCTTGGAGCATGTGTTTCTGAGGTCACAATTGAAGATGGAACAACTATGGACTTGATAGGTATCTTGCGAAAAAAAAACTTCTCTGATACTTTTAAGGTCAATTAGGATTTTCCTTTATGTAGTTTTTATTTGTGAACTTCACTGTTGCTGGTAGCAGACTCCTGTTCTAAGTGCTTAACATGATTGGTGCTGGAACATTCCATATAGTTTGCAAATTAACTCACGGTTCTTTGTCTTAAAATGTTTCGGTATTATCTTGCTTAAGTACTTTAATAGAACATACATTCAGGGTGTGCTGCGAGAGATGAAACATCCTTTCGGCCACTTGGAATGTATAACCAATCTGTTTCTTTATTACCCTGTCTTATACCTTTGTGCTTTGATGCCCTTATGATAGTTGTCTTATAAGTTGATTTGCTTCCATCTGACAGGATCAGGTAGCACCCCACTTCATTATGCTGCTTGTGGTGGAAATGCTGTCTGCTGTCAAGTATGTTCTGCTAGCTTGAACGCATTTTTTATCATTTAAATGTTTGGCTGATTTGCTTGAAATCGGCTAACCAAACACCGTACAATGCAGCTTCTTATTGCTAGAGGAGCCAACCTTGCTGCGCAAAATGCTAGCGGGTATGATTTTGAATTTCTGATACATATGAACAGTCATTGCTGTTTTCATCATTTTGATTTGGTTAAACCATATTGTTCATTTGCCTCATGCAGCTTGACCCCATTAATGGTAGCTCATTCATGGCATAGAAACTCTCTCGAGGAAATTCTAAGCAATGAACCAGAGGGTCGACTACACACTCTTCCTTCTCCCTATCTGTGCCTCCCACTTATGAGTATCATGAGCATTGCCAGGTCAGTGTACTAAATATTGCAAAGTTGAATTTTTTTGCTTGACATAGGCTGTGTGCATCTTCGGATGCAGAAGTGGCAGAGATCATGTCCATTATCTAAAACAAAATGTTTGCTGCTAAATAGGTTAAATTCCTTTTTTCTGATTCATTAAATGAGCATCTTTTCTTGCAGATTGCCATTTCATGTTTTTCATGTGCATATTATTGACTTAACCAAATTATTGGTCTCCTGTAATATTATTAGACTGATATTTTGTAGAAGAGTGTGGCCTCCATTTTTTTTTATCAGACTGTTATACTGAACTATTGTCCATGCTTGTATTGCTAAAGGCTGATAGTTGGTGGCAATTCTGTAGGGAGTGTGGCTGGAGGTATCGGAACCAGTCACCTGTCTGTATTGACCCATGTGCTGTCTGCTTAGAAGGGAGGTGCTCTGTTGCTGCAGAAGGTACACATATACATTTTATTTACATGGTATTCTAGTTTAAGCAAATTAATTTTTTATTGGAAAAGTTGCATCTTTTGCTGAAGGACATTAAAACAGTACTTGTATGAGAGTCATATGGTTCATCAATTAGCTCACGCTTTATGTTCTGGTTCATAATCAGTTGGTAACTCAACATCAGCAGAGTACAAAAGTAAGCAAGTTGTCTTGCTTTCTGTTAACTGCTGGTCGTACTGCTAAGCAAACAACTAAACTAACCAATATCTGCAAATTTGTGTACTGAACCTTTTCACCTATGTAGGATGCAAACATGAATTCTGCACAAGATGTGCTCTATACCTTTGCTCAACCAGCTACACATCAGTGAACCCCGCAGGCGCCATACCGTGCCCTCTCTGCAGACATCCTATCATCGCTTTCGCCGCGCTTCCCGGCACAAGCCCAATAAGAGAGCTTCCAAGAAACAGCCTCTCGTTATCATTGTGCACGACATGCCCCGCAGTGAACTCCGATTCTTCTGCGGCCTCAGTACCCAGCCATCTGTATCGGACGGAGTTCCATTGTGCACGTATGCCACCTATGGGCTCATCATCCTTCCGCTCCCTGAGCTGCCAGAGACTGAATCCATCATTCTGTATGGGTACCATGGATACAAATCCCTGCCTCATAAGATGCTCAAGGTTCGGATCCATCCTGAGCCGATCAGCGTCCCATGGGGAGACCAACAGGAGGCCATGGCCTCTGACATTTAGCCCCATTGTTGCTACTACTAGCTAATGGAAAACCACATTTTCCTCATTTTTGCGCCCTTTTCAGATGGTGGTCTGTTTTGCCTATCCTTTGGGTTGCCTGTTTTAATTTATTTATTTTGTGCGATCTTGCCTGCCTCAACCCCCTGTTGATATCAGCAGCAGCATGCAACTACTCCTACATCGGTTTGCCTTGTAAATAACCTTGTGTTGTACTTTTGCTGTGCATTTTTTGGGTATGAGAGTCACTACATTTTTAATGCATCGCCGGAGCAAACGCTTTTGTTTGAACCGGTAGTAGTTGAATACTACTGCCGTGAGTGGCAGGCACAAAGGGCTCTCAGTTGGCCGTTGGTACAGCCGTGCATGTTCTCTGTGTTCCGCTTTTGGTGGTTCCGATAACTGTCCATGTGCTGCTCTTCACGTAGTACTCCTAATTGCTTATTACTATTATCATTGCTAACTTTTCTGTCATCAACGAGTTCATTGGAGATACTCCAGAGGAGATCCTCCCCTTAAATAAAAGAGTAAATAATCGTAGTAGTACTACCAAGACAGCTCTGCCAAATGCCACTGTCAGATGAACTGGCCGTAATGCTATGATCCTTAAAAAGATGTGGATGCCTCAGGCCTAGGTTCTTTGCAAGAGTGACAACTTGTGTTGGCACTTTTGGGGACTCGAACACCACGTCGGTCGGGCGATCTGTGGCCGCTGAACGCATGGGCTCGAAGCGGCCGCCGGACCTGGTTACCTGGGCGAAGAAAACGTGGGCCTCGTGCTCAGGGCGAGCCGAGCGAGCGGCGAACAGCGGTCCACTCCCATTCATTTCTCCGGCCGACACCGAGCAGCGTGGGCTTTGGGGCCCCGGGCCTTTCCTGGGCTCGTTGGCGACAGCTGAGCAGCGCGCAGCCCAGGCTTCCGGAAAGGCCCGTACCGTCCGTCCCGGGCACAGGGACACGCAACGTGCACTATACAAGCAAAGCCGCTGCTGGGCTTCCGGCGTGGCCTCGTCTTGTTGTCCCTTGGTTCCCTTACACCAGGGCCCAGGCCCAAGCAGCTGCTCAGCTCCATCTGCATGGAAGAGAACCTATATTCAGCCAAGCTAGCACGCTCTCTCCCTCTCGGCGCTGTCTGTCAGCCGGTGCCGGTGAGTGAGAGTTGGCACCTCGTACGTTGGGACGTCGGCGCCTGCGTGCAAGTTGATTTCCAGATCGCGTCCGCCGCAATCAGCTATGAGCCCAAGGAGGCACAAGCGCCGTACGAACTGCCGCCTATCTATCCGTGCAGGACAAAACACGCCACATGCATGCATGCATGCATGCCGCGCACATGCGCTGCACCAATTAAGCAGAAGTTTCCGAGCGGTGGCACATCGGCCGCGTGCACGTGTGTGCTGCTCCGGAAAAGCAATTGGTCGCCTTATATATGTGTACGGGTACTACGCTTTTGCTTTTCGGCAGACCAGCTAGCTCGCTTTTCTCAGTTACTACTCACTAGCAGATGGTAGGGGTGAGTTTGCGGCTAGCTAGTGCCTCAGCGAATAGTATTATCTCTGCTTGATCGACATCCATGGCTCATCTGGTTCGGTGTGTGGAAGTTTCTTAACGCGAAAGGCAGATGAGGTGATCAGAAAAAGGATAAGTGAAAGTTAAATACTTTGAGAGTCACATGCAGCTTTTTCTAGAAATTTTCCATGTCGGATGTCGTGAGAAAAACGTGTCACGTGGAACCCAAATCATTCAAATCAGAAAAAGGACAAGTATCCGATTTTTGCTCATTAAACAATCAAATGTATATGACTTTGAGTTCAGAGATGATTTTTAGACTTCTCTGGCAATCAAGAAAAGAAAAAATACTTTTGCCTATAAAAATATGTTAATGGATTAATTGTTGGTCAAAACCGCGTGCCTTCTGTGAAAAACTCGTCCGATCCATCTTTTCGTATGTACACGTGAACCACGTACGTACGTTGGAGTGTCTATATGGGCGCATATTGCCACCCTGCATGCATGTGAATAAAGTTTGTCCGTAGGATTCCCGACACCCCGGCCGGCCTACATTTTCTAGCGGCGCGCACCGTGCGTCGCCAATTAAGAGATCGACAGAGGTACCACTTGTTTATCTCCTGGTAATATTCGCATGCGTAATGTGTTTATATCGATTCAAATCAATAGCACACGCCTATCAAGTGAACGACCGCTCGCGGAAAGGTGGCCGCGATTAATCTTCTATCGGTATGGATTTGGAGAAATTTTCGAATATATTGTTTCCGATCTCCCTCTATCAGCTATTCCAGTGTGTTGTGACTTGCGATATTATGCGTGTGAGCGTGTCAGCGTGTGGTGGCGCGTTTACACGTCTCTATTGAACTGGGGAAAATCAGGCCCACGCACGTACGTACAATACTGAAACTCGCACGTATATCTATGTGTTGTCACGCACCATTCGTGTGGTGTCAACTTGCAGGTGCACGCACGCAACGCGTCGCTACTACGGAGTAGCTAGCAAGCTGCTGGAGTACGTCCGTATACATGCGCCGAATGTGGACGTGGGCCTTCATCCCATCCCATGTGGCCATGTGCATGCATGTGCACTGTCTCCTCCCTTTCCCTTTCTCTCCAACTCACACACACTACTCCTTCTCCAACAACAGCGTATATAAACACGTACACGGCATACGGGCATAGGAGTGTACAAACACACACAAGGCTAGCTTGTTTGTACGAATCGACATTGCCAATATAATGCGCATACGCATGCAGCAAGCAGCGGCCCAGTTCATGCCAAGTTCGTGATCGATAAGATTTGAATTTTTGTTTTCGTCCCGATCCGTCCGGCCCGTTACAATCGATCGCCATTCGCCGGTCATTTATAGCTAGGCATGCAAGGCTCCATGGAGTTCAAGCAGGCGTTGCTGGAGAAGCTGCTGCTGGGGCTCCGGGAGCGCGGCGTGGCGTCGGGCGAGATGGGATTCCACGAGCGGAAGAGCGGCATCAAGCGTGCCGCCGACACCGCCCTCGCCTCCGCCAGGGGCGCCGCGCCGCGCTGGAGCCGGGCCCTGCAGCGTGCTGCCGCGGCAGCGTCAACGACGACGACGGCAGATCGGCTCGCGCAGACGACCACTCGGGGCGCCGGCCGCAGGTGTTCCACGACGTCGTCGCTCGCATTGTCGAGCAAGAAGATGACTATCTTCAAGAGGCGGAGGCCGAGGAAGGCCGGCGGCGCGGCGAAGGCGTGCAGCCTGGCGAGGGCCATGGCGAGGAAGAGGGCTGGAGTGTTGAGGGGGATCGTGCCAGGAGGTAAGGGGATGGACGATGAGCGCACGTTGCTGCGGGAAACGCTAGACTATGCCGTGTGTCTCAGAGCTCAGGTCGATGTAATGCAGCTTCTCGTCAGGGCTCTTCAAGCTCACAAACCCTAGAGAGGCTAGGAGTAAGCAAATCCACCGATGACCGATCTTATTTCTCTTCTCTCTTGCCGCCTACTGTTTTGTACGTAGTACTATTTGTTCCACATTTTCATTTCTCCTCATTTCTGGTTCATTAGCACTGATCTGAGATCATCATAAAGGCCTTAATTAGGATCATTGATATATTTGTACTTTAGGTGCGATATTGTGTAAATACGTTTCCCTTTTTATACTAGCAAAAGGCGGTCTGCACCCACGAGTCATGTGATACTCTGCGTGTGTGTTCAAAAATACATGTCGTATTTTTTTTCGATGTGCATGATCTTCAACTCCTAATTTTCACCACTATTTTTTAGTACTCCCATATTACTTGCTACTGATTTAGTACAGAGTATATGAACCGGAGGGAATACATTAATGTATAAGAAATATATGAGAATTAATATGGTTCTGTGGGAACAATTTGTACAATAAATTTAATGACGTACAGCAGCAGTTTTACCTAACCAAAACAAAAAATGTTTATACATACAACCACTCAGAGTTAGAGAAATTGGACGTACTGTACACATTTGTACAATGTTATCTACTTTATGCAACACAAGTAATATGATGACACTACTTTTCCAATTGTCGTTCACTACTATAGTCTACTGCTAAATTTTTAACCAAACGGCATATAGCTAATTGCTTTTTACGTCGTCGAAAACAGTGGTTGCACGTGCACGTAGGTTCAGGTTTGACCTGGAAATATTTTATTAAAAAATAATCTAAAGACAGAAATAATCTCTTTTATATTCTGTCAGGTATTTAGTTCTGTTTTGTGATGGAATATCCAAGAGGAACAAAGAGCTAAAAAAAAGCTAGCTGTTGTGCCGTCCACATGTACACACAATTAAAACAGCAAGTGACATGCATCACTCTCACAACTTCTCCGAAGGAAGTGGACCTTTACGCAAACCATGAGAATTTGCAAGGACTCTGATTCTGAAAATTGTAAACTATAATTGCACAAGGTTTCACTGTTCAGCTCACATGTTAATTACTCACTACTCCCTCCGATCCTAAATCGTTGTCAAAATATTACATGTATCTAGACGCCGTTTTAGAATAGATACATCCATATTTAATCAAATTTGAGACAAGAACTTAGAATCGGAGGGAGTACTTATCATCGTGCCCATTTTTTTTTGGCTTGTCACCGGTTGATGATATTATATCAAATGCATGTGAGGATTGCCTACATGATTATCAATGTTCACCATCCGTTGCGTGATAACTAAAAGCTAATGTAATAAAACGAGCTCCACTGATTATCTTGTTTGGTATTGTAAGGTTAGGCACATTCACGGTCACATACTCACATGGAGTGCACAGCTTGATCGACTTGTGCTTAGCAATCAATCGTACAGGCGAAATAAAAACGTAGAGAACGGTTTTGCTCTGCTCACTGATCAGAAGAGATCGTGCTAGATTATCTTAGCCAGGTCAACTTTTGTTGGTGGCATATATCCAAATAAAATGCACATATATGTCCCCGGGCGGGCCGCGCCAGGCCCATATATATGTTGACTCACCGCCCGTGACCGTACGTGGCTACGACGGACGGGCGCACACCGATGCTTTGATGACGGCTACGACGATGCCGAGCTAGCCAGTCGGTTGCGAACCTCAAATTGCCATTTGTTTTGTCGACGAAGCGCCGAGCCCTGTTTTGAAGAAGGAAGAACAAGACGAATAAGGGAAGAAGAAAAGATCAGGAATCGCATTCCAAGGCCCAAGCCCATCCATACGCGCTCTACGTCTTGGGCCCGTTGTGGCAGCCGAGCAGGTTCCGGTCTCGTCACGCTGGCTTCAAGCCGCACCTTTGGCGGGCGTATAGGTGCTGCTGCTAACAGAATCACTGCAACCTTTCGACCCACGTAAGATGCCGCAAAGGGCCGATCTTCTGTCGTTTTCACTCGCTGTCAGCCGGATATATGCCTGTCTGTGCATGCTTGCGCGTGAAGCTGAAACCAAACGGTTCGAGAAGGCAAAAAGGAAGCAGCTAGAGGTTATTATAACTGACGAAGCTACCAGTAAAAGAAACACCGAGGAATGAAAAGAAGGCACCGATCCTGTCAACATGTCACTGTTGCCGTGGAGTTTTTTGTGATGCCGGGCGTGTCGTCCGCAGAATGGCTCGCTTGTTAAGGTCCGGTGCCGTACGTATCAGCCCCTTCGTCGTGTGCAACTTAGATAAGATTCAATTGTTGGTGGTGGCGTATCAAAATTCAAAATCATGCATACATGTGTGCCCGGGCGGCCGGGCCCCTATGTCGACTGAGCACGACCCCTTAGTTGCGTGGATAGGATAGGATACGATGGATCCTTCGTAACAGTACCGAGTATATGTTGACAAGGACGAGGAAGAGAAGGTCCATCGCAGACAGAGGAGAGGAAGAGAAGAGTCAGCAAGCAACGACGACTCATCAAAACTGCTTCCGTGTCGTGTCCCTCTGTGAAAACTGCTTCGCGTCTACTCGAGACACGGCAGACAGGCTTTGCTCTTCAAAAGCCCAACCATATGGCGCTCCCGCTCTTGGGCTGGTTCCGGCACACACAGTCAGATGTCCGGCTACAGTTTTCGGCCGTGCACTCTGGCTTCAAAAAGCACCCGGTCGTCGGCATCAGCATCGCACGGGCGCGCACGACCACGTGCTAGAGGCAGGCAAGTGTCGCGCCGGAAGTCTTTGTAATAAAAAATCACCAATAAAGCGTCGTGCCGGCGACAGCGATATTTTTTTGGTGATAGAGATTGACAGCGACTAATTTATTTATAAACTGCTACTCTAATTTCTTTCTTGAATTTCCTCGTCACCGTACTCTCCCGCCCGACGACGGGTCAAAGCGTACGCCGCTCGGGAAGGGGAATCAATCCATTTTTCTTCTCGGCGGACCTGATCGTCGATAGAGCATCAGCATGCAGGAGCAGCGGAAGAACCACTGCAACCTTTCGACGCACGTAACATGCTGCAACCCGCTCGGATCAGTCTCGGGCGGTCACTCTCATCCACTCGCCATCAACCAGATGCTGCCTGCCTGCCTGCAATGCTTGCGCGCGCGTGAAGCTCAGACCAAAGGTTTCGAGAAGACGAAGGAAAGCTAGTAAGTAGAGGTAACTGACCGAGAAGCTACTAAAAGAAACACCGAGGAAGGTAAAAGAAGGCACGTACTGGTCCTGTCATGTCACTGTTAATAGATCATAGATGGAGCCTTTTCAGATACCTGCCGGACGTGTTTTGAGCCGTGACAAAGATTTGGGCGCGTGGAAAGTTGTTTTGTCGCATAAAACATGCATGGTCCTCTCGCTTAAGGCCCGGTTTCCGTACGGAATCGATAGTCCTTCGCGCGTACTGTGTCGCCGCTACTATAACGCTGTTGATTTTTCTGCTCGATTGGATACGTCCCTTCCTTCTTTCTCTTTATACACCCCGGCCGCTGGATACTGAAATCGCATTACAGTTGGTTAGTTATGGCTGTTGACGATCGGTGGATCGCATGCATGAGGAAATCAAAGGAGTTCGCTGATAGTGCTGCTGGTAGTGATGCAGTAAGCCGGTACATCTCATTTTTGTACTCTTGCCTTCCGCTTTTCATCTACCGCCAACGTAGTACAGCTTTCCAGCGCGCTCTGGCTAGTTTGGCCGGCCACAGTGGTGGGCTTAATTTGGAGGGGTTTGATGGTCGAGGAGGCACCGTGAGTTAGCATCTTGGTTTCCTTAATTAGACGCCCCAGAACAACTTGAATTGGATAAACTCACTAGCTGTGCAAGGGCTACAAGCTGTTACACTTCCTGTTCCTGCCCAGATTTTTCTGGACATTTGGCATTTTGATTTTTGGTAGACGTACATCCCAAAGAAAAAAAGCATGGGCCTAAACTTAGGATCACACTACAGGGCACGAAGCCAGATCCGGACGTGAATCTCCCTCTGACGGACTCACAGGTTGAGCAGAATAATCCTGGTGGTATCTGGACACTATACTCCCGAGCCGGAATAGCGACGACGGCGCCTAGGACAGATCAGATGCCAGGTTTTGACCGCCCCAAATCGGGAAGCCCGTGCACCGCATTTGTTTTCGTTTTATCGCCATACACCTCGCTTTGGCGTACGTTGATCAGGTTAAGCAACGGCCAACGGGGTTAATAAAAGGGCTCACGCGCCGGCAAGTCGCTGCCGCACATGGGCAGTAGGGCACGGGCAGCTGTGCGGCGCAGGGGCAGCAGATGCAACGAATGGCAAGCCAGCTAGCTGCTACTGTTGAGACGGGAGGGACGACACTGGAGCGATCGGATTTTAATCGGATCCTTTGTTTGGATGCGATCGGATTATACATTTGCGCAGGCAGACGCGGCGCCGTGGGCGAATTTGCCGGAGGACCGAGGAAGGGATGATGGCACGGCAGGGGCGGCGTTTCATTCCATTTGCGTCGTTCAGAGAGGGCGAGTCTGAACCGAACAAGGAACTACTAGGATAGGAAGATGGGGAACGGAACGAGGAAGGGATCGCGGTAATCTGCGTAGACTGTGGGCTTCGTCTAATAATTACTACCTTTTCCCGTAGACCGGCCGGCCGGTGTTCACGGCCCGTAGAAAAAGCTAGAGACGTTGGTTTACGAAAACAACGGTTAGTTCCAGAACAAGAAAACCGCGTATCCCTCCTTGTCAGTGACACGGCCGGCCAAACGAAAACCTGTTCTTTTCTTTATCTGTTTGTTGCTTCGGATTCATAGAAATCTCCCTACCATAAATTCGCCATTTCGGGAGATCTTCATGGCCTCGGAGCCGTGCGTGACACACCACGCGGCCACGTCCTATCCCCAAATCCTTCACGCGTCAGATTCATTCATCACTCACCCAACGAGGCAGTGCCACTCCCCAGCCATCCAGCATTCCAGCCAGCAATCGCATTCACATCCTGAGCTCTGAACGACGCGCAAAAACAACCGCGACGCGCAGCAGCAGCAGTAAAAGTTTGTGAAACCAGCCGCGGGGACGGACGAATAAATAGCGCCAGCCAGCCCAAAACCGTGTACAGACGTACAGTCAATCGTCATCCACCCGTGATATCCCCCAACATCCCCCGCCGCGGCCGGCCGAGGAGCCCCAGAATAGGCGCCCCGTTCGCACTAACAAATCGCCTCCTCCGCGCCCAGCCATCGTCGTCACCGGCAGCCATCCCGCGGCCGCGACGCCCTTCACCGGCTCCAGTCGCTTTCTCTCCCTATTTATACCCTGCCCCGTCTCGCTCTCCGCCTTCTTTTCCTTTAGGCAGGGAAGCGCGCATCTATCTTTGCCGGTCCCTTTCCTTTTCCCCGATAAAATCCCGAGAAATTCGACAGGGGAAAGGGAAGGAATACGTATCCGCGCAGCAGCGGCGATCCCATTCTTCGCCCTAGCAGGAGGCGCGAGGATTTTGATTGGTTGCGTCGTCCGGGAGCAAGAGGCGTGGGATTGATTCTTGGATTGGTCGGGCTCGCACGGCAGCTTCAGCACCACAAGCACCAGGACGGCGGCGGCCGCGGGCAAGAAGATGCGGGCGCTGGAGGACGACCTCTTTCCGTCCACTCCAGGGAAGGTGAAGATCGAGAGGGCAGGCGGGGGCGCCATGGCCATGAACCGCCAGCTCCACCGCTGCTTCGCCTCCACCAGCACGATGTTCCTCTGGGCGCTCTTCCTCGTCGCCATGACCGCGTCCTACCTCAGCTTCCAGTCCTTCGTCGACACCTCCTCCAAGTACTTCGCCGCCTCCTGGGGCGGCCTCCACTGGGAGCGCCAGATCCGCGCGTCCGCCGCCGTCAGGCGCCCGCCTGGCTCCGCCGCAGGGGCGGGGATGTCGGTGCTCGTGACCGGCGCGGCGGGGTTCGTCGGCACGCACTGCTCGCTCGCGCTCCGGAAGCGCGGGGACGGCGTCGTCGGCATCGACAACTTCAACTCCTACTACGACCCTTCCCTCAAGAAGGCCCGCAAGGCGCTGCTCACCTCGCACGGCGTGTTCGTCGTCGAGGGCGACATCAACGACGGCCGCCTCCTTGCCAAGCTCTTCGACGTCGTGCCCTTCACCCACGTGCTCCACCTCGCCGCGCAGGCCGGGGTGCGCTACGCCATGGAGAACCCGGCGTCCTACGTGCACTCCAACGTCGCCGGCCTCGTCACCCTCCTCGAGGCCTGCAAGAACGCCGACCCGCAGCCGGCTATCGTCTGGGCATCGTCTTCCTCCGTCTACGGCCTCAACGACAAGGTCCCTTTCTCGGAGGCCGACCGCACCGACCAGCCGGCGTCGCTGTACGCCGCCACCAAGAAGGCCGGCGAGGAGATCACCCACTCGTACAACCACATCTACGGGCTCTCCATCACCGGCCTCCGCTTCTTCACCGTGTACGGTCCCTGGGGCCGGCCGGACATGGCCTACTTCTCCTTCACGCGCAACATCCTGCAGGGGAAGCCCATCACGGTGTACCGCGGCAAGAACCACGTCGACCTGGCCCGCGACTTCACATACATCGACGACATCGTCAAGGGCTGCCTGGGCTCCCTCGACACGGCCGGCAGGAGCACCGGCACCGGCGGCAAGAAGCGCGGGCCGGCGCCCTACAGGATCTTCAACCTCGGCAACACATCCCCTGTCACGGTGCCCACCCTGGTGTCCATCCTCGAGAAGCACCTCCGCGTGAAGGCCAAGAAGCACGTGATCGAGATGCCCGGCAATGGCGACGTGCCATTCACCCACGCCAACATCTCCCTCGCCAGGCAGCAGCTCGGCTACAAGCCAACGACCAACCTCGACGCCGGCCTCAAGAAGTTCGTCAAATGGTACCTCTCCTACTACGGCTACACCAGGGGATCCAAGAACTTGTGACTACCACTACTGCTACATTCCATCCCTATTCTTCCCCTCCTCTTGCTGATTCTTTTATTTTCCATTTCTTTTTCTTCTTTGGCCTGCTCCCCGCGGCAGGCACAACTTCCGGATCAAACATTTTTAGACTCGTGGCATACCCGGATCAAACATTAACATTCTTGTCTCAATTTTTTTGGCGGAAATATTTTATGCTGTCCTCCGATGAGGAAAGTAAAAAATCCAGGTTCAGATTCTTTTCTTGGAGTGACGGAGGGGATGGAAGAAGAAGCAATTGGGGAAGCTTCCCCTCATGATTTATTTCATTGTTCATCTGTAAAGTGGGGCTATTCTTCCCCTTCCCTCTCCATCCCAAAGATTTTTCATGTAATCTCATGGCTGTACTGAGCCTGACCTGAGATGGCGCTAACCAAATGAAAATGATGCAACTAATTAGCTCCTTTATCTGATCGCTGGTTTAAATTTCGAATCTGTCGGTTTGTTTAGCCGTTCCAGTTACCGCTTGACTCCCGGAGTTTAGCCGTAGAAAGCGCGGGGTCGCGCTGGGGTGGCAGTTCTGTAAATCAGCGGCGGAACGTGGGCTTATTGGCCGCGGAGGTTTCGGCGCCGGCCGGCGTGATAAAGATAAGCTGGTGTGCCTCGAATGGCTCGATGTGGCCGCCAGCTGGCTCCCCATTCGCTCGGTCCTTCCTGGCTCTGGCAGTGGGGCCCGATGGCTTTGATTGCTGACCGTGGGCCCGATTTGGCTGTCGCTGGAGGTGGGGCGGGCGTGTCGAGTGGTCGGTGGGTGGGCCTGCCCACGTGGGCCACATGGGTTTGGTGGGCCCGTCAACGCGTAGGTGCTGGACTCTCTTTTCTACGAGGCTGAGCTGTATTCGAACTGCCTTTTCTTTATTAGTTGTCGAGGAACAGGAATACGTTCTGTTCTTGAGATCTAGCATCACTGCACGAGCTGGAGTAGGGCTAAGATTATGCTAGGCTATGATTAGTCAGTACACTAGCACTAGAACTATACAATCATGCAAGTAATTGTAAATTATCAGTGAAAACAAATCGGCAAATGTTCCTGTGGTGGCAGCTTGCGCAATGCACTCTACTTTATTTTACCGCTGCTTTCTTCTACACGCTGGTGGTGGGTTACATGATGCTACTACGGCGCTGATGATCTGTATTGAATGTGCGAGAATTTAAAATGTTTAAAAACGGGGTGTGTTGGTCGTGGTCGACCTCTGCCCGAGGACCGACTAGTAGCCCTGGTGGTTTGTCTGGCCAAGAACACGAGGCAGATCCCGTGGATTTTTTAGAAGATGCGGAAAGAAAATGCTCGAGAAGCGTACGTGTCATGGCCTAATGGGTTCACGAGTCGAGAAGCGACTGGCCGGTGGCCGTCTCTTGCTCTCTCTCACTGCCAGAGTCCAAGACTTGCAGAGGTCCGCCCAGGCAAGCAGCTTGCAGGCCACGCGTTTCGACTGTCGAGTCGAGACGCACAAGCTGAACCCGATGCGCGTGCAGGGTTCCGTAACAGGATACTCTTCGAAAGAGTCCAAATAAAGATGCTCTTCGGTCTTCATGATACGGTACGGAACTTGGTTCACGCGAGAAGACGGTGATGCTCCTTTCTTGGATACTCCTACATTATTGTACTACTGTTCCTTGTGTTTCGGAAAAGCATTTTTCTTCTGCTTCTGTAGTGCACTAGTGCAGTCTTTGCTCTATTTTCCTCAGTGGGTCAGTCATGAACTTATGATAACGTGATATGGTTCGTTTCATTGGCGTGGCATGATGTTGGGCCCTGTTTTTTTCTAAGGAAATCCACCACCACCTTTTGTTGCCGTGGTGCGTTAGTGGCTAGTGGTGGGCCGAGTGGTCACTCGCCCGTGGCCCCGGCACACGGACAAAGCGACGAAACCGGCCCACTGTGGTGACACGACGAATAAAATTTAAAAGTAAAGCATCGAACGGGCGACCACCTAGTGCGGCAAAACCTACTACAGTTTTGGCATTACGCTGTGGTTATGAGATTGATGTTGTTGTTCACAGTTTTGGAGTACTTATGTCTGTGGATGCTGCGCGGTACAGCCGCATGGACGAAACCAACTGCGATGGCGTATCCATCCCAACTGAACTAGAACTATACTGATGTTGTTTGTCTCCTCCGTTTGATAATTTTTGTCTTAAATTTGTCTAAAGATGGATATATCTGTTACTAAAAAACGTTTAGATACATGTAATATTTTAACAAAAATTATGAAACGGAGAGAGTACGCGATTATCCTATTGTGCCTGTGTACTCAGTGGTCACTGGGTGGGAGTCGCTCTGCTGCTGCGCGAAGATCTCACGGCTTCCTGGTGGGTTATCTATGCCAGCTACCTCATCAAGGACGTAAGATATGAGCTCGCTTGTGGTCTGGACGTTTGCGTCGATGTCTCGTATTGCGCTGCGACCATTCATGTGAGGCTGTGAGGTGGCTTCAATCCGAGCTACTGCACCTTCGGGCTTCGTTTGGTCGGGGACCCAGGGTAGGGAAGCTCGGGTCGGGTGTTATTTAAACTAAAACGGTTTAAATCCCTAGCATGTAGGGAAGAAAACCCAGCTGGGGTCAAGACATCTCAGGCCTTGTTTGGGGTAGTGTAGTTTTTTAGTCAACAGTGTTTTGGGTTTTTGAGTGTTTTGGATTAGTTACTAGTGTTTTGTTATTTGAGGGTTCATCCAAAATACTCAAAAACCCAAAACACTAGTGTTTTTTTAAAAAGTGTTTTAATTTGTTAAAAAAATAGAGTGTTTTGTTCGGGAAACTAGAAATAATCCCCTCCAAACCCTTCCGACTCCTTCCATTCCTTAAAGGTTGGCATATTGGTTTTCATCAAGGCAAGACTTTGACCACAAATTACAATGTCAAGGTGTGATTTATATGACATGAAACCACAAGTATAATCAACTACTTTTGATAACGAATCTAGCGATACTAATTTCATGTCATATAAACCACACCTTGACATAGTAATTTGTGGTTAAAGACTTGTTTTAATGAAATCTAATATGTCAATCTTTAAGGAACGAAGGGAGTATCAAACAACCATTTGTAGTTTGTAGTGTTTTTTAGTTTTGAGTGGATATTATCCTAGAAAACACCACAAAAGTGAGAAAAAAAAACACCTCTGGACCCTACTGATCTCACCTCTCCGCACTCTGAATCGAGAGCAGGACACGAAACTCTCGGCTTCCGGTCACTCCATTCAAGCCTACCGATTACTCCCTCCTTCCCAGTTTACATGTCGTTTTAGATTTATTCCAGATACCAAGAAAGTTTAAACCACGCCAAAATCTGTAATTATTGCTGCCGCTTAAACGTATCGAATTGACTTGGTTGCAATTAATCTCGTGGCCCCGCGCCTCACAGCCCACGCGCGCGTGCGCATTGGTCAAGGCTGCATTCAGCCCAATAGACGAGCACCTACTTAGCCATGCAAAGCCCGCTAGAAACTCAAGCGGCAGGAGGAAATTAATCGATGCGTGGAAACCGAAGCCTTAATTAGGTGCGCTATCTGTACTTCCTAATACGACATCTTTTATGGGAAATTTTATAAAATCTTAAACGACGACTAAATTGGGAAGGAGGGAGTACCAAACAGTGGCGGATATATGACAAACTAAAATTTTGGTGTGAAAAAACCGGTAGCATGTAGTGACAATGCCTAAAGTAACAGTCCAACGGATGCACTAGAATATATGACAATAAATTTATATGAATTAACATCTGATTTTTACGATGAGTTTACGGAATAAAACATCTAAAAAACCAAATTTCGTAAATGTTAAATCTCATCCGTAGTTGATCTGACTTAGTATGATGGTCTACTAATTTATATGAATTAATGAATATATTCTTATATACATATCTCTTGAATTTGTCATGAATTTGTTGCCATCCTTCTTCTTTAGTACCATTGTCGAGTACGGCAGGAGTATGGGACGGGCCTGCAGCGATCCTCGGCCAATCAGAATTGAGTCCCAGGCAAAAGTATCGGTCGGTTCGACTTCGAAGGAGCCAGGAGGGAAGACGAGAAGATCGATTGGCGGAATCAGTGCCAGACAGAATCAATCTCTCTGTATTCTTTCTGTATTACAAACATCGGGAAAAAAAAACACCTCTTCTGTCCAGGGGCCCATGACGCACATGTCCTGGAGATGGGTCCTAGTCCACCGGCCCAATCAAGGTATGGCAGAGGTCATACGTTGCCATACTGGGCGCTACGCCCCTGTTACCAAAGTCTATTGGAGAAAGTCTTTTTCTTGAGCTTTATTCGGTATGAGCTAAATGAGAGTACAACCTCGAACATTGTATTTATAGGGTTAGAGGTCTACAAAGTGAGCATGAGAAAAATAACGGGAGACAGAACTTTGTTGTGGATGTGGTGGGTGGATTGTTCCACGATCCATTGTATACCATTTGCATCTCATCTCTTTTTTCAGACAGCATCTTTCCCCTTTTTATCCTTTGATCTTGGTCATTTTTCCTCCACACCGGATCCTTCACCTTAACGGCTTAACATTTGATTTTTTTTTTGGCTTCATTTTGACTCTTTTTGAATTGTCTCATAGGTTTGACCATAGCCTCGTTGGCAAATTGACTTGTTTCGATATTTCTCTTTTTGACTAGGTCTTTTGTTACGTAGGCATAGAGGTTCGACCCATATAAAAAAATTGCTGTCTAGTCTCCAAGATGTTTGAACGTATCTAGCTTGTTATTCTCCAAAAACATGGCATGCAACTAGTTTCCAGTGTTGGAAGAAGGGGTTGTTCATCTGAAATCCATCGAGTTTGAATTCTAACCTATAAATACAACCCCATGAAAATTAAATCTGAAACATCCTTGCATGTTTTCTGATAAAGAACCCGCAGAGAGTTGGAGTTCTGGAGCCACATTGCCGTCCATAGTATCAGTCTAGGTCTACGACAACATTCCTTAAATTGGCTTCGATACCAAATCAGTATTTGTAATGAAATGGACTCTAATATCAATGCGTACTTTGGGGACAAGATATTGCTAGCGCCTAGCTGAATCAAGATAGCAACCATTTCACACAAACTTGTTTGGATGTCGGTAGTGAATTCCACTAGAGCTCACCGTAGTAGTTGCCCGTGTTTGTCGGAGTAGTCCTCGAAGCTCGGATCTAGGAGTCTACTTGAATAGTTGCCAGAGCTCACATGATTTCACCGGATGTCTAACGGAGTTTGTTCGAATTCATCAGAGTACTTGCGGGCGGCAGCGTAGACGTAATCTTATCGGATCTGTAAGGCTTTGAATTGGAAGGAAGTTAAAATCCACCGCCTTTATCGAGAGTTCTAATATATAACCACATGACAAAAATAGAAAATGATTAAAGGAATGTTTTGGTTTCTATGTTTCTCATAGACCTCGTTGGTTACTTCCAAACATCCCCCTTTGCTCTACGAGGAAGCAGCAGAAAACAGCAGAATTCATAAATCAATTTTAATTCCGAATTCCAGTCTTGAACATATACTGTGGATAGTGTTTTCAGGCCACTAATCACGTGATCGTGTCGACGGACGGGCTTTGGCGCCTCCTTCTCCCGACCAGGTGGCGCGCTCCGTGGATACAAACGTCCGCCTCCCGCTTCCCCGCCACGGCGCCACCTCTCCTCGAATTCCCTCCTCCGCAACGCGCGACCCTTCGCACGCCTCCCTCTCCCCCCATTCCTCGCCTCGCCCCTCCCTCTCCCCACCTCCTTCCACCACTGCCCAATTCCCTCCCGAATTTTACCGCCCCCCATCGCGCGGTGGCGCTGCGTTCCTAGGGTTTCCTCGGCCAGCTCGCTCCGGTGCCGCGGGTTCCGCAGGCGTGCGTTTTGGGCCTCGGCTCAATCGGTCGACGAGCACGGCGAATCGGCACCGGTGTGGGGGAGCTCTCCGCCTGGCGCGCCGTCTGGCTCGGGAGGGGTGTTGGCGGCGGCGGCGGATATAGGCGACCATGGTTGGGTCCGGGGAGAAGGCGGGCGGCGGGACTGGGTCCGGGGGCGGAGGGGAGAGGCGCAAGTACCCGATCGGCGTGGAGGACTACGAGCTGTACGAGGAGATCGGGCAGGGCGTCAGCGCCATCGTCTACCGCGCGCTCTGCAAGCCGCTCGACGAGATCGTCGCCGTCAAGGTGCTCGACTTCGAGCGCACCAACAGCGACCTGGTAATTAGTTTGATTATTAATGGCGTCGTTTCGTACCCTTGAATCTTCGTCCCGATCGTTTTGCTCGCCTAAATCCGTCTTTCGTTTAGCCTCTATCGTTGATTAATTCAATTCATGGCATGGTTCGCTTGGGAGATGCCCGTGTAGCGTGAAATGTTTGTGTGTGTGCCTGTGTGGTAGGTATCGAACTAACAGGTTGGGTTACTCACAGTCACAGTAGATGATCCTCCGAGGCACCATAGAAATGCCAAATTTCCACTCATTTCATTACAGAATAACAACGGTCGGACAAGTCCTACGTGTAAATGAATTAGAGGTGTTCAAATATCGGTTGAGTTGAAACTGGTCAAACATGGCGATTGAGCTCGTCCTAGTACAAACTCCTTCGATGACTCCAATCGAGCTGCCGATGCTAGTTCAAGATATACCACGGTTTTGACGGAAAACGTGTTTGAACACCCCTAATATGAATCTGGTTGGATACAAATATTGAACATGTCGCGTAGAGGGGATCCCTTATGCTCTTTGCTTGTATTGACTTTTAGCATTGTGCCACAGTTACGAATTATATTCTCGTCTATGTCTACTACCGCCACAACTGTGTGTAAAATGACCAACACGGGTGTTTTATGCAGAACAATATCATGCGTGAAGCTCAGACGATGATTCTTATAGATCATCCTAATGTTGTTAAGGCACTTTGTTCATTTACAAATAACCAAACTTTATGGGTGGTTATGCCGTACATGGCTGGAGGATCTTGTCTTCACATAATGAAATCAGTCCATCCAGATGGTTTCGAGGAAGCTATCATCGCAACAGTGCTTCGTGAAGTCCTGAAAGGTTTAGAATACCTTCATCATCATGGGCATATACATCGAGATGTCAAGGTAAATACACATTTAGACCCATCTGTGTTCATATATATTTGAAGGATCTGCTGTTCCCCTATGCTGAGCGCTACATTAATATCACAAGTTTTAAATATTCTTGCTATTTACACTTTTCAGACAACTTAATGTTGATTTCTTTCTTTCTTTTGGCCATAGGCAGGAAATATCCTAGTCGATTCTCGTTGTGGAGTTAAGCTCGGAGATTTTGGGGTTTCTGCTTGTCTTTTTGAATCTGGTGACAGGCAGCGGGCTAGGAATACTTTTGTGGGAACTCCTTGCTGGTAGTTATTCTCAAAATGTAGCAAATAAGCTTTTTATTTCTGCTACATAAGATTTTCTCGACACATCCTCATATGTGGACCGTTTTAATGATTAGGATGGCACCAGAAGTAATGGAGCAACTACATGGATATGATTTCAAGTAGGCTACTTATTTTTCTGGACCACTAGTTTACTATCAGGGTACCTTTTGTTCAAACTGCATGTTAACTGGAACTGCTTTGAACAAATGAGATATATTGCAGGGCAGACATATGGTCCTTTGGAATTACTGCACTTGAACTTGCTCATGGTCACGCTCCTTTCTCAAAGTACCCTCCCATGAAGGTCTTGCTTATGACATACAGTATCTTTCAGACATCCCTTTTGTTATGATGTGTGGTAGGGGGTAACTTCTGTAATTCATTTACTTGGCTAGGTCTTGCTTATGACACTTCAAAATGCTCCTCCCGGTCTTGATTATGAAAGAGATAAGAAATTCTCAAGGGTAAATATATTTGAGATAATCTATAACCTCCAAAATCTGTATCGGGGTCAACTTATTTATGTATGCTGATTTCTGTGGCAGCACTTTAAGCAAATGGTTGCTATGTGTTTGGTGAAAGACCCTTCAAAAAGGCCAACGGCAAAAAAATTGCTCAAACAACCCTTTTTCAAGCAAGCTCGTTCAAATGATTTCATTTCTCGAAAGCTTTTGGAGGGATTGCCTGGCCTTGGTGCCAGATATCAAGCTTTGAAGGTACACTGGTTTAAATGGTGCCTGACTACTTGTGGTCATCTGATCATCTTCATCAAGTTAACGCGGGATATTAACTATTAACAGGAAAAGGACGAACATTTACTTGCTCAAAAGAAAATGCCTGATGGTAAAAAGGAAGAAATATCGCAGGTGCTCATTCTCCTGAAAATGATCCCATTCTTGGAGTAGTTAAATCAAGAAACTATAGTATCTTTCATTCCCCCCTTTTTACATGTCTTGTATGACCGCCAAACTAAATATGCAGTTCTTGCTGGTTTCTTTAGCCAATGGTTATCTTTTAAGTTTCCTCAAAACATAAGTAAACTAGGGGTTCTAAAAATATAATGTGCAAACATATAGATATGACCTTGTTTCGGAACTTTTGTTGCTTAGAAAGTCAAACAGGAAGCTTACGAAGTTACTTAATGATTGAACCAGGTAGGTGTTGGGACATTGGGCAGGTCATGATATCTGAAAAAAAAATTGGTATCGTGTCTGTACAAAAAAGGGAAGAGGAGTCACTCATATAGCTTCTTGCTCTAGTGTTACACAAGTCCCAGTTTCCGGCACTAACTTGTAGGGAAGCTGATATGTACATCTAAAACTAATGCCTTTTTCCTCAAACTAAAATTAATGCATTTTGAGTGGACAAAGACATACTTTCTAGCCTACTGTTAGCTTTCCAAACTGAAACATCCTTTCCCTTTTGGTAACATGGCAACTCCCTACTATATCATCATTGTTGGTTTGACCTTGAAGTCTTGAACTGTTTGATATCACTGTAAAACTCAACTATATTTTGTTTGTACCTAAAACTCAACTATTGTTAGTTTTTCAACCTAAAACTCTTTACCACTGTTTTGAACTGTTGATTTTGTGTCATTTCTGTTCTACCCCTTTGGCGCCGAGATAATTATAGTATTGTCGCTATTCATATGATCCCTTTTAATCATTGTGCTGCTAGGATGAATACAAAAGGGGTATCAGCAGCTGGAACTTTGACATTGATGACCTCAAGTCTCAAGCCTCACTAGTAATCATTCAGCATAATTTCTTCTTTAGTCATTGACTTCACATCAAGCAATTTAGTGTATTTTTTTTGACAGGTTACAGAATGCGAGGACATCATATCATCTAAAGATACAAATACATCGTCTATCTATGACTTCGACACCATTTTGCAGGAGCAAGCACTAGAAGGACCTCTTTTGTCAAGAGGTTTCTCAATGAAGTATGATACTGACATTGTAAGTCTTAGCTCTTGCACAAAGTTAAGTGTTCTAATTTAGAGTTTTTACTTGCATCTAACACCAAGCAAAGTTGGTAGGAAAGTGATGTCATGGCCAATGATAAGTCTACTGTTTCATCTCCTGAGCAGTCTGTTTGTCCATCAAGGTAATATATTTTATTTGTTTCAAATTCTTCAAAATTATATTGTTGCTTGCAAATGGAAATATTTATTTTTATCGGGACAATTCCAGCCATGACAATGCCAAATACTCCCTCCATTTCACAAAGGTTGGCGTATTTTGTTTCGTTAAGACAAGGTTTTGACCAATGAAAACTCTATTGATATGTGTTTTTTCATACATGAAATTTATATCAATGGATTCGTCTTTAAAAGTTCTTGCTAACGATCATTATCTCGTATCATATAACTTACATATCAATGGATAATTCTTGGTCAAAGGCTTGTCTTAATGAAACAAAATACGCCAACATTTGTGAAATGGAGGGAGTATATAGTAGCTCTCTGTTGTACATACTCACCTCAGAAGATTGGTTTTACCTCTTTCTACTGCCAGGAATGCATCTATGCGAGCAACTCCAAGTGAGGTGCTCTTAAATGGCCATGTTAGGAAACAAAACTCTATGGAATGCTGTGATTTGGACTTGCAAGAGAAAGATTCTGATGCTATTCCAACAACTTCATTTCACGAAAGGAAGTTTTCTTTCAGTTCTTGCTCGTCAGATGGATTTCTTTCTTCCAAAGAGAGGTTTGTCGTACTTTACAAACTAAATAATGAAATGTAAATGTGAAGAATCAACTTTTTTTCCAAGTAATAGCATTACCCGAAGTAGATAATGAGCATGTTTGGCTTGCCAATGATTTGAACTGTGTCCTAGAATCAGTTCCAGTTGATCATGGTTGTATTTCGTAGTTTCACTGGGCCGACTCATACGAAGATACAGGTCACATGCTGAAAGATCTTTCCTACTCCCTCCGATCCATAGTAAGTCACTTATTATGGATCGGAGGGAGTATCATTTTACGTAAGTACTGGCATTGAATTCAACTTTCCTGTATAGAATCTCAGAAACTTTTGAGATTCTCGGTATGTATTTTTGGTGTCTGAAGATTTGTTTAAGATGGCTGTCTTCTGACAGTATTGCAATTTGTAGTCAATTTCTGAAGTTTTAGATAACAGTGCCACTGATGGCGATTTAGTTATTAAAACGTTACCTTTCTGGGATTTCCAGCTTATTTTCCAGAAGTAGTGTCTCAATAATTTTCCTGTTCAGATGACAGCAGCATGACTGTACTTTAAGTTCCATTTTATCAAATAGTTTTCAACCTTAAATGTTTAACTTGTAAAATAAGAGCAAAAGGCAAAACTAGTCTATATCCATATTCATGACAGAAAAACTGATATGTAAGCAACATGCATTTACCAAAAAGGGAATTGCATCAAATAGGAACAAGAAGATAAGCATTTTGACTACATCATTGGGATTTCTGTCAGCTCTAAGCCGCAAATCAGCATTCATAACCGCGATAAGGGTAATGGAGGGGCTTTGCAAGTATCAGATGAACCATCACCTGAAGCTGCTCCTAAGGCACCTAAATCTTCAGGTAATGTAATGGCTTTATCCGTGCAGTTTGTATATTCTCCACCAGTGATTTAGTGTTGTTTCAAAATATCAAACAAGGCTAACTTAGTCTGGTCATCAAATAAGTTCTCATGAGTACGAAAACTTGGTGTCTGCTTATTGCTTTAACGCAGTATCAAATGTTGAGGAACATGATGATAGATCAAAACCTCCACTTATACAGCAAAGAGGCCGTTTTAAGGTTACACCTGGGCATGTCGAGTTAGATAAGGTAACTGGCAGCCATTAGTATGTGGTGCATATTTGGTTAACTCAAGGATGATATGGTTTTATAATTTCAGGCTCACTCACCTGGCCTACAGAAGTGTCACAGCATGCAGGTTATTAGTCTTTATCCTATACCATATTTGAAGGGCATCTATCTGTTTTGGTTTCAAGAACTGATGCAATCTGTTATTTGGGATGCAGGAAAGTCATTACTTGTTGATTAACAACCTTAATATATTTCACGTTGGAACCTAAGCCACGCTGAAACATTAATATATTTATGAAAGAATTTAATATATTGACGGCAGAATACAAATATAAACCCCATCAACAGTGCAGAGGGCCAGTTTGACTCTTCTTTGGTTAGCCGGCTGGTCCTCAAGAGGGATTTGTCATTAAAACCTGCCTCGGAGATTCGGACCTAAAAAAACTGCATGATGTGAGCCCGATAATGCAGGATTAGCCCCCGCAAAAAAAAAGATAATGCAGGATTAGCGTGAATATCTGAAATTTAATTGATGCACTCCGTATGTCAGTACTTAGTCCTCCTATTAATAGGTTTGAACTAGGTCAGCCCATTTGGTAAACAAGCCCTGGTAAGGGTATGAAATTCCTGCTCCCCCCCCACCCCCAATGGAAAAGGGGCAGGAGCACTGCCATTCACAGCTCATTATATATTACTGAACCCTAGAACGTGCCATTTTGTTGTTATGCAGGCAATTTCTCACCTTCCCTCGTTAAGCATACCATCTTCAGCTGAGGCTGCTTCAAGCATTATTGGTGGCTCCTTCTACATCCAGTTATACAGTGTTCTGCAGACAAATATTCTTCAGAGGGTAAATCCCCCAATCCACGCATACTCACATAAGAAATGGAACTTCCACTAACGAAACCACCAAAGTAAGAATCTGGCACTGTTGATGCCTCATCTTCCCCTCACTTGCAGGAACAAATACTGCACGCAATGAAGCAGTTAATTGGTTCGGATTTGGCTTCACCTCTTTGCTTGCCTTCGATAAGTCGCTTAGCATCTCCATCATCTGCACTATCGGTGGACAGATCCATGGTAAGCTATGGTTCTACTACCTCCGTCTCATATTAAGTGACTCAAATTTGCTCAAATATGGATGAATCTATGTCTAAGAAGTGTCTAGATACATATAATAGAAAGTCAATTAATATGAGACGGAGGGAGTAGTAAGTAAGACAGGAACTATTCCATTATGAATCTTGAAGTAATATCTGCGAGAGGGATGAGCTATACTGGAAAACAGTGATGAATATCTGACATTGTTTAGCTATGGACAACTAGAATAACATACTGCTTTATATGTTTTGTGCGTCTCATTTTCCATTATTTGAGTAATGTCGATTGTCGAGATATGAAATTCAAGCAATGTTATTATCCAAAACACAACCTAACTAATAAAAAAGAAGTCAAAATCACAGCATCAACTGAACACCGCCAAGATTCTACAAAATCTTAGGTCCCGACCTCTAAATTTGCACCCCAAAACATTGAATAAATTTATTTAAATTATTGACCCACCAATATGGTGAACATCTAAACAACCTTCTACGGATTTTATTCAGTCACTATAGCACTGGTACTCGTCTCTTTTCTTTTTTTTCCTTAACATACTCACTACCTTTTCAGTTGGAAGCAGCACATGAAAAGGAGAAAGAATTGCTCAACGAGGTCTTAGAGCTACAATGGCGGTAATTATCACTTATATGATCTTTCTAAACTAAAAACAGCAAGAACAAGAAATTAAATACCCAGTCCTGAAAGCTTGGAGCACTGCAGGTTATTGTGTTCACAGGATGAGGTGCAGAGGCTAAAAGCAAAGGCAGCCCAGGTACCAACATTTCCCTCCATATGAAGTTTCATGTATTTATTTTACAATCTTATGATGGAAATTGGAGTGAGGATACCTAACTAGAAATCATAAAAACAAGATATCTCTGTAAATTTTCGGCATAAAGATGATTCTTTTTGACAGATCTGATGCATGAAAGTGGTTGCCTGGAGATGTTGCTCCTTGAACTTGAGCTGCACAGGGATGGTTGAAAACGCATTATCTCAGTGACAAGAAGGATTTGTTGTTATGGAGTTTTAAGGTGCTACTTTGGCATAGGAGAGAAAAGAACAAGATGAAGATGATATAGACATATAGTGGTCTGTAAGCCTGCAACAGAGCATTGCTTCAGTTATTATTTGTATCTAAAAAAGGATGCCGAGTTTTTGTTAGCGCTAGTTACCAAATGTTTGCATCCATGTTGATATAAATTTGTGCATCCGCGTTGATGAATGGTATGGAGCTGATTCATATTGGAGCGGCATCATTATACGAGTTTGAAGGGAATATGTCCATGCTGTAAGTGAAATCATTAAGAAAAGTTAATTTTGTTTTGTTTGATGTGGTTGCCCAATAAGCTCTGCGAAGAACACAAGGTTGGGGAGATATGTCAATCCTATTTCATTGCTAAAGGAAAACTTAAGATACTTGGGAATTGAATTGATTACTATTCATTTCCTACAAATTTCATATGAAATCCTTGTGTCTCAAATAGACATTTAATACTCTATCACACCTGAAGCATGGAAATATTGGGGAAGCAATATGCAGAAGTTGGGTCGTTGTTCTGACCCAAGAGAATATCACATGTATAGTCAAGATGGGAGACAGAACCATTACGTGTAACATTTTCGCAACAGATATAAAATTTGGCAACTCGTCTATAACTCACATCCACAACAATAAGCTGCCTTCCAGTGGGTTCCCTAAAGGGAAAAACTACTTTCCAGTGGGCACCCTATCCTTTACTATACCATGTCAACTTGGGTTTGATCCTATCAACAACCAAGTCAGGCAAACTCCCTATGAACACACTCATCTTGTGCATCATATGTACATCGCCTGGAGATCCAGTCAGTGTAAGGATAAAAGTCAGCAGACCTAAAAACTCAGTCCATCTGGTGTTCATTCTGTTTTGAAGTGACAAAACCAGTATCCAATAGGCTCAATTCGCGCTCCAAAACCCACGAAGATTCATTTGACTTGGTGGTGCTGATCGTATACTCACGGAAATATCCATCATGAGTTATGGTATAAACTACAGTCCTGCAAAGTTTTACAAGTACTCATGAAAACTGTACAAATGGCTAGTGGCAATGTGCAGCTCATGTGAAATAGTGTGTGAGTTTCTTACCTCACAGCAGGAAATTTGGAAGAATTTTGGGGATATTCTACAGTACTATGTACTGCTAGACAGCTGCAATTCCAAAAGGATTAGATTAGCAGCATATATTGTGAATAACATGAAGGGGCAGGGAAAGCGGAAGATCTTAAATTTACCTCTTGATTTCTGCAGGGGCGATATTGTGAATAACATGATGATTAGCTGGATCCAAAGCATCAGTTATTGCTTTAGATCCAGGAATTATTGAGCCCAGTAATTTATTAGTTTGGTTCCTGAAAAGTAGAGCACATGAAAACATGTCCGCCAAAGTTGTTGAAAGAATTACCAAGAGCTGGGCAAGAACTGAAACCTTCCATTTCTGGCAGCACCAAGAAAAAACATGTGCAAAGAACCTGATGAACTTGTGGCAACAAGAACGTCAGGTTGAGGTTTATCATTACAAGGTCCAAATGAGAGTGAGTAAATCGTTGATGGGTATGCTCCCCGTCGAAAACTATGTGACTGTCCAAGTAAGAATGTACAAAGATATTAGGCAGATGATAGGACTCATCATGGCCATAGAGGAGAAAGATCAATCATGATTACCTTGGTGGCTTGTGCAACAATATGTACTCTAATCATAGTACCCTTTTCAGAAGCAGTTGCCAGGTACATCCCATTAGAAGAAAATGCCATTGCAGCTAATGGAGACTGATGAGCATCTATCTGTTGATCAATTACAGAAAGGAAAAATGGAACTGTGAAAAGATAGAACGAAAGCAAAAAACAAGACACAGTAACTTCAGATTACTAGGGTCCTCTCTGGAGAACTTGCATGTGAACCTATAACTGGATACTCTCAATTTTAAGAGAAACTCGAGCTGCCATATCTATAGGCTTTTTGTCTATGTGGTTTATAACTTTCAATGTTGACCGAGAACTGAATGAGAACGAATCCGTTCTTGAAAGTTATTCCAATTATGATACATATTTAGTCCTATAAAAGAGCCAATTGGTGGTGGCAGTCCGTCACCTCCTCTTGTTATAAAAAAAAATTCTTCACCTCCATCTATTGTCAAAAAAGAAAGAAAAATCCCCTCACCTCTTTCTAATGCAAACAATTAACTCTATTGCAAAACACTGACATGGTGATGATGTTTGTCACCAAAGTTGGAATAAAGTTACAGTGTCACTAATATATAATAGTAATTTTTCAGTCTAATTTAGTGTGTAGTCTAATTTGTTTTATCCATAGCAATGCATGGGTATTTAGCTAGTGTCAGGAAAAACAGTTCAAAAACCTTTTTACAGCATGGACTGAAAAATATTTTCTTGCCACCAGAGTTGCATGACCACTGCCTTCTCTTCTTTGTGACTTGCAAAGACAGAATAGGAGGGATAGGATCCAAAATAATCAACAGACTGCAATCTGTTTTTACAGTAATGCTGAGTGCTGACACATGTCAAGAGGGATCCAGGATTTGGAGAGCTGTGGATCCGTAAATGTAAATGATGTTTACTCGTTGTATAAACATAATAAAGAAGGATCTAAACCTTATAGGGCCCATATAATTATGCCCAGAAAACAACAAATTCAAATTTCAAATTACCTGACATATTAGCTCAGGTTCTGATGCTTTGTACACCAAAGCGGATCCTTTAGATGTGCTTGCTGGGATGGCCAAGTAACACCATTCTGAATTAGGAGAAAATGCACAAAGACCTGAAAATTTAACATTACAATATTAGAAACAAATATGTCAAGAACAAATGGTTTCAAAAAAAATATGAAAAGCAAAAACGGCTAAAATGATTAAGATTCCATACTAGTTTTAATAACATTACCTGACATAACATTATTTAAAAGGATCCATACTATTTAAAAGGATCTAAAATACTGGAAAACTAGTACGACTGTACGAATCGCAATTTAAAATATTTTGATAGGATGCGTACCTTTTATATTAAGCACTGTGTCAATTTCCTCCAAGATATGAGCACTGTGTAGATCATAAATAAAGGTCTTGTCCTGTAATAAAACAACAAGCCTGCACATAATGTAAAAACCTATTTGATTAAAAAACACTGAGAATAAACTATGAACAATATCCCTTGTCCAGAACTAGATACACACACATCAATTAACCAAATAAAAAAATTATATCATCGCCGATACTAGTAGATAGAAACATATAATTTATTGCAATGATCTCTGAGAGAATTGTTCACTAGAACCTTCTTTGGGGCACCTTCTCAGCTCACAGCATCGTCAAACTAGAGATAAACATACTAAGTAACAGGTCACTGAAACAGTAGGGCACCCGGTCTCTCGTAGACAGATAGGATTGGTGGAGTACCTCGTTCTGCTAAATCGAACAGCCAAGATTGAACTTCTAAAATTCAGATCCTTCTTTGGGGCACCTTTGCTGGTATTGAACAGGCAAAGCCGCCGAGGAGACAGTGACGGCTGCAAAAGACAATATGAACCTACAATTAACCAGCTAATTCATCCATGTTAAATTCAATGTCAAAGCTCAGCCACACAATGGGAACAAACCAAACTGAAGAACTAGGAAGAGTGGGTTAGATACCTGTTCCCCAGTTCCCACTATAGCGATAAGGCTTGTGCCAAAACGCATCTCCACGACATTTAATCCCCCAAGTTCTGCAAACACAGAGGAGTCACATACGGCATAACACCTAAGCTTCTTACGATAGCACCGGGGCAATTCCTTTCACAGCATAATCACCGGGGAATGTGCTGACACAAAGAATTTGCATTCCTATATGGTTCTACCATCCATCGACGCACAACGATTATAACCTCGCTGCCTTGGGCACGTTGCACAAAGCAACCTAATTTCCAGCTCAATTTGATGGGTTTCTGCCGTTTTTTACATAGTACGGAACTAAACGAGCACGATATGCGAAATCGCTTGCTCTACATTGGATACTTTTTGCAGTGAACAGTGGACCAGTAGAACAGGGGAACATGACAGAAGAGTTTTCGATTAAGCCTTACTGTTCTCGTAGCAGAGCCTCCCGGTGAGGGCGTCGAAAATCTTGAACCCCTCCTTCGTGCCGACGGAGAACAAGCTGAAATCACCCGGCACCCAGAATCAGAGCGCCGACAGGGGAAACCCCGCCGAAACCCGCCGCAATCGAGCACGAAAATTAGGCAGATATATCCCTCTCCTCCTCACCTGTTGTCCTGGTTGAAGGAGGCGCAGAGAATCTGGGACCGGGAAGAGCCGCTCGCCATCGCCGGCGAAGAATCCCCCCTCGCCTACGTGCCCGGTCGCCGGAATCGATTCCTGGAGTTGGAGGCGAAAGTTCCGGGTTTTTTTTTCTTTTTGTTCGTCGCTGGCGGTTGAAGGGAAGCTCTGTTGCGCTGATGCGTGTCCTGAACGAAGAAAATATTGTATTGCACTACTCGGCCACTCGGTTGGATGGATTGATGCGTTACGTGTACCTCTTCTTCCCCGTCCCGTACTCGTAGTCCGACTTGACGATCGCTCAGCGTGCGTCGTATCAAAGGGGTGTCGGAAAGAGTAACGGGGATCGATTGGAAGCTTCGCCTGAAACTGAAAGCGAAACGAACTGAGATCGAATCCGTTTCGTATGCCTTTTCATAACCAGCCCCCGTTTTATACCACAAATAATTATGTGACGTGGTTATTTTTCAGTTGGCTGATTTATAAACAAAAAGTATTAAATCTAAATTGACGAAACGGTTCTCTTGAATTAAGATCTGAGGGTCATTCTCATTCTCGTTCTCTCCTCTCTTACATAATTATCATTGGATTAAGATCCGACGGTCAAGCACGCTAACCGATCTCTACCTAAAAATCAATCAACTTCTTAATAGCAAAACCGTATAACTATATCATCCAGTAACAAACAACGAGCATGCACCAAAATTGCCAACAAGCCATTTCAGATGGACAAACTTGAAAGAGATGAGAATAACATGTCGGGAGTGCAAAATGTGTTAACGACACAAGACAAAATCAGAAAAATCAACACCATATATAAAATGTTGGAATTTGGGTTCGGTCTAAGCCTTCCAAATCTTGTCCATGAAGAAGCAAGGGGGTAAAGCTAAGGAAATGGGCCCGATAAGCTGAAGCTGACAAGGTAAGCGCTAGGATGTGGTCTACCGCCATGAGATGGAGTCGCAATGATCAGAAAGGGAGACCTCCTAGATGCAACCCAAAGCTCAATGAATTGTAAGAGAAGGACAGGCTGGTGATTCGAAGCAGGGACCCAATTGAGCGAGGAGAGCTTCTTTTGCACCGGTCAGTTCTTTCTTGAGGCGATAGCGAAGAGGCCCGGCCAACACTGGCCTGACGTGGAACCATCTGGCAGCCTCACATCGTGGCAGAGTAGGGCAACTGTATATTTCTAGTTGAGAGTAAATCATCGCATGATTGATTTAACAGGGATCAATACTACCATAACATGTTATTGCAATATATAAATGACGTGGAGGACGTCCAGAAAGCCATAAATATCTAAAATAGAACAAACAAATCACTACAAACCATATGTACAAATTAGTTGTGTACAGAAAACGACGGATATTTATTTATTGGGTGTGGCTATATTTCAATCACATGATTTTTAAGAAAAAGGCTTAAGTTTCGGTTGAGGTATCAGAGCGATTGTATTGTATTATTATTTGGACGTCACATTCTTCTTTTTTCATTCAGAATCTTAAATCACAAAACATACCTATTGGCTAAGTAATCAACTTATCTCGAATAAAAAATGAGACAATTTAGATATAACAAAACCGTTATTCTTTCGGCTTAGGAGTTAAGCTGGTATACAATCGTTGGTGGCAAATGACACCAATGATTTTTTATTTTTAAAATGACAAACTCCTGATACCATTCCATGATACCGATAAATATTAAAGAGAGATCCAACGGTGTATTTCTTGGCTTTTCCTTAGGTATGCGCCTGTTGCTCCCCCGATCCGGCAGCACGACTGCACGAGACTTCGTTGCTTGCTTCCATCGTGGCGAGAATGAATTATTTTACGCGGCGTCGTCGTCAGCGAGAGAGAAAAGCTGAAAAGCAGGCGCCGAGGCTCATCAGAGGGCGCGGAAAGACCGAGGGAGCCGGGGACGGAAGTGTCCGCCTCGAGATTCGCACCACTGCCAAGGCTCGGCATGCATGGTCGCACACGCACAAAGAAAACTGCAGCTGCAGCAGTCTCTGCTGACTGCTCATCCAAACGCCGCCTGCGTGCGTGCGTGCCTCCGCTCTGCGCCAGCCCTGAGCTTAGCTAGCTGCGCGCGCTCGGAGTCGGACGGCACGCACCTCACCCCACCACCCGCCTATGGAAATTCTTAACCATCCGGTTACTGGTAGTAATAGTATCATGGTAGCCACGCTGATGTATATATGTGCTGAACGTGAAATGGTGATCTTCTTCTGTAAGTATACGTAGGGGCGTATATAAGTGATCTTCTTCTTCACGCTGAGTACTCCCTCCGTGCAGTAAAACAGCGAAAGTATTTCGGAAGGGAGAAAAAAAAAGTACTTGTTTGTAATTTACGCCTGGACATACGTGGGAATATACGCAGGGGCGTATATACATACCGCGCCCCCGGTCGATCTCGACGGCTGCTGGCTGCGCAAGCAGGAGAACGTACGAACGTGAGACCGTCAGTGTCTCTGGCTGGCTATTACTGTACAGTCTACAGCAGGGCCGGCTGGTGATCATTAGTGTGTGTACATGCATGCAGTTGCGCCGTGAAAACAGGAGGAAAAGACGAGCCTACGACCTCCTCCCGTCCCCGTTAATCAGTACTCCGTCCGCCCCTGTGCTGGCTGTTGGCAACCAGCGATGGCAGCAGCATTGCAGGCGCACTGGATGCACAGAACGTCATGCCCGCCGCAATGCCGAGATGGCTCGACAGAGAGGTAAAATGCATTCCGATTCGATTCGAGGAGCCGGAAGCGCAAATTTTCACGGGTTTTATGAAGGAGTAGTACATAGTACTGGCATGTCGTTTGCTGTTCATCCGAGCGTCCTCCAGTTTCAGCGCTACAATGTTGTCCCGTCACGTCAAGCACTGTACGCAATCTTGCATCATTCTTAACTCCATTAATTTCTTCCTGTCTGGGCTAAAATCAACCACTTAAACCCGATTATAAGCGTCTAGATCCCTGCAAAAACAATGCTCTGCTCTTTTGAAAAATACAGTATTGCTGCTGCTACTCCTGGCCGGAGAGAGACAGGTGATCATCCTCCAGACCACAGTAATGGGCCCAACAGTACGTGTGCCGGGCACTGGCGCCCCCGCGCCCAAGTTCCCCTCCTCATCCGGAGGGGGCGAAACGACCAGAGACCAGGCAGTCCGCCTCCTTCCTGGGCTGTAATTAATGCAGAAAGCAACCGAAGCGTACTCTTTATCCAAACGACCGAATCCAAACAAACACCGGCCGGCGGCTATCGGCGTAACCGTTTTGGGCGGGCGCATGCACTTCACGTGAGCCGCCACACGCCCCGTTCGTTCCGTCTCGGTTCCGTTTATTTATAATTCGTGAGAGCTTCCATCTCTCTATCCATCTACTGCTACTGGCTAATCATTTTGGGAAACTGGAGGCGTTTTGGTTTCAGGGGTTAGTAACTTAGTACAGTATATGTGAGCAAGTTGGGAACTACGCTACGACGCCAGGCTGCCGGTGTTAGCGCGCGCCGGCCGGCGGTCCATGGATGTTAGAAATTTTGGTGGTCTACCTTTCTGCGCTTTTCCGTGGTGCCGTTCACAATTCTGCAATCTGAGGTTAGAGGGTAAGAACCTTCTTATACTGCATCTACAGATAAGGGTCCTGGTTTTAAATCATCAGATTTAAACTAGTTTCCAGACAGAGTCCAGATTAAACTACCAACCACGATATAGTCCATCCGTTAGGGACTCTAACTGTGGGTCCTTGGAACATGCACCTGTGAGCAATGCGCCACGATCATGTTAAATTCCACTAATCATGTAGATCGACATTAGGGTTGTAATCTAATCAATGACCTATCTCCTTCCGATTATCAACGTGCCCGGGCAGTCTTTCCAATATTCATACAAGATATATTGTATTCCATCGATAATAGCCAGCTTCCTTAAAACACATAAGTGTATTTAAGTATCTTCCAACAATCATACATTCCATGCATCATATAACCATGAGCACGTGATTCCATAATGAGGTAACCGAGTATTAAAATTTCAATAAATAATAAAGTTGCAGGACACAAAAATCCTACATCTCCCACTTGTCCAAGACAATTATTCAAATACTCGTAAACCCATAGTTTTAACATGCTTACCAAATACCACATGACTAAGGGGCTTAGTCAAGGGATCAGCAATCATATTAATACTATGTTAGAAATTCAACAAACTTTAAGCCCATTAATTACACAACGTATATTGTGATATATTCTCTCAATATGTTTCCTCTTGTTGTGGAGTATGGGATATTTCCAGTATATTGATACGGTGTTCCAATACTGATCTTCCTTAAGTATTTACTTAAGTACACCTTGAGTATGTATAAATTCCTCAAGTCATATTTCATCGTGTAATAATTCCAGATCAACAATAAAGCAACACTTTGGTACTTCCATATTATCAAGATAATAATGATACTTTCCAATGTACATTCCACAACCTCAAGTGTAGCAACAAATTGCCTTAGCCATAAGGTCTTCCTTCAATGCTTAAGATGCATCAAAGTTTTAACATGAAGTGGTTAGATTTCGAAGCATCAAAATCCTTCTCCCACGGAGCATAATAAAAACAACCAAAGATAGTTGCCATTAAGCATAATGAATAGTCCATATAATTCCTTTGTCGTTGTGCAATAAATATGTCAAATAATTCCAATGCTCTTTCCATGTTTCATTTCACATTTAGCACTAATTCCATCAACATGGCTAAGGTGTGGTTGCACGGATATTTTCCTTAGGAGTTAAAGAATATTATTCCTCGCTAAGTATTAGTCCCTTTATAAAGGTGTTTCAACAGGTTTGCAATTTTCCACAGATGAACAAGTAAAAATTGTTATCCATGTTTTTTCCTAACATTAGGGAACAATAGCCAAGCTTTCACTTCCATCAATGTGACTTTCTAACATAAGAAACAAGAATAGCATTACTATAGATAATAAAACTAAAAATAAATTAAACATACCTTTGCACATGAGAACGCCTTTCGCCGTATTAAATTCCATTGATGTGAAGCTTGTTGCGATACAATAAATCAATCTTTTCGAATTGCAAAAACTGTCTTTATTTCCTCTTCCTCCAAATTCCCAAAAACAATAGTTGCAATAGGAGAAAGAGTTTCCACAAAGTACATAAATTCCCTTTATGTGAATCATTTAGCATCAACGACTCCCACTGAGCCATAACTCCTTGTAAATAGAATTAATTTACAACCTATGAGCTTGCGGAAGTTTGAAAAATAAATCCAAAAACTTTATTCCTTCTCGCATTATCCACTCATAGTTGACGTTAATGTTAACCTCTAGCCATTTGATATGACTTTAGTCATTTCTCTAAAATTTAGCCTTCCCCCAAGAACACATATGACAGTCCAATTTTATTCCTCCCACTTATCCTAAACAAGTTATTGTCCGGAGTTCAACTTGTGCTTTACAGTGGGGTCAACATTATTCCGCTCTTGATCAAAATAATAAATATTGTGTTCGTACTTTCCACCAGTTTTCCTTTCCAGATCAAAATTGATACCATTTGATCCAGTAGAATACCCAATCAAAATAAATGTTGGTGTGCTTTGTAGTTATTTCAGTTCCATACTATTAGAATGTAAATAGAAGAATTCCTTTCCAGTTGCCAAGCCATAAGGAGTGACTGTGCTAGATGATTAATCATAGAACCTACAACAGTATGTAATGCATCTTCCAAAAGAAAAATCAAGAGAGCATCCTAATGTTTTATTCCTTCATTGAACTATGGAGTACATGACATAGTATAATGTGGTGTAAAATTGTAAAATTCCATGCTCATTCCATAAGTTTCAATTAATATTCTTGAAATGTGTACTTCCCCCACCAATTAGTAGTTAAATCCCTTAAGAAACTGATTTTCCACTTCAGTATAAATGTTACTAACACAACTTGTATTTTACAAGATACTCATAACCATATAAAGTGCAATCATCAATGAAGCGGATAAAAATTAAAACATCTGACCTTTAGCAGGAGTGCTAGAGAAACATAAATAATCCAAGTAACAATAAAATAGTCCTCCCCCTTAGAGTTTAGAATTCCAGAATCGACAAGATGTTCAGTTCTGTTTCTTGAATATGACCAAGTTGTAAATACTATTATTAATAAAAATTTGAGCATGTGTTCCTCTTACGAGTATTCCTTCCTATGGAGTAATTCCACCAAATAAATAATATGGGTTACCGATTTCCAATGGATCGTCAATAAAAGAAACCATTGTATTTAAATCCATGATGCACTAATGTTCCCCATTGAGCAATATTTTCACTCTTCCTTTTCCAAATAGTATGTCCAACAAATTCCAATTGATAACAATAATTTAAATTCCTTCTCATTGTAAGTAAATATAGTATCCTATAGCAATATTAGTGGCTTTCCTCCTAAGCGAGTTAGATGATATATACAATTTCCAATTCCAAAGTATGTCATATCTATCTGAAAGGCCCAAATACACATATCTTTCCTTTGGAATTGTCTTTATATATCAAGTTGCTATAGTATTCTAGTTATATATATAATGTAGCAGCGGAGAGCATATTCCAACTATTCTTTAAAAAAATAGTTGTAAACAAAAATTCAGTACACAAAATAATACTGGACATTCCGTTAACTGAGAGCAAATTTCCTTTCCAGGGAGTATTTTCATCTTCCTCCAATAATAAGTGATGCCAACCAGGAACTAGAAACCATGAAGAAATATTAGTCCTTTCACACCAGTAGCCGCAACCAATAATATCCAGGCTTGTCACAAAAAGATTGAACATAGTAGTTGATTCCTGAATCCTGATCGTAGTTGAGTACGACTAGTTGGTTCCATGTGTAGCAAGTGCTAGCAAAAGAAAATACTCCGTATAAAAATACTTCCAGTAGCTCTTCCCCCTCCCAAGGAGTATTTCCTCTGCTTTGCAAGGAGCTCAAATAATCAAGCAGAGCAAACAGAGTTGCAGTCCAGGCGAGTAGTCCGTGACTTGTAATCACGTTTGTGTTCAGTCCCTTGCTGTCAGAATCCCATGACCCCATGCGTCCATGACCCATGTACTGCTTGCGGTGGCCACGATCGGGAGGAAGACCAGCTAGGCTGGCAGGCCGTTAGCGGCCCGACGAACGGCGAGGCGCGGGCAGCGGCTAGCAAGCAGGCCCGCGACGTAGCGCGATATCCGACGCGGACCAGCGAAAAGGTGGCCGCGGTGGCAATTCCCAAATCTTGGAGAAATTGGTTAATCCAAACAGCAGTAACAGTCCTCCAATCTAAGGCCGATTCCACGATGAGGTCGTGTGTGAGCCAGAGTTTCGTGAGATCGTTGGGTTTCAATTCCTGGAGAGAGAGATGTCCGGCAGCGGCTAGTACGCAGGTTGCTGCCAGCGGATCCAGTTTAAGAAGAGGCCGACGGTGCCTCGGGGTGAAGCGCTATGTCCAGCGGGTTGGAGGTGGGCGACGGAGCAGCAACCAGCAGGGCGGCTGCCAGGGTTCCGGAGGCCCCTTCCACAATGAGATCGAATTGTGATCGCGAGTTCCACGGTCGCCCTGGGTGAAGCTGACTGCGTGTGGAGGCGGCGGCGTCGAGGTCGACGACAGCGCGGGGTTGGAGAAGCTTGGAGGCGGCAGCCCACGTCTCCAGCCTGGGTGGGTTCCTCAAGGTGGCGGTGGCTTGAGTGGAGGCAGTGGCGAGAGAGAAATCGACATCGACGAGGCGATCTCCATCTGAGGCGGTGGTGGCGATTAATTATGGCAAATAGGTTCCATCTTTCCTCTGTTTCAGAGTTTCCTTCTGAGCGATTGCAGTAGTAGAACACGTAGCGGATGAGAGCCCACATCGATGGAGGAGCGCCGTCAGAGTTTGCGACAGGATTGTGTAACGGCTATATTTGCAGCGGATTAGGTTTTAATTTGGCCGCCATTAACCGTAAGCTCTGATACCAATGTTAGAAATTTTGGTGGTCTACCCTCTACTCCTCTGCGTTTTTCCGTTGTGCCGCTCACAATTCTGCAATCTGAGGCTAGGAGGTAAGGACCTTCTTATACTGCATCTACAGATAATAGTCCTGGTTTTAAATCATCATATTTAAACTAGTTTCCAGACAGAGTCCAGATTAAACTACCAACCACGATATAGTCCATCCGTTAGGGACTCTAACTGTGGGTCCTTGGAACATGCACCTGTGAGCAATGCGCCATGATCATGTTTAAATTCCACTAATCATGTAGATCGATATTAGGGTTGTAATCTAATCAATGACCTATCTCCTTCCGATTATCAATGTGCCCGGACAGTCTTTCCAATATTCATACAAGATATACTGTATTCCATTGATAATCGCCAGATTTCTTAAAACACATAAGTGTATTTAAGTATCTTCGAACAATCATACATTCCATGCATCATATAACCATGAGCACGTGATTCTATAATGAGGTAACCGAGTATTTAAATTGCAATAAATACACCAATGTGGAGTTTTTATTGGCGTTTAGTAGCAGTGGTACGTAGCCAGGATGAAATGATGAAGCGGCTGTGGTGGTGGCCTGGGAAGGGAGTGCAAGAAATGTGGGGGTGAGGTCGGTCCGGGTCGGGGTCTGGGTCTGGGCCGGCCTGGTCCCGGAGATCTGGTGGTCGCGCCTGGTGTTGGGATGCGGTCGCCTGCTCTCTGCCTGGGGCAGGGCGGGGGGCACATGGCCGAGCGCAGCATGCACCATGCCTCACCTGCACTGCCCGCCTACTATGGTGGTAGGAGTAGTACTAACCCTGGCTCTGACCTACGTAGTACTCCTCCACTAACCCAGGGTAGGCTAGCCACCTTCCCCTTTCACATTGCTATCTATCCGTCGCAAGCTCGATCGGAACTAGACAGTGTGGATTAAGGCTTGGTGTAGAGAAACTTTAATAATACCAGTACCACTACGTTTCGTAGAGAAACAGTCGTGGCTGACGGTCCCAAAATTCGGCCGGTCGATGACCCATCACAACATTTGCCTTGTTGGACCACCGTTTAAGTTAATCACCATCAGGCAAAAATATGTGATAGCACTCCTTAACTGCAACATACAATACTCTATTTACTGATGGAGTACACTTTTACCCTAACTGCGTTTCCCAACTCCCGAGTACTGCTGTGAGGTGTGAACTGGCCCGGGGCAGGGCAGGCCGCTAGAGCTACTCGCTGGCTCTTAGCGTAGCTGCAACATGCACTCATGCAGCAGGGCCACGTCTGACGAGGGGACTGACAGGTGGGCCCACGGCGTACGTGCCTCCCGGAGCGGAACGCGCAGGCTGTGGCTCGCGTCGAGCCCCCCACCGGCGGATACGTAAAATCCGGGGGAGTACGCCTTCCGATGCCACGGTCATCCCCGCTGGCTGGCTGTATCCCGGTTTTACCCTCGGTGCCTTGGTCGCCCGGCAGGGGCAGCCCGGTCATTTCGTCCGTCTCTCCTCTCTGTCTCTCCCCGTGCTGCCGCAGATCTAGGCGCCCTATTTCAGCTCAGCGGGCGGGGGGAAAGCAGCTAGTTGTAGTAGCTCTTCGTGTGGATTGGACATTTCAAAGAAGAGAAACCGTAGCTAGCTAGCTCACCCAGTACAGTAGTAGTACTACCAGCGTGGTACAGTAACTCCAGAGAGAAAGAGCGAGCCGAGAGCTCTCTTTCCACGCTCTCTCTGTCTACATATCTCTCTCTGCTTGTTGAAACTTTCGAGTGGGTGGCCGGGTTGGCGGGTTGCAGCTGCCCTTTGCAAGGGAAGGAAGAAGAAAGGGAAACAGAGAGGGCCGGGGAAAAGAAAATACAGACACAGTACAGGTGAGGGGAAATTTACAGCTGCTCGATCCGGCCTCATCTCGTGTCTCTCCGCTGCATGTGTGTGTGATCTTTTGGTCTAAAGTGTGGTCTTTGTACACTCATCCGTCCTTCGACGACACCGCATTCCATTCCACCCACATTGCACGTTCCATTTCTTTAGCATTTTCCGGCCGCAGAGCCCCCTCCGGTCAGTACTTCCCTGGCTAACTTCAAAGCTCTCTCCTTGCTTTTGCTTTCCTGCCGTTGGTGGTGGCTAGCTGCTCCTTACACTTGCCCCCTTTTCCTTTTCTCGCTGAGCAGGAGTAGCAGAACGCGCAGGGGCATGGAGGAGAGCAGGAGAGTAAAAGGAGGAGAAGGTGAGGAGGAAGAGGAGCCACAGCCACAGCCACAGCAGGCGGAAAGGAGGGTTGGCCCGGTGGTGGGCCCGCCCCCCAGCTGAGAAGGGGAAGAGGGAGGTGGGAGGAGGATCTCCTCTCACGTCAAAGGTGGGGGAAAGCATAAAGGGAGGGAAGGAGGAGAAGGTGGAGAGTGGGAGCTAGCTAGGTAGCTGAGTACACAAGCCCAAAGCACCAGGGGGAGAAAGAAAGCTTCAGAGAGAGAGCAAGGGATCGATATAGTGCGAGTGTGAGAGTCAGTGAGTGAGAGATATAACAACTCCCATTGCTGAGAGCATCAGGTTCTTGTACAACCACCACACTACACATTGCTCCTTTCGTTTCCCAGTCCACTGGTAGTAGTAGTGGAGGTGCCCTGCTGTTGAAGCTAGCCATGGCATTGCAGGAAGACGAAGAGGAGGATGGAGACGGAGAAGAAGACGGCGAGGAAGAGGGGATGATTAGGGTGTGGGGGAGCTGATTTCTCCCTTGTCCTGAGGCGCGCTGTCCACTTGCGAGAGTAGTAAGATATTGGCACAATAGGCTCAATCACTTTTTTTTCCCTTTCTTTCTTTCACTTATTTTGCTGGGCTTGCTTCCCCCCCCCCCCCCCCCCCCCCGTCTCCTTCAATCGATTACATACACTTTCTTGTGTAATTTGTTCGTTCTGCTGCCGTTATTGTCGTCCGTGGTGGGTGGTTTAATCCCTGATTCGGAATGGAATGGAAAGAGCAGAGGTTGGTAAAACGAGAAAAAAGAAAGCGCCCAAACTTGTTTCTTGCTCCTGCGATTCATTCAGATCGACCATGTGCCCTGTTCTCGTTTCAACCCACACAGTGAAGAGTGAGTGAGTGGAGAGTGAAACGAAGCCATAGAGGCTCGCTGGCTGTCTGTATATGAGCGCACGCACACGCACACGCATTAATTAGCTTTGGTCTGTTCCTGTTGCCATGATGAGTTCCGTTCCGGCCAGTGGGGGGCAACATTCCAACAAGGAAGAAGACGACGGCCAAGGGAGGTGGTGGTGAGATAGAGATACTCCAGATCGATCAGCCAGCCAGCAGCCGTGCTTTGCATTCAGCAAAACCCAAAACCCGTCCGTTTTCCATCATGGCCTGCTTTGCTTGGATGCTTGCTTCTCCTTGCACGCGTGCACCGCCGGACTGCCTTCGGTAGTGGACCTCGCTTGATCTCTTCCCAATGTTGCTTGTTGAGCTTCCCAAATTCCCATCACTCTCCCTCCCACACCCCCTTTGTCTTCTTCCCCATGTCTTCTTCTTGGGTCGATCGATCAACTTGTGTCATCTGCTGCCGCTGCCTGCGCATGCGTGCGTCCGTGAGAAAGTGAGACGCACCAGGCGCCAGGCTAAGGCTAAGGCTAGGCGCCTACTACTAAATAAGCTATGGCCGTACTACTGCCTACGAGTACTAGCTTGCATTTACTGCTCACTCGCTGCTGCAGCTGTAGCTGCAGCTGCCTGCCCCCACACTGATCTGTGGGGCCGGCAGGCTTGGGTTGCCGAGCGCAGCAGGCAGTGGTCATGGATGGTTTCACCGTCCCAGTTGTTGTTTTTGTTTAACACCCGGGGCCCGTTTGTAAATTTTATAAGCTCCGGTTTTGTTACGGTCCATTCTTGCCCGAGCAACAATTTTCTTCTTCTGTTACAACTGTACTGCAACGTGGAACGCGCAAGCGAATGCCCACTTGTCATTTGTAACTGGAGAACGCCGAGTTTCCTGTGAGGTTTTTGTGTTCAGGCGGGGTTGATCTGTCTCTATTTGGGAGGTTTCGGTGCTGAAGCAAGTCAAGGGGTGCAACACGACCGGCGTGTTTAAAGGTGATCACCTGCAGGTGGCTTTGACTGACTGACTGACTGACTAGCTTAGAGCTAGCTAGCTTTTGTGGGGGCAAAGCAAGCAGATGAGTACAAGCTGACGGGTAGTAGGCAAGCTGCTTGGATCGCTAGCTACACTTCGCCCGTGCTCTCGAGGACCGGCCGGCCGTTTGCCTCGCTAGTGCTTGCCTGTCTGCCGCCCTTTTTGAATGGATTAGATTATATATTCAATTATTCTGTAGCTACCCCCCAGGATGGATATCGCCATCTCCTTTTCGCCTCGACACGCGAAAAACGGCACTAGGTGAAAGTTCCCGTTCCCCGTTCCTTTCAAAAGAACCTCTCTCGCTTGCATACCCAGCTTGGACACTCGACGATCGAGCAGCCATTTCGGCATCGCTCGTTCCAATTTCTTGATCTGTTTTTAAACACCTCGTTCGGCCAAGAGATTTCGTGCTCAGCGCTTCTAACTGTATTGCGTCTCTGTACAACGGCACATGCATGCGTTGCGTGTGTGCAGGTGCAGCCGAGTAGGAGTAGTACGTCCGGGGACCGGACTGGACGGGACGGGGCAAGCAAGCAAGCTAGCCGGCAAGGGCGACACTGCGCGGGGCTCTGTTGGTTGTCTTGTTTTTATTTTGCGTGCGAGTAGGTAGGAGGAGCGGAGTAGTAGCTGCCTGTAGTAGAAGAAGGCCCTGCCTGCCTAGTGCTAAGCTAGCCGTGTCGCCGAGTGGGCGACCGCGAAATTTAAGACCGGTAGGTCATTAATTTTGACACGCTGATTTGACGCGCGCACTGCTCGCTCTGCCGCTGCCCATGCCCTGCACTGCACCCCGTACGTTCGCTCACCACCCGTACATACATCGGCTGAGCCGGAGTACCCAGCCCCGTACCTACATTCATACCCGCCGCCGGGGTGTGAACAAGGCGGGGACGTCGGGAATGCGCGGGACGCGCCGTGTGGAAGCCGACGGACTGGACGACGGTTTGAACCGGCGACCGATATAACTCATCTGGGAAGCCGAGTCAATTAACGCGGAAGCTGATGAGGACGATAAATGGCGCTGACAGGCGGACCTGCAGCAATAAAACGTTTCGCCAGTGCCTTCGCTCGCCTCCCGTGGGTTGGGTTCGGCCTTGGAACGCCGGCTAATTATTTGGACCGCGCCGGCTAAAAACAATTTGATGAGACCGTCTGGGTCGGATTTTAAGCGCCAACGTCTTCCAAGCCGGGCCTTTAGGGGGCCGGGTGAAGATGATCTAACTCACAGCCGGAGTACCAATGTACCATGCAGCTCAGGCTCTTAGAGCTAGCGCTGGGCACGAATCTTTTATATCTAAATAGGAAAACCCCACTACTAGATTTGTCTCAACATTCAAGCATGCCACATCATCATACCATTAATTTGTTCACACTTATATAGTGGAAACTCTTTTTTTTTTGCGCATGCATGTACGCTACTTTTCATCAAGCTATTCCCACTAAGTGACTTATTTCGTGGAAATTCATATTTTGTTTTGCTCATGCATGCATGCTACTTCATCAATTTATTCCCACTAAGTGAAAAAATATATAATCTATCATACAATTTCATTATATGTTTTCATTGGATACTCTTTTGTTTTTACTTTTCCCTCATTATGTTAACTAAAAATTTCAATATCTAAGTAGTAGAACCCCACTATTAGATTTCTCTAACATTGCAAGCATGCCACATCATCATGTATGTTAACTATAAATTTCATCAGAAATGTAAGTTCACGTATGTAACTAAAATCATCGTACCATTAATTTGTTCACATTTATTTAGTGGAAACTCATATTCTTTTGCGCATGCATGCATGCTATTTTTCACTAAGTGAATAATATATAATCTATCATGCAATTCCATTATATGTTTTCGTTGCATACTCTTTTGTTGTTACTTTTCACGTTGAATTTACGTATGTTAACTAAAATTTTTGGCAGTGCCTGTTAAATTAACGCACGCAGCCCAACGGCACACGCCGTGCAGCAAATCTCGTGCCTCGTCCAGCGTACGTACCAGGAGAGGTCACGGCCGGAGGGGAAAAAGCGAGGAGCAGGTCGCTCGATCTGCATCGACCGATGGATGGATTGGACGGACGGCGACGTACGTACGTAACGCAGCTAGGCCATTTATTTCGGCGCCCGCGCCTGTCGACGGTACGACGAGAATGATGGCTTGGCCGACCGACCCGACCCGACGCCAACCGATGGATCATATCAATGACGCGCGGCATGCTCGCACGCCGATGGCGGATGGCGATGGCGATACAGAGAAATGAGTGCAGCCATATATTCGTACTGTTCATGGGCTAATAATTTGCGTGGACCATGTTTTTTTTTAAATTGCGAAAGGGACCATGGTTGGTTACGAAGGGATTGAAGGCAAAGTGCGTGCACTGTGCGGTGCTGCCCATCGTTATGGTGCAATGATGAGAGGGCTGGGCTGGGGTGGGTTCATCATGGCAGCTGGCTGGCCCAGGTGGTACTGGCATGTTTTGCTCCATTGATCGATCGTCTGGCAGCTGGGCCGGGATACTGCAGAACGATTCATCTATCGGTTGTAATGGAAAATGACGAATGTTGTCCCATCTTGCACGAAAATTGAAATTTAGTTTTTACGGTCTTGCACCCCCATCCCTTTTACATGTAACTCTTTTCAAGTTTGATACAAAGGGGCCGTTTGGATCACGCCCCAACGAACCCCGCCAAAATTGGCGAACGATCTCGCCCACGATATCGCCAGGGCGTGCGCGTAAAAATGGAATAAGGTGACCAAAATATTGGCTTGGCTCCGGATATTTGGCGCTCTGGATATTTGGCGCTCTGGATATTTGGCGCTGATCCAAACGAAGTCCCTGTTAGCAGTCAACTACCAAAAAATTGGCTTGGCGAGCCACGTCTGCAACCCAAACAGCCCCAAAATGTTGTGCCAGTTAGCTTTTTCCCGCCCTAGTTACCCTCAAAATCTAAATGCACATATCCTAAAAAAACAGTTATCATGAATTCTCATAGGTTTTGTTTCATGAATATTAGCTCATTTTGTTGGTCATAGGACATGCAACTATTGAATGGCATTCTTGCACTCTAGCAAATATCAGGCTATGAATTGGAGTGAAGGAAAATAACTGTTTTGGACATGTCAAGGTTCGACAACTCAACATAGATTAGCTAAGGATAGTTAGATTAAGCACTTGTACTCCTCGGGTATAGAGAGATGGCCGCGGGGCAGATGGAGCTTAAACGTGGTGCTAGGGAATCGTAAGAGCGGTGTGCCGAGGTAGCAATACTGGCAAAAGGTGAAACCGAGAGAATACATCGTCGATGTCACCCTTTCCACTTACCGATGTAGTTGTGTATTAAGCGTATTTTGTTATTTCTAAAAAGGATTCGTAGACTATCATCGGATACCAATGGTTATATGATGTCTTCGCCCCCCGACTATTGTTAAATAGACATTGCAAGACGAAAGAGGGATAGGTGTCGGATGGTAGGTCAATGGAGAGGGTGACTAGGTGTGTGGCTGAAGGAAGAAGAAACAAGCGCCGAAAGATATCGGTGGACAAATGCCGAATGGTGGGCTGATGGGAAGGATGACTGGATGTGGCGGTGGGAAGAAGAAACACATGTTGCAAGACAATTGTGGGCAAATGTGTGGATGTGTCAATTGAGAGGGTGTGGTGTGGCAGCAGACCTATATTGCGTGACGATGGTCGGTCGATGGAGAGGGTGACAAGATGTGACAACAAGAAGGGGAAACATATATTGCAAGACGAAAGTGACTAACCTTCGGGCGGCGGGTCGATGGAAAGGATAAAGTTTGGTTATTGAGAAATTCTTGATCAAAATCTGTAAAACGGAAATCTCATTGATAAATGAGGGAGTACATTGCAAGACGACGGTGGCCTGTGGTGTCGGCGAGAAGAAGAGATAGATGGCTGGAGAGAATGGAGAAAAGAGGGTTTGGACGGAGGAAACGTGCCGTGGGACGTCGAATTCTTCGGCAGGAACACTGTGCGTGAACTCGCCAGTTGCACGATAAGGACGGATCATGGACGCACGCGCCGGAAGTCGTACACGTACGAGTAACGTAGAGGGAAAGAAGAGCTTCCCGTGTCGTGTGTCCGCATGCAGCCCGCTCACGCGGATCTTTATCCTCCGCATCGACCACCAAAGCTCTCTCCGCCAACCAAAACATGACGACGCTTCCCGCGACCACACTGCCACGCCCCTCCCTCCTCCTCCCATCAGTCTCCTTCACCGCAGCTCCGGGCAACAGGACGAGTGGCGTGCGGCGGCGGTGGCCGGGGGCTGCTGCGATCGGGATCCGGCGGCAGGGGCTCGGGAGGTGCTGGGCGGCGGCGGCGGAGGCGGTGGAGGAGGAGGAGGCCCTGCTCCCGAAGGAGGAGGCAGGAGAGGGCGATGAGGCCAAGGGGAGGTACTACGACTGGAAAGAGGAGTGGTACCCGCTGTACCTGTCCAAGGAGGTGCCCGACGACGCCGCGCTCCCGCTCACCGTCTTCGACCGCCAGCTCGTGCTCTACCGCGACGCCGACGGCGTGCTCCGATGCCACGAGGACCGCTGCCCCCACAGGTGATTCATTCGTTCATTCGTCTCTCTGAGTCTCATCTCACTGTCCAGAGATTTAATCCTTCCTGCCCTTCCTGCCCTCTCTCTTCTTCAGTCTGGGATGAGTGATCGTGTGTCTGTCTGTCTGTCAATCACTGCGTGTTGGGCGTGGCAGTTTCGTAACTTAACAGGTGTACGCTCACCGCGTTTCAGAACAGAAGTAGCAGTACGGATTTAAGGATCATATATGGAGCAGTGGTACAATTTTAGATAAAAATATATTCAGAAATGGATCTTCATGCACCGGCGGATTAATTAAGCCTTCATGATCGGTGATGATTAACATTCATGCTTCTTCAGGTTAGCCAAGCTATCCGAAGGGCAGCTCGTTGACGGCAAGCTAGAGTGCCTCTACCATGGCTGGCAGTTCGACGGGGAGGGCAAGTGCGTCAAGATCCCACAGGTACGCTCAGCACCAATTAATCCGACCAACAGCCCTTCTTCTCGGTTATCTTCATGCATATACGGTACAATGAGAAGACCAACACAACCAATATACATATGTGTGTGCAACATGCAGCTGCCTGATGGCGCCAAGATCCCGCGGAACGCGTGCGCGCGCAACTACGAGGTGCGGGACTCGCAAGGGGTGGTGTGGGTTTGGATGTCGCCGTCTAACCCGCCGGACTCGTCCAAGCTGCCCTGGTTCGAGCCGTACGCGCGGGCCGGGTTCACGGACCTGTCCACGGTCCACGAGCTCCCCTACGACCACTCCATCCTGCTGGAGAACCTCATGGACCCGGCGCACGTGCCCATCTCCCACGACCGCACCGACTGGACGGCAAAGCGGGAGGACGCGCAGCCGCTGGCCTTCGAGGTAACGGAGCGCACCCGCCGGGGCTTCGCGGGCTACTGGGCCCGCGAACGGGCCCCGCACCTCCGCAGCCTGCTCCGCTTCGAGGCCCCCTGCGTGCTCACCAACACGCTCGAGTTCGTGGATAAGGACGGGAAAGAGCAGTGCTTCTCGGCCCAGTTCCTTTGCAGGCCTGCCGGGCAAGGGAAGGCGATGCTGCTCGTCAGGTTCGGGTCCACGGCCAGCTCGCCGCTGATGAAGGTGCTGCCGCAGTGGTACTTCCACCAGAACGCGTGCAAGGTGTTCGAGCAGGACATGGGGTTCCTGTCGTCGCAGAACGAGGTGCTGCTCAGGGAGAAGGTGCCGACAAAGGAGCTGTATCTCAACCTCCGGTCCTCGGACACGTGGGTGGCCGAGTACCGGAGGTGGATGGACAAGGCAGGCCACGGCATGCCGTATTACTTTGGGCACAGCACGCTGTCGCCGCCGCCGGTGCCTGCGGTCGTGGAGCAGGCGCCCGCGGGGGCGGTCGCCGGGATCTCGGCGTCGTTCCCGGCCAAGGGCGGCATCGGCACGACGCACGCGCCGAACCCCACCAACAGGTACTTCCGGCACGTCGTGCACTGCAAGGGGTGCAGGGAGACGGTGAACAGGTACACCGCCTTGAAGAACGCCTTTGTTGTCCTAGCTGCGGTGGCGGCAGCGGCAGCCGTCCTGGCGGCGACGAGGCAATGGAAGGCCGTCTGGCTGGCGTCCGCCGCGGTGCTCGCGGCGGCGTCATATGCTTGTGGCTCGGTGGTTTCTTTGGTTACAACAAACTTTATTAGGACACACAGAAGACTCTAGTGAGATTAGAAAGCTGTGATGAGATTCAACTGGCCGTCTATAATTTTCTAGTCATCAGTAGAAGCATTTCTTTAGTTTTGTCCTTGCATATTTGTACATTCTGCAACCCAAAGTTGCGTAATAGTAGCATTTAATAAGTTGGAAAGAATTGGAACTTTAGAAACCATTATTTTCACTGCTTATGTAGTTCTGCAGAAATCAACAGCTAAGGGTGCATGTTAGTAATGTTCTGCAGAAATCAAAATGCATCAATCTAACAGAGTTAGTAAACCAACTTCAGTATATATACAATCAAACACCGTAGTTTCACACGCAAATACTGGCACAATGCCTAATGCCAAACAATAGTTAACAGACAGACTCGACGACCTCACACGAACGCCAGCTTCTTGCCAGGGTTTCTCGCAACATATCACATGCCAAATAGAGAAATAGTCAGCTTAGGTATTGCAGCAGACTCGTTTGATAAGCTACATGCTCCAAACGGATGATGCACTCTTGGCAGGTTAACCGGTCGATCTAGAATTCCCTATCAGGGAACAGGATGGGGGCTACGAGAGACCAGACAAACAGACCAGCTGTTGCCCACTGGGTTGCCATCCTGACCCAGACAGATGGCCATCCAACATCAACAAGCTTTCCACTCTCGCCGACTGAGGTCGACCAGCCAGTCAGGAGCATCGCTGAGTACATGCTTGCCAGGGAGAAAATGAGGTGGAAGAATGAGTAGGAGTACGTCACTGGCTTTGGCACATCTTTCTTAGCTTCCTCCTCATCTGCCTTGCTGAAGGGGAGCAACGGCTTGTCGGCACCTGAAGGAAATGCCAACGAGTTAAGAAACAGATACAGCATAATTAGTTAAGTAGATGTAGAAGGCAGTCTCACCAGCACGTGGTGAGTCTGGTGCCGAAAGCACGGTGGCAGAAGAGCCAGCACGGACAGCAGAATAGACCACGGAAAGGATGGTGGTTATCAATCCCAATGTAAGGCTACCAGTTGACATAGCTTTGGAGTGATTGTGAAGCCCATTGCACTTGTAATCCCTTGGCTCACTGGAAAGTGCACTGTAGCACAGATAGGTGCAGTAGAGAGCAATAACTGATGCAGGCAACAAGCTTCCATTGATCTGCCAAAATCATAAAATTACAAATCACCTTTAATACGAGCTAAAACTATATCCAGTGCAAGCAATAGGATCAATAGCTTGTGTCACGGCTATAAGCCAAGTCCTATTATAAATCTATGAGGTAAATCTTTGATAGCAATTACATAATGATGAAAAAAAAACTTCACATATGAACATTTCATGGTATAACATGGACAAAACATTCTGAATTAACCAAACAATAAAAATAGACTAAGGCATATGAAAAGGAAAACTAAGATAATACCTTTGGGTGCAGTGCAACAATAGCAAATAGAAACACAAGCATTAATGTGAAGACGATGAAGAACAGATTCAGCCCGCAGTCCTGTCCTGATGGAGTGAACCAGTGAAAGAGTAGACCCGAGAAAGAGAATGTGGCAATATAACAAACAACTGAGACAACCAACAGAGCCATGTACCTGCAGTAGTGAAGAAGTAAATAAAGATATATTTGAGGGAACTAAGAAGCACTATAAACCAGTGGAAGCTCGGCTAAAACAACAGCGGAGACAAGCTACCAACCAGAACTGTTCATCCTTGGCGACCCAGTTCTCATTCCATCCATGCACGAAGTCCAACAAAAGAACAACTTGAACAAGGAGGAACAGTCCAGATCCAAACTTGGATATCGATTCTGCAAAAAACATATAACTACAGTAAGCATCGCCAACTTTTTAATGATGAACCATGCATCTCCAATAAAGCCAATAGCAAAAGTTGCATATCTAACAAACATAGAAATAAATATTGGCAGTTTCAATTGTCAAGAAACAACAAAGGGTGGGTGTCACTAGTATGATGGTTTGAGAGTTCTATCGCTTAAGGAAAGATTACATAATGCAACAGCTAGATTAAACTATAAACCAGGAAAACACCAACAAATAAGATAATCTGCCACAATTTCAAGGTCTCCCAACTCATGTTTTGTTTGTGAAACAAACAAGCGCACATACACTAGAAACAGTTCATGATCCTTATAGAAGGAGCAAATGTTAATCCAAATTCAATTAGCTCACATTTAGATACCCACATGAACATGCACATGGCAGTACCGATTTTTCTCTAATTAACTGAAACATCTAGTTGACAACTCAATTACATTGAGACTAATGACCATACAGACAATTATTTATCCTTTTTTAGAACATGTCTCACCAATTGTGTTGGGAGGATATCCCATAATTTCTGAGAAATCGCATATGTCTCGATAGCACAGAATAGTTGTACCTTGATTTGTTGTGCATATTAGTAATTCTACATTTTCATATTTTTCTGACATTTATTGTTTAGTTCGGGAAGTGCCTTAACAAACCCTTTCCAGTCATTTTCTAGTGCATGGAATGGAAAACGCTGAACAAAACTAGTCAACTCCTGAACAAATCTTTCCAAGAGGGTATGAACACCTTGTATCTCCTACTACCTCTGTTCCTAAATATAAGATGTTCTAGCTTTGTCCTAAATCAAACTTCTTAAAGTTTGACTAAGTTTATAGAAAAAATGTACTAACATCTACAATATCAAGTATACTATGAAGATATATATCATGATGTGTTTAATAAAACTAAGAGTTTTATATGTCGGATGTTGGTAGATATTTCCATAACCATAAACTTAGTCAAATGTTAAGAAGTTTGACTTAGGACAAAGAAACAAAGCTAGAACATCTTATATTAGAAACAGAGGAAGAAGCTTTGATTTTGTTATCTTTACGTGTCTATCGTGTCCTTCTTTTAGGTGATTAGCGGTCATTCCAATTTCATTCTATTATCTCGACGATTATGTCCAGTTGTCCACCATGTGATCAGTAGATACCAGGCACACATACTGTATACAAACGGGCAGAAAGGGGGCTCACCATAGAAGCTGACGACGCCGTTGGGGACCAGGAACATGAGGAAGACAATGACTGCCCAGCAGAATATCTTGGCCATCCAGCCGCCGTGGTGGATCTTGTCGCGGGGGTCCTTCTGGTCCTTGATGCCAGCCATGATGCCGGCAAGGATGGTGAAGAATAGGAAGTTCCCGAGGCTGACCCTGAGCACCGCGTCGGTCTCGAACCACTCGCGGTCCGGGGTCTTGTGGAAGTGGTTAATCCCTGCACAAACAGCACGAGAATCTCAATCAATTCGATCGAAATCGATGCCAGGGCGGGGGTCGTCGTCAGTAATCAAGGGGAACGATCGATTCGGGGGCTAGGTCACATACATGGGATGGACTGGAGGAGGGGCGCGGCGACCTCGCGGAGCACCCAGGAGGTGAGGAGGGAGAGCGCGAAGAGGCCGCAGTAGGCGATCCGGGCGGAGCGGCGGCCGATGCTGCCGACGGCCGTCCGGCACGCCTCGCACGCGCACGCCGCGCAGCAGGACGCCAGGCACGACGCTGCCCACATGGTGGCGCCTCGTCTGGATTTCTCCGGCGATCAGATGGGATCGAATCGATCGGGCAGGGGATTGGAGCTCGCGCGACGCCTAGGTTCGGGTTTGGGGATTTGGTGGGGAATTTCTGGGGAACGCGTGTTGGGGAGGAGACGGGAGGAGGAAAAGAAGTGGATTCGGTTGCGGGTTGAGGTGGGACCGTGGGAGCGGGAGGCCGCCGGGCCGGTCGGGTTGGACCAGATAAGGAGACCGGGTCAGATTAATGCTTTCTGGACAAATTTTAACGTTTCTTACTGCAGTTTTAACAATTTTAATAGACTTACCGGCGCCTTATACGAGTATACGTCCATGGCTCTACAGTGGTGGACATAAAACAATTGGACTTTGTGACGATAATTTTTTTTGACAAAATTTCACAATACCTCCATGGTTGGGTGACCTTTCCATAATACCGCGCAAACGCGGCTCAAATTTGTCAAACCTGCATAACGTGAACATGAGACTCCGTTTACAACACAATCATGTACTCAATTTCATACACTGCAGAACAGGCAAAGCATTCATCCAACAGATATGAGCAGGCCAATTATCCAGATGTTTGTGAGTTCAGATGGCTATTACAGGATGGTTCTAATGGGCCGTACCGAAAACTCCTCTAACTAGACATCACATCCTTAATCTTCTGCCTCTTACTACAACACAGCTTCGATAAAAACACTGAAGCCATACAGGGACACAGTAAGAGCTGAAGGAAGCAAACAATCTTAAGCTCCATGCATGGCCAACATAGATGTGTAGTAGGTAAAGTACCGGCACATGAAATTGGTGTCAGAATTTTAACCATTTCTTCTCTTTCTCCTTTCTAGTAACCGCATTGGTTGCTGAAGCATGCGTTGCTTCAGCGTCAGCAAGTGCCTTCCGTGTCTGTTCCAGTTTTCTGGAAGCAGCATCGTGCACAGCCTTGTCCTTGCGGTTTCGTTTCACCATTTCTTCCAGCTTCCCAACCTGACTCTTCAAATCTTTCACTTCGTCGTCGTATGCGAGCAGGGATCTTCTGTCCTCCTTCTTAGCATGCCCGCTGGCCTGACCTGATGACTCTTTTCTAGCTTTGTTGGCTGAGCCATCAGTAACATCTTGGTTTACTAGCTGACTGTTCATGAAGCTGAAGACAGACCTCTCTTCTTCTTCAACTTTAGCAGCCCTGGCCAGTTCTGCAAACTTCTTGTCACGCTTCCTTTTCCCACCCCGACTGCGCTTTTTATCACGGCCTATACTTTTGCCATCCTCCTTTGTAGTTGCAGCCACTGCATGGTCAAGCGATTGCTTAGGGGGTAATACCTTTACTGGGATCGGATCAACCATGCCTTGGCCAGACACACCTAGCCCCATTCCTTCTCGATACCCCATTCTCGCCATCATTTTGGAGGCAACGCCTCTTGTGTGCTGCTCCCACTTTGCAAAGATCACAGTCTCTGACTGAACACCACTTGAATTTGTGGATTCCACAAGGCCAACACCCCGATGAATGGATTCATCCTCCTTATCACCATCTTCACTAAAGTCCGATTCTCCCTCGCTTGAGCCTCCTTCATCATCTTCATCGCTCACATCAGCATATTCTGGGATAGAAAGAGAATCACCTGGAAGCCTCGCAGTGCTCCCATCATCTTGAAAGACAACCTGACCAAGCTTCGAATCATCATCCCACGACTCAAGTTCAGCTCTCCTCCAAAGGCCAGAATGATGCCCAGAAGCTGCTAGTATGTTGGATCCTGCCAAGGACTGCTCCCATCTAGTTGGAGTAAACCGCTTCAAGGATGAAGTAGAAATTACAATACCTGAGGAGAAGTTCTGGGTTAGACATGCTGCATATCACTTTACCTGTATGAACAGAACCAATGCACACATCTTCACCATAGAAATAGGAAAACAGAAAAGGAGCAAATATGTGCATATTTACACATTATTCACCACAAATGCAAATACGAATCAACTCAAGGATCAAATCATTTCATGAAGTACACCCACATGGGGTGATTATTGCTTTATGTGAAAAGCAAATGTCAATAACAAAGCACATTTTAAAGGGTTCAATCGTTTAAAAGGTGAAATAAGCATTTACATACCATGGGACAATCGGCAGTTACTACCAAACCGACACCGTTGCTGTAGAAAGAACTTGCACATCTGCACTATGGGCAGATTTGTATTAGTTAGTCAATTGAGGACAATGTACCTTGTTCGGGGTATTACTACATTCACATTATAAGCAGCAAAAAGGTATGGCTGAAGGAAAGATAGCTATAGGGTACCACCTGTAACCTGCGCTAAGAGGGGTTTTTCTGCCTTCATTATACATGTTTGGGTGTCTGTGGGATGGAAGAAAATAGAGGCTGATAGACACTCAGGTTTTATTAAAAATTTAAAAGAAATTTATTTTGCATCAAATGGTTTATGGCTTATTGAGAAGAAGACAAGTACTGAACATACGCACATTTCACATGGTTCTCCTAACAAAAAGTAATGCCACTCTGCCAGGCAACCGCTCATAAAAAATTCTTGAGTGGGGTTCAAAAAAAGGAAAACCCATGTAAGCGTTCATGTTGATTATGCATTAGCACAGTAGACAACTGAATTCATTCTACCTGACAGCAGCAAGGACTTATATTGAGTTTAGAACTGAGATGACATGTAGAGAAACCCAGAGAGCATATTATGCTACAACCTGAGACTATTTTACTATAGTTGTTCAGTCACACAATAGTCCGAGGCCATTCAATAAAACAACCGCACAGGTCCATCATATTTCAAGAAGGAAAACAGTAACAAAAAGAGAGTGAAATCACCCAAAAAAAAGAGAGAGTGAATACTAGAAGATGACCAAGTTTTTTTCCTACTAGCTAGTGTGCCACATATCCACCAGCATCAACAGTATCAGTATGTAAGGGGTTTAAGTCTGGTGGTTACCAGGCAGAAAGACTGGTACAATTCGAAAGATGAGCTTTGTGTTAAAATTGATATATCAAGTTGCATGACTCACCGACATGTTTTCTGATGTGGGTGTCAGAAAAGAGACCCTTGCATCACTTGAACCTTCAAGTCCTATAACACATCCATTATACCAACGCCCATCATTGTGCCTGAATCTACACTTAGATCCAACTGGAAATTCCTGTGGCGCCAATGGTTCTGGCTCAACATCATCTGGATCTATTGGCTCAACAGCAACTTCTATCGCTTGCGATGCTGACCCCTGATTTGGAAAGGTCTCGTCAATTTGCTTCACTAGCCTAGAACGCTTCAAATGCAAAAGTCCCTCCTCTGCATCCTTAATCGCAGCAAGCAGTTCCTCGTGCACCTTCAGAACAATACACAATTTAACTCGGATGTAGGAGTGCAAAACTAGGAAGCACTATGATCTGAAATTCCCCAGAAGGGTGCAGAAATCTCTTTAAGAACATTTAAGCCAAGACATGCATATATATTTGCCTACACATCTCAGGAATGAACAATGTAAAAGCAACGCCCCCCACATTCTCTCAACAGTCATCGATGAACAACTACACTTGGAAGAAATAAGGCAAGGTGCAAATTTTCACTACCACTTGTTATGCCGCTCTCAATACTGAGAGCAAACATATAGATGTTGTAATATATGCAACATTTATACTCTTCTAATTTCTTAAGTTAGCTGCTGCTAACGAGACAACAAGATGGATCAACTAATTTAACCCGTCCAGAAATTTCCACAGGCATTTACAGGAACAGTGCCACACCTTACAAAGGAGTGCGGTTCTTGTCGTCCACCAATGTACCAATTACCCTCACCTCCCAAAAAGAGCATCATTCACTTTTGCAACTCACTACTAATGACCCAGCGCAAACAGCTGAATGCCCTATTTACATCTTCTACTAGCACCATGGATAAAGAAGCAATCCATCCGAGCACTACTCTCGTCGCACTAGTACTTACCATGATTCAGATTCTACGGATTCTATGCTCACTGCCTCACTCCAACAGCCACTCGCTCCCTATTCCCTACTGAACGAATCAGGGATGCCCCCTAGAATCCCCATTCCCTGGGAGTTAATCCGGACCCGATAACATCTCCAGCAATCTGAGGCCGTGCCACAGATTCAGGAGCTGAGGCGGGGGTGACAGCGAGGCGTACGTTACCTCGAGGAGGTCCGCGTTGGAGGCGTCGGCGGCGAGGGCCTCGTCAACGGCGGCGAGGGAGGACCGCTGCTCCTCCAGGTGCTGCTCCAGCTGCAGCTCGACCGCCGCCGCCTCGTCCTCCTCCCCCTCGCCCGCCATGGGTCACCGGTCAAGACGAGCCGCCGCTGGTCTCTGGTGGAGCCGTTCCTGCCGCCGATTCGATGGATGAAGTGCCGGAACGGCAGCGCCGCTTCGCCGGGAGGACGATGGGTATCGGAGGACTGGGCCCGCTAGGGTGGGCTCCTATGGGCTTCTCAGGCCGAGACTGGTGGGCTGGTCTCGTCGATCCGTTAGCCACGCACGGCCCAATGGCACGTGGTTCAGACTCGAACCCAAACGCGATCTGTGTTCGAATCCGACTCGTCATCGAACGGCGCCCGTGCATTGCAACGGAAAAACAAAATACGAGTAAAACACAATGTATTTCTATGAACAGATGAAAATAACTCCGTATGTATAAAAAAGTTTTTTGTGTGAGTTGTAGCTTTTGAAATTCAAAAGGATCCAAAAAATACGAAAAAAAAGTCAAGTCATTGCACAAAGGACTTTTGGTTAGACCACAGAAAAATATTTTCACACTATATATTGTTTCTTCTATATGGTAAAGATGGATTCCATTCATGATCAAATATCAAAACAATACAATCTTTCAAAAGAGGTACAAACGAAATTTGGAGCTACTCTCCTATTTAAGGTACATAAGTTAATTCAATATAGCCAGCCTTTGCTTAAATATGAAGTAATGTACTACCTCTGTTTCTAAATTCTTGTCGTGGTTTTAGTTCAAATTTGTACTCCCTCCAATCCCAAATTGTTGTCGAAATACTACATGTATCTAGACACTTTTTAAGAATAGATACATCCATATTTGGACAAATTTGAGTCAATAATTTAGGATCAGTGGGAGTACTTTTTAGTTCAAATTTGTACTAAAACCATGACAAGAATTTTGAAACGGAGGGAGTACATGCTTAATTTGCAGTCTTACGAAAACAGTCAACCTAATGACAGTTCTTGTGAATGACACCGGTGGGTACCGTGCATTGCGATGGAGAAAAAACATACATTAAGAAGGCATGTTACAACAACCAGAAGACTCGCGACATCCTTACAGTTTGGTTCACAATAGCACTCTATTCCCTATCTTTCTCCAACATCAATTCACTTCATTGTCATTCTACTTCATAACATCTTTCTTTCTCCTTTTATATTGACTCAGCTCCATCTCCTTCCGCCAGCACTACATGCGTTGCTACAGGAAATGAAATAGAAGAGAAAACTCAAAACCTTCTCTAATGAAAAATAATACTACACAATGAGCAAGGATGATTCATACAAAAATACAACGAAAACATAGTTGTGTGACTACAGAAAACAAAACTCTCCTTGACGCAATGAACAAATAAAAGAAATGATCAGGAGGCTAATACACATGTACTTCATCCACATTGTTGTTTTAGAAGACTAATTATGTTTTTCTGCTCTGGCCAGCTGAACAAACCTCCAATTCTTCTATTAGTCGCGTTCAATAAAACTCATGGCTCCTACTAAGTACATATCCTTCTGGCACTTGCCACTCGCCCTACACCAATGCCCAGACAACAGCGAAATCACACATCAAAATCCGAATCAAAACCAACCCAGCCGAGACAAGGAAGCCAAGGGTGACGCTACCGAGCCGACCAACTCACTCGCTGGTGACGAAGGAGATGAACTCGGAGACGCACTCCTGCAGGGTCTCCTTGGTGTCACCGGCATGCCTAGCTTGTCAATATCTCCTAGTGCATTTGCCAACAATCTATTCAGCGTCGACCATAGAAATCATAACCCATACTACTTGCAATGAAAATAAAGCAAGCAATCATGTAAGCCTGTCTTTAGTTCTAAGACGTGATTTTATATGCCAAATACTGAACATTGAGTAAGGAAACAAAGAAGAGGAAATTTTCAAAAGCATAAATGAAATGCTGAAATTAATCTTCATTTTTTTAATCGCCTGCCATAAATATGGATGTATCTATATTTAAAAAGTGTCTAGATACATGTAATATTTCGACAAATAATTACGGCCGGAGGGAGTACAATTTTTCAATATTGAAACAAAGCTTATCTAGCTGCACAGATCGCTAACACCCCCAGTACCTGCTTCTAGTGTCATAGATATCATCATCTTTTATTCTGCTACCAAAACATAAAGACTTGTGATTACTTGACAAGTAAATGACATTAAAACAACTTATTGCGATCCCTTTCCGGATGCTAAACTCATAACACAATGAATCAAACATCACATAAAGAAAAGAAAGCAGAGCAAATCAATGATTACAATGACAGAAAATGGATTGGTGTCACTTGCATATTTCTGACCAGAATAACAATGACTGAACCCCATATTTCAACACTTCCTAACCATGCACATAACAATGTCCAAAGAGCATATTTGCACATATCACATATGTTGTGCAGACTCACCTTGGCTCGAGCTTGCTGATCTTGATTGCAGTCTCGAGCCAGTGTACCACTCCACTCGTGTTGATCCCCCGACAACATGTCTAGGTTAGAGAAAAAGAGTGATCAAGGGCACTATAAAAGGTGTACGAAGATGATAAAGCCACCAAGCTCACCTGATAATGCCGCCCATGATCTTGTTCAAGTTTGCCTTCGCTTTAACCCAAGGCTGTGGCCGCCAATCCTGGCTATGCATTTTGTCAAACACCTTTGGTGCAGTATGCAGATAAGTACAGAGCAGCAGCAGGAGGGCTAGGGGTGGCTGGGCTGGAGATGGACCAGAGGGGGCTCGGGCCAGCAGCAGGCAAAGGGAGCAACGACAGGGGCAGGAGGGCGCGCTGCAGCAGGGAGACGGGGAGCAGAGGTGGACGGGTGGCTGGACAGGAGAGGGGCTCAGCGGCAGGCGCAAAGCGGTCGACGGCGGGTGCTTGCGACGGTTGTGGGCGATGCGGCGCGCTGGAGAAGGAGCGCGACAACGGGCAGTCGACGGCAAGGGGAGGCGCTCGCGAGGGCGGATGGACTCGCCCTAGAGCGCGGCGGTGGCTGGCGGACGATGTGGGAGGAATCCGTCGTACTGCTCGGTGGGTTGTTTTCTTGAGTGCCCGTGCAGGCGAGGGAGGAAGATGCGGTGGGAGGGGATGGCCAAGCGATCGATCGAATTAGCTTGGAGGCCCACGAACCGATCCGAGGAGGCGGCGGCAAATTCGGTCTTCACGGAATCACGGCGATAGGTTTTTGGGATGGCGAGCGGTGGTCTTTCCGAACGCGCGTGCGGGCAGGGAGGACGTACGATGGACTAACGGAATAGTAAAGACAACGGGGTCTCCTCGTCTCGTCAGTCGTCACCGGTAAAAAAAGTAAGCTCTGATCTAGCGGAAGGAATCATGGCGACGACGCCGCTGCCGTGCCTCGTCTTGAAGTACGGCGACCAGCGGCCGACGACGTTGTACGGCGCCGCCGACAGGAAACACCGCCCTTGCAAGATCGAAGCGCTGCTCAGCAAGCGGAACTGGACCACGGACCAGGGTTGGGTGCTCACCTGCGACACGGAGACCTTCGTCACCTTCCTTTGGGACCCTCAGAATCTAGAGGACGACGGTAGTAGAATCATGCTGCCGTCGTTGACACAGCCACCGCCTGAGTGCTCTGCCTGCACGTTATCCGGCGATCCCACCGGCGTCGACGGATGCACCGTGGTCATCGTCTCCGAGTCGGAGGACACCGTTCTGTGGTACTGTCACGTCGGTTCAGCCACAACGGAATGGGCCAGGCATGAGTACAACCTAGGGGGCAAGACGATCGTGCTCGGGGAATACCGGGAGTGGGTGAGAACGCACATGGGCTGTCTCACGGCATGCCAAGGCAAGTTTTACTATACGATCTCGGAGAACAGATACGGCGTGCTCGAGTTCTCGGCGCCGGAGGTGGTCTGGAGCACAGTCAAGAGTAAAGGAGACAAGTATACCTTTCCTTTGAACGGGTATGCAACATGGTATCTCTTGGACCTAGACGGCGGGCTTCACAAGGTGTGGATGTTCCATCCGGACGCCGCTGCGAGCGCTGATAGCATCACGGTATCTAACGTCGTCGTCTACAAGCTAGGGTTTGGTAGAACAAGATCGGGCCATTCTCGCAACATTGACACTACTACAGAAAGGCTTATCAGTAACGGTCGAAAAGCAACATCAGTAACGGTCGGGGCCGCCGTTACTAACTTCGTGTTACTGATGATGGCTATCATCAGTAACGGTCGCTCCGACCGTTATTGATGTAACATCATTTTCGGTATTTTAAAAAATAATTAAAATCACAGAAAATACACAGAAAATACACAGAATGTATATATAGCACAGCACATAAAAATACATATAAAGCCGCATCACATCACAACGCATCACATCATTTAAAGCATACAAATGTATATAAAGCCGCATCATTTAAAGCATATAAAGAATACAAAAGTATCTCACTTCACGACATTGATTACAAAGTGTCAAAATTTCATAGAAGCATATAAAGAATACAAATCTATCTCATTTCAAGTTTGAAACTATTTTTGTGGGTGAACCCTAGACACCACTTGTTCCACGCGTTCGTAGAAGTCCTCACTAGGCTTGATGACCTCATTGTTGATGAGATGGGCAAACTCCCTTTGAATGTTATACATGACCCATTTAGGTTGGTGTACCATTGTCATTCGGGGCCACCAGTACTCTTCCATCGCCACGACTGACCCCTTCCACTCAGACTTGAACATGCTGGCATTCTCCATAAGGATGTGACAGCAGTAGTAGCCATAGAACACACTGTCGGGCGGCTGTTGCTGGCAAAGGAACCTGTGGTTGTGGTGAGGCTCCTCTTTATAGCCTTTACCAGCTAGTTTTCCCTTAGTCGCCACTTTCCAGGCAGTGTTAATGAGTGATTTGATGGGTTTCCAGAACCGGCCTCGAACACCCTTCTTCAGAAGTAGTGAATCGAAGTAGTACACCACGGACCAAGGCAAACAACTGAGTAGTGTCACCCAATGGTCTCTGTTTTCAAAAGAAACAAACTTTAGTATCTAAGGGTGTATAAGAAAGACTGAATTAGAAAAAACAAACGGTTACATATATAAAATTGAACTTACTCCAAATTAAGGAAGAAGAGGATAAAATCGTGGTCCGCGTATTTCTCAATACATGCCACCAAGTATTTAGATGTCAGGGTTCTTGAGGGATCCTTTTCTGGTTCAAGACCGATGTCACCGTAGTTGAACATCGCGAGGCCTAGAATGGCTACTTTTTTGACCTCCATTCGCCGCAGTTCTCTTATTTGGTAGGCAGACCACAGCCTTAAGAGGTTGATATCAAGCTTTTGACGGTTGAAGAGGTGGAATAGTTCGTTGAACTCCACACCAAAGGTGTTAAGACGTTCCTGAATGTTCCCGGTTTCTTGGTCAAAGAAGCCATAGTCTTTTGGGATTCAAACATTGATTTGTTGGGAATGCTGTTGAGAACCAGCTGATGCTTGCATGTAAACTGATGAAGCTCTTGCATCTCTCTGGACATGGCATGCAGGAAATCTTCGGTGACCATCGGTCTTTCAGGATAGTAAATAAGCACCCGGTCGAACTCCCTAGCCACGAAATAGGATCCGTCTTCGAATCTCGGGCCTTGACGAGGGTTCTTTATGAGAATGTCAGGCCTATTGTCCTCCCAGACTCCAGTTATGTCAGACACATAATGCATCTCATCTTGAGTGACATTGGAGGACTCCTTGATGGTCTTGCCGCCGCGCCCCTCTTTTTATGCCTCCTCTTATTGTCCCATGCCTTCTGCTCCTCTGCCTTGTACTTGTCCTCGATCTTGAGGCCACCCATGGACTCAGCGGCACCCAAGAGAGAGAAGGTAGGAGGGACGCTTGCAGCCTGTGCCGACTCTGTGGTCTGGCTATCTTTGAGCTGTGGAGGCATCGACATTGCCCGCTCTTCATCTCCGCCGACATCGACAGGAGGAAGTATCCTAGGGAAAAGGCCGAGCGGCGATTGAGAAGTAACTTTGTGGGCGGAGGGAGATGGAGTCATAGAGGGCCGGCTTTGGTTGTAGAGAGATACCAAGCTCCTAGGCCACATAATGCGGTAGTTTGGACAACCGCCTAAGATATCCACGCCTTCCTCCGAAGGTAGCGGGATAGCATAATCACGATGCTCCTCGACGACAGAGTCCACCATCACACTCACTTGTGCGTCGTTCATAAGAATGTCGTGCACCAGTGGCGGTAATTGTCTGGGCATCAGGCGGCCAATGGCGCCTACAGGCTTCCCAAACTTGTCTACGTGGATATGACACTTCACCGGTGCCTGCGCGTAACAAGAAGAAGATATATGTGTGTAAGAACTTTATTCATGAAGGTAAGGAGTGAAAAATAGTTTGAAAGTATGCTTACAAGGATGTTGTCGCTCGGACCCGGATTGTTATCCCGGATGCCCTTGCTTGGGTCCGGTTGGCTAGCGGGGGGGTTGTCCATGCTAGGAGCCGAGCTGTAACCTAGGGTGTAGGTGTCTTCGTCGTCCATACGTGTGTCGGAGGCGGCGCCGCTCTTCAGCGGGTGCTCTTTCGCGGGGGGAAGAGGAGGAAGAGGAGGAAGGAGGTTCCTCAAACCTTCCACTCCTCCCCCGAGTATGGCGTCAAGGGCGGGGTGGTCTTTGGCCAATGCCGACACCAAATGATGGACGACTTGCACTGCATATTCTCGCGACACCTCTTGAGACACGATAGATGCCTGCTCTCCCGCCTCCGCCTTAGCTTGTTCTATTATTTCAGCAGAAGCGGGGAGCTTTTTCTGGACCCTGTTTCGCTTCGGAGCAGGCGGGAAATAATCATCCCAGCAGGCCCCTTCGCCTCCTCCTAGAACACGGCCCATGTGCTCCGCCTTTTGCAAGCCGGCGGTCACAGCCGACTCCCACCTCTTGCTCTGCACGGAGTCGTCGGATGTTTCTGACCTCTTGCTCTCCTCCCATTTGTGGGCATTTTCCTGTTATCATATAAGATAGGACGTGAGTCTATATGGATCAGGAGTGTCATACTTAACGCCGAAAACAAATAAATGCACGTGAACCCTTACCGTAAAAATTTTAACAGAGGCATTGGCTCAATGCCCGCCTACTCCTCTGGTGTCATGTGCTGACGTGCATATTCTCTAGCACGTTGGTCCTCCAGCATGTCATTCACTGGAGGCACCCTGCCTGCCACCTCGAGAATTCGGTTCTGCTTGCGCCAGACCTTCTTCTTCCCCTCTTTCCCTGCACTCCCTAGCATGTGGTTCAAGGGCTTCCTCGCGTGCAACGCCCTCATACGTTCACTCTTCGCAATGAAGGCAGGGTCAGACGATTTTTTCTTGAATTTTTCCCATTCGGCCTCATCAGTTATCGACAACCATTTCTTCTTGATGATCTCATACGGTTTGTCCATCCACTTTCTAGTGGTGGTTTTCCAATTAGCAAGTCCATTGCGCACTACTATGTTGACGGCTGCTAGGAATCGCTCACGCCACTCGTCAGTGACTTGGAACCTCCTTGCAACGTCCGCGATGCACGTGTTTCTAACGACTTCGGAGATGTCACTCCACTCATCGGTGATATTGCAATATTTACGTGCAACGGCTCCACAGGTCGTTGCGAAGGCCTTCTGTGCCCTCTCAGGCGACTCCGGGCGGCCTCTCTCAGAGTGCCGGGTGACCACGTAACAGAACTCCTTCAAGTTGTGGCTCCTCCTCGGCATCTTCTTCCTTGGCTTCTTAGCGGGAGTTTCAGTTGGCCGCGGGTTACTCTCTTCCACTCGTCGCTCGTTGTCGCGCTCTTCTGAACGAGAGCTACTTGAGCCATAGCTGGCAATTTGCTCTCCCGATGAAGACTTTTCATCGACACGATCTACCTCCTACCGATCAAGAACTGGTTTCTGGCTACTCTTGCCCATTTCGTACCTATGCTATCAAAACTATCAAATATATATCGGCCGAAAATTTCGGCATGAACTGTGCTAAAAAACTAGCAATTTTTCTCTACTAGGAGCTCGAAACCTGCATAAAAACCCACCCGCATATGTACCCCCTCGGCACGATGGCCGGCCCCTTCTCCAATGACCCGACACGATGGTCGGGCCCACAATTCACATAAATGAAGCACTTGGTGTATATAGCTAAAATCATTAGTAAACAACATGTATATAACTAAAATCATAAGTAAACAACATGTATATAGTAATGTCATAAAATAATTAATTACAATAACCCATATACGTGGAATAGCTTTCAGTGAACATCACGTATAAATCCTAACCCCAATTAAACAACATTTAAACAGCATATATATCAAATTCCATGTAGGGTGCTCTAATTTGATAGCAAATTCCATGTAGCATGTATATCAAATATAAACAGCATGAGTAATTGATAGCAACTAATTTGATAGCAACTAATTTTGGTAGGGTGCTCTAACTTGATAGCAACTAATTTGACTGCAACTAATTTTGACAGAAACTAATTTGACAGAAACTAACCCTAACCCTAACCCTAACCCTAACCCTAACCCTAACAGCGGAGGCAGAGGGGAGCAAGTGCACCTGGGGTCAGAGGAAGACGGCGCGGGGTCAGGTCGTCGCGGAGGAAGACGGCGCGGGCTCGAGGACAGCGACGCGGGGTCGGGTCGTCACGGAGGAAGATGTCGGCGCGGGGTCGGGCGGCGCAGAGGAAGACGGCGCAGCGTCAGGCTCGGGCGGCGTCGGGCTGGGGGTCGGAGGAGGGCTCGGGGACGACGGCACAGGCTCAGGGAGGGCGGCGGGAGGAGGGAGACGACGGCGCGGGCTCGGGGACGGCGGCGGGAGGAGGGAGACGACGGCGCGGGCTCGGGGACGGCAGCGGGAGGAGGGAGACGACGGCGCGGGCTCAGGGACGGCGGCGGGAGGAGGGAGATGACGGGGTGGCTCGAGGCGGCGCGGGCTCGGGGACGGCGGCGGCAGCGCGAAATTCTGGCAGGGCTTCGCCCGCACTAGGGTTTAGCCCACAGCTGGTCGCTCTGTATGTTGAGGACGCGCGGGCGGAATAACCCTAAATTTCGCTAAGTGTTCTCTTATATACCCGACACTCATCAGTAACGGTCAAGTAAGGGAGCTGACCGTTATTGATGATCCTTCAATCATCAGTAACGGTCGCACTAGAAAGCAACCGCCACTGATGTTCTCCTATGTGCAATGCCCAACTACTCATCAGTAACGGGCACGTAGAAGGCTGACCGTTACTGATGAGTATAGGACATGGACTCCATTTGTCTAGTATTTGTACAATATGGAATTCATGTATTTAAAGTTTGATGAATAAATTCATGCATTTCTCTAGTATTTGTGCTAAATTAAATTCAAAAAATTCATCACATGCATACACAAAAGTACATCGATCACACATAATTTCACTTAGTACAAAGTTTGCATTCAAATTCAGTACAAGTACATTACAATGTGACTACTAGTGCTTCTCCTTCCTTCGGTAAGTCATAACTTGACTCCTCGCAGTAGTGCTTCTGAGGTAGGGTTTTTGGGGTATTTTCTCGCTCTCGCTCCCATCACTTCTTCTTTTCCCTCTCCTTTTCCTCGTTAATATCATACGTTCCGCTTCTTCGTCATCTGCGGCGGTCGTCGGATCATGGAAACCTTCGTAGTCTTCTTGTGAAGTAACTCCGTCCACTCCAACAATGCTTCTTTTTCCTCTTCTTACTACGACGCGGCTTTTATTTGCCGGGTAGTCTATGTAGAATACCTGCTTGCATTGTTTAGCAAAGACCCATGGTTCCTCTCTTGTCGGGATTTTTCTCACGTCAACTTGTTCACGATGGATCTCAGGAGGTAGCACCATCGTCGTGAACCTGTGACTTTCTTCTTTGTCACCTTTGGTCCATCTTACACGGAACATTGTGATCTTTGTGATCGAGTATTCCAATTCCTAGATCTCCTCGATAACGCCGAAGAACGCTTTGGTTTTGTTGTTGTCGTCGGTCGCGGTCTCAGAAGTCATGACTACACCACTATTTTGATACGTGCTTTTACGGTCCTAAGACGCAGTGTAAAAGTTATAGCCGTTGATCGCATATGATTGCCAAGTAGAGATGTGGTAAGCAGGTTCCCGTGACAAACATACAACCGTCTCTTCTGATACATTGGTCGTCTCCCTGCCGTACCAATAATTCTTCAGCCACGCTGCGAATGTTTTATTGTGCTCCCAGTGGATCCAGACTTCCCCGCTTTTAGGGTTTTCATTTCGCAGTTGTTCCATGTGCATTTCCTGATAAGGCCGACAGCAATCGACAGTTTGCAAACACAACCAAATGTGTTCTTTCAAAGTCAGCTTCCCTTCCTCTTCCATAGACATTAAGGTATGTATGTCCAAGGGCACCTTCGCCATCGAGCTTGCCCTTGTGCCGTGATTCGGAAACACCTATTGATTTCTGATCGACCAACCAATCCGTGCAGAACTCGATGCACTCTTCTGCCCTAAAGCCTTCCACGATGCTACCTTCCGGACGCGATCTGTTATGAACGTAGCGCTTCAGAACCCTGTTGTATCGTTCAGGGCCATACAAGTTATATTCAGGGCCATACAAGTTATGCAGGAACGAGGGCCCTAGGGACAAGATCTCATCGCATATGTGGATCATTAGATGGACCATGATATCGAAGAATGATGGAGGGAAGAACATCTCGAGCTCGCACAGAATCTGTATCATACTATCCTTCAGTATCTGGCATCGTCTAACGGTGATTGACTTCTGTGAGATGTTGTCAAAGAAGTCAGAAAGCTTCATGCTTGTCTCCCTTACGTGCGGCTACATGATATCTCTGATTGCGACTGGAAGTAACTGAGTGAGTATGACATGGTTGTCGTGAGACTTCATGCCAGATAGCTTGTGACTCTTCATGTCAACTAGATGCTTGATGCTCGACGAGTAGTTTGATGGGACTTTAACGCCCTGCAGGCACTGGCACATCCTATGCAACTCGTCTTTGTATAGGTTGTAACATGCAAGACGACACCCCGTGGTCACCGTCACGAAATCATTCTTGTTGGCTGCTGACACTTGATATTTGCCCCACAACTCTTTTCTGATAGACATGAGTTTCAGGTCCTTCCATGCATTGGGTTCATCTTTCGTCTTCTCTGAAATGTTCATCAGCAACCCCAGCACGCCGTTGCATACATTTTTCTCCATGTGCATGACATCTATGCTGTGGCGGCATTCTAAATGTGCCTAGTACTCCAGGTCCCAAAATACGGACCTCCTTTTCCACACGACGCCTTCAGGTTTCTTATATTTCTTCGCAGCAATCTTTCCGGGGACAACCTCAAGATCGTTCACAATTTTGAAGATTTGCATACCAGACTTCTCCTTCGGCGTTGTCCCGTGCTCCGTCTTCCCATTGAACCTTTCATTGTCATCCCTCCAAAGGTCTTTAGCATCCAACCACTTTCGGTGGCCCATGTAAACAATTTTGGATGAAGCGAGCAACTTCTCCGTTCTCGTGTTTTCCCCGCACTTTGTACAGGCCTTGTAGCCATGTGTCACCTAGCATGAAGTATTTCCATTCGCGGGGTAGTCATGCACGCAGGTCAGAAGCGCTGCTCTCATGGTGAAGTACTTCCTCCTGTTTGCGTCCCAAACCACTCTGCCAGGGTTCCAAAACTGCTTCAGCTCATCCTTCACTAGCTGCAGATATACATTTAGGTCAGCTCCCGGCTGCTTTGGACCCTGTATGAGCATGCACATGTGGATGCTCTTTCGCTTCATGATTAACCATGGAGGAAGGTTGTAGACAAATAAGATCACTGGCCATGTGCTGTGCTTGTTGTTCATGTTTTCGAAAGGATTTATCCCGTCAGTGCTGAAATCGAGCCTCAGGTTTCTGGGCTCTTCCCCGAAATCAGGAAATGCCGTGTCGAAGTTCCTCCACTGAGTCCCATCGGCAGGGTGTCTTAGGACCCCGGCTTCCTCCACACGGTAGTGCCCGTCAGGATCGAAAGCAGCCTGCGCCGGATCGTGATGGACGAGATACCTCGCGTCCTTAACGTTCCGCATCCAACGCTCAACTCGGCCACCTGCCGTAAGATACCAGACAGTCTTTGCCGGCCTGCCCTTCATCACTTCTTCCCCATCGTCTTCGCCAGCTCTGGCGTTTTTCTTCTTGTATCTCGATGCACCGCATATGTGGCAGCTCTCATGGTTCTCGTACTCTCCAATGTATACCATGCAGTCGTTTGGACATGAATGATGTTTCACGCAATCTAATCCAAGCGGGCATGTAATCTTCTTCGCCTCGTATGTGCTCTTGGGCAACTTTTTTGGCTGTGAAAAAACCGAAGCAAGGTAACTCAACAAGTCCGTGAAGCCCTTGTCTGACCAGCATGATACTGCCTTCAACCTCAAAAGTTCGAGCGTCACTTCGAGCACGTTGTTTTCTTCGCCAGCTCCATCATACAAGGGTGTGTTTGCGTTCTCCAACAATTTTTTGAACTGAGCAGACTTTGCCTCATCTTCGGGGTCCTCCAGCTGCTCCTGTAGGTACGTGTCATCTAGCATTTCGACAATCTTGCCACGTGGAGCTCCTTCACCTTCCACATTAGCCTCCTCATCGACCCTTGTTTCTTCCTTGGAATCATTCGCCAGATCATACCGCAGGACATCATCATCTTCGCTACCGCTACTGACATCAACCGCATCCTCCCCGTGACAAGTCCAGCGAGAATAACCTTTTACAAAACCCGATGCCACCACGTGCATCTGAACATCTTCAGACTTCATCATGCATGTGTTTCCACATTTGTGACATGGACAACACATCATCACAAGTCGTTTTCGTTCCATATCACCTTTCGCGACTCCAAAAAAGACCGTCCATTCGGTTATCCAACGAGCATTGATTCTTTCCTTGGCGCACATCCAAGAACGGTCCTTTGATCTACAACACAATACACAAAAAAACAAACAAAACAAAATAGTTAGCCTAGTCATTGACAAGGAGATTAAGGTGTTAATTAACCGGAGCTAACTAAAAATTTGAAATTAGAGACATTCGGAGAGAAATTTGAGGCCGGCGAGAAAAATCGGGAGGGAGAGAGAAGCTCCGGGCGACGACGAGGAGGCCGCATTTTGGCCAGCGGCCGGAGCTCAAAAATTTGAAATTGGGGAACTTCTGAGAGAAATTGGAGGCCGGCGAGATAGATCGGGAGGGAGAGGGAAGTTTCGGGGTCGAAGATCGGAGCTCGCCGGCCGTCGGAGCTCCAAAAATGGATCTCGGCGACCATGGCCGCGCGCCGGCCATGGAGACGGCGGCTGCCGGCGCGGGGGGGAGAGAGGAGGAAGGGAGAGGGAGGAGGGGCTACCTGGGGGGCTCGCCAGCGGCCATGGCGCCGTCGGGCAGCGCTTCGCGACCAGCTGCGGCTCTGTTCTTCGTATTTAAACCGCGACACTCATCAGTGGCGGTCGGGAATTGGACGACCGTTACTGATAATAGGGGGTACATCAGTAACGGTCGCGTTAGGACGACCGTTACTGATGCGTGGTTCATCAGTGGCGGTCGTCTCTTAACCGACCGCCACTGATATATCTCGTGAGGTATGATGGTTCATCAGGGGCGGTCGCCTCGCGCGACCGCCGCTGATGTATGGCTGGGCGGGGACGGATGTTGTTCATCAGTAACGCTCGCGCCGGATTCGTTACTGATGTGCCGTTGCATGTAGACCGTTTTGTAGTAGCGTGAGTGGAGGTTTTACGGCCTGTTGTTTTGCGGGCTAATAGCGTGTACTGGACGAGCAGCCCGACTGACAGATGGTTGCGTAGGTACGACGTCGTGGCACAGACGGAGGAACTATGGGATTGCGAAGATGCCGCTGAGCTATCTCGCCTGCCTTTGGTTGGTTCCTGTACATCGTTTGTAAACAAATCAACATCTGACCTCATAAGGTCACGCTGTCAGCTTGATATGTCAAAATTGCGCGCGGGAATCCATCTGCTACGATTCTAAACACAATTTATATGTGGATGTATTATGGTTCTGCACTAGGAGAAAAACATTCGTGGAAGTCCTTTTTAGCAAAACAGAACAATGACCAGAAACAGAAAAAATAGGAATTGAACAATGAACACAACGTCTTGTTTGTCGAGGACTTGAAATGAAGAGTTTTGAGCAAGAGACATGCTCTCAGTTTTCTTAACGGAACCGGCATGACACAATGGCATGTATAGTGGCAGTGAAGACTATCTTCTCTTACACATTTTTTTTTTACGAAATGCAGCCAGCACTGCTTGCATTAATTAAGGTAGAAAAAAAATACAAAGATTGTACCAAGAAAAAGAAATTACAGAGAACAACTCAAGAGGACTTACAACAAACAGCGCCACAAGAAAAACACACGCGTTGCTAGAGAAGCGCTCACGACACCATCGAAAGGCATCTCGACACCGAGACATTACTAAGAGCACAAACAACACCACCCTACTCAGCAGCCATCATCACGACCACCGGAGCGAGCAGGTCAACGAGTGCCGCCGTCGCCGTCGAAAGACCTCCAACTGCCGAGACAAAGTCGAAGGGCAATAGGAAGCCGAGACCTGACACCGCGTACGAACCTTGACCGCCAACCCTGCCGCAGGACACCCCGAGCACGCTGTGGAGATGCTGGCCATTCACGCCGTCAAAAGGCATCACTAGCCGAGACAAGCCAGGAACACGAAGCTCAGAACAACGCATGAAAAATGATTGACGCTGCCTGAAGAAGGAAGCCACGAAAGGCCGGAACCCGCTGCCCAGCAGCCGCATCGACCCGCAGGGAAACCACAGCTCCAAGACGGCAACCCCAAGGAGTCAATGATGCACAGCGGCGCCACCACCCGGTCCAGAGGACCTAGGGCTTTCACCCGGATCTGAAGGAGGGCCACAACAATGCCTTCAAGAAGGACAACGGCGCCCTCAGACGTCGCCATGGTTGGGACCAGCAACAACTGGCCCAGGCTTTCGCCAAGCCCCACAACAACCCACAGCAGGTCGCGACAAGGAACAGCAGGAAAACGGGCCCGGCGACCGCCGCCGTGCCCGCACGGCCAGAGAACTCCAGAGCAAGAGAAGCTTCCACGAAGGCCAAGGCACCGCGAGCCGCTGCACCGAGCACCGAGCCCCGGATCCAATGACTGAGCAGAGCCGAGGCCGCACCAGAACCAGCCCACAACACGCCACGCCACCAAACGCCGGCCCCGCTGCAGATCTGGGCGCCGAGCCCCGGATTCGGCGACCTAGCGGGCTGCTGCCACAAGAGCTCCACATCGTGCCACCACCAAGCTCCCGCACAGAAACGGCCCTACAGCCCTACCGCGACCTTCGGAAACAGAAAGGGGGCCGCCGCCACCGCGGCAAGGCCGGCGGCAGCGGCAGAGGGGGACTCGCGGGGGAGGGCCTGGCGGCGGCTAGGGTTTCTTCCCCGGTCGCCTCTCCTGGGACGGACGGGGGTCCCAATGTCATCCACATTATTAAACATCTGTCTCTCTTACACACTTCACTTCAATTCACTTAGCCAAGACAAATAGAACATGTCATACAATACATTATCTTGCACGCTCCATTTGGCATACGGTGGATTCGCGTAATCTCGTTGCTACACATGCTTTTGCCTATTTTTATTTGTTGTAGTAAAATAAAACCCTTATATGGGCCAGGCCGTAAATCCTACGTGGCGACGACTAAGTCAACATTTCCCAAGCATGAGTTAAGACGCCTACGTGGCACGGTCAATCCTACGTGGCAAAGGAAGACAAGTCAACAAATCAAGCCTCTCATGCCATGGTCAAAGGGTCAAATGAGCTAGAGTAGGGGGCAAGAAAGGTGTGAGGAGGGGGCCCTTAGTGCATGGTGGACCGGGGACCAAGTCCCACTTTTCTCACATGGTGCACACAAAAGTTATGGACCAAAGAGCTACTTTTACCACTTTGTCCCCACTTTTCTCTCTCCCTCAAGGGTAGCCGTGGTCTTTGTCATGGATCCCTAGGCTATAAATACCTCCCATGGAGGCATGTATCATTCACTCTCAACTTGAATAAACTCAAGGGGAGAGGGCTAGAGTGCTCCCTCTAAGGTTCGCTTTTGAGCGCCGCTCTCGACTGAAAGTCGACCGGCCTCAAGGAAGCCTTCTAGGGGACTCTAGTTTCGAGACTCCGAGCTAACCTTGGTTAGCACGGGCTCGAAGAAAAAGGGGTTGGGTTAGAGTCCCGAGGGTATCTTAACCTCGATACTTGGAAAGACGCGTTCGGTCCAATTACGAGGCGGCCGCGACGAATCTCTCGCTAAAGGTGACTTGGGAAGATCCGCTCAGCCCAAGCACCTGGCTAACAACCCCTCGAAGCCTTTCCTAACATAGGATTAAGTCGTACCTGCAGGGTCGACCGAACCTATTAAAAAAATATCGACGTGTCAACTTGTCCAAGTGTAAGGCGACCTTTGCTATAAGGCCGATGTACACGTCTTACTTTTACACCCGCACTTGTGCCATTGAACATTGGCACCCCTTACTCTAATTGTTGTCGAGAACAACAACATTATTGTTTGGCTAACCAACTTTTTTCTATGTTTATGTGTTTTTACAATAGATTACAAAATAAGTATAGCTCAGCAGTCGCAAACTGTGCCTTATTGCCAACTATTGCAACCAATGCTTGTGTGAACATAAAAAATTATATTAAAATTAGTCAAGAAAATATGTGATAAATGAAACCTAGCACAATGAAAAATAATCGCATTATCTTTCATCTCTTAATTAAGAGAAGATAAGCACTTTTTTCTCACATCCAAGCCATCAATTTTCCTATGTGGCATGACTAAAATAAGACCAGTGCACATCAAAAGGCACGAAGAGCAGCCGGGAGGACATGCTCACCGTTCCAAATAAACTCCCAAATGGTAAGATTTTTTTGTAAAAACATCGCACATTCATGACCGAGTATTGCGTGCTCCCAGAAAATTTCTTGCGAAATTTGTCATTTTTCCGATAAGTGTAGAAAAAACAAAGAAAAGGCAATTTAAGAAGAAAAAGAATTGCTCCTCATTCTTGTTATTTTTAGACTATAAATCATTTCCAGACACTGAGCACGTTACAATATCTTCACGTGAGATTTCTTTGTATATCTGTATTTGGATTTTCAAATTAAAGGGAGCACTTGTTCGACGGTGCAATTCGTCCGATCTGCCTCTCCATAATGTACATGCCCTAGAAATTCATGCAAGAAATAAAATGGCAACATGCTAACAACTGTAATGCTTAGCTGATTACCTAGCTGTAGAGCTGAAATTTTCAATTATATTACTCACTCCGTCCTAAACTGAGTGACGTGAATTTATATAAAAATTATACAAATCCAAATCATTTATTTTGAGACGGAGAGAATAGAAGCGATTGTCAAGCTGGAAATTTGGAATGTGCGTTATTAAATCTTATTAGATCGTGAAGTTGGCAACGATGAAGTAGTACTATGATCTTTCTTTCGAGCACAAAACCACATGCTTCAGCTGCCGGAAGCACGCCCCCTGTTGCCACGACGTGGTTGTCAGGCCGTGCTTGTAACTAAACAGGGGCTGCGGCATCCATGTAGAGCCGCGTGTGCTCGTTCTCTTTGCCGCAGGCCAACCGGATCTTCCTTGATTCCGAGTCGAACCCAAACACGAGTTCGGATTTGAATCCGACTCATGGCCTTGGCAACCCGCACCGCACCTGTTTGCACCACTCCACGACGGGAAAAAACAAAAAAAAGATCAGCTGCAACAGAACCTGTGACGCACAAACGCAGGCAGCGATCGACGGGAAAGGAATCATGGCGACGCCGCCGCTGCCATGCATCGTCTTCCAGTACAACGACGAGCGGCGGACGAGGCTGTACTGCGCCGCCGACGAAACGTACAGCGCACCCCTGCGAGGCCATCGAGGCGCTGCTCAGCAAGCGGAACTGGGCCACCGAGCAGGGTTGGATGCTCGCCTGGGACCCGGAGACCTGCGCCACCTTCCTCTGGGACCCGCAGGACCCCGAGGACGGCAGGATCGCGCTGCCGCCGATGAAAGAGCCGCCGTCCCTGGGCTCCGAGTGCGTGCTCTCCGGGGATCCCGCCAGTCCCGGCGGATGCACGGTGGTCTTCGCCGAGATAGAGGACACCGTTCTGTGGTACTGCCACACCGGCTCGGCCGCGGCAGAGTGGGTCCAGTATCGTTACTATCTAGGCGGCAAGAAAATCGTGCTCGGGGAATACCGGAAATGGGTGAAGACGTACATCCATGGCCTCGTGCCGTGCCGTGGCAAGTTCTACTACCTGGTCTTCAAGGACGAATACGGCGTGCTCGAGTTCTCGCCGGAGCCGGTCTTAAGCACCATGAAAAGCAAAGGGCTCAAGTATACCCATCCTTCGAGCGGGAATAAAGAGTTGATGCATGCCGCCGCCTTTCTCTTGGACCTGGACGGCGACCTTCACACGGTGCGGGCCTTCTTTGGGGACATGGCTGCGGACACCGGAGACATGATGAAGGTCATCGATGTCGCCGTCTACAAGGTCGGCCTTGCGGGGTCAAGATCCGTCAGGGTAGGCAATATCGGCGACCGAGCCATCCTCGCGACCTCGAGTGGCCGTCCTGCGGGCTGGTGTCCGGCCGCCGAGCTAGGGTTGCCGCCCAACAGCATGCACTGGATGTGCCCGTTTGACGAGTGCCTGCGCGTGTTCGACATTGGAGCAAACACACAGAAACTGCAGGAAGCCAGGAATACAAAAGTGTCGCGGAGCTATCTCGCGAACCATTTTGGTTGCTTCCTGTGCATCGTCACTAGACAATGATTTCATAAGATCACCATGCCCACTTCATCGTGTCAAAATTCTGCACTAACGGATCGTTTCACTAAATGAGATCTACAGATTATTGACTGCAACTATTATACCGGCCGTGAGATTAATTTGTTCGAGGTCTGACTTGTAATAATAGTCCAATGTTTTTCTTTAACATTTACTGGTCCCGAATCTATCCAATGATCTCATGATTTTTTTTTAAACTCAATGATCTCATGATTTAGGTGCACAAATACCCGGAAACCGGTACCGTAAAGTAAATTTTTTTAGCCGAACAGTAAAGAAAAGGAAAACGATTTCCATCGACCGCCCGATCGGTGACGCGCGTCGGCCGCTTGCCATGCTCGACACGTGGAGAGATGAAAGTGTTTCCCTTCTCTTTTACCTTTTCTCTCTCGTATCATACGTCTCCCTCATCCCCTGGCTCCGTACCCCATTATCTCTCTCTCACGCTCGCTCTCATAGGTGGAAGGCGGCCTCCAAGGGAATCTCTTGTTTCAATCTCCACCACAAAAATCTCCCATGGCTGCACCGCACGCCCGCTGCTCCAAGGTCAGGCCGCCGGTGCTGCGACGCCAAGGCCCAAGCCGCCGGCACGGCTGCAATGGAGATTGTAGGTGCTGCGAGGCCTAGCGTCGGCGCTGCTGCAAGCAGGGTGCTGCACTGCTGCTACAAAACGGAGGCCGTCGGTGCTGCAAGGTAGAGGCAGCGGTGCTTTGAGGCTAGTCCGATGGTGCTACAAGGGCAGGCGGCGATGCGCAAGTGGGAAGTGCCGCTGCTGCGACTCACGACCGGCCAAGGCTGCTACGACTAGCGGCCGGCGGTGCTTCGACCCGTGGCCGGCGCTGCTTTGACGGGAAACGAGAGGTGTTGTGACCGGTGGTTAGGGCTGCTGCGACGAGGGGCCGGCGGAGCTTCGACTCGCAGCCGGCGCTGCTACGACGGGCGCCCGGCGCTACTGCGACGGGCGACTGGAGGTGCTGTGACCCGTGGCCAGGGCTGTTGCGCCGAGCGGCCGGTGGTGCAACGACACGCGGTGCCGCGAGGGGGCCGGAGGAGCTGCGACCCCGCCGCCGACGCCGCTGCGAGGGGTGGTCGGAGGAGCTCCGACCCCGCCACAGGCACTGCTGCGAGGGGCGACCGGGGTTGCTGCGACCCGCCAGTGTCGCTGCTGCTAGGCGCGACCAGGGCTGCTTTGACCCTCCGGCGGCGCTGCTGTGACCTGACCGTCACAGGAGCCCTGGCCGCAGGTTCAGTTGATTGCCACCGTGGCAAGCCACCGTGGCCTGTCCGGTGGGTCCTCCCCATCAGTTTCGAGGTTTATCGCTGACAACTCCAAACTTTGCGTAATCCGGTGGTCTTTAGAAACTAAAACATAAACTGATACCAATGTGAAACCCTAACATGTAATGCGGTGGTTTTTTGTAATTTAGGGTTTATTTGGTTGCTACCCTGAGCAACGTGCCTGAGATTTTTCCATGCCTGAGAATGGCCTGAGTCTATTCTATTAATTGCCTGGTCAGGCAGATGCAACATAATTTGATGTGTTTGGTTGCTACCCTGAGAAACATGCATGTGTGGCTAAAACTTCAGGCCTTGTTTGGATGCATTATCTGCCTGTGGTTACATTCACCACTTGTTACATGTGGTGAGGTTACCCCTTATCAGTATTGATGAATTCCGATACCAAGTTAACTCACATTTTCCACATAAAAATAAATCAACACATATTGGAAACTAAAAGGTACTTAAATACGATCAAACATAATTAGGTCCCATTAAATCATTGCACTACAGTTTTCATTTGTCTTGACAACTTGAATAAGACAAGTGAACTAACAGCCAGTTCACCATTACAAGTCCAAAAGTCACAATTCTAACAGGTTAGCAACCTGTGCAAAAGCCACAGCCACATCTTATCAAGTTAAACAACTATTGTTTAATTAGGAGCTTGTCACATAAAAACTTTGGTGACAAGTATAGCAATTGTCTGATCACAGTAGTAAGCAATTGCATAACCAAAAGTGTACAGAAAAAGAAACAACATTAACCATAAAGCCCTCAGGACCTTGTTGAAGTACCGGCTCACTGGCTCGATAGATCTCTTGACAAAGAATCCTATCACACGGGTTCTCAAATTGTGGCCAATCGTATGCAGAAACATAGCTAATTGCTCTTCAACCGAGACATGTATTGTATCATGTAATAGACCAGTATCACGTAGATGGGTAGAGAGTTTCCAGAACACAACTTTCCTCATATGAAGCTGATCAATGTAATTTTTGTCGGTTCCGTTATACAGATCATCTAGCCTTGTTTGCCTCACCAAATCTCTATCAACGAGTGGACCATATTTCCTCGGTGATCTTCTATTACGCACACGCCGTCGCCATCGGATAATAGCTAATATAGTAGCTAAGATACCTAAGGTTCGAGCTCGATGCTGGACAATGTACTCAGTGGGTGCTAGATCCATCTGAGTACAAAATATCATATATACATATAAGAACAAGATGGTAAACAAATATATATTGTTGTATCAAATCTAGCACTACATAGGTACAACTGTTGGCAACATATTTAGATTTTTTGTTCAGTTTACACCAACAACAAGGGCGGCTACTTGTTCTTCCATCGACTGCAATTTTTCTCTACTAGTACTAATGTTCAGTTTACACCAACAACAACAATGGCTGCTACTTGTGCTTCCATCGACTGCAAATCTACTAATGGAATTAGCATTGTCTATTTGTGCGTACGTATATACACAATGGAAATTCTTCTCATGCTGCAAGCAAAGAGAAAGGGGATAGCAAGAAAGGAAAACATGGGGCTGTGCTCTCGTACCTGATTGTCACCAAGAGTTGAGCAGCCTTGAGAAGGAGAAATAGGATGGAATCAGAGGAGGGAAAAAAAAAGCTGAGATCAACTAGCTCCAACAAAACACGAACAAGACATCAAATCTGCAAAATTTCAATAGATCAGGTATCAAATCAAGTAGCCAACCACCGGATCTACAGGCCGTAGTAGTTACCCACCAGTATTCACCCCATTCGGAGATCGATTTCTGGTTTTTCTCCTCCATAGGAAACCCTAGGCACGAGGAAAATGGGGGGAATGAGAAGAGAAGAGGGAAACGGGAGAGGAGTCACGGGAGAGTGAAAAGAAGAGGGGGAGAAGCGAGGGAGACGGTGATTTCACACTCAGGCACGCGGGTCTGGAGCGGAGAGATTCTGAGGCCTCCGATTTTCTAGGCCTGACTCAGGCATGTTTGACAGGCAGGTTTCTCGGGCGTAAAAATCTCAGCGTAGCAACCAAACAAACCTTAGGCCAGCCACAAGCAGGTGGTCAGGCCAGACATTTTGGGTCAGGGTAGCAATCAAACAGACCCTTACTCTTGTCTCGCCTTTATGGATGCTGGAGTGAAGGAAGAAGAGCCGTCTAAAAAAAATGACAAAAATTATAAAATGTTCTATAGTTGGAAAACAAAATTGCTTCCAGTAGGTTATACAGCGAGCAGGGGCATCGTGTTCCCAGCAGCAAAAGCCAGCAATGCCCTCAAAAGCTCGAAAAAATCAGAAAAAGAAGGAACAAATAGCTCAGCCAAAGCACCTATCGTGCCGTCGTTTGAAACTGGACTAGACAGCCTGACCAATCCGCACAACCCACCCCGAGAAAGTCCTCCCAGGCTTCCCAACTCCCAAGCACTTCAGCCTCGTCGTCGGTGTCGATGGCCGCCGCGCCGGAGGAGCGCCTCGACGTCCTCACCGCCGCCGGCGACAAGACGGGCGTCTCCAAGCCCAGGCACGAACCGACCCCAACCCCAAAACCCCCACCTCGACTGGAGGATCGCCGCTCCGTTTCGGTTCGATCGGGCCGCCGCGTGGCGTGAGCGTGACGCGCGCTCGTGTTTCTCCGCAGGTCGGAGGTGCACAGGGACGGCGACTACCATCGGGCGGTGCACGTGTGGATCTACAGCGAGAGCACCGGGGAGCTGCTGCTGCAGCGGCGCGCCGACTGCAAGGACTCGTGGCCCAGCCAGTGGGACATCTCCAGCGCCGGCCACATCTCCGCCGGGGACTCCTCCCTCTCCTCCGCACAGTGAGCTCGCTAGCCTGTTGCTGCGGTCTTCTCGGAGTAGTATCACGGGGAACCGTATTGCAGCTCAAATTAGATGACTTATTGCATTGGATGGATGGGTCATGTATTGGAATGATGGGTTCGAATTGTTGGCGATACTACTTTTGCTTTAGGCGCGTCATTGAAATACTGAATTGTTTGCATTTGATGGCCAATTACTCTAAACTCTAAAGTGTGATTCTATGCTAGGGTCGGTAGCTAGCTCTTGTACTGGAATGATGGGTTCGAATCTGTACTGACATGTGACGTGGATTACCAGGAGGGAGCTCCATGAAGAGCTAGGCATCAAGCTTCCAATTGATGCTTTTGAGCTTTTATTTGTATTTCTTCAAGAGTGGTTAGTATGTCTAACATTCTTTACCTTCTTGCAACCTATCGGAGACACCATGCTCATTAGTTTAAGATCGAAAGGCATATTCTGATAATAACGGCAGTGAATCTTTTACCTGTTTAAAAATGTACCAGTATCCTAAGAGATACTAATTTATAGTTCATCATATTGTTTTTTCCCACATAAATCGCACAACATCATGATCTGCATCTGATTCTGATTCTTTCCTGCAGTGTTATCAACAACGGGACTTACACCAACAACGAGTATAATGATGTTTACCTTGTGACTACTTTAACTCCAATTCCGCCCGAGGCCTTCACACTCCAAGTGAGGTTCCAGCAATACTGTACATTAGTGGCATTTTCACTTATGTTTTGTATGCCAAGATCAATAACTCTATTTCATTCTTGGCGTACTGCTCAATACTTGACTGCTTATCATTCTCTGTCTCTGTTTCACCTTTTGCACTTTTTTTTTCATGATTGATGACGGTAGAAAATTAACATGCAGGAAAGTGAAGTATCTGCAGTTAGGTATATGCACCTTGACGAGTACAAGAGCTGTCTTGCTGCAGAAAGTGGAGAATATGTACCTTATGACGTGAATGGGCAATATGGCCAACTATTCAGTATTATTGAAGAAAGGTAAGAATTAAAGCAGCCTAACTCTATTTCCACTTGTTATCCTGTCAACATACTGGCCTTCATTGTTGAATGCGATAATCCTAATTCCTTTTGGAAAATTTGAAATACAATATCATTACGAAGTACTCCCTCCGTCTCATATTAAGTGTCTCAAATTTGACCAAATATGGATGTATCTATACCTAAAAAGCGTCTAGATACATGTAATATTTCGACACTTAATATGGGATGGAGGGAGTATACTATTATCAACATGCTTCTGATTAACTAATAATCAGGTTCGGTGTTGATGACAATCACATCCAGTCCAGGCCCCCATTTGACGTCCAGGTTTATGTTTTAATGTCGAGAATCTGGAATGGTGAATTTGGAGTCTTGGCATTGTCCTGAAGCCATCCTAGGTTCTTAATATTTATGGTCTACATTTTTAACCCATTAGGTGTTGCCTTAAGTTAAAAATGTGATGTACTATCTGTTTACCTCATAGGGGAAGTTATGTTTCCTTAACCTCTGGGGTAATTTGATGATTTCATTACCTAAATGGCACTCTTAACATCTCTTGAGCAAGCCCTGCACCAAAGGATTCATGTGATGGGGACATGGGGTTATCCTATTTGGCCACTCTAACCAAGATCTGGCACTCGGTGAAACAAGGCCTAGCATTATATGTTCCCAACACTATGTGCTCCTTGCTAACTAGTCACTAGATTTGGACTTGAAAGCATGCTTTCTTTATCTTTCCAATTGCCACTTTGAATAATCAAACAGATCCTAAATCTTTGGTTAATCCTGTTGAACTACATTTTTCTCAAAATATTTATCTTTAACCTTTCATCCGATGTTCTTAGGTACAAAGACAATATAGAGTCCCGCAGTTTAACCTTAAAAAAGCAAATTAGTCGTTATGCTCCCATCCATTTGGAACCAGAGGTAATCCTATAATTTCAGCTATCTTGTACCTCTGTCCATTCATTTTCTTTCGCATTGAACTATTCTTTTGTGTCAGAATGAGTATCCTTGTCTAGCTGGCACTTGGCAATTCTCAGTTGTCAGTACCAGCGAATTATATATTTGCAAAAGGAAATCATATGGAAATGCTTCTTATACACAAAACAACTAGATATGCACTGCCTGAATTTATACTGGAATGCTACATTTCTTGCATGAAATGGATGCATCACTTGACAGTTGACACCACACTATCAAGGGTTAAAGAAAACTTTTTCTTATTCCTATAACTATTCTTTAATTACAAAACAGTTTGATTATTCTTCATTTGGCTGTAGTGGCCTGGATTACAATGGATGGCATGTTGTGTCAAATGTCAATCAGTTTATGGCATTTACAAGTTTGTTCTCACCTTTTCTAGGACTATTTCTTCAAGAGCTTCTGTTCGGATGACTAGCACAAGGCCCGTGCAATACTACGGATTTAAAAAAAAATCAATACATGTTTAAGAAGATTACAGTATCGTTTGTACCAGATCAAACTAAACATTTATGCCCATTCTCATTATAAGCATTATGCAATATCTAACAAGAAGTAGGCCGGTTCAAACGTGAACGGACCGTCGCCACTTATTGACTTCTTTATATAGTAGTAAAGACAAATACACCGTCCATTTTTTTCATTAAAAAGAGAGCACATAGTCTTGTCATAATGTATAGTATGCAACATGAAAAATTCCAAATAGTATAGTTTTAAGCACATTATGACGGATATATTGTACATCTGAAATTTTTCTTACTTTGTATAACATGTCAGTTATAATCCCATGCATCAATATGAAACTATTTATTTAGTTTCAAAAGCAGGAAGGAAATGGAGGAGTATTGATCCATAACTTTCACTATTATATAGTGCAACACCCTTTTCTTATTACTAGACCCTTTGTTCTTTTGTTTTGACAGTTGACTACTCTATCTGAAGGGGACAGGGAAGCCTTGGGATATATTCTTAAAGCATCAATAGTTATTGATGACATATTTTATGAGCAGGTTAATTCTTTTTTAATAAATTGTTCAAATTAGTTCTATTCTTATTAGTTAGATAAGCCATATATAATATATTTATTAGTTTTGGTAGCTTACCTTGTAGGGCACTCATTATTTTTCACTGCATATTTGCACAGTTCTTAAAAAATCGACGTTTAGTTTAATTCCACAACTTCTTACTGTATTTTCTCATGTAGGTATGGAATAGCAATCGAATGCTAAAAGACTGGCTAAAAGCACGTGCTGACTCCTCCTCCTTTGATAAGTTGAAGTGGGCATATTATTCTATCAATAAAAGTCCATGGTAATATTTTGTTCTTCAATCAAGCTTGTCTACTGCAACTTTAAATCTTGACTACTTTTAAGTTTTCTTTGTTTGATATTCTGATCAGTGGTATTACATCTTGCTTAAGAGTTGAGATTTGTGACTTTCTTCTGTCATTGATGTGTATATGCCTTGGTGTCTCCAATCTCTATATTGACGTATATATCTAAGCATGTAATAATATGAATGGGATATAGTTTGTTTTCTTTTTGTTGTCTACATTTTCACCTAACAAAATTAAGCATTACCGTCTAGAGGATTCGCTCCATGCTGCCACTGCCACTGCCAACTGTATTGTCTGTTTTTTTTTTTGGTTCCTTCTTTATATCTCTGTAAAAGAGACAAATTCAATGCTTTTGTTATAAATTAGACTGCACAAGACAGGCATTGCAAATATTGAAGGTTAAGGCAGGGAGCTTATGTTTAATTGTATTCAATCCTCACTGAATGTTTATCAGTACCTATGACAGTACCTTTCTGAGAGGTTGACACACTCGGATTAAAGCATGTTTCTGCATTTCAGCATCTCACCTATGAGATGAGTTTTTGTAAGTCTTTTGCAGTGTCAACATGCAGTACTGCAACTTTAAATCTTGCAGTGTATATAGTGGATTCCTGCAAACACAACAGTACCCCCACGCGCTTTTGCTTGAGTTATTATTTTATTGGCTGTGGATATAAGTGAGAGTGCAACCTAAAACAATAATTAGTTACTCATATTGGTCTGGTTTGGCCCCTTGTGTTTTTTTTACACCAGGTTCTCTTAGAGTCTTAGCATGCATTGGTTAATTCATACTTAGTAGTGGGTTTCAAACCTTATCTTTTTCTCATTAGAGTAACGTTTTCATATTTTCCATAACAGGTCCTGCCTTGATGAAAATAAGGCTTTTCTATCCACTGCAGATTCGGCCGTGAAATTGCTCACAGATGCCACCAAGCCAGTTCCAGGATGGAAGGGGGTTGAGTATCATGCAGCATTTCCTCTAGATAAGCCTCTTGGTGCAAACTTCTACCCTCCTGATATGAACAAAATGGTACAGTCACATGTAGTCACTGCTCTGCTTTGCAGTGCCCAAAATATGAAGTAGAGAATCTTTCCTGTGTATACTGCAAACTTCAGTGTACTTTCTGCTTCTGATAGCTGTACATTTTGTATGTGCTTGATTCTGTACTAAGACTGGACCAATTTCCACATTCTTTGTGTGGCTGTAGGAGTTCGAATTATGGAAGAGCGGACTAACTGATAAGGAACAAAAGGACGCAACTGGATTCTTTACTGTCATAAAACGGCCTGACGCTTTGTTGCCTTCATCACTAGCACAGTCAGAAGGACCAAATCAAACCAATACTTCAGATGATCTTTTTATTGTTCCATACTCCCAGGAGTACAAATCATCCCTTGAGAAAGCTGCCGAGCTTCTTCATAAAGCAGCAGAGTGTTCTGATTCTCCCAGGCAAGTTAGTAACCTAACATCGTTCAGTTTTTTTAAGTTTTAGTTCGTTTGTGTGAAGAGTTATTTGCTTTATCTTGTTGTAGCCTCAAGAATTTGCTCAGGACCAAGGCAAATGCTTTCCTTTCAAATGATTACTATGAATCTGACATAGCTTGGATGGAGTTGGTCAGTATCCTAATTCTAAATTTGGTCAATTCATTCCTTTCTCTTTAAATGTATTAGTTGAGTGAATACTCATTTGCAAAAACAAAAAGAGTGAATATAGCCCATAACTTGGTTTCTAATGTTAGAGAAAAATAGGTTTATCTCTGTAAGATTTGGTTTCTAATTTTATTTTTGTATCGATACTAGCTGATACTACCTCTATGTTTGGCATTTGTGTCATGTTTCCAGGACTCCAACATAGATGTCACCATTGGCCCATATGAGACATATGAAGATGGTCTTTTTAGTTATAAGGTATTTTTCTTGCAATCCTTGTCCCACCTGTTCTTGGTATCCCTTTGTCTGTTGGCCGTGTCTAGCATCCAAGGTGCGGTAAACAACAAAAGCAATTTTGGATTATTTTTTTTGTTTCTGTCTTGTGTCCTCTTTGGGATACTCTGAAGTTTAACGCTGCCTACACTCGAATCAGCTTCTGACACCGCATGCTGCCAACCTTCCTCAACAGGCTACCATTTAGGCAACTTTAGTAATGCAAGTTCTCCATTGGTGTACCGCAAGTCTGCTATATTTGGCTAATTGTCATGTATTCAAATGTAATTTATTGTTTATTTGTATCTCCTGTGTGTTGTGATTATTTGTTCTGATAGTTATCTTTCATAAGTCAATACTGAGACTGCTGATATTATTTTGCCTACACATTAGTAAGATTTTAGTATCAGTTAGTACCAGCCACCCCCCACAAGGCAATATTAGCATTTATGTGACAAATGCCATTCTGTCCAATTAAGGACATCTGTTTAAAATGAGTGCAGAACTTTAAAAGCAGGCTGTATTTCTCTATTGTAGGGTGGTCTCAATAATTTCCCTCCATGTAATGTTCGTATATATTGACTCACTGGGGCCATGATTAACAAAACAAAAAGTCGACGCGTCACACATGAATATCATGGGGAAAAGAAGAGATGAAAATCTCCTAAGTTTATTTACACACTACACAATTTATCGTTTGTTTTTACTAGTGATATGTCTACTATTTCAAAGGCAACCTTTGAAGCATTTGTTGGCATACGGGATGACATTGCAACTTCTCAAGTGAAACTCTTTGGTGGCCAACTCGAGGTAATTCTGATTCATTTTTAAGGAAAATATTAAGCTTCCACTTACATCAATTTGATCTGTGTTTAGGATTTGGAGAAAAATCTCCCAATGGACAATATTTACAAATCCGACCATGTATCTGCTGCTCCAATTCGTGTGATGAACCTTCTTTACAACTCTGGGGTATGTATCTATTTTGGTGCTGCTTTTGATATTCTCTTCCTTCTTGCTGCCGAGAGAGCCTAGCTGAACCAATGTTTTGTACTCCCTCCGTCCAACAAAGGATGTCTCAATTTTGACTAAATTTGAATGTATCTATACACTAAATCACATCTAGATGCATCCAAATTTCAACAAACTTGAGACATCTTTTGTTGGACGGAGGGAGTAATTATTTCTTCCTCATGACTATCCTAGTTTTTTTTTTTTGCAATTTTGCTTGGTGTGAACTCATTAGTACTAAAAGTTTGTATCTTACACAAAGAAAATTAAGCTTGTCTTCACATCTGCTTGGTCATAGACGAAAAACCGACATGAACCTTATGTCCTTAAATTCCTGAGAGAATTAAGCAATTGTAGCTCTTTCTGTAAGATGTTGTAAGTGACGCAGCACTAGGGTTTTATGAAAGGAATGATTCCCATGTTTTTATCAACAAAAATGTTGTCGTACATGGCTTTGGATTCTTATAGCTTTGTCTGTTTTCCACTGTTCATTATCACTGTCTCAGTGGCATGATTGGCATCCAACTGTTCAATGCAAAAGATGCTTCATCTTACCCAAATTTGACAGTGTCCGCAACCATTTGCTAGATCATTCCTGGGCGATCTTTAGTATTTCTATCCCTTCCTGTAGATCTATAGTTACTTTCATGTTGAAATTGCTTAGAGCTTCAGTTTTTCCACCTGTGTAGTAGAATTAGAGTTATTTTCATTCTGGCTTGTGGTGACAGTTTGTAGGTGAGGACAGCCGATAACTTGTGGATGGATTTTAAAAATCATGCTATTTCAATGTTTCTTATCCTTGGCCAATAGCTTCATGATGAACTAAACAAGGATTGTTCTTGCAGGACGTGAAAGGTCCTCAAACTATTGCTTTCAATTTGCCAAATGATGAGCGGATTGTGAATGAGCGAGGAACCTCAATGGTTATGCTTAAGAATATTTCAGAAGCCAAGTATGCTTCCATTGATTTTGGTTTATAGATGTTAGTTGGCAATTTATGTAGTTCACACTTCATCGTGGCAAGCGAAGTAAGGAGTTTCATGCTAGCATTGACAATTCAAGTTTCTGTATTATTCAGGTTCAAGCATATATTGAAGCCTATAGCTAATGCCTGCATCAGAGAGGAGCAGAAGGATTATGTTGATTTTGAGCCTTATTATACACATATTGTTTGCCATGAGTGCTGCCATGGAATTGGACCTCATTCCATAATCCTTCCAAGTGGTAAAAAATCTACAGTTAGAATGGTACGTGTGCAAATAGCAATAAAGAGAAGAACTGCACGATTTGGTTCTACGACAAAAAAAGAGAAGACGATATCTCCTATCTGGTGCCACTAGTTGACTCTCGTTGCCTTTTCAATGAATGTACAGGAACTTCAAGAATTTCATTCAGCATTGGAGGAGGCAAAAGCTGATATAGTTGGTCTCTGGGCTCTGAATTTTCTTATTAACAAGGTCAGTTAGTTCATGTCATGAATTATCAGGTTGTCGTAGCACTTGTGTTAGCCAAGAGGTCTAGGGTTCCTTCCCAGATATTCAAATCCTGTAATTTGTGCAAGGAATATTGGTGATATATATACCTTTTTATTGTTTTCCTATATCTTATGCAATCATTTCTAATGCTTAAAAGGATCTCATAAGACCTCATTTACTTATGTTCAATCAGGGGTTGCTTCCTAAGAGCCTATCAAAATCCATGTATGTCTCTTTCCTGGCTGGGTGCTTCCGGTCTATCCGCTTTGGACTGGAAGAAGCTCATGGGTAAGAGTGTATCTTCCCTACTAGCAAACTAAACCCATAGAGGATTCCCCTGAGAAACTGAGCATGAATGACCTGCTATTATTATCTGAATGCAGGAAAGGGCAAGCGTTGCAATTTAACTGGATGTATGAGAAAGGAGCTTTTATCTTGCATTCTGATGGGAAATTCTCAATTGACTTTACGAAGGTAATTTTCTTTCAAAAAGGGATATACTTATCGTTGTTTTGTTATTACTGCTCATTATAACTATGTGTTTGAAAGGTTGAGGATGCTGTTGAAAGCCTTAGTAGAGAGATCCTGACAATACAGGCAAAGGGCGACAAGCTTGCTGCCCAGTCTCTCCTTCAGTCCCGTGCAACCTTGACGCAACCATTGCATGTTGCATTGGAGAAAATAGAACACATGCAGGTACTGACCAAGTTTCACTGTGTTCTGTAGCAAATCACAAGGCTTAATGAAACAAACGTATCCATTATTTCTGACTGAATGCTTCACTGTGTGATGTCCTCCTTCCTGTACGTTCGTATGCTTCATGCATGGACTGATTTCCAAGTATGTACATTTCCAGGTGCCTGTTGATATCGCCCCTGTGTTTGGCACGGCCACTAAACTGCTTGCTAACAACTAATCACTGGAGGACAGCAATTCAGCAAGTTTTGTGCCTCCCACTGTACCTGAGAAACTACAAATTGTTGAAACAAGATGAAGCTCCATGCCCGAGCAACACAAATGAAAAAAAAAGAATAAAGCTCACGAAGGGAGTCCATATTCCTCTAAAAAAAACAGAATCAGACTGCAGCTAAACTTTTGTGATTTTTCTTTCATATATCCTCTGCAGTCTCCATGAGCCAGAGATGCGCCTGCAACTAGCGGCGCAACCAAAATCCTGCTTGATTGACATGATTGTTCTCGAATTTTGCTCAAAATTTGACTTGGAAGATTTGTGGCGTTACCTAGTTGTGTCACTCATATTCGAGCTTTAATCATTGCTTCCTATCATAAACATGCTTTCTGATCTAAGAAAAAACTCAAATGCATGGAACAGTCTTCATAGCTTTAGGATTCACACTGTTATAATTTCCAAGAATATAAAAAGCACTGCACTTAAAACAAATACTAGTTGACATGTTTCATGCTCTACTAGTTCACTCAAAAATTAACAAAAGAAATAAATGAAACAAGTAATGCTGGCTTCAAAATCTTATTGTGTGTAGCTTGTTGTCGTGGTGAATGATGCAACAAACATTGGATACCAACTTGCACCAAATTTTTCTTGTCCCGCAGCTAATCAGCTACTGCAAACATTGGATCGATGAGAAATTTGATGCGCAGAACAGGAACACCATCCCAAATCAACCTGGCCTGAGTTTCTCAGTCGCACTTTGCATTGCCTGATTACAAGCTCGTCACACAAAATTGAAAAGGACTCGACTCATCGCAATAGAAGCGCACTGTAAGGAGGTCTTGGTAGCTTCAAACGATTGCGTTGACGAGGATCTGGTTGGTGTCTTCGTCTTCCTCATCCACTGCTGCAAAAAAAAAAAACGGCCACATTCATACGAGTCTGTTTTCCATCAGAAATTCACCCACGGCAAGCGCAACAACGAATCGGATTGCAAAGCGAAATGCTCTTAAAAAACCTACCGCTGATCGGCCTCAGCTGAGCAGTCCACTCGTCGATCACCTGCAGCAAACAAACAAACAAGGAGCGCAAATTTGCATCAAATCTCTTTGCGAACTGTATGTGGCAGACTGGCAGGTCGTGAAATTGAGGGATCACCTGGTTGAGGTTGGCGTAGGCGGCCTCGTCATCTTCGGTCATGAGGGGTAGCCCGGAGGCGGCGAGCAGCCGCTGCGTCGCGCCCCGCTGCGCCGCCAGGCTCGTCCGCATCATGTCGACTAGCTCCTGCGCGCGCGAAAACCGCCGGATCGATCAGTGAGGAGCTTGGGGAAGAAGGAGAAGAAGGCAGAGGAGATCGTAGAGTTGGGGATCGATCTGACCTGCTTCTGGGCGAGGAGGTCGCGGCAGAGGGCCTTGAGCGCTGCCACCTCCTCCTGCACACGCTTCACACGCCCCACCAGCTTCACGGGGTTCGCCTGAAACCCGAACACGCACGGATCGAATCATGAGCCGAAGGGAGAGGGTAGGGAGAAGGAGGAGGAGATGGGGGAGGGGGAGTACGTGGTCGGGGTAGGAGGAGCGGAACTCGAGGTCGAGGCGGCGCTGGACGTCGGAGAGGGCGTTGCTGGCGCCGACGAGCGTCGTGAACACGTCGTTCACCGCCGTGTGGTACCGCGGCCGACGGCCGCTCGGATCCGCAGCCATCTTTCGGTGTTTTTTGGGGGAAGAGAGGGATCTGTTTTTCTTCTGAGTGTTCGGCTCCGGCCGCCGGTGGGGTTTTGAATTGGGGGAGCGGAAATAAGGAGCGAGCGGGAAAAGGTTTTCACAATTAAATGACACCTATTTTTCCCATACAAATTTTGAGTTTTCCCTACAAATTTTGAGGAGGACCAAGGATGCCTTTGGTTAGCTTGCTTTACAGTTTTTCTTCCGAAAAGCAAACCAAAGAGATATTTTCTGAAGAAAAAACACAAAAGCAAACTGTTTTTCTAATGCGATTCTTAAAGTAGGTCCGGACGTATTTTTGGTTGGTTTGTTTTGCCAGTTTTCAGGTTACTTAGCCACTGCAATTGATAAGTTGCACCGGTTCGCTGTTATGTTCTTCCAGCCGACCTCACCTCTCTCTCCTCTCTGCCTTCCTCCTTGCGCCATCTTCGGCCACCGCCCTGTGCACCTCCTCGCCGACACGAGCCCGACCCTGGTGGCAGCGCTCTCCGGTTGCCCCTCCTCCTCCCCGCGCACCTCCTCTCCTACAGCTCCTCCCGCCCTGCCCCTCCTCCAATCCGCCATGCGTGCGCCGCCGGAGATGGGAGGCGGCGGCAGCGCTCTCCACCTCCTGCCCGCCAAGCTCCTCCTCCGATCCGCCTTGCGCGCACCGCCGGAGATGGAAGCTGCCCCTCCTCCTCCCCTCGCACGGCACACCTCCTCCCCTACAGCCCCTCCCCGCCTTGCCCCTCCTTCGATCTACCCCTGCGCGCCTCGCCGGGGATGGGAGCCCACCGATCCAAGGTCCACTGACCCCGTGCACACCTTCGCCGCCATGCGCGTGTCGCCGGAGATGGGAGCCGCCGCGAAGCCCGTTCCCTCTGTCTGCTTGTGGGCGGGTTTTAGGAAATGGTGGAGATGGGAGCCGCCGCGAGCCCTAGCCCCAGCCTCAGCCCGAGCGGGGACGCGAAGCAGCGAGCGCTAGCGGCGGAGCTGGTGAGCGGGAGGGCGGCGGTGCTCGAGACCAACGGGGAAGACAAAGGCACTGCAAAAACAAATCAATTGTACCAAACAAGCTTTGTGATTATTTAGAGAGAAAAAAGCAAAGCAACTTTTCTGCTTCTTCTAAAAGCAAAAAAACTGCTTTTTCTAAAAGCAAAGCAAAACCAAACGCACTCTAATCATGAGCTCTGACCTCATATAAAATCCATTTGAAATTCTAATGCATCTGTACTCTCTCTCTTCCTTCTCTTCCCTCTGGTCAAGTAGTACACATAACCATAACCTCAAAGTTTCTTCATGTATTTTCCCGTGAAACATCCCAAAGACGTATTACCGGGGGTTCATGTGGTTCTGTTTCCTGTAGGATTTGATTCCGTTTCCTTGTTTTTCTTTTCCTATGACAAAATTTCGCAGTGTGTACATTGACGCAATATAGACGGCACCCAGTTTGCACTTTTTTACGGTGTACGAAGTGAGCATGGCAAACAAGTTGAACGAACATAGATATATTTCACTTTTCACAATTTTACTATAACTATCAACTCTCATAACAATTTGTACATCAATTATTCTCCACATCTGAGTCGAAAAAAATGTATTTTAAACATAAGTAATGACAAAATGGATCAAGTTAATTCTTGTACAAGCAGAAATCTCCAAAAAACAACAACCTGATTACAGGAACATGGAAACTTCCTGCTCCAGGAAGTATGAGAAGTGCATCACTTTCTTTACAGCTTTCATCCAGTCTAATTTATCAAAATTCAAAAGAAATAGCTACAAAGATGTTAAGTCGGCAGCCGCTCAGCACAATGACAAAGGAAATAAAAATACCCAGCAAAATGGGGGAAACGATGATATGTTTACCACTCTCGAGTGCTCTTCCCAAGCTCCTTCGCAGTAACAAAGCAAACTGAAATAAGCTTACCAGTCACCATGATGACAATTGCACATTCTGGATGTTGGCAATGTGAACCTTGATATGCCAGTAGCACCATAGAAGGGCGACAGAAACATGTAAGCACCATATATACTGCGAAATAGATCAGGAAAGCAAATAATTCTCTACCCAAAAAACCAGCATCTCCTCCTTTCAGCAAAAAACAGAATGCCGGTTTGCGCTATCATGATTTTATTGTCCACAAGAAATTCATCTGTATAAAAATAACGATTTTGGTAACTACCTGAGAAGACCATATTTTCTCAACTCGCAACCTGAACAGCCTCAGCTTCTCCATCGCTGTAATCAGCCCAGGACTTCGGCTTTTCAGTGAAGCTCGAATCATCTTGAGCATCTTTCGGAGCTGCTGGGTCCTCTTGAGCACCTTTCAGTGCGGTTGCGTCATCTTCTGTGCTTTCAGAAGCTACGGTTTGGTCAGGCTCCACTTCACCGTCTTCACTCTCCACTTGGTTGTTCTTGTTCATCTCCTCCTTGTTCTGGTTTTCACTACCAGTTTCAACATCAATTCCACTAGGTGTATCTTTTCCATCAGGACTGGTCTGGCTACTTTCAGAAACTTGTGGGGATGCAGTCATGGGTGATTCAACAATATTATCTGGAGAGGATGGACGCTCATGTGGTGATGCTTGAATACTACCATCGTTTGGAGATACTGAATGGCCATTAGGACTCCGAGATTGACCTGGGACAAACTCTGCTGCATGAGGATTCATCACTTTAGGGGATGTGCTTAACTCTGGAAGAACTTCACCACTTGGCAAGACAGGTTTGCTACGAGGCACCCGGTGTCCTGATCTGTTGAAGCCTCCAGCTAGACGTGGACCATAAGGGACCCTTGCAGTTGCTGATTGGTGAGGGTGCTTACGGAGAGGGATTGATAACATTGGGGGCACATTGGCTGGTGATGGCAGTAGTCCTCCATGTTCCCTGAAACTTGGTACGGCCATCGAACCAAAAGCTGGCACAGTGGATGGACTGAATGGAGCAGCGGCAGCAGAAAGCTTACTGGTTGTCTCTTTGGCACCTTCTGGTGAATCATTCTTTTCACTTCCAGATGGTGAAGATTTCTCATTTTCGCCTCCACTAGACAGCTGTTCTTGAGTATCCTCTCCTGGATCTATTTCATCGTCGTTGGATGAAGAACCATTTGCCTCAGTCAGCGTTGGTGCTTCTTCATTTGTTCCATTGGCCTCAGCTTGAGTTGCTAATGGTTGGTTCTTCTCTATAGATATATCTGCTGAATCTGAGGCCTTCTCATCTTCATTTGATACTACCAAAATATTGGTTTGCTCATTATCAGACTTGGAAGATTTCGGTTCACCTGTTGCTACTTCTGAAATATTATCCTCTGGTGACGCTTGGATTGCTCCATTTTTCTCTTCAGAAGGGCGACCATTGCTTTCTTTTGGAGCTCTCGAACTTTCAAGATTGGTACCTGGATCAGTTGTATCTTTTTCCTCATTCAATGCTTTGATAAGAGTTCCTGGTGCAGCTATTGCCACTTCCTTGTATGACAGTGACTTCCTTACTGTTTGACTCACAATTGGTGCTGCAGACAATATTACCTTGGCAGCTGCTTGTGTGGTGGGTAGGCTTGCTGTCATGGGGTTAGGATTGGGAGAATTCTCCCCACTGTTTGATGAGATTGCTAGGTTGCCTGCCTTGGAATTGAAGCTTGAACTCTTCGCCAATTTCTTCGCAAGAGGGCTAGAAGCTGCAGTCTCATTAGGTGAAACTCGAGGGGAAGAGAAGCTGGATGAAGCCCTGCCTTTGTATCTTCCATTCTCACTATTGCTTAACAAATTTGTATTGATCTTTGCCAGATTTGGCCTCCTCACATTTGCACCAGGTTTGCGGTTCCCTGTGGATCTTCCCTTTGGAACAGCTTCTTGCCACCCCTCATCAGATCTGCACTCTTCAGTAAAATCATTTTGAGGCATGTCAATCACAGTGTTACTTGGTACTTCGTTTTTCTGCTCCACTTTCACATGATGAGCAAAGGTTCCATTCTCTTTGACTTCTGAGTTTTCCTTCACAGTTAATGAATGATCATTTTTAGGTGGAGGGCTCCTTTGATCTTCATCATCGGCTATTTCAGATTGGTTCTGCCCAGTACGACCTTTGATCTATGGTTCATAATGACATGTATGAGGATGAGCACTAGAGAAGTAAAAATGCATATGGAAAGGTCCAGAAGATGAGCATACCTTAGCACGGGCTTGTTTCTTTTGCATTTCCTTAACCTTGAGCTCATCATCTGGATTGATATAATCTAGAAGATCTGATACACTGACAGAAGGAAAATATATGATCCATACTTAACAAGTATAGAATAATCCAAATCAGATCACTGTGTTTATACAAAAGATAATTGTTTATCCTAGTTTACTCTCTTTCTTTTGCACTGCGTCCGACCTAATACTGATAAAGGTAGTACTTCCAAGTTTGGAGCGAGCATCACTTCTATTAATTCATGTTGACAATTAGATACTGCTTATGCATTCGGAAATCAAATAAAGGCTCACTCCTAACTTTTGCCCTCTCTTTAGTGAAAATATTTAGCAATCACAAGCCATTATGTCGTTTACCTCAGATGGCCTCTGCTTGCTATTGAAGCATCAGGCTTTGGAGTACCGTTGCGTGCTGCTTCCTGCTGCTCTAGTGCCTTGGACTCAAAGTATTCCAGCCAAGCAGCAGCATCCTGTGGAAAATATGAGACATCAGATTACATTGTTGCGACGAGAAAGGCAGACTATTAACAGAGACTGGTGACCAAGTGAAAGAATTCATCATCAGGAAGCAGTTTTTTACCTGTGTTCGAAGATCTTCTGATCCAAGCTTTGCTTGAAGTATTCGTAGAGTGGTTTTTTCATGTTGGACACTCAAAGAGTATGCTTCCATTAAAGACAAAGCAATAGCGATAGCATGATAACTAGCAGCCGTCTGTCAATAATGAATTGTGATATGTGTTAAACTTGTCAGCAGGTAGCCAGGTACTGGTGTATGTGGCAGAATGTAGCACATAGTCACACTGAAACACAAGGAGAGGCTGAGTTGCATGCCTGTATGTGATCAACACCAAGCAAACGCTGGTTGCATTTAAGCGCCTCATGCAGGTAACGGAGTGCGACATGAACATTACCCAACCCTTCTTCCATCATTGCCACATTGATGTAAGTTGCAGCAGTATTAGGGTGAGACGGGCCACATGTCAGATGCAAAAGATATAGGGCTCGATTTACATACCTGCAATATAGAAATCAGAACATAGTGCAGATGATGCAAAACAAAAAGGACTAAATAAATATTTATAGTATAGGTAACTTGCAGAAACAAACCACAATCCCATTACTAATCATGCAACTTCAGTAAATGAAAGCATGCACTTACTTTAGAGCCAACTCCGTATGTTGTAAGCGATAGTAGAAAACAGCAAGATCTCCATAACTTTTCATAGTATCTGGGTGATCAAGTCCAAGTTCCCTCTCATTGATATCCAAAGCCTTCTGTTGATAGATAGTTGCCTGATCCAAAGAGCATCAAGATTTATAATTCCAGCCATCAGAACGTAGCACAATAGAGTATATCATAAAAATAACAAAGTTTATATGCAATATGCATAAAAAAAGCCAAACATGTGACATGTGCATGATAGCTCCCCGTATCTTTGGTGAGCAACATTACTGCAATTTTCACACTAAGCAGCTTACAAGATACACACTCCACATGATCATCACATTTCATCATTGCCCAAAGTAATTCTGCACTGTTCCAATTATAACACAAAAATTGTCTAGAATCCCAACACAGTCCCTTGAACTAACAATATTTGCACAGAAGCTAAAGATTATGCAATTTTAACTAAACAGTGTTACTGAATACTGTGATAGAGAACTACCCAAAAGTCCCAAAAAGAAGATACCTGGTTGAAGTCACCAGTATGATAAAGCACTACTGCCAAAAGGCTGTAAGCTCCTGCGGTCATTCTGTGATAAGGACCACAAACAGCAACCAGTTTTGCAAGAGCCTGCACCATCATATACAACCATGCGCAGATTGTATGAAGTGATTGCAGTAGTGTTCAGGAAACTATAGCATATAGATGGAATAGTAAGACCGGGACTTTGTACCTTTGTGCCGTAACTAACTGCATCCTCAAGTTTTCCTTTGTCCAGGAAAGTCTTGGATGATTCCAACAGGGTGCGACCATCCGCTGAAGAGCATGCAACATGCTGCAAATAAATGATCAAGGTTAATAGCCATAAATATTTATGCATTTCTCAGTCGATTTCAGTTTTCAAAATTTTAAAAATTTACCTTGTAGATAGGAATAATACTGATGATATCTGACTTTCTGAATGGATGTGGCACAGTATCCATTTCATAGTCTTTGGTAACTAGCTCAAGTCCTACCTATTCAAATCATGGTTCCAGAGTGAACGGTCATAATCAGAATGGTAAACCTAAAAATGAAAGGTAAGAACATCTAAACTATTACCTTATGGCAGAGACCACGGAGAATGGCATACTTTCTTAGATCAAGGCAATATTCATCTTTCCACACGGAACCAAATCTCTTTACTAGAAAAACCTCCAACCACTTCTGCCTGAGATTATGATCCTCTACACACTTGCCATCATTATTTTCTTCTGGAGATGGTCCCAGCAAGATATTTAAACATGACGCAACCGCTTCAGCCATGTCATTTATATCATCAACAGCTGCAATAACAGCCCGAATTATGTGCTTACATGCTCGAACTACCATCTCGTGTATACACAGTGACTGTATATGTGGGAGCTTATCAGAAAGCTCGACCTGAAACACAGAAAAATAAACAAGTACTTCAGTTCTGATGTTTAAAGATGCTTTCATGTCTTTTATGGATCCAAATAAATGAAGATTTTTTTGAGCAAAATAAACAAGTACTTCAGTGACTGTATATGTGGGAACTTGATAGAACTATGTAGTATGTACCACTTGTCCCAGTGAGCGCATTTGAAGGCCCCTAGTGTGCATAAAATCTGTTAATGTCCTTCCATCAACAGGGGAAAGCTCGAGTGAGCCAAAGTCTGCTACCTGATAACACATAGAGATGACAGTGAATTAGAGTGCCACCCAGAATACATATTTGTGATAGCTGCACGATGAATACAATATATTACCAATTTTGGCAGGGCAGTATCATCATAATATTTGTGTGCCATCTCAATCAATTCATCAGGGGACTGCGTAGAAAAACACTGAATCGTAAAGCATATTGTAAAAGTAAAAAATAGGATGAGCATGTTGAGAAATGTAAATGCCACAGTACCATAACAATCTGGTGCCTATAGCAACACAACAATCACCAACAAATGGGCAAAGTCTTCACTATAGATGATATGGCTAACATGGTAAACTCTAGCATTAATAAAGGTAGGACTAACTGTCCTTAGAAATATAATTCATGATTGATCCAACTGTAGTGATAGTTGAATCACAGGAAGGCCACCAGTGAACTAATCCAATTTTTTGTTTAATATCTACTTGATGTGTTGTTGGTTGGAGAAGTGGGTTCCAGCACAGATTAGTTCATTTCGCCTTATTACATTCAAGAAATCTCCAATGCAAACATGATGAGGGGAAAACCTTAGCATGAAGTCCAGTTTCAGATTCTCTTAGTCTTTCAAAAGCAGCTTTTGATAGCAATCTTTGAAGAATAGCCCCTTTATCCTCTGTGCTGGCAGCGTTGTCTGTATGTGCATCATTTGTTGGTAAAGTACTTTCTTTTGCGGATGTACTCTTCCCACTCTTGTCATCTGTCTTCTTCTTGATCTCCTTCAGCTGACCAAATTGTTTTCCCAGGCCCTTTACTGTAGGAACATCCTTAGTCTCATCACTTTTCTTAGCATCGGTCTTCTCAGAGCTTTGATTCTGTAGGTGTTGTACCCAGCATGCACCAAGCTCCCATCTGATTGGTCTTGTTTCTCTTGGAGCCTCATCTTCAAGCTTCTGCAGACTATCTGTCATTATTTTCCGGACAAAATTTGCAGTAGTCCCACTCTCTTCAGGATCAGAACTCTGCAATCGCTGAACTCCTGATGACTGAGCACATGATTTCTGAAGCAGCATCCTTAAGCTGAAAGGGAAATGTGATTATGGTGGTTTTATGTAACCAATACAATGGTAACAGCAGCAAAAAAAAGATCAAGTGCACAGAGCTGAAGTAAATTACTTGGGATTGATTTGGGTGAACTCATTCTGTCAAGTAAGCAGAAGAAAATGTACCTATATCACGTTGAAGTTACCAATACTAACCTGTTAACATTCAGAGCATTGCTACCTCCCTCAGGTTGGTCTTCGATGTGAATGTCCTGCTGTGCCGGAACAACAGTTGTCAATTGAGTGTCAAGTGGAACTTGGACAACAGCTGTATATCCACAATGCTTCACAATAACCACACCAAGAGTAGCAGTATCCTGTAAACCAGTAGAAGTACTTCACTGATTAACATGAAAATGAATAGAAGTAAATTGCAACAACCAGTATCAAAGAAAAGCTCTTACCTGCACTGTAGCACTCTCATCAGCAGTGATGCCCTTCAATAAGTTCCTCTTAGCCAGGTCATCAAAAGATATTCCTGGAGCCTGACTCCCATCTAACTTAACATCTAACTTAGAACTTGCATCCGCTTTGTCCTTTGTCACAGTTATTTTCATATCCCCAATTTGTTGTGTCTGCAAAACTGGACTTGTTGTGGAATTCGTTTGTTCATGTGAATTGGGGACCATTTGCTGGATAACTGCAATAGCTTTAAGGACGCCAACATCTACAAACAAACTATGGAGTAGGAAAGCCTTTCTGTCTCGGACTTGCCTCTCCTCAGCTGTTTTACAAGGCATTGCGGCAAGGATGGCAAATTCTTTCGCCCATGGTCTATGGTCATGTTTTCCATCTCTTCCCTGACCACCACCATTGCCACCCCAAGTTTCATCTTCAGTTGGAAGAGGTGGGAACACCGATGGCAAATCAGCAACAACGGGGGGAACGACCCAAGTGTTTGACCGGAATCCATAAGGAAGATTTCCAAACTGGAAAAAAAACCCGACAGTTTCAATCTCCAAATTGCAGTTTTGAATTCATGATTATACATGCAATCAAACATATTGAACAATATATCCTTGTGTGAAATGAAGTTAGCTTTGAACTAAATATTGGTTTCCAGATTTTGAAATCGATCAAACAGCAAAGCACGTCTGACTTTATTTTCTTTGCTAGAAACCAAGCATTAGCGAAATCTCACCTTGTTGTGCTCAACAAAAGCCTTCATTAGAGCCTTGTAAGCCTGAAAATCGGAAACACGTTACCATAACAATGAACAACCATTCATTAGAAATAAGAAAATCAAGCTCGACATCTTACTTACCCCCTCAAATCCACGGTTCGTCTGCTGCAACAACCCAACGAGGGAGTGGCTGATGAGTGCTCGCTTCCCTGATGGATAGAATCCAGCTCGGGATGCCACAATCGTTACCGGCTTCCCGTTACAAACTCTCACCTACATACCGACAATCTAGAGAAGTTAGCAAACAGTAACTGCAGTTGAAATTACAACTAACCTGAAAACTTAGCACCATTTGCGATGGTGGACTATACTGAATTGCTCATGGCTACAGTTTTCGTATAAATGGGCTAAATATGATGGTACATTTTATTGCAATCAAAATAATATTTCACATTAACTAATCTCAACTCATATTTGCACCGTTACATCATCGAATCAATTATTCCCTCCGTCCAACAAAAGATGTCTCAACTTTGACCAAATTTGAATGCATCTATACACTAAGTCATGTTTAGATACATCCAAATTTTGACATCTTTTGTTGGACGGAGGGAGTAGAATAATTAAACCTGTCCTCAAAATTAGTAGAAACCTCACATCGATCTGGAAGAAGTCGTCCTCTCTCTTGTCGTCGACGAATGGGCGCGTCGACCTCCTAATGTCTGTAACCGATCACATTTACAATCCAAAGGCAAGCAAATTTTATTTTCCAAATACAACCGACAGTAACCTAGCCATTTCTGTACCAATGTGCTTCGAAATACAAAAATACAAAAACAATAAATAGCACTTACAATGCAGAGGCGGAGAGAGGTGAGAGAAGGAGAAGAAGTCGTAGAACTCCCCCAGCTTCGGCGGCGGGTACATGGGCTCCTCGCCGCCGCCGCCGGCGGGCGACCCAGGATTGGCGACCTTGTCGGCTTCGGCGACCGCGGCAGCGGCCGCATCGGTGGCGGGCTTCTGCTCGGGTTTCTTGACCCCGAAAGCGGTGGTGCACGCGACGACATCGAGGAGCCGCCGGACGTGCGCGACGGCGAGCTCCTCCGTGTACTCCTCTGCGCCATGGACGAGGCGGAGAGCAGGGGGTTAGTGCTGCATTTTGCGTTTCAGTCCTCCATCTTAGACGCTATTCGCGAGTTGGTCTTTTACCTTCGACGATGCTGAGGTGGCAGGGCTTCAGGGACGCGATTTCCACCGTGTCCTTGAGCTGGGCCCCACGGACCTGCAAGAAAAGCAAGTACAGGCTGTCAGCGAGAGCGCGAATCTCGAGGCCAATACGAGCCGTCCGGATCTTTTCACTGTGACCGTGAGTACCTCGTGGAACAGGGAGAAGCTGGTGAGGTGGCAGGTGTCCACATGGACGGCCAGGAGCTTCCGGACGTCGAGGATCCTGTCCGTCGATATGCCCTGAAACAGATGCATTGGTCAGTGCTCACTCAGTACAGAAGTAGAAATCAGTGCGGAGCCTCGGGAGGTCCTTTCCTGGACTCAAATTGGCAAAGTTTGAACCCTTCAATTTATCTGTAGCTTAGTTTGGCGAAATTGAAGTAAGTTTGCTCAGTACTCGTTCATATTAATTGACGCGGATTTAGTACAAACTCGTACTGGTAGTACTATTGAATGAAGCCATGAAGAGAGTATTAGTTGCACACACACGATCAATGGTGGTCTAGGTTACTACTAGAAGAGGCATATAGCCTGCACGAGTGCACGGACACGCTGCAGAAGACAAGAAAAAATGGGATACGATGGAAAAAAGCAAATGAGAAAATGTCAATTTAATTGGATCCCGTACTAAAAACCCTCATGCAGGAACGGAAGGAGAGGAAGCTAGAGCTAGTTAGATGGATAAGGCGATGCCTCGTCTATCTCACCTTGAGCGTGAGGTGTGTGTAGTCCGGCGTCTCCACGGTGACGTCCAGCACGGTGGGCAGAACTGCATCAGTTCAGTTTCACATGCACAAGAAAGAAAAACCTCTCAGGTTAAGCACCAGGTATATATAGCATCTGGTGGTAATCCGCAGTTAACAGCAGCTAGCTAGCTGATTGTACATAGTACAGAACAAAACAAAACAAGCAATTGCTCCATTCCATTAAACGAGAACCACTTGGCGGAGATTGAAAATTCGACGAATTTTATCGCCCTCTGAACTCGAAGCTCTGCAAAATTCATAGAAACATAGAAATTCTGCAGAGGGAGAATTTGCGCCGGGCCGCACCTTTCTCTTCCTTCTTCTTCTTGTCGCCCTTGGCCTTGGGCTTGGCCTTCCCCGCCTTGGGCGCCATAGCACCACGCTGATTGCTTATCTACAGCCTCGCAAATTCTACCTTGAATTCCAAGCGAATTGAGAATTCAAAAGGCAGTGCAGCTCCAGGCCTCCGGCTACCTTGCTCTTGGCATTGCGGGTGAGGCAGAGCTATAGCTCATGTGCTTAGCGAGAGGAGATAGCGAACGAGCGAGAGGTGGCTAGAGAGAGGATAAGGTGATATATAGGAGAGCACCTAGCTAGCTAGCTGAGCTGAGCTGAGCTGCGCAGCTTCTACTGTCCTGGCCGGCTCTGAAGCCTGAAGGGTTCCTTGGTTGCAGAGTGGGGAAGAGGACAAGAGCAGCAAAGATAGTGATTATGAATAGTGGATGGAATGTTATAACAAAATCGATGATAAGAAGAAAATAAGAGGAATAGTCGATGGAAAATGTTGTGGTGGTGAGCAGAGGGGGTGCTCTGTTCTGCCGGGTCAGATTGAGTTTTTTTTTAAAGCAATCATATATTTCATTAGACAATCCGTTTACAAAGATAATACATGCTTGTCAATCAACTTTGCACAAGTTACTCCGCACGAAATAAAATTACAATTCCACCGTTCGAGAAACTTGTGCCTTGCTGAACCATCGTCCAGCCTCGTCCTCTGCCAGCACCATGGTAACGCCGGAAAATTAGGCAAACAACCTCCATATCCAGATCTGGGAGAGCACCTTCGCATACAAGAATGCTTTTCGAGCCGATGAACCGGACCGTCGCAAGTGACAAGACCGAAACTTTGTGGCACGTCGGCCAGGGAACTTCCCCGTGGTCACCAGATCTCGACGTCATCATCTTCATCCAACGCAGTCGAAGAAGAGAAACAACGCCGCATGCCGTCATCCGAACGCCCAACTGCAAGACAATAAACACAACTATAGCAGACGACATGGCCGCCACCAACGAGAGTGCCAACTAGCGACCACAGGACACGAATCTTGACGGATCCAGAGAACAGTAAGATGACCAGGCTACCTGTCCCTTGACGCCACCGACTAGAGCGACGCCAAGATAGAGGAAAAGCAGAGGCAAATTATTCTGACGCGACGTCGTCTCCTCCATAGAAGTAACGTCCCAAGAAAACACAAGGCCAATCCTAACTATAGGCCGGAGCACCGGGATCCACACCCCCTCACGTCGCCTGAGCGGCGGACGGAGGAGGCAAGGACCGGCGGCTGGATGTTGTAATTTGGAGGCAGAGATCGCCGCCTTCTCGCAACGGTTCCTGGAATCCTGGGTTGAGTTGTGAGTTCTGCGTGGTGTTTTGGACTGTTTTAATAAAAGTACTGTAAGCAGTTTAGCTTTACCAATGCAAGGACGTTTATCTGCGGGTTGTTAAAAATTGCTGATAAAAAAATTACTCCGTATATGTTTTTATTTTATTTTATTGAGAGGCGATTACCTGAACAACTTTTTACGGTACAGAAGTACCCACCTGCACTGTTTTTTCCTTCCTTCCACGACGGCGCCTACCGGGCTCTAGAACACGGGCGAGATAAAATAAATTCCTCTTTTACCAGCCGCAGAAATGTTTGGCCGAGAAAAGAGACGGTGCCAGAATTATGTATTTTGTGTGAGTGCGAGTGTTCTCTAGCAGTTTTGTCGCAGCGAGCGTGCCAAGTGTTCTCTAGCCGTTCTGGGCTTCTCTGAAGCTCCAAGCAGAATTGCTACCACCACCACGTAGTACACTACTGACGAACTGTGCAGATGGATGATTAAGTAAAGAGGCTGTATTGATAGAGCGCCATGAAGACGGATCCGGTTAATGGAGCAGAGGCAGAGCAGAAGCAGACGGATCCGGTTAATGGAGCAGAAGCAGAGGGAGAGGGAGGGGAGCCCCAGCTGCAGTGCGGTTGCGCGAGCGTGTGCACGAGCGAACAAGCAGCGTGTGGAGACCAGGAGAGCGACGGGTGGAGGAGTTTGGCGGCATTCCGGGCGTGAACCAATGGCCAGAGGCAGCCCCCTCATCTCGTCACCCGCAGCCTCTCCCCATCGCAGCCAATCTCGTGCGTCCTCCGCGCCCGCGCGTCCTATCTGCAACGCGGCCAGTAGGCCACGAGGACGAGTGCGCTCTTCGGGCTATCCCCCGCCCCTTCCTCCACCACCCATTTCTGACCGCGCAGGTCGGCGGCGACGCGACGCCAGGTGGGGGGTTCTTTTGTTTCATCTTGGGTTGCGCTTGCGCCCACAGGTTAAATCGACGCCGGTGGTCATGGCAGGGCTGCTTCAGTCAAGTCAGTAACGGGAAGTAGGCACCAGTACCATTGTACCGTCACGGCAGCGCGTGATTTCTGAATTCTTACTCCGTCTCACGTTCTGGTATACGGTACGACGTTCGTCGCATGCCGAGGTTTTTACCGACGGTAGTTTTTCAAGGACTGCCTGCCTCGCAGCCGCGTGAGTACAGACTATAGAGGGAGCGAGCGCGGACGGTCTGCGCCGTATCAAAAGCTTCCAGAGAGCCAGGTGAGACGTTCGATCTCGTCCACTCGAGTTCAGATCAGTCATCAGGATTACAGGCATGGCGTCCTGTTTTTGGAACTGCATGCGTGGTATGCGTAGAGCTGTAGACCCTGTGCAAAAATAAGGTACACAACCACACACATGATTTGGAGTCTCGCAGCTTTATGGGCCTCGCTTCCCCTTCGGTTTGGGCCACAAATCTAGAGGAGCTGGCTCGCAGTCTTATGGGCCTCTCCCCTTCGTTTTGGGCCACAAATCTCTGGGCTGCCCAAATCCACCAGTACATGCTCTGGTTTCTGGAAGCCTCGCACGATCTTTGTCCCTTGGTGCTCCCCAGCGGCACACTGGCGTCATCAGATCAGCGTGTGGCCGACGCAGACTATTCTTCTTCTTCACCCAGCCCACCCGGATCCTCAGTTGTACGCGCACCTACCACTCTCACACACTCTCACACACACAAAGCGTGAGATCCGAGCGAGAGAGGAAGAGAGGCGATGGCGACAGAGCTGACGGCGGCGCAGCTGCGGGCGTACGACGGGAGCGACGCCTCCAAGCCGATCTACGTCTCCATCCGCGGCAAGGTCTACGACGTCACCACGGGCCGCGGCTTCTACGGCCCCGGGGGCGACTACGCGCTCTTCGCCGGCCGCGAGGCCAGCCGCGCGCTCGCCAAGATGTCCAAGGACAGCGCCGACGTCTCCGGCGACCTCTCGGGCCTCTCCGACAAAGAGCTCGGCGTCCTCGCCGACTGGGAGACCAAGTTCCAGGCCAAGTACCCCGTCGTTGCCAGCCTCAAGTGAAAATCGAGATCGGCCACCAAATGCCTCCACCACACCCTCTCTCCCGCCCGTCAATTAGTACTGTATGGTGTCCTCTGCGGTCAACTCTATCATGCCATGTGTATCTTACTGCTACTCCCTGCCCCTGCGTATGCCGGTGTCGGGGATTCATGTGTGTGCTTGCTTACTGTCTGCCTAATTAGTTATCCGATCATAATAATAATTGAGGGTGTGTTTGGCAACAACTGGTGAATGGAAATACTGGGATCAGTTATAGAGTACTGAAGTTAGTGGTATTGATAATCTCCGATTGGTTCCAACTTTGATTGGTTGTTCTAAGGCTTGACTGAAGTAGTAGCATCCCTGTATGCAAGCAGTCTGCTGAATGTGCCCAGCCTCCCGTGTATAAATCCAATGGTGCTTGTTATAAACAGACTCGTTTTAGTATTATGTTTGGCCTGGCACTTATGTTCTGCAGATACGTTAGTCGATGACATAGTCAGCTCAAATAGTCTCCCAGCTGGTGGTTTTGGGGGGAAAGCATGTCCGTGCAGTGTAGTTGTCTCTGACCGATTGTTGGAATATGATAGCTTTAGAAGGTTTGAGGTTCTTGTTTATTTTTGGTGTTTCAAATGCTTTCGCACTTTGGACAATTCACTGGGATGAACAAGGATTTATTTGCATTCGGTTGTTTATAGTTTAGAGTTTCTGAAGGCCTCTGCAGCCAATAATTATTTGAACATAGGTACTACTGTACCTGTGCTAGGCACCATTCTGACCACTGGATGAATAAGTCATATTGGATGATTCTAATTGCCGGCGTGCTACTTCTTTCATCTTTCATCAACAGATTCTGGAGATTCTTTTGTGTTTATTCAGCGTCTAATATCTGACTGTTGTTAGTGGTATTGTATATGTAAAAAGGCGTCAGATTGAGCTCTTTTACTGTACCTTCAAATGAATATGATCCCTGTATTTCAGTCAATCCGATGGATGTCTGATGGACGAAAACATTATGATATTTAGAACTCAAAAGGTTCATGTATTGACGAAGAAATGTGTTGTTTATGAATGCTCCTTTCGAATTTTCGATGTTCTGGAGATGCTACATCATAATTTCTAAACTTTTCCACAGCCAGCTTTCTTGTGAATGTCCTGAAATAGTTTGGAAAACTGGCAATCAGGGCCACTTCAGAGTGGTGCTGTTTATAGTTTCTATTTCTTTTATGTGAGGGATCGTGAGGCAGGTAGATACATACCTTGTCAATTGGAGTGCTGGTGATGTTCAGTCCAATTGAAAAAAAAAAGGATACCATGTCCATTAGAGTGCTGGTGATGTTCATTCCAGTGGAAAAGAAAATAGGATATCCAGGGAAATGGCGTGGGAGCAGAGAAATGCTATCCGGAATTGCATCAAGTTCTACTTTTAGGGTTAGCCGTGAAGATAGATTTAAACGCAAAATGAACCTCGTGTTTCTAAAATACCTCTTGCAGATGAGAGATGTTGGGCTCACCTCAAGTGGAGGATTTGGACTTGGCTTTCCTATGCTGACAGGTAGCGGCGGAGATAGAAATTGGTATGGCATGCACGTGAAATCTTATAAGAATTGAAAACATAGGTTTGAGATAGAAAAGCCGTTTGGAACGCAGGAACAAAAATTGTAGGAACAATGAATGTGAGTTGCTTCATGTGTGAAAAAATGAGCTCAAGATGGATGGTTCCTTTCTATGAAATCACATTGTAGCAACAACGTTCCATAGGAATGCACATTTTCCTATCTTTCGTTCCAAATGGTTCAAAGGAATATATCCATGTACAATTCTTTTCTTACAAAACTCCTATAATAATCCTTGGTTTCAAACGACCCCTAACTTAGAGCAGAGCGATTATGCTATATCAAAGAAAACTTAAGAAGTGGTAATTAAGGAGGAGACACCTCAGGCCAAACTTAAAAGTACCATAATTTACCAAAGGAAAATTTTCAAGCCCCAGACCATGGGTCTTGTCTCCGCCTCTGCTGACAAGTGCTGTACTCCTGATCACCTTTCTTTTGCGGGTAAGACCGTAAGACTCCCGATCACTTGGAGTGCTATCACCTCCCCTTTAATGCCCCATGCTCCCATTGCTCTCATGAGCTTGAAACATTTGAGCATCTATTGAAGAAATGTATCTTTCCAAAGGATTGTTTTCTTTTTGCTGAAATGGCCCTCTCGTCGACACCATTGGCAACCTGACCCCCATTTGAACGGATCACCAAAAATGCCCTAGCAGAAAGACCAGCTTTTCATGCACGTCTTTTTTTGCCCTGGGACTGGGATGGCAGAAGGACCTTGTCGTCATCGAAAACAACATAAAGGTTTGGTGTGAGCTCCACATTTTTTGGGCCTCCTTTCACCGACTAGGGTGGCAAAAAAGTTAGGGAATATTGGACCGCACCGGAAAGCAAATCAGGAAATCCTTGTGAAAAATTTGGCTTCATGCACAATGTCGTTTCTGTTTGGCCAGTTGGCGCGAAGGCGCTGGCGTGCGACAGCACACGGCCTGCCTCACCTTCCATAGGCTGACACAACCTTTCCCGCCATTCGAAGTGGTGAGAAGATCGGTGCGCAATTTGAAAATGGCGCCAAACTTTTTCTGCCGTTTTGGTTGACAACAAGCGACAGGTGTCGATTTGTGGGCTTTCCACCCTGCCATTTTTGGCTATTTGTTTCGGAAGAGGTCATTTTGGTCAATTCGTCTCAGCAGTGCAAGAAGAGTCACGAAACAAGAAAAGGCGTCAGCAAACATGTAAATCGGCCGATTCTAGAGCATGCCAATTCCAGCAAACCCAGGCACCTACCCTACTCACTGACAAGTTATCCCAACAAAAAGCAAGGGCTCCACACGTCTTCACCATAAGCTACTGACAGATGTCCCAGCCTACCTATCTGGACCACCGAAAGGCGGACCCCGCCAGTTTATCCACAACATATTCCCCGCGCCCGGTCACCGACAGGGTGGGTCCAACACGCATTCCCCACATGTCATCCGCACGCATCCGCAGAGCGCAGTCGAGGGAGCCCACCTATATCTGCGCCTTTCTCTGTCCCCAGGAGGAAGCAGGCGCCAGCCGTCGAAGCCAGCCCAAACCCCTTGCCTTGCCTACGCGCGCCCTCCTCGAGCGCTTCGTCCTCGCGATCTCGTCGATTTGGTCCGACCCCGCCTCCGCCTAGGCGGCGCTAGGGCTTCAAGGAGGTCCCCCCCATGGTGCAGCTCGCGGGCTCGCCGAGGAAGCGGCAGGCGGCGGCCGCCGCCGCCGCCGCCGAGAACGTGCCGCCGCTGGCTGGCGGCGTGAAGGTGGAGATGGGCGAGGGGTTCGGCGGCGGGAATGTCCCCGTTCTCAAGCGCGTCAGGGCGGCGCAGCAGCCATTGCCGACTCCGCAGGTAGATGGGATCCGGGGTTTTTGAGGAGGTATTGATTCCCGTACGTGACGGCGCGCGATTTTAGGGGGAGGGCGGGTTTGTTGTGTTCTAGTCGTTGGCGTAGGTTTTATTATTTATCTGCGTGACATGTGGAATGGAATTTGAATGGGGTTTATTCGTATGCTTTTGCTGCTGCAACCGTTCCGTGTCGCGCGGATTGGGTGCTCGTGCGGGGAAGAAGGTAGCTGCGTTCTTAGGCCTCGTTGCCATTGTTGTGGTGGGGAAATCCGAAATCGTGTCATCTTCCTTTGTTTGGTTTGGTGCCGCATTGGTCAGATGTTCAGTTCTCCAGGTGATAGATTGGGTCATCGGTACAGAGTTTAACGTTTTCACGTTTCATGATGACCTCTGCAAATATTACGTTCATTTTGTATGTTTTGACTGCTTAAAAGTTAAAGTCATGATTGGTTATCTTCAATATGGAGTGCAAGTCTGAGGCATGGTGTGTTGTGTCCTTTTCAAGTTTCTTTTGCTCCAATTTTGCAAACTCTGTGATAGGGTGCCTTTTGACTGTATAACATGAGAAATATGCATGTAATTCTTGACCTTAGTCTCTGTGTAAAATACTGCATGGCAGATCTACGAGTCTATTGGTGCAGTTAATTGCTAGGCATTGCTCAAGAACCAAAGATGCAGTCATACATTGGCAACTTGTATGGGTTCAATCCCCTTGGGGAACTCGTGGGGAAATTTGCGTATGTGCCTATGTGGGCTATGTTTTTGTAGACATTTTCATGCCCATGGTTCACTACCTGGCTTTAGTTTGGGTGGCGAGAAAGGAGAGGGCGTGAATGCATATGAAAACTAAAATAATACTAACTAAAATACTGTCTGAAAGTAATGAAATGCTAAAAACTCATGAACCAAACCTTTTTTGGACAGTCGCATTCATCAGTTGCTAGGTACTTTGGCACGCGTTATTGTTCTAAGGTGTTTGTGGAAATGTATTTCCGTGATTAATTAATCATTATTTTATTTGATTGAGTTATAGTTTGATCTGTTTGTTCATTTAGCAAGGCATATCCCTTTTATTATCAGTACTCTGAGTACAGGCATGCTGTTTTGCAGGACACATATAGCGATGTACTTGATGGACCTAGCCCATTAGGTCTGCGATTAAGAAAGAGCCCATCTCTGTTGGATCTTATTCAGACAAGCCTTTCAAAGGCAAAGTCTGCTCCAGGGCAATCTGCTACGGGCAATAGCATTTCTGGGCCTCCCATAAAGAAAGAGAGTAGAACTGGGGCTCTTACAGCTGGTGAACGATTGAAAGCCTCAAATTTTCCTGCAACTTTTCTGAAAATTGGTGCTTGGGAGGTAAGGACACCCTGTATGTACTATTATGGAATTAATAAGCATGTTGTTGGACTAGTACTTAGAAGTTCAACTAAAAGTCCTTAAATTAAGCAAAGTTGTGCTTTTTTGTAGTACACATCAGAGTATGAAGGTGATTTGGTGGCAAAATGCTACTATGCAAAGCATAAGATTGTCTGGGAAGTTATGGATTGTGGTCTGAAGAGCAAGATAGAAATTCAGTGGGCACATATTAGCGCTTTGAAGGCAACTTGCCCAGAGGAAGGATATGGAACCTTGGATCTGGTGGTAAGTTCCTCAAATTTCTTAACGCTTTTCTTCTGTACCATTATCCCCCCTGACATGCTTCCATTTCTTTTCTGAAGGTGTCCGAACCACCCATTTTCTTCAAAGAGACTGATCCTCAACCAAGAAAGCATACAATATGGCAGGCTGCATCAGATTTCACTGGTGGGCAAGCAAGCATGCACAGGTGAAGCACTAGTTCATTGTTTGATGTTCTGTCAAGCACAATACATAAAGTTCAGTCTTAAAATAGGAAGGTTGTGAGCTAACTATTTTGTCACTGGATTTATTGACCTTCATTGTGTTGCTAGTCCTGTATGTTGTTCTGGATACCAGCTTTGCAAACTAACTGTTAAAACGCTCTAAATGCAGGCGCCATATTTTGCAGTGCTCCCCAAGTTTGTTGAGCAGGCATTTTGAAAAGCTTGTTCAGTGTGATAAGCGATTAAATCAGTTGAGCCAACAGCCAGATATCATACTGGACTCACTTTTTGAACCTACAAGCTCTATATTTGAAAATCCAAATGAATGTGAAGCCCCTTCATCCAAGTTCACACCTCTTGGATCACCATGTGCTGTTTCTTCTGTGTCTAAGACGTATGGAGTGAATCATCTTATGTTGAAACAACCAGAGTTTTTTTCTCAGCCAGTAACCTTAGGTAAATTTATTTCTTGCCACGAGATTTGTCAGGCATCCATGCTATGCTATATAACCTTTCCAGTTTTCTCTAACAATAAGAGTTTTCTCGGGGGTTGGTGCTGCAGATGTCCCAACCAATGTTGTTGCTGAAGAACTAGAGAACCCCAATTGGTGTAATCTGGCAACGCCTGGCCTGAGATCATCCATGGATGGTCTGCTGAATCATCTAGGTAATTGCATAACAGAACAACAAGCTGCGGGAAATCCTCCATTACCCAACACTGAGGCGCCATCCAAAGAATTTCTGGACATTGCTCAGTGCCTTTTGAGCGACACACAGGGCCCACCATCTTCAGATGAGAAATATCTGATGGCAAGGGTGGACTCTCTTTACTCTTTGCTCGAGAAAGACACAGCTCCATCCACCATAAGCATGCCTGACCAGAATGGCGACATTGCTGTAGGTGAAATGAGTTTTGAGGAAGAACTCAGATCTTGTTTAGAAGATAAGGAACTCGGGCCAGCACCTGCTACGAAAACCGCAGATGTCACAGAACCGGCTGCCCTCTCGAGAAAGGATTCCTTCGAAGAGCTGCTGGAGAACCTCCCTCGCATAGCATCCATTTCACAGTACCTGTTCGACATAGAAGAGGATTCTGAGAACTCTGGTTCTCGTTCCTAGGATTAGAACATCCTCTGTAAAATTGTAGGAATCATCAGGAATAATAAGCCACCAGTCTGCATCTTCCGAGACCTGTTTTCCTCCCGCCCTCTGTAAATTCTTCAGTAGTTTTTTGTTTTTACTTTTACTAAAAAGAAGAAAAAACGATTAATTAGATTGCTTCAACAGCATTGCCTAGACTTGTTGACTAGATCATTTTGTTTGACCGAGGAATATCATTTGGCAAAAAAGGAATTTTGCGGTTGTCATTTCAAGGATTTACTGCATTTCTGACAGATTATCCATCTTTTACTCATCTTGCTGCCTGTTTATGACACTGCTGCGCTACATTTACAGATGCAAAATGTCATAACACCGTATAAACACTTCCATTCAGATAAAAATATGTCGCAAGTGTCTCCATACACTCGCAACCAACCAACCTAGATAGGCACAGGGAGCAACAAAACATGCACCCTTTGTCTACACAAACCAAACCATGAAATGAAATGAGATAACGACGGAATTCTACACAATATGAATAGGAACCTCTCTGGGATACTCTGAAACTGGTACCCAAAGATGAACAAGCTACACTCGCCAGAAATTCTTAATCCAACGAATCTGGCGGTGGCACTTCCTCTCCTTCCTCGTCGAAGGCTTCATTTTCATCAAGCATGTTCATCAGCATGGACACCTGCCCTTGGAGCATGGAGTTTTCTTTCTCGATCTCTGAGCGCTTCCTGCGCTCATCCGCGAGCTGCTTCTGCAGAAGCTCTAGCACCCGGGAATCCTCCTCTAGCTGTTCATTCAGCCCGCCAATCTCACGGTCCTGCCATGGCATTTTACATGATAATATGTATCAATTCATATATGATGCGAATTTGATAAAAAAAATTGTCTAACCTACTTTAGTTAGCTGCACTAGAGCAATGCTCAGTTCATAAACTAAGGATAGATAATGTTTCAGGCCTTCACCATGGATGCATTGCAATTACCAGAGAGAAAAAATATTACTGCATACATCCAGCATGGTATCATGCTAGTATGTGGTGGCAAATTAGTAAGAATCGTGAACCTTTCTGTTCATCTCCTGGATCGCTATCCTCCTCATGCTCTCCACCACGTCGACATTGACGAGCTTGCGCTTCTTGCCAACCAGCCATCCTTTGGGGTATGATGCAGGCTCAAAGTCTGGTGGTGGGAGCAGCATGCTGGCGGAGTTGCGCTTGCCATTGATTGGCTCCAGGGGCTCAAAGAGCGCCTTTCGCTTCTCGGATAGGTTAGCTTTTGGATCTGGATGATTAGCACCATCGTCAGCAGTAGTGCTTGCTGCATTTGCATCATCAATCTTCATGGAATCTTCATTTGTCGCTTCTCTGGTGGCGGCGGTCTCATCGTTAAGTTCTTGCACTTGCAAGCTCCGGCCATTGGCTGGAACATACATATTGTTAAGTCAGATTGAGTGAGTCAGTGCACTTACTCATCTAAAATCTAATGCATATATTGGCATTAGAAATGATCAGATGGAAGTTATTTAACTGATTACTAATAAGTTAGCAAGAATGAGTTCTGCTGCCATTTCACTGTATTGCAACCAGTGTATACCATCCTTGACAAAGAAGCAAAGATAGAAGGGACATCCATAATGACAGCGTGGAAGTGGAACATATCATGTGTCATTCCGTGCAAGATCCAGCGTGAAATTATCCTCAAAGGCTGTAGAAAGGAGATGGGCGTTGTTTTTAACAGTTGGATGTGCAAACTAATTTACTTTAATCTAAACTAATTGGTCATTCCGAAATACTAAAATGGTCGGTACCATCAGATAGACCTAACTTAACATCCTGATAGCAACTAGTATAAAATAAATCTGGCTCGGTAAAAAACACATCTCTCTCGAGCCTTGTGTTATGCCATAATTTAATCAGTGTTAACTATTAGGTCAATCAAGACCATAGATATCTCAGCCTAGCACATACTGTCATCTGCAGTACCAAATTAGCTTGCTGCCCTCACAATTAAGCTTTAGCTGCTACCTTACCGCAAAAGGCCAAAACAGCATAATATAGAAAGAGGACCAAAATTCCCATCTCATAACAGCAAGTTAATAACTGGGGGGAATATGATATAATTTCTTGCCGCAAGCATATTCGCACGGCCACTGCTAGTGCTAGTGCAGCGCCGGCACCTGCAGTTCGTTCGTTCCAGAAAATTAATCTTGGCGGTGAAGTCTAAGCAAAGCTAAAGCGGACAGCAGCACCCACCAGTTCTCCTCGTGGGAAGGGAACTATACCACCTAATTAACCTGCACCCCAGCTGGGCGTTAATTAACGAGGAGCAGTTAGATGCACCGGCGCATGATTAACGTGCCTTGACTCCGGATTATTGTACAGGAGTGTCGTTTCTACGGTGAGCTGACAATCATTACTTCGGTAACGAAATGGAGGTTGTTTCCAGGCCGTCGTCAGCTACCCTATGATCTTTCCTTATGAGAACTACGAAAGCGATGAACCAAAAGAAGAAGCAAACGAAACGAGATTGGTCCCTACAAAATTTCAGCTAGGAATTGAGCTGAGATTGACCAGAATCGAGAAGACGCTGGGTACTAGCAGAGAGCAGGGGAAAACAATATGACGATTCTCTATAAAAAAAAGCAGTTCAAACCAGCAGGATTCATGAATTAAATTTGCCTCAATTTGCAGGCGACAAGCAGCGGCCCTTAATTACCTGGCGCGGACCTCCTCCTCGCCTTCCAGAAAATCCGCGGGGGGTCGGCCGGCGACGGCTCCTCCATGCTCCCGGCGGACCAGCCCTTCCTTCCAATTAACCCCCTGCAGCAGCAGCTACGCTGAGCACGGAGAAGGAAGAGAAGCAGGAACGAACAGAGCGGATCCCTTACCTCTCCGCGTGCGCCGGACCTGCGTCTCGTGTCCCACCGGGCGAGCTCCAAACCTCTCTGCCTCTCGCTGCGCCGGTGTGTTGCGTTATCTTGTGGTTCTTCCTGGGTGGTTGCGCCCACGCGATCTCGTCTCGAGGGGGTCGCTGCGCCTGCGCCTTGGAAGCTACTCCCACTCCCGTTCCCTTTGGCCGTAACGCGTCCTTGACGGCGGTAGTAACTTTTAACGGCTGTGGGACGTAACCGCGCAGCAGCAGCAGCAGCAACAGCAACGGGCATCTACGGTTGCCCGGCAGCAACGACCAGTGGTACCAGGCATAAATATGGGTGTTCCTTTCCGGATCCTCTGTGGCCGTTCGAAGGGCACCGACCTCGGCTCCCTTCTGTACTAAAATCCGTTTATTTATCACGATATTACTCCATTCTTTTCGGTCATTGGAGAGTACGGGGAGCACGGGAAAGAAGAACGGAAAATCCCTGTTCAAATTAACGTGGCTGTACAAAATGCTTGCCTGTTACAGTACAAAAAAAAGGGTCCTATATGAATTAAAGAAAATCGATTTTTTTGAAGACGTATTAATAAATTAAGGAGAAGAAGTATTCAGGCGCCCGCCCGATTAGATTTTTGTGGACTTTATTTCCTTATCTAGATTTCTCTCCCCCCTCTCTATTTCTCTCAATGCTTTTCTTTTTTCCGAGTCTAGACGTGTTTTCTTCCTTCTGCATCGAGCGAGCGGCGCAAGCAGGCGAGACGGAGCTCGTGACCCCGCGGCCGGTTGCGGCGAATAGGCCTGGGCGTTCGGGTAAACCGAACCGAACCTTTCGGTTCTTCGGGTTTTAGGAAACTTCAGTTCTCTGAAAATGGCAACCGATCGGTTCCTTCGAAAATTGGGAACCGAACAAATTTGGCACCGAAAAATTCGTTTCGGTTTCGGTTATAACCGAATAGAACCGAATGCATCACAGATCAACATCACAAATTCACGAATCAACAAGAAAAATCGGATCGAGGAGAAATATGCATCACAGATCAACCAAAAAAAGAGAATTCGGTCCGGCATCACAGAACAAGACTGAGTGAATGAGGAGGATGCGAAGAACTTAGGAATTGAGGAGGAGGATGCGGCGAGTGATGGAGGGCTGGAGTGGAGACGGTAGCGCGCGATGGCGCGGGTTGGCTGGCGGCGGCGTGCTGCTACAGCGAGCTGGCGGCTAGGGCTGTACGGGAGAGGAAGTCTCCTGTTCGGGAGAGGAAGCCTCGTATGGAGATTTCGTGGGGTGATGGGCTGCCTGGTAGTTGTATTAGGAGGAGTTTTGGGCCTAGCGGTAGCTGGGCCGTCCTTGGTTAAAAATTTGGTTTTCGATTTTCTCGGTTAACTGAGGGTGATACCCGAATTGACCGAGATAATTTCGGTTTTTTCATATTGCCAACCGAATTTAGGACCGGTTTCTTCGGTTTCAGTCTATTCGGCTTCGGTTCCGGGTTTTTCGGTTCCGGGTTTTTCGGTTCGGTACATTGGTTCTCGATTAATATGCCCACCCCTAGCGGCGAAGACGGCAAGGGTACTCAGGTCCGAGCAAGAGATGATGCGACAAGGTGACGATGGAGAAGAGGTAAGCCCCGACAACCCAACTTAGGATTAGAGGGGTAGGGTTGGCCAGTCCGGAAAAAATCACCAGATCCCTGGCTTAGAGGGATGGCTGATGCGGCAGCGGCAACAGTTGGGGCCCCGTATTCCGCTGGCGCCTAACCGCGCGGACCGATTAGTTTTTTGTGGGGAAAAATCCGCCTGGGCCTACTTCCTTTCCTTATCTAGATTTCTCTCGTTCCACCTCTCTCTCGATGCTTGTCTTTCTTCCGAGTCCAGACGTGTTTTCTTCCTTCTGGATCTACCGAGCGGCGCAAGCACGCGAGTCAGAGCCCGCGCCCCTGCGGCCGGTTGTGTCGAAGATGGCAAGGGTGACTCAGGTCCGAGCAAGAGATGACGCGACAAGTTGGTGATGGAGAAGAGGTAAGCCCCGACAACCCAACTTAGGATTAGGGGTAGGGTTGGCCGGTACGGAGAAGACCACCAGATCCTGGGATTAGAGGGATGGCCGATGCGGCGGCGGCAACAGTTGTGGCCGCGTATTCAGCTAGCGCCTAACCGCGCGGCCCGATTAGTTTTTTTGGGAAAAAATCCGGATGGGCCCACTTCCTTTCCTTATCTAGATTTTTCTCGTTCCCCCCTCTCTTTCGATGCTTGTCTGTCTTCCGATTCCAGACACGTTTCTTCCTTCTGGATCGAGCGAGCGGCGCAAGCAGGCGAGTCGGAGCCCACGACCCCGTGGCTGGTTGCGGCGAAGACAGCAAGGGTGACTCAGATCCGAGCAAGAGATGACGCGACAAGGTGACGATGGAGAAGAGGTAAGTCCTGACAACCCAACTTAGGATTACGGGGTAGTGTTGGCCAGTCCGGAGAAAACCACCAGATCCCAGGCTTAGAGGGATGGCCAATGCGGCGGCGGCAACAGTTGGGGCCGCGTATTCCGCTGGCGCCTAGGAAAAAAATCCGGCTGGGCCCACTTCCTTTCCTTATCTAGATTTCTCTCATCCCCCCCCCCTCTCTCTCTATGCTTGTCTTTCTTCCAAGTCTAGACGTGTTTCATTCCTTTTGGATCGAGCGAGCGGCGCAAGCAGGTGAGTCAGAGCCCGCGACCCCACGGCCGGTTGCAGCGAAGACGGTAAGGGTGACTCAGCTCCGAGCAAGAGATGATGCGACAAGGTGACGATGGAGAAGAGGTAAGACCGACAATTAACCCAACTTAGGATTAGGGGGTGGGGTTGGCCAGCCAAAGGCCTAGCTCTGCGGCCCAAACAAGGCGACCTCCTCTCTTTTTCTTTTCTAAAATCGACCTCTCTTCATTATTTAATCTTTCTTTCAGAAAATAAGTAAGAACCAGACGATATATTCTAGAAACAATACAAATCAAATACGGAGTAATACAGAGTAACGAGCATGTTAATGCATGACATCCATGAGAAGTTCCCAGAAGTTGATGCTCATCCACACAGCATGCGAGATATTCAACTTTGAATTTTGATATGAGCCACATATGCCACCAATAATATTTCTACCAACAAAGACGAGACATTAACCATCTCCATATATGCATTCTAAAATGACTTCTTTTTAATCCTGTACCACAGATAATCCAGACAAATCGATGATACTGATTAGTGATCAGTGTGCTGTCGCAGAATCAAGACAAGCAATACACTGAGAAGGCTCGGCGAGGCCATATACAGCCTCGATGCAGCTGCTGTGAAATGTGTGATGGCATACCAGGACCGCCACAACTGGAGGAGCAGAAGCATCATGAACAGCGCCTCCCTGTGGCTGGAAAGCGACATCAAGCTTGCATAGCGCGCACCTTGTTCCCAGTGGCTCGATCGCTGGCGCAGGCACAGACGCATCATCATCCTCAAATAGAGCTGAAAATGAAATGGCGAAATTATGATTAACTCAACAGGTACGGGCTTAGACATTCACCAGACTATCTCTGCTTCGTACTGGGAAAAAACATGAATTAACGCTTCGGAGTAATCCAGTTTCTTGTGGTTCTTTTAACTAGCGTACTAGAATTTTACCTGGACCTTTGATGTGAAGCCCTGGTTGCGAATTTGCCAATTTATATTGCTGCAGCAGCTGCTCTTGCTGCTTGATTAACAACGCCCTTGTGTAAGCAGGATTTGAGAGAACATTGGAAGAATCCTTCACATTCCCAATTTGTAGCTTTGGTGTGACCATTGGACCGGGTGCACCAGCCAGCCCGCTGACCTGGCTTGTGGACACAGGTATCTTGGTAAACTTCTGCCGGTTATCAGTTTGCACCTGCTGTCTGGGCAATGTAATGACTGGAGCAACCAACTGATTGACCTGGCTTGTTCCCTTGCCAACAGCCTCTGTAATGGCTGGAGCAACCAACTGATTAACTTGTCTTGTTCCACCGGCAATAGCTTCTGTAATGACTGGAGCAACCGGCTGATTGACTTGGCTTATTCCACTGCCAACAGCTTCTGTAGTGATGTTAGAGTCTTTTGCAGTCTCGAGTTGCAGCTGATGAGCAAGCAATGGAGCAATTGACTGACTGACATCGTCTGTACCAGCAGGAGACCCGTTTGCCAACACACTGGCCGAATCCTTTCCTAGTTCAGTTTTTGGCTTCCCCACATACAGTGGAGCAGCTGATTTAGCACCCTGGTTTCTAGTAGTGGGTCTTCCTTTTGAGACTACATCAGAAGAGCTCTTGCCACTTTGCAGCTTCTTTGGTGGCGATGGGATGACAGCACCATCCAAGTGATCACCCTGGCTCGGGGATTCCTCAGTTCTGTTCTTTTTACCTGAATAGAAATAAAGTTAATCAAAGTTTGGAATATGATATGGATGATAAAATGAGTTCGCAAAGCCTGCAGGACTTCACCGCTGCAAACATTTCGGTTAGCTTTCAAAGCTGAATCTTTAGCAGCCTGGGAGGAAGCAACTCGCGAGCGCTTAGCAGTAGGGTTAGTTGTAGGAATGTTTGCCCGCTTTAGCTCTTCACTCGGAACAGCAGGCTGAGTAAGAGGCTTCCAGGCAGATCTAGTCGCTTCATGAGGGGTCCGAGAACGGGTTGCAGTGGCTCGTGATGCAGCTGACTGGGTGCTAAAGCAAGCATCTGGAGTACTTTGACAGCTGCTTGTGCTATTGACTCGTTCCTTGGCATCAGATGAAGCAGCAACAGCAGGAGGCATACGGGTCATAGACCGAGTAACAGGACGAAATACCTGCTGACAGGCAGGTGTGCTGCATGATGGCTCAGAGAGGCCGGAGTTGCTGCTCACTGGAATGGAAACCAAAAGTTAAAATACAACATTTAACATTATGTATCATATGGAAGTGTGCTGCTAGCTGATATTAACTTGATGAAGTGAGAAGGTATGGTTTAAAAAATATGGAAATATTCATAAGAAATAAAGCCACAAAACTTTATGCCAGTAGCAGCTTGGGAAATGAAAAACAGTTCCTAATAATATATAGGTGTCCAGTTCCTATAACAAACGCTGGCATTGGTACATATTGATCCAGCCTTAAATATAAAATACGTTACGAAGCAAATGGAACCAACTTTGAATTGCTAGACCATAATAGGAACAATAACCAGCTATGTTAGAGATGTCACATATGTGTAAACAAAAACATTGTCCCTATGAAATCCTAGTAACTAATCCATAATAGGAACAATAACTTCCCAGCATTCCGATAACTTAACACGTAGATAGGTTCCAGCATGAATAAATAACACTTCTGCACACTACTAAAGAAAGCCATAAACCAACAAAACACAAAGCATTGTTATGGGAAACAAATCAACTAGCAGCGCAAATTATCAACATATGTTCTTCACCTGCACACATACATTTCAAGCTAATCCGAAAAAGGACAGAATTCTACAAGACTGGCACCCAAGAAAATTAATCAGTTAAAAACAACCTAGTAAGAATTCTACAACCAATTTCCACAGAGTTACATCGATCTAATTGCAAATGCCCTAACTCAGCAATAGGAATTCGTGCACAAAATGAGCCATCAAAGGGACAAATCATTTATGACATTTCCCAGTTCCGCGGTAAATCCAATTCCAAGAAACATCTTTCCAGCTTCAGATTTCATTCTGATGCTCAACCTCTAATACCACCGTATCTATTGCCAATTTAAGAAACACCTAAATAACCTGTCTATTAATCGCCGTACACAAGGGTGGCAAAATTCTAGAGCCAAGATCAGGGCCCGATTGCGCAATACCAGATGATATTTCTCCATTCACAGCACCAGAACCACTTAATTGGGGAGAGATCAGTATCCGATCACGGTCCTCCCAGCAATCCATCCACCCTACGACACGAACCCATCGTCCTCAAGCACGCACATCTAAACGAAATCCCCCGGCCAAAACGACCGGTATTCCGCAATCATCCCAGCGCATTGCGTCGGAAACACCAGCCCGCGCTCGCTGGTAAAAGATCAACGCGGGATCCTATCAGGAATAAAAACCCGAAAACCCCCCCAATCCCGTGGTGGGGGGGATCGGCTGCCGCTGTTCTTACCGTTCTTGGCGGCGGCCGCCGGTCGGCTCGCGGAACCAGACGCGCGCGGCATTGGATTGGCGAATCGGCGGCGCAATCGAGAGAAATCCGAGGAGAAAGCCCTAAATTTATTCGATAATTTCCCTCTGTGTTTTTTTTTCTTTCGGGGGGTGAAAGGGGGAAGGGAGGAAAAGAGGAGAAGGGGGGACGCGGCGAGGGGAGGAAGACAAGAAAGACGGGGGAGAGGAGAGGGTTAGGAGATGGCGGCTTATATAGGCTTCGGATGTGAGACGTACGAGCTGGGCCCACGGCTCAGGTTGGCGAGGCGATGGTCTGTGCGGTGCGGGCGGCCGTGCCTTCCTGGAGGATGGGGCCCATGTGGAGGTGAAACAGCATATCTCACAGGATGCGATTGTGGTGCGGCTACTCTTCTCGGCCCAATTTCCTAATTACACAATTTTCTCATGCATAAAAAGTCGCAGAGCCACCAAAAATTCCTTCTTGCTTGAGAGATAACGAAAAGAAATTCTAGGTAGCATTGACATTGCACATAAACTCTTCATTGTTATGCCAAATTTTAGAATGGCTTGTATTGTGAGCCAACAGGAGTAACAACATCTATGTTGATGATTTTAAATGGATTGCAACCCACCATTGGTTCATCATGTTGACGGTGTTAAATTTTATTGTCTTCGTCGTTGAAAACTCGTGCATACCTTAAGAAGGTGTCACGGTTCTTGATGGTCATGATAAGTATGTTGTCAATTGTCCGTTACATGCCTCCGCAGATCAGGGCGGAGGCAGGAAAAGAACATAGAGAGGGCCAGAAGAGAAGAGATAATTTATTGGAAGGGCCGAAACATAAAAACTGAAGTTTATAGGATAAAATTGCAAAAATTATGAAGAAAGTTAACTACAAATTCCAAATCTTAATGGGGGCAGGGCCCGTGTGCCTGGGCGCTGCCTCCGCCCTTGCTTCAGACGGTTCTCGCGAGAGGATATTTTCGTGCCATCGAATCCACCCCAATACTTATCCATCTTTGAGCTGAGTTGGTCAGCTCACTAGAGGTAAGCTAACGAGAATGGAACGACATATAAAGTGAAATACTAGTAGAATTGAATACTGCTAGCGAAAAAGCATTTATATTTATTCTATCTACTCGGTTTTTATATGAGAGGGGATCACACCGCATGCGGGAAGTTTTTATGGAGCAACAATCTGACTTCATTAAATAGGTAACGGTTGGCAGCATGCCGGAAGAACTAAATCGGACAAAAATAACAAAGCTTCTGGATAATCAAACGGGCCACTCAAATGTTGTTCCGTTTGAAGGACTAGACAACTGTAACTTCTTTTGTTGGGATGGACAGTTGTAACTTCTTTATTATGGGAGATGAACCGTTGTAACTGTGAACTGCATGTACTCTTTTTTAAGTAAATCATGCCCAGTTGGCCTAGAAAAAAAGTAGCGGACGTGACTTAGCATTTCGTCGTGGATACTTTTTTTTAGAGGATTTCGTTGCCCACCCCATATCGTTAAAGGCCATTATCTTCAACCTCACCCCATAAACACAGCCCACACGGCGTGCAAAACAATCAGCAAACAGGCCATTTCCTCTCAAAAAGAGAAGATGCAGACAGCCCAATCTGTTCGCCGCGGGCTATCAGGTCACCCATGAAATCACCAATCCAGTGCCGGGCCTCCTCGCTCGCGCGCGGCAACCCGGGGTCTCTGCGGAGAGCCGAGGCGGGCAAGGAGGAGGGCTCGGCGGGATCAGGAGACGCCGCCGCCGCCCCCTCATCAGCCATCTCCGCTCTGGGGAGGAGGCCGCGGCCACGAGAATCTAGGTGAGCAGCGAGTCCCATGCTGTTTTTTTTTTCGCGGGGTTCGTGCTTGGTGGGGTGCTGTTCGGGGGCGCGCGCGCCATGTCTGACGCCCTTTCTGTTTGTTCTGTTTTACAGTGCTTGCAGTTGTTGTTTCGACTGGAAATGGAAATTCAGGTTGCTTGCAGGCGTCCCTTCAGATGCTCGAGGTTTCTCATACAGCAAGCGGTTCAGGTCAAGTCGGCCATGGTCGGCAATCAGCAGCCGCGTGGCAAATGATCTGGTGGCGTGGCTCACCGAGAGGAACAGGCGGTCCAATTTCATCGATCTGAATCCCGACGCAAACCCTGCAAAACCACAGCGGCGTCAAGGTTATTGTCCGGTCCCTAACCCAGGTCAGCAACTGCAACGGTACTGCAGCGGTTGATCACTCGAGTGCCAATTTCTTCTCGCTGAAGCGTGAGGCGGTCCATCCATAATCCATATAGTATCATTTACCAACCTATGCGAACATGATTGCTCTCAAGTGTACAGACAGCCGAAGCAAAAAGAGTCCCGCAGCTGCTTTTTTGCTGTCTATAACTGATCCCTGGACCCTGATGGTGGTAATTAACTTTGGTTTGGTGTTTTCCAGGCTATCGATGGTCACCCAGAGTGTAACAAACGGTCCAGCAAAGTCCACTTTATGACAGGGCGGATACTGCAAATTATCGGTGAAAAGGGGCATGGAGAGGGTAAATTAATGATCTGTGATCGATTGCACTAATGCCTAGTAACAACTGTTGCATTTTTCTAACCCCTCGTCAACCTTTGCCGATTTTCAGGTCGTCGATGTTGATACCCTAATCGATCCGAAGGGTGTGTATTCAAGGTCGTTGAAGTGTGATTTACAAAACGGAGTATGTTCACCCTCCGTTCCTATATTCTTGTCGTTGTTTTAGTACAAATTTGAACTAAAACAACGACAAGAACTTAGAAATTAACGGAGGGAGTAACTTGCTGGATCAGACCTTGTGGATGACACAATTATTCTCGTTATCTTAAATAAAGAGAAAAAGGTCCAAACTATCATGATACAGAGACACATTCGATATTGGATGTTTAGGGTAAATGATTTTCACCAAAACAGCACTGTTCTATCCATATTTGACCAGATATGACCTATGACAGAAAATATACTGGCTTCGTTGAATAGCAAAGGCTGCACGATTCCATTATTGCTTTCAGTCTGTTCATGATATCCCACAACAATGATCAAGGCACAACCTTGATGATTGCATGCAACAGCATGGTGCTCCAGTAGCCATAAAGTTTTCCTTAGAAAGGTATACCTCTTAGAAATCAAAAGTTAATGGTAAAAAAAAAGCATTTTGAATCTCTCAAAAGCAGTTTGCGTGTGTTCTAGAAAAAAAAAATAGTATGCTGAAGGTTCAGTACTTAAGTAACCATGGCTCTGCATCACTCAGCTTAAGGTAAATCCTGAAGGTAATAGCTTTTTGAGTACACAATTGTCCAATAAGTGAGGTAGATCTTGCGATTTTGTTTCTAAGGTATGACTAAATAAACTGTTTCCCTGAAATGTTAAGTTCCAGTAACAAAAGTTACAACTGGTGCCATATACCGTCGTTTAACCCACATTGGAATCCTGGTCGCACACCAGGACTTTCTGGCATATCATTATCATCCAAGTATGCTGTATAGCCTGTGAGCATTTACCAATTTAGCAAGACAGTGAGCGCATTGGACATTTCAACACGATGTGCATTTACTTGCAGATTCTCCATTTCTAGTATCTGACGCTGCAGAGCAGATGGCTTTAATTATGTGGCACTTTCAGGTTGAAATGTTGGATAGCCTATGATATTCACACCACATATCCAAGAGCTAATCTAAGTCCAGCAGTATGGACTATGGAGGCTACCCCTGTAAGTTCATCTATACCATTCTATGAACTGTCTGCTCCTAAAGTTAGCCCTACCGTATTTGGTATTCAGTCAATTTACTATCCCTTCCTCTTCCATATACAATGCTTTTTACTTAGTTGTCATTTGTTGCTTGGGTGGCAATCCCCATGACACAGTCCAGAAGCTCTGCATTTATTTGTGCCCTTAAGAGATTACTAAATCAAATGTCACATTTACCCTTATGCGCATTACTTTGTGCATCCACTAGTTTATTTGCAGGATCATGATTGTGGCATGTGATGACAATGGGAGTATGAGGTACTATGGTTACCTTGCTGTAACTAAAGATCCATGTGCGACGATTGACTTGTAGATTTATGGGCATTAGAACCAGAAAAACCACCCATTCCTGTTTAGTTTCTCAATATTTTTGCAATTTGTGATAAGTTTAAAGTTACACAATATGTGACATGATCTGCTGTTTTTTTCCCTTTACCTTTCCCTGCCATTACTGTTGTTATGGTCCCGGGTACATAGTTCCATTTGGACACATTGAAGTCATTCAGATATGCTATGATCTTCTGTTAATTACTAGGATGTACTGCATCAATTATTACAGAAATACACACGTTCGTGCATTCTTCTATAGAATTATAGCAGTACTGTCGTCTGGCATTAGTTATGGCTCTAATTAGAGCCGTAAAATATAGAGTATAAATTTCTCTTTTAAACTACAATTCGCATCTTAAATTTATATAGAGTATAACAGATGCTGCATCACCATAACTATCGCATAACTTTCCCATTTAGTTTCTAGCCGCTAACACTGCAGTGATACAAAGCCTACAGCTTCTTTGATATTATTTACCATCGCAGCCTAATTAATTAAGTTTGCTTGTTGGTACTATAATTTTGTGAAATGTTACCAGAAATGTGTATCCTTGTGATGCATTTGCCGTCTAGTTAAATGTAGCAGTAGTGTGCCTTTCTGATGCTGGTCCCAGGCTTGCCATAAATATGCAAATTTCCATTTCATCTCCAGGCTAAGCAAAGCTAGAATTCAGCACCGGAGGGTCCTGTTCCAGGCAGCCACATTTAAAGCCGCTGTGCTCCGTGGTTCTTCAAAGGTGAGATTTGTTGGTATCTCCGGTTCTGGTACATATAGATGGATCCTACTACGGATGAACTGATTATCAGATGAACAAGGGAGCAAAACATTTTGGAAGCGTCGTGCCAGGAGAGTAGACTTGTATTTGTAGTTACATAGCCATGAAGACTTGTTAACTCAACCTTTTCTTATTTATGAAAATAGTAAAAAAAATGCCCCATTTAAAATATTATCAGATGAACACGAGGCGCGGGTCTGTTTTGAGAATTAAGATCTGCGTAAATAACAGTCTCTCTTTCCTAATTGAGAGCATGATCTTATGATCCTTTAGGTAAAAGATGCTGCTCAATCTGCAGAGTGTCACGCTGACTTATTTTAGACGTCATTATGCAGCACTGTCGCACTGATGAACAAGCTGATGCGTGGATCATCTGTATTGCCGCGTTGGACTTATCATCTGAAATACCCTGCCTTTTGTTGGATGCACAATCAGGAGCTCCACTCTGGCTCTGCCTCCTCAGCTTTTAGCAGGCAATGTGAGTTGCATTCTCTACCTGGACCAGTCTCATCCAACTAGAAATCTGGCCATCCACCAATATGGCCGCCAAATCTGGCTTCCACTTTTAACAGTACTGTAGTTGGCAAAAGCAGAGGGCTATTTAGCAGCAGTAACTTGGTGAAGGTGCAGCTCATTAGGGCCATTACCAAACGTCCAAACCTACCACTACAACTCTACAAGAGTAGTAGCAGTGACTGCTAACTAGAGTTGTACTACTCCTAATCACTACAGTGGGAGTACTATTCTTAATGATTGATAACCCGTCTGTTTATAAATGCACGTAGTTCTAAACATGACAACGATTTTAAACATGCAGTTTCGACTGTTACTTTCATTGTAAACATGCCAAGTTTTTTTTTGACATTACAAAAAAATCCCCCCATGAAACTAACAATATTATTTTTCACATGACAAGTATTTTTATTTTTCATGTATATTACTGATCAAAGTTGGAATAATTTGACAGTAGACTTTCTAAATCACCAATCTAGTAGTATTTCCTAACCGATCCAAAGTGGTATAGTACTCCTCTTCCAAGTTTAACACTGCTGCTGCTCCCTCTGCAATATGCATGCTTTCTTTCCCTTGCCGTGTTGTGTCTCTGGCTGGCCAGCATTTCTGTAGCGGAAGCATCCACCTATTTACCACTTATCACGGACCACTTGGCTCCAGTAGGGTTTAAACCAAGCAGCTTTCTATTGACATGGACACCTTGCCCTTTTGCAGGTGACCTGAGCCGCGTCTGTGTATGCTGTGCTGTGTGCCACTGCCAACCCTCTCAGCGGCTCCCTCCAGTTAAAAGGGGACCTCCTGGTACGACCTCTCCCTGTTTCCTCCTTGTTTTGTTTTTTGCTTTCACTTTTATCGTACCCCCCAAAAAACAAGGTCCGGCCTGTGACTTCGCACCGGGAATGTCTTTGTGCTGTAGCTGACGGCGACATCGCAGCAGCTTAATTGCTAAAGTATATATTACTTGCCATGTTCGCAAGCAAGTCTATAACTTAGGATTTAGGAGGCTGTTCTGTTTGTAGATACGCTAGTAATAATAGTAATCGTGTAAGATCTCCTTAAAAAATATGCATGCAAGATCGCGAGCTAGCTAAGCTAGGCATGATGTGAAATGCCGGCACATGCCGGCTATGTGGGTTATTGTATTTGGGTAAAGTGTGGGCTTTAGAATTGAAATATTGGAGAGGACATGCGAGCTGAACCGCACCCTGTTGGCAAGGCTTGTTGTGGTACAGCTTGCTTGCTCGGGTTCAATCTTTGAATAGAAATTTATTTAACTGACCTCTGGTTTAGATCAAACACTCTTTTCACTAAAACGTGCACATGTATAGATATACCGTGTTCATTTAGCGGGCAATTTTTATGCTGGTGATGGTGTCTGCTGACAAATGAACACAGCTTTATAATATGTTTTCACAACTGTTTTCGAAGAATGCACTATGGTTGGATAACTACAGAATTATACTGTGTGTGAACGCACAGTATAGCCAATATAATTTTCATCAAGATTTATATGGGATCCAAGAACACAAGGGATAAATGATTATGGGAGGTGTGTGCGGATCAGAATTACACATGCAAAAAATACTTGCAATGTTTGTATGTTTTGTTTTTTAAAATCGGAAACTGATTTCATGCGACAGTATTACAAAAGTATTTAGTCAATGCCAGAGAGGGTGGAATCGATCTGGAGTTATATAAGTTTTTTTGTTAAACGCCCCTGCCTCCCCTATGATAGCAACAGGCTGGAAAGTTGAAACCTAGTACTATCTAGTAGAACAAAAAGTGGAAAGGAGATCTCATTATGTGTACTGATCTCATTAGAAAATGAATCTAATACTCTCTCCGTTCTTAAATTCTTGTCGTGGTTTTAGAATATCAAGTTATCTCATGGACATGTAGGGTGAGGGCAAATTTTGTTTTTTACTCGGGGCCAGGGCAATTGTTAGCTGAATTGAAAAATGTAAGACAGGCGCACTGCTTGCTGATCATGTCAGATTTCGCAATTTAAGGCAGAAAAGAAAAAGGAGAAATAGCCAACCTGGTTCTCTCAACCCATTGGTGGTATTCAAACATCTCGAGCATCTACTCCCAGTGAATTTATTTTACAAACCAGCTGAAAACCCTTGACTGGAAAGGAAAAAGAGTAAGGGCCTTTTGATTCATAGGATTGGAAAAGTAAAAGAATAGGAAAAATGTAAGATTGCAATGTCATGTTCACTTGAGCTCTATAAAATTTTGTTTGCATCAAAGTTTGTTTGATTGGACCAAAAGATTTATTCGAAAAGGTTGGAGTGAATGTAAATTTATGGAATGTAGCACAAATAATTTTTTAGGAAAAATTTCTATAGGATTTAATCCTACGAATCAAACGATCAACATAGAATTTATTTTTTTAAGGATTTCAAGCCTTCAAAATTCGTATGTAAATCCTTTGAATGAAAGGAGTCCGGAGAACAGAGATTCGGAAGAAAGGTGCTTGCCACAGGGAGGACTCCTTTTCTCCCCCAACAGCAACACAACGGTACGATCTCATCAGTGGGCGAGCTGGTGGCCGTAGTAGACCGCCGTGGAGCGCCGTGCCGTGCAAGTTTTTAAATCACTCACTTAGTACTCCTAGATACAATATCAATTTCGAACTCATTAATTAAACACTGCACTCAGCAAGAAGAAAAGAGAAATGATGCTTCTAATGAAGACTACATAGGAGTAGCCACTTATTACTAGCCAGTGTGATCCCAGTGGAGGAGAAGCAAGCAAAAAAAATTGGAAAGGAAAAGGTGGAAAGCGGGGAAATGTACCGGGTTTCCGGTATTTATATGTTTGTTTACAGACTTTTAACCTTTAATTAACTCCACCATTTATTACTGTGAAATAATAAATTGTTTTTATATTTATTTATGTATGCGCTCCGCTCCCTCCAGGAGGAGCAAACAGCTTCCTCCCACCCACGTTGCTTTTCTCGGGGTAACCGCGAGAGCGGGAGGGACCCGTCCCGGTCGGTCTCCGTCTCCATCTCCTTCTCCCTCGTCTCATCTTCCCTTCCCTTACCTTGCCTTCCCCGCAGGGCACGCACGCCCTAGAAAGCTTCGCCGATCGAACCCGCGGCCCCGACGACTTGGACTCCTTCGCGCGACCCGGACGACTTGGATTCCCCGGCGTCGATCGAGCCACGAGGTCAGCGTCGTCAGGTCCGCCTCTCCTTCTCCATTGAATTCTCGCGCCGGCAGCGTCGTGGCCGCCTCCCTCTCTCGTTCGCGGCGGTTTTGGGGGTTCGTGCAAGCGGCTTTTTGTCCGGGCGGGGGCGCATGCGGGGCCATTTTTCCGGGGAGACGAAGCTGCCGCTAGCTGCGGCGCGATTTGTTTTTGTCTCGGATCGCTTGTCGTTGAACGCCGTTGGAATTCGCGAAAGCTGGGGAGTAAGATGTTTCGTCCTCTCTATCTATCCCCAGGACGGCAGGGCCCGGCCACCAAATTCCGCGACCGATTTCTCCCAATAATTTCCCCCATCGATCCATCCACGGGTCCGTAGTTTTCTCTTCTTCTTTTTTTTTGTCCTGATGATGGCGAATGGCTAGCGGCGGCCTGGAACGAGAGGTACTCGTCGGCTTTTCTCTTGGAGCATATCCGTTTCCTCGCGTCGGTTTCCTTGGCTGCTCTACGACGAAGACGAAGAAAGGAGAAGGCGAGAGAGAACGATGAGGCCCCGCCATCTGCCGCTCAGCGCTCCCTTAGCTAGCCGTTGCCACGCTTCTCCTCCCCAACGGCCACATTTTGTCCCCTCTCCTCCCCGGTGGCTGGTGGATTTCGTTCTTTTCAGTTTTCACCCAGCGATTTTTTTTACTAATTACCACCGATTTTTTAATGCTTTTTTTACCCGCTCGAAAGAGAAAGTTCCCCCGCTCCCATTAGTTTAGTTTAATGTAACGAGGACTCACTCGCTTCGCTTGCCTAGTTGCCTGTTGTACTAAAGCAATTTAGTTGTAATTTAGTCGCCTCGTCCGTCCTTAACCCCAGGGAAGTCGCGGCTCCTCCCCCGCCCCACCCCCATTTAATCCGCTTCTCTCTCTGTTCTCTCTCTGGGGGCGTGGCAGCTTGGCTTCGCCATTACTCGGCTTGCAGGAGCCGGCCGTGGAGTTCCCGTGAGTTGGAGGAGGGAGGAGCAAAGCCTAGACACTAGCCCGTCGTCACGTCACCACCACCAACCCGCTCCCCTCCCTCCCGAAAGAGACGCTCCGATTCATTCATTCCTACGACGCGTAGAAAATTGCGAAAGGGGAAGAGGAGGAGAATTCCTTCCGGTCCCTCCACCCCCTCCCCTTTTTTCTTTTGCACACCAAATCAATCCCATTGCCGGGGCGTCGATCTGGTCCGTGCCCTGCGGCTGCCTAAAGCGTTGTTGAATTCTCCTTCTTCTGCTTGTGCGAGATTGATCGATTTTGGGAGCTAAACGTTCGGTTGTTTGTTGTTGCTTGTGGTGTGGCAGGCACTGGCGGGTGGCGCTGTCAATGCGGGTGGATTTGAGCCCGGGCGGTGGTTGCGCGGATGGACGCCTGCGGAATTCGGGCGCCGGGGGCCGTGCTGCTGCGGAAATCTGAGCTGCCGGCGGAGAACGGTTATGCTAATAATGGTCACGACGATGCGGCGGTGAGGCGCAAGACGGCGCCGGCGACCCCGAGGAGGCACCCGTCGCCGATTGCTGGTCGAGGGTCGGCCCCGGCGGCGCCTGCTAACCCGAGGAGGCATCCGTCGCCGAATGCCGGTAGGTCGTCGGCTGGGTCGCAGGCGAAGAGGTCCGACTCCACCGAGCGGAGGTCCGCGAGCCCGTCGAGGCTGGCTTCCGGTGGCTCGAGGGCGAGCACCCCATCCAGGATCTCTGCCCCGTCGTCTCCGTCGTCCGCGCCTTCCAGCCCGTCTTCGTCGTCCTCCAGCTCGTCCACGCCGGTGCGCGATGCCATCTCGGACACGCAGAGTGCTCCGAGGAGGTTGTCCGGTGGCGGTGGCCGGGTTCCTGATGGGCTGTGGCCGTCAATGCGGAACCTCTCTTCTTCTCTCCAGCTCGAGTCAAGAGCAGGGAGGACCAGCAGTTTTTCCGCAGATCAGACCAGGACGAGGGATGCGTCGGTAGCTGACAGGAAGAGGAGTCCGATGAGAGGGAGGAGTGCCACTGAGCAGCCAGAGAATCCGCACGCCAAGGTGATTGACCACCATCGCTGGCCTGCAATGATGGGGGGCAGGGTGTCTGGGAACGCAATGTCGAGGAGTGTGGATCTCACTGACAAGATTAACAGGTCAGCTCTGTCGTCGATTCGATCACGTGGCAGCGTTTCACCAAAGGGAGGATCAATGTCCTCTGCCTCAAGTGCCCTGTCAAGAAGCATTGATCTTGCTGATAAGATCGATCGGTTAGTGTCTTCATCCGTTTCATCACGAGGGGATTCCCCAAGGACATCATCTGCTTCAAACGGCACACCTGATGCATCAAAAATCATAACTGATGGTAAAGATGTCAAACCTGCAGCCTTGCCGATTCCATTGCAAGGGATTTCTCCTGTAAGAACAGCTGTATCAGGTGGCACAAGGGCCCTGTCGAAGAGCATGGATCTTACTGATTCATCACCTGGTATTTCACCAAGTGCGTCAGTATCAAATGTGTCTAATGCTACATCACAAACTGCAAAATCTTCTGAGAAACTGATTGGACGAGCCTCTTCCCCAGCCGCATCACGAGGACGTTCACCTAGAACAGCAGCACCTGGTGGCATTGGTACTCTATCAAAAAACACTGATATCCCTGAGAAAGATAAGAGGCCAGCTTCATCTAGAGGGAATTCGCCGAGAAGACGACTTGTTTCTGATGGTGTTAATGCAATTGTGAAAAATATGGATTTTGCAGAGAAGGATAGCAAAACAGTCACCTCGTCAGTTCCATCTCGAGGGGTTTCCCCAAGAAGATTTGCTTCTGATGGGGTTGATGCTATTCCAAGAAGCACAGATTTTTCTGAAAAAGATAGCAGACCATCCACATCATCTTCACTGCGTGGGGTCTCTCCACGAAAAAGGCTTGCTTCTAATGGTATCAATGGTATGTCGAAAGGGATGGACTTTGCTGATAAAACTAACACGCCATCAGCCTCTTCAGCTGCATCACGAGGTATTTCACCGAGAAATCAATTGGTATCTGATTGTGTTGGTACTACATCAAAAGTCATGGATTTCGCTGATAAAGATAATAGACCATCGACCTCATATGCTGCATCACGAGGCATGTCACCAAGAAGAAGGCTTGCATCTGATGGTGCTAACTCTGCTTCAAATAACATCAACTTTGCTGAAAAGGATGCCAGAACTGTGCTCTCTTCAGCTGCATATCGAGGGATCTCAACAGTAAGACGTCTTGCGTCTGATGGTGCTGATACTATATCAAAGAATATGGATGTTCCTGAGAAAGATGTCAGACCTACTACTTCATCTACTTCAAGAGGTCTTTCACCAAGAAGACGACTCCCCTCTGATGGTGTCAATGCTATATCAAAGAATATAAATCTTCCTGAGAAAGATGTCGGGCCAGTTACTTCAGCTGCTTCAAGAGGTCTTTCACCAAGAAGACGGCTTGCCTCTGATGGTGTATCAAAGAGCATGGATCTTTCTGAAAAAGATACCAGACATGTCACCTTATCGGCTGCATCGCGGGGGGTTTCGCCAAGAAGAAGACTCGTCTCTGATAGTGTAGAATCTATATCAAAGAGCTCAGATTTTATTGAAAAAGAAACCAGATCTTCCACTTCATCAGTTGCATCACGAGGCATTTCACCGAGAAGACGACTTGCCTCGGACGGTGTCAATACTTTATTGAAGAGCACTGATTTTGCTGGTAAAGACTACAGGCCATCAACCTCATCAGCTGCATCGCGAGGGACTTCACCCAGAAGCAGAGTTGCCTCTAATTCCATAGACGCCCTATCGAGAAGCATCAATTTTGCCGACAAAGGTAGCAGACCATCCACCTCATCAGGAGCATCACGTGGGACTCCACGGAGAGGCGGGCTTGCCTCAGAGGGCATCGTGGATACTGTTGACAAAGGTAGTGCACAGTTCCAATCATCAGCTGGATCTGGTGAGACTTCAAACAGTAGACTGCATGGTACCAATGCTCAAGTAGAAGTCATCCAATTTGCCGAGGAAGTTAATTTGGTAACTCCAGATGGTTGTAGTGGTGATGCTTCAGAAAACTTGGATTCTGATAATGTAGGCACATGTGCATCATCCTTGTCCATTGCAGTGCAAGATAGACCGCCAAACAGCTCTATTTCTGATGGCAGTAAGGATATGTTACAGAGTGTGGATGCAACTCAAAAACATAACAGAGCCATGTCGGTAAAGATTCCATCTCGAGGAACTTCTCCAAGAAGGCGTCTTGCATCTGATGGCATTGATACTATACCCAAAATCATGGATATCACTGAGAAAGACAAGAGACCCATAACCATGTCAGTACCATCACGCGGAATGTCACCAAGAAGGACAGTAAGATCGGATACTGCTAATATAATGTCAAAAAGCATGGATTTTTCTGAGAAATGTAATGAGCCAATATCTTCAGTAATTCCATCACGATTGGTTTCTACAAGAAGAATACTAGGACCAGATGGTGCTAACGCCATGTCAAGAAGTGTGGATCTGACTGATAAAATGAGACAACCGATCTCTTCAACAGTACAATCATGTAGAGTTTCACCAAGAAAGATGCCTTCTGCTTATAATAGAGTAAAAGGAACTGAACTTTTGTCAAGCGATGTTGGCCCGGGTTCTGCCGATGATGAAAGTCAAGAGGAGAATGCTGGTTCAAGTCCAAACGCAGCTTCAAATAATTCAGAAAAAAATGCACCTCCAAAGCAGTTGGCAAGAACTTTGTCTTCACCATCACGTGGTCTATTACGCCCTTCATCACCGACCAAGGCTTCATCAACGTCATCATTTGCCTCTAGGAGGTTGCCAAGCCCATTGAGGATTAGACCTTCAACACCTGTCTCACCATGTAGTTCTGGTAGATCCGAATCTCCCTCTTCTATTCTGAGTTACATCGGTGATGCAACAAGAGGAAAGAAGAGCCCAAGCCACATGGAAGATGCCCATCAGTTACGCCTCTTATATAACAGGAACTTGCAGTGGCGTTTTACGAATGCTTATGCAGATGAAATGCTATCAATCCAGAAGATGGGTGCTGAGGTGAACACTCTAGCATTAGTACTTCCCATTACACTATCAGCGCCCATTTATCTTGCATATTTATTTTGCCATATCCTGTTATGAATTTGGAGAAAATGATATCTAATGTTTTGTCTAAACTCAAGCTCCTTTCGCTCTGTTATGTTGTCATTCTTATGCGTATTCAGGCTGTATATATGCTTAGCTCATTTTCTTACTTGATTTATTCTCTTGAAGCAGACTATGCTCTACAGTGTATGGGATACTAACTCAAGGATGGCTGACTCTATGGTTATGAAAAGGAGTTATGTACAAAGGCTAAGGCAAGAGGTCAAATTGGGAATAGTATTGAAAGAGCAAGTAAGATATGCTGACATCTCTGTTATTTTCATGGATCATGCGGGGCACTTTTTTTTCTTCTACATTGTGATTGTGCAAGGGTTTATATAATAAATTACAAATGTGGCATTCTGTTTAAAACATTAGTGAAATGCCTTGTTCTGTCCGAACAAATGCATCCTCACTGAAGTAGCTGGAGAGGAAGGAATTTCTTACCTTGCTTTTTTTAGAAAAATATAAGAAATTGGGTGTTAAATTTCTTACCATGCCTGTTTTGTCGGGATAAATTGTCCTACTAAAATAGTTGCCCTGTTTGTAGAAATATGTTCATTGTACAGAAATGTGGGGGACTTATATCTCCATTTCCAAACCCTGCCACTGGTGGAAAACTTCATTTTACATGTTCTGAACTAGTATTTCATTAAGTAAATTCCAACATATGTACTGTTTGTATGAAAGCTTGTGTTGCTTTTTAAGTGTGATCTCACAGTTGCATCCGTCATCATGATGCAGATGGACTACCTCGACCACTGGGCAGCATTGCAAACAGATCATTCTACTTCTTTGTCTGGTGCAATTGAAGCTCTTAAAGCAAGTACATTGCGTCTTCCAGTTACAGGAGGAGCAAAGGTATCAATAATTCTCCCCCAAGACATGAACCATTCTAGAATTAGATAGCATAGTACTTGAAGGTGACTACCGTAGAGAAAAGCTAACCTGTCTTGTCTACATTCTAAACAAGATTATAAATTTTGCTTTCTTTATCTGTGAAATGTGAAATGATGCTTATTTTGTACCTCTTGCAGGCTGATGTACTTACTGTTAAGAACGCTGTCAGTTCAGCAGTTGACATTATGCAAGCAATGGGCTCATCTGTTTGCAACTTGCTATCAAAGGTAAAAAATAGCAAGCCTTTTACTGCTATTGCTGCATAACAATCCACATGGCCATTTTGTTGACCAGGGAAACAATGTTAGTACTTGAAGGAAATTTAACTACTCCCTCTGGCCGGAATTACTTGTCGAAATATTACACGTATCTAAACGCTTTTTAAACATAGATACATCCATATTTGGGCAAATTTGAGACAAGTAATATGGGTCGGAGGGAGTACTCTTATTAGAACTTAAAATATTCAGGTTGTTCTTTCCTTCAGTTTCTACTCTGCCATACCGTTGCTATTTTTTTTCTGAGTTTTGTTACTGATGGAATGGGACGATTGTTTTCTATTATTGCTACACAATTTAGATTGATTCATTAATTGTCAACTCCTTTCGGTAATTAAGCATTTTCAATCAAGAACAGAGGCCTTCAGGTGACTCTAACCATTGATTCTGCTCTGCAGCTACAGGCTACACATTCTCTGGTTACAGAACTTTCATCTGTTGCTGCTAAAGAAAGCACCACACTTAATGAATACAGGGAACTCTTGGCTACAGCTGCAGCACTACAGGTACAAGCATGATGTTATTTTATTCATCTCATCATTATGTTGTTGTTTCCACATATCAAATATACTTGTTTAACTTGTAAAAACACATATGCATGCATAATTTATCTATTTCTAATGACTGTCCTTGCCACATAAGCGTGGTGTTGAGCTTTTCTACTTCCACTTCAAACATCTTTCATTTGATTACTATATCACCGGATCTCTGATCACCCACTTTATTATTTGCGGAAAGTCTTTGTGTACGACTCAATTCTTACGATTTCATTACGATATCATCAACAATCTACTAACTATGCTCAGCCCAAAGCCCAGGCCCAGGTGGCAACGCTGTTTGTTTGCTTGGCATCGTAATGAAATCATATGAGAAACATTGTACATATACTACAGTAGGGTAGTATACGCTGCTCTTCCAGGCTTCAAGCTGCGAAAAAGAAGAATATCCTATGTTGTGTAATGTAACTTATGCCCTATTTTCCTCTGAACAGGTCCATGAGTCCAGCCTAAGGACACAACTCATACAACAAACAGAGTGAACAATTTTATGTCGTTTATGTCTAACTAAGAAGATAGAGGTAACACAACATTGATTAGTTTTCTGTAACTGTACCGTCCATATGTGTATCTTCAGTTTCATTTTACCCACCTCCCCCCAGTCTCTCCTCTTCTTCCTTTTTTTCCTTTTCTTTTAGGTAGTACCTCCCAAATTTTTTTTTCATTTCTACCTCCCATGCCCTTTTCTGTTTGTACAACTTGCATGGATGAGAAGTGCAGGAAATCCATGACGTGAGCCTGTCAATGTCATTGTTTTCTTTTGTATAGCAGCCCACAAACTGGGGATGTCTACGTGCCAGAAACCGCAATCTTGTTGTAAATTATAGCGGTTCTCTGCCTTTTGTTGTAATGCCTTTCACCATCCTACTTGTATTGTGGTAACACCGTAGTAGGAGATTATCTATTGCAGGTTCCCAGTCCAACAAGGGGTGGTAACCATAACCTCTAATCTAACACTGTAGAGTAGATGACAGGTTCCTGGCATACTGACTTCATTAACCTACACATTGTAGTCACCATGTCAAGAGATGATGGCGATGCTTCCTTGATATGAAATTGTTCCAGATGTGTGAAGTGTTTTCCCATTTACTCCTTTTTGTAGCTGCCAATTCCTGAACTGTATGACCTGTTGTGATTTTGGTGATATTTTGTGAAGTACTTCCAAGGTTTCATGCACATGGAGGCACCGGTATGCTGTCGCCTGTTGTGCATGAGTGAATCTTGCACTGGTGGTGGTACTTCAGTTGATGTCGATAGCTGAACATAATTTGGTCCCCAAAGGATGTAGTGCTGGTTTAAGCATTACGCCATCTTCGTGCATTGCTTAGGTTGATGGCTATTGGTTAGCCTATATTCCCTCCTTTGGAGAGTGTGGGGCGCATGATGGTAGCGAGACATTTTCCTCCTTTTGACTTTTGGCCTATTATTATATTGTTCATATAAACTGATGCTATCTCGTAGATCGCTAACTTTTATGGCCGTTTTCTACTGGGGATAGCCAAGCGATTCGGTCATTGATGATGTAGATATATATTCGAGCGGAGGCGTCATATAATTTACATTATCAAATTCATTTGAATTTGGAATTTTTTGTGCCTAGATTTTGCACATTTTCGATTCAAAAGAAGTTGGAGAGCCACATTAAAGTGTCATTCACTAAGAAAACTGTAAAGCCAGATGGTGGCCAGATCTGGCTGGCCCATAGCCTTAGCAAACAATTGGTTGTGCGATACTACGTAACATCCACAGAAAGAAAATAGTTTCCACCCCGCGGAAGATAGCACGATAGCCTCTTATTATGCCCTTCCAGCGCAAGGTCAAAATCTGAAAGCAACCATTCGATAAATAAGGCACAACTGATCTTCTCTACAATGACAACACTAAAACAAAAAACGTGTAGACAGCTAGGCCGCGCCGGACCTCTCTTATCAATTACCATTACTGGTACCCGATGGTTGCACGATTCCAAGCAGACTGTGGATTCTATCTGTGCATGCGAATACCAGGCTTGGATCCCAAATGTAAAGATGGCAGCCAGCAACTTCTTGACAGTTAACATCACAGGGTCATTTGTCCTGACCACCTAGGCAAACGATGGTGGTCGTCTGGTCGATCGTTTTACTGTTTTAGCATAGCAGGCAAGGGCAGCAAGTTCAAGTACAGCAGAAGCACCCTTGTATTTACATGAACAGTGTTGGTACCTGCAATCATCAGGTAAATGAATTACGTCAGGAAACAGATTTTAGAACCCTGCGCCCGCGCTCCATTTATCATGAAAAGCACTTTGCACATTTAAAAGAAGAGGCAGTACGATTTCCAGTCAGGAACTTATAGGCTTCAGTGCATGTCTATGAAGTATTTGATCATGTAGCAAAGCATCCACTGAAAGCAGGCTCGGCATGTGTTGGCTTCTCAATGCATATGTTTCATTAAATTCCACATCTAATCCTCTTCCCTTTCCTTCTGTATTTTTCTAGTCAAGTTGTCACTTTCAGTAAGGTTTATCAATGTCAAATCAAGATGATTGCTCTCATTATATGGACTTTCATAAGAGAGAATGTGATAAAAAAAATGAAATATGTCAAAGTGAGTTTTTGGTTGCCATCATGTAATTTGTGTTGTTCCAAAAGGATGCTCTTCCTCTCAAAAAAAAGGATACTCAAGTACACAGCGTAAATAGGAGCATCAAGAAAACCAAATGATATTAGCTTGGATAAAATGTAAGAAGTTGTATTGTTTAGAAGTATAGAATACCTTATAAAATCATAGATGGTGCCCCTGCCCTTTACAGCTAAATCAAACATTTGCAGAGACTTCAGCCTCAGGTTCCTTACTTTCCTCCAGCTGTTCTATCACAGGCTCATCCCCATCCAACGCACTTTGCTCTAGTTGTTCTACCACAAGCTCATCCCCGTCCAATTCATCCTCTGATTGGTCCGTCTCTTCTTCTGCAGTGTCCTTTTTGTTCACCCCATCCTGTTCTTTCTGTATAGCTAGCTTATTGGGCACAAGAATCACATATATGTTCCTTTCCGCAAAATTCTTACCTCCTTCCGTCGCTAGCTGAAATATATGACGAACAAAAACTAAAAGCTTGAAACTAGCTGATTGAACCAATAGGTTATATGTGCTATAGCTAAAAGTGGAGAAAAATGGAATAGTTGATTGCAAGAGATAAATTGCAGATTTACGCTCTTATTCCAGGCACGACAAACAAAGTATAAACTAAATTACCTCACCAACATCAGTTTGGAATCTTCTGATAAGTTCAATCGCTTGTTTTTTGTACAAATTCTCCCGGCCTTTCAAGTTAACCATTATCTTAACCTGGACGGGCAGTCTAAAGTAATTAGTTGCACTGCCCAAAAAAATATATAATAATAAATCATTATTATTAGTATCACCTTGTCACCAGCTTTAAGGAATTTCTTTGCAGCTCTAAGCCTCACACTGTAATCATGAATATCAATGTTGTACCTGCCAGCAGATGTAGAAAGCTTTGTCCGTCACTTTAAGTTATAAAGAGTCAGACACATACATCTATTGACTTATTTATTTACAATGATACATCTATTGATTTACTATTTAAGAGTTTTATGATGCCACAGACCAACTGACTTTAGCAAATACTTTTCACTCCATCGTGCGAAATAGCTCGGGACAGTTCCAACCAATCTGTATAAATCAGTCTTTTGATTCCATTATGTGAAATAACTCAAGCCTAATCCGACCATGTTTATCGAAATAGCTCCAGTCTTTTACACAATAGTACACTAGAAGCATGAGGGTGAATAACTGATTGCTTTATTTTAAATAGAAAGGACAGTTGCTATACATATGACTTGCTAAGAGAAATATCGACAAGATACATACCCCATTTTCAGCTCTTTCAAGCCCATGCGTTTTGCTGCAGAGACAACCAATGAACAAGTATTAGCATAGGGGACACATATTTCGATGGGAAACAAGAAGAGTTAGAAAAGTTTACCAACAGATCTTTTCTGCTGAACTCTTTTCTTCTTCTGTTGTTCGTACTTGTGTTTTCTGTACAAAACAAATATAAATAAATGCAAATAATCCTAAAGGGAAGAATCTGAATAAGAAAAACAACTGTGTAAAAAGGTAAACCCTCACTAGCACCAAAGGTATTCAGATATTGAGCACATAAAAGTATAAAACTACTCCGTCCGTTCATAAATGTGTGACTTCATTAACTTTGACCACTGATATGTACAGATGTATTAAGATTGAACATATAAAAATCATGTCATTAGATTTTCTATGACAAGTATTTCAATATATAACATTTCATTCTTGGTTAATATATATTACTGGAAAATATGATGGCCATAGTTGCTTATGGGAGACCATGACTTGCCCAAAAACATCATATATTCTTGAACAAGGTGCTGTCTGCCAATATGACTGACAACCACGTATTGAGAGAAAAGCCTATTACTGATATAACTTACAGGTTCCATGCACATGTTACATAAAGAGGAGAAGCAGCGTTCTAGCAGATAGATACGAGCTGCAGGGTATTGTTTATTTAACCGAACAATGATGAAATTGATAATTCATATACGACCTCTATTTTGATTAATGGAGTTCGGCCGCTGTCAGGCGAGCGATTGGAAAAAAGATATACCTAAGACCTCCGTTTTGACACCATCATGAGAAAATTTGTCAAGACAAACTGAGCTCTTGAGATTTGAATCATGTGCAATGTATAATCTTGTTTTACAGAGTGGAACCTAAAACATTTCTAATTGTACTATCAGATAACCTAATTCCATTATGGAAAATGATCGAATAAGAAGTGAAATTGTCAGGTGCAACGTAGTAACGTACTTGTAATCTTTCTCTTCAAAGAGTCGAAGTACCGGAGGATCCCCATCTAGTGATAATATTGCCTGCAATTAGAAAATATAAGCTATACTGATCTGTGTAAATTCTGGCACTAATAATGTGTTTCACGCAAATTATTAGCACCTCCGCAGAAATACTGCAAGGGTATGAAATCCATTATTTACTGGCTGGTTTGCCACTGCTAAAAGCTGTTATTGCATGCGCAAAATTTGGTAAATTGGACAACTCTAGAGATTAGGAGCATTGAGCTAATTTGCAAAACTCACAAGTTATTCAGTCACCTATGCATTACCAACACACTTCTCATATTCAAAAGCCAGGGTTTAAGGTGTTTTTTCATTTAATTTAATATCAGGTCATTCCTGAACATGCCCTTGCTAATGAACTTCATGTTCTAATTCGGACAACTTTATGCTGGAAATGTACACTTGAAGTGAAACAATCTAGGAGCCCGTGGGATGAAGAGTGTACCAGTATAAGATCATTTTCATCTGCAATTTTAACTGCCTCGCTTACAGATAAAACACCAACCTACAGGATGGAAAAATGAAGTTGCATTATAAAATGATCAGGAGAGAATATAGTTACGTAGTCAGGTATGTGGTTTACCATTCTTTTCTGGGCATCCAATAGCCTTACAGTTGAGGACCTAACAAAGATAGGTGGTTCAAACGTTAGAAAAGGCATAAAATGATTAAATAAAATCACAATTGCTACATGGTATCTGCCTCCCAGATGCCTGCACCTCAGTTCCACCCAACTTCCTAAAACCTACTCCCTCCGTCCCATATTAAGTGACTTTCTATTACATGTATCTAGACACTTTTTAGGCATCGATACATCCATATTTGGATAAATTTGAGTCACTTAATATGGGACGGAGGGAGTAAATTATTTGGCATCCCAGCTAACACGCACCAAGCTCTTGAGGACGGCCTCTTCCATACGATTGTTTCTAAACACAGTTTACTGATGAAATCACCTAGAACATATGAGCATTTGGGAACTCGCGTGGTAACATTTAATACCAGAAACAGTCCAACAAACCTAACATTCATCTCCGAACGGACTAATTACATGGAACCACTCAGCATTTGATACCGCGAACACGTGAAACATGAAACAGCGGAGAGCAAGCAAGGAACCCGTCCTCCTCCTTACTCGATGCGCTCGATGTCGAGGGCGGGGTCCTGCTCCTGCTCGGGGGGCCGGTCCCTCCTCCCAACCTCCTCGTCCTCCTCGTCGCTCCCGTACGAGGAGGAGTAGCGCGCGACCACGACGAGACGCCGCTGCGGCCGTCCCCACCGCGCGGCCAGGACCCGTGCTGGGGAGGGGGAGGAGGACGAGGGGACCGAGGCGTGGGTGGTGGCAGTGGAGGACCTGTAAGGGAGGAAGCGGGACACGGCCGGGGCGAAGGCGAAGCCGGCGGCGACGCCGACCATGGCGGTGGCGGGCGGTGGTCGGAGTTGGTGGCCGCGCCCGGGGCTTATCTGCTTGGAAGGTTTTTGCCGCGAGAAGGAAATCCCAACGAGTGGAGGGGGATAGGCCTCACGGGGTTTGGGAAAGGTGACGTGGGAAATGAGGGCCTTCGGGCGTGGCCGCGTGGGCCAACTCGGCCAGGTTAGATGTAGGAGGTGGGTTGGGTCGATATACAATAGAGGCCGAGTTGATGATGTTGGGCTTGCACATAATTTAGTTAAAGAGATTTGAAAGTCGGAGGCTCAACTAATCCACGGCCCCCTCTCTAAACAAAAAGGACTAATCCACCCCCCCCCCCCCTAAAAAAAACTAATCCACGGTCTAAGTTTCAAAATTGTTGTCTACATTTTGAAACAAAAAATGCTGAAATTGAATGGGTCGAGTAGAAAAAACCATTAGTGGATGACATGGCACTTAGATGTGGAGCCATTGCGTCGGTCATGTTGGAATATCTGTCAAATCAATGAAATCAAGTTATTTGGATTTTCTAAAATAACTTACTAGAATAAGCATGTTTTCTCGAGAAAATTAGCGTTGACTATAGTTATGTGAAACTCTTGCCTTAAAATGCGTAGTTTCGTAGAATGTTCTCAAATTGTGTGCCTATCGAGAGTAAATAAATGTGACTAACTATGCAATGATTAGTTACATCTTTAAAGTCCAAGTGCGTAAATATTTTAAAGAAGCTATAAAATAAAAACAGAGGGGTCATTTTGTTGTCTGAGAGATTGTCATTTCCAAGTCAATCAAATTGTTAATCTTTTGGGAGGGGATAGCTCAATGTTCCGGAAAAAAAAAAGGCCTCAATGCTAACGGAGTCTGGTGCGATTTCCGTGCTATAACCACGAATTCTATACTCCGTATGTGCTCCATGGATACTCTCAGTATCACCGAGGTCTCCTCCCACGAGCACCACGAGGCCTGCTTGCGGCAGGAAAACCCATGACTGCACATTACCACTATCTCTTAGATTAATGCTTTATTGAGGTGCGTGGCGCACTCTGAACCAAACAAGCCATCGTTTTCGTAGGAGGTGTCATCGTTTGTGCTTGTGGGTCTATAACATGATGATTTGAGGAAGGCCACGAATCATCCGCGCCATGGAAAAAGAAAACAAGCGTCGGTTCTTGGCACCAAAACAGGAGTAGATAGCAGCAGGCTTGCTGCTTGCAAGCTAGGAGTAGTGAGTCAGCAGCCACCGATCAACATCAATGGCGCCGGCACCATCATCATTCCAGCACGTGACAGTGCTATCGCGATGCGAGGTCTCGCCCTCGCCGCCGGCGCCGGGGCCGCGGGCGCTGCCGCTGACGTTCTTCGACCTCGTCTTCTGGGGCTTCCCGCCCGTGCAGCGCCTCTTCTTCTACGACGACCCGGCCGGCCTCGTGGACGTCCCGGGCTTCCTCGCCCACGACCTGCCCCTCTTCAGGGACTCCCTCGCCGCCGCGCTCCACCGCTTCTACCCGCTGGCCGGGAAGCTGCCCTGCGAGCTACCACCGGAAGGGCCGCCCGAGGTCGTGTGCTCAGACGGCGACTCCGTTCGGCTGACTGTGGCCGTTGCCGGGGAAGACGACGACTTCCGCGACCTCGCGGGCGACCACCCCCGCGACACCGCCAGGCTCCGGCCGCTGCTGCCGCCCCTGTTCGAGCACGGCGGGTGTCGGGACGTCTTCGCCGTGCAGCTCACCGTGTTCCCGCGCGCCGGCATCTGCGTCGGCACCACGCTGCACCACGCCGTGGCCGACGGCTCCGGCTACGCGCACTTCATCAGGACGTGGGCCGTCTTCCACCGCCTGGGCCCGAAGAAGAAGAATGCGATTGACGTGGCGCCGCCGCTGTTGGACCGCGGCGCGGTGCGCGACGACGGCGGGCGGCTGAGGGAGGCGTTCCTCCGCGACCACAGGGCGCTCGCGGCGGCCGGGGACACGCGGCTCGGCGACTGGGACCTCAGCGTCCAGGGGGCAGGCGGCGTGCAGCTCGCGACGTTCCGGTTCACGGGCGAGCTGCTCCGGAAGCTCGGGGGCCGCGTGGAGTCGGAGACCTCGGCGCGCGGGTGCTCCCCGTACGCGGTGGCCTGCGGCGCCGCGTGGGCCGGCATCGCGCACGCCCGCGGCGGCATCGGCGTCGGCATCGGCAAGGAGCAGCAGTTCGGGTTCGTGACCGGGTGCAAGCCCCGCGCGAACCCGCCGGTACCGGCGAGCTACTTCGGCAACTGCCTGGGCCTCTGCCGCGTCCGCGTGGAAGAGCAGGAGGGCAAGGAGCTCACGGCGAGCGTGGCGTCGGCGGCGATCTGGCGGGAGATCGAGGGGCTGGCGGAGCCAGGGCGCGCGCTGCGGGGCGCGCGCGGGTGGGTGCGGTTGGTGCGGGATAGCGCGGCGGCGCGGGCCGTGACGGTTGCCGGGTCGCCGAAGCTCGGGATGTACGCGGCGGCGGACATGGGAGGCGCGCCCTGGGGCCGGCCGCGGAAGGTGGAGATCGCGTCCGTGGAGCGCACGGGCGCGCTGGCGCTGGCGGAGGACGGCGGCGGGATCGAGGTCGGGGTGGCGCTGCCGCGAGCGGAGATGGAGGCGTTCCAATCCTTCTTCAGCGCCCTCGTCGCCTCCTGTGACTCCTCCTGCTGACGATGGACCAGGCGACAGCGAGCGTAAAAAAGCGTGACGCGACCTTTCCTGGGTCTTTTCTGTCACTCGGGTGCTGCTCTGTCGGCTGTCGCCCGTGAGTAGTTCATTTCTCAGTGTTTGCCTTCCAAGAACCCATGAATGCAAAGACATTTCCATTCTGTATGCGTAAATTGCGTACCAGTACTCCCAAAGGGCAAAGGCCCGAATTGTACTACAGCACAAATACGTCAATAACCCAATTTGCAGGCTTTGCACATAAGATCTCCAATACAGAAAAGCATATACCCTCCTGGGCCTTCAGAATACGTACGGGACCATGCATGACGTGATACGCATGTGTGCATCTCACGAGTCCAGGCACACTAGCGAAGCGAGCAAGCGATAGGGCAACTGCCGCATGCATCGCTGGCCCGACGCTAGCGGCTGGGGAGACCACAGACCTGCGCTGCAAGCCTGCAAGTAACTCGCATATAAGCAGATAGGCTCACCAACCTTTCCTGGAAACCAACGGTGGCTGTGGGTCTCCGTATATGTCCAATAATGCATGATGGGATCATGCACTTCAAAACTTATTCGGTTACTGAATCTCAATATACATATTTATCCAAATCCAGGGCACTGACAAAGATAGGAAAATACTGGAAAACGCAAAATGAATCACGGTCGCCGACAAGCCTTTTTGTGGGGGAAAATATAAAAAAAATTGTATTTAAATATTACAAATTCGAAAACAAAATCACACGCATGTCTAGTCTTGTATTACATTTATGTAAGAGTTTACCAAAGAAAGGTTATTATCTGCGAGTCACAAAAAAAAGATAAATATGTTAATCTGTAATATCTATGTATCCATTTTTTTATACTTTTGAATTCTTAAAAATGACGGTGTGCCAGTTAGATGTCTGCTCTTGAGAAGTGCCCTCTCCTCCCATGTATGTAAGGCCTGTTTCAAATATAAGTTTTTCAAAATTATAGGACGACTTTTATTTTCTCTCCTAAACCGCACATCATGTAATTGCGTGTTTACATTAATCGTGACGGATGCATGCCTGCCATTCCAAATCTGCATATCCTTTGAGCTACAAATCTATTGGTCAAAATGAAAATTAAAATATTTTTAAAATGTGTGCTCTTTGTCTGTGTAGCGGAGATTTTCAAATGGATCCTTACATATATGGAAGGATGGAGTAGTAGTTAGCTAGGTGAACTTAGGATGATATTATACTTTGTTTTAAATTACGTATGGCTAAGTTGTTCGATTGGCTAATCTCTTTCTTCCATTCCAACAACGGTGGCTTCACCATCGTGCCCTTGGCTGTCAACGTGCTGGAACCCGCATATCGCCTCCTTCTGCCACACAAGCCATCGTAGTCACCATCGTTGTTGGTACACTAGATTCAGAGACAAGCTTGAGATCGACTTTGCGGTAGAGGGAGCCGCTAGCAGCGTCGATGAGCACCTGGGAACATAACCTTTTTTTTTCTTTCTAAATGGAGATTGATCATTAGGCTGGCTAATATATTTAGGTTGCTTTGGCACTATGGTGAATTCCTGTAAACCCGTTAGCGTTCTTGTTTTTGTCTATTTTGTTTTTTCTCTACAACGGATTATATAAGAAGTTAGCATACTTCACCAAGCACAGACTGAAGCCGACATTGCGACCAGCCGTGAACCATAATTCCACTACATATATCGATGAGTTTGGCGATAATTGGCACGACAGATGGGCCAGCTTCTGTAACATTTGCCTCGTCCCCCAAAATCTTGTTAACGCGCTCCATCCCCACACCATGTGAACTAGCTTTCTTAAACAAACATGCAGCTTGCTTTCCTGGGAAAATAAAGAGTGGGGTGAGTGCAGCCGGCTGATCACTCCAAGAACATCTTCACTAGATGATGTAAGATAGGATACCTCAAAATCGTTTTTTGGCACCAGCTTTTGAATTTTAGGAAACGGAATTCAGGGCATCCGTACCAGATGACGTAAAATAAGTCAGCAGCAAAAATCGATGCCACCAAAAATGCATAGGAACATACCACATTTTAACTTTGCAAGATCATCACAAAAACAACAACATTTGGGCAGAAGGAAAGACTAGAACACAAGGATGTGTCTCCTGGATAATTTTCTCAAAACTCTGGGGTTTGTTGCGCGTCCTAAAAATAAACGGAGCGTCGTGCATTTAGAAATGGACGGGCAAGATTGGATCAGTGGCATCCACCGGATCTCGGAGTAATAAAATGGAGCCTCTTGTCTTCTTTCTCGGGAGCCTGGCGGCTCAGCTGGACTGGATTGGCAGCCGGCTCCCTCCCCAGTCATATTCTCCCAGCCCCGCCTTCTTCCTCCGCGTCTGCTCCCCACTTCAGCTCGGTCCTCCTCCTCCTCATTGGCATTGGGTCTAGATCTCCTCCCATCTCGCTGCCGAGCGCCCCACCCCTCGCTCCGTCGCTTATCTTCCTCCTCGCGCGAGCGCCGCCACCGCAGGTTGACCCCCCCTTCGATTCTCTCGCTCCCGGCCATTTCTCATCCCATCACCTCACGAATGGATTCCGCCCTTTAGCACCCCGTTTCATCTCATCAATCTTTCCCAATTCGTAACTGAGTCAAAAATCAAGGTAGGGCGGTCGCCTTTCCCGAAATTACTGACTGCCTGTAACTTTGTGCGCAGCGGCGGACTTCACGATGTCGAAGACGGGAGCGCTGGATCTCGCATCTGGCCTTGGCGGGAAGATCACCAAGGAAGAAGTCAAATCGGCTGTCGATGAGTACGTACCTCCATGCCATTTGCGTGATCCAGAAGTACAGATTTGTTTTTAATATTCAGCAGGGCTCGATGATACACTCGAGGAATAAATAAGGCATGGGAGCTGACCCGATGCAAGTCATTTTCACAATTCCATGCATTCTTTGTGTTGCTCAAATCGTATCTGCAGTTGTGAGCCTAAATTAAACACTCCATCAGTTTGCATCGGTGCCATAGAGCCACAGAGTCGTTCAGAGCCACAGAGCTCCCATGAGTTGATATGACAGAACAACCGTGTTCCATCTTTTCCTTAACCTCACATGTTCTTCTCCGGATGACGACTGTCATTAGTTTGCCTTTGCAATCTGCACCCAGAAATTTCCTTGCATTCCTTCTGCTAAGAATACTATCGTTTTCAGTTACCAGTTCTGGAAATATGGGCATGTTCTTGATGTGATTGTTAGCTTAGATTTCACAATTGGACAATTGTTAGTACTACTTTGGTGGCTTAAACGTACATACCAATTTCTGCCAGCTTTGTGTGCTAGTACTCCAGTACAAGGCAAGGCATCAAACTGGTCATTTAAAACTGTACCTACCACTGTACCTAGGAAGAGTGTCTTGTTAAACCGGTCCTTTCGATGTGGACACTGAGAGCGCCATCAAAATCTGGAACTACTCTACTCTAGTACAATGCTTAATCCAATTGTCTAACTATGCGTATGACAATTGGCTGTACTACTCTAGTACAATGCTTAATCCATCCAATGGTCTCATTTTCTTGGCAAAACAAACTAACAGTTGGATCTAGAGTATCGTACAAAGAATCTGCTGTAGAATCTGCTTAATCCATGGTCTCATCAAAATATTCAGTTTCTCCTTAGCACCGATGCACTGTAGAATCTGCTGCGTCTAATCTTGTTGATCAGCATCTTGATTCCTGAGAGTATTTATGTATGCTTATTCTCTTGAATAAAAATATATCTCCTGCCATAATTTTTCTTGTTGTACAATTAATTTGGACAAAATTATGTCATAAGGTATGAAAAATATCATGGATATTATGGAGGGAAGGAGGAAGCAAGGAAATCCAACTACACTGATATGGTAATGATTATCCTATATGGAAGACAGTTTTGGAGAAATATTGCTATAAATTTGATGCATCTCTACTAAAGTTATCTGCCAGCAGTGATTATTCATTTATTTGTCCATGAAATTTGGTAATTTTGTACTAGTTAGCTTCAGGGTATGTACAACAAATTATTAGCTTGCAGTTCTGCTTACATGATATCATTAGAGATCTACGTTTTTTCAAAAGATGACTTAATGTCTCAATGCTTCTAGTATAGCCAGTAATTTGGAAAGATGATTAGAGTTACAAATACACATGCAACTTCTAGGTTCTGCTTTGCATTCTTTATGGTTACATATCATTTGTTTCTTTAAATATCATAAGCATATAATGTTTACTATGTCATTTTGATGGCCCATGATTGTGGTCTACTAGGATTTGAATATCAACATCTGATACTATCATGTTTTATCAGGTTAATAAATACTATGATCTTGCTACTAGCTTCTATGAGTATGGCTGGGGTGAATCCTTCCATTTTGCTCACAGGTGAAGACTCTTGTCAAAAGAACAAATAGCCGATCTTTCATTTGTCACAAAAATAGATCATTTTGTTTTTATTCCAAGAGAAAGAAAAATCAAAAGAAGCAGTCTAAGTTAGTCTCTGAACATGATTCCCATGTCCGTTGATATTTTAGATGGAATGGAGAATCATTAAGAGAAAGCATCAAAAGGCATGAGCACTTTCTGGCCTTACAGCTCGAGTTAAAACCAGGAATGAAGGTCAGTTTTCTTATCAAGAACAAATAGCCAAAGCCAGAATGCTTTAAAAAATTTCGCTGCTCTTGCTACAACATAACATGACAAGGAAATATCTAATAACCAGATACTGTTTTCTTCACTTGTTTGCATAGGTTTTGGATGTGGGCTGCGGAATAGGCGGACCATTAAGAGAAATTGCCAGATTTAGGTTTGATTCCAGGGGCACCTCTCTTCATACTCAGTGAAATGATCAATGTTTGTATTGCTTAAATTATGAAGTTGTGGTGATATGATTTTGGGGAGAGTCTTTGGGAAAATATGAAAACAGAGCCTGATCATTTACTGAAAACTACAAATACTTTTGGTATAAGCCTTGATCCATTTCCTGTTAAAACAAGGCAGCCAACCACTCAACTATATATGTAAAAAATATACTCCCTCCAATTCATAAAAAGTGTCGCCCATTTAGTATAAAATTTGTACTGGCTTAGTACAAAATGGGCGACACTTTTTATGGATCGGAGGGAGTAACTTTTTTCTCTGTTTTCAAATAATTGAAGATGTATAACTGCATGTCTTGGTGAGTTAAATAAAGAAATATTAGTTTTGTCATCATTCAGTATCGTGCTATCATTACATATACTTGTGGCCAGAAATAACTGACCTGACAACCGTTCGCTGCAGCTCGACCTCAGTTACCGGTTTGAACAACAATGACTATCAGATAACTAGGGGAAAGGTGGTTCAATGTGCATCTTTAAGTGTTACCCTCATCAGTAATAACATAACTCTTTTGTTAACAATGACATTTTTGTATTCAGGAGCTCAATCGGTTGGCAGGACTTAGTAAAACTTGTGATTTTGTCAAGGTATTATTGGCCTACCCACTAGATCATATTTATTTTGGGTTCAGTTTTTTTGCCTAGTTTGCTGTTCTCCCCCCTCCCATTTTGTAGGCAAAAAAAATCTTTGCATTTGTTTTCCCCTCTGTTCCCAAAAGTGCTGGGAGAGTGGTGGAGTGGTGCTTTTAATAAAGAATCTATATATTGACTAAAGACAAATGTTGTCTGTGCAAAATGTTATAAGCTTGATGCTTTTGTTTAAAAAAAAATACAAAAGAATAAAATGACAGTCTTCATTTCCTATGCATTGATTGGAAATACAGGCAGACTTCATGAAGATGCCATTCTCTGATAACACTTTCGATGCTGTTTATGCTATTGAGGCAACATGCCATGCACCTGATCCGGTATGACCTCTGTCACTTCTGTATTAGCATTGCCTTCTCTTTTAGAACGTTCTTGCAATGCAAAAATGAATTGATTTTTTGTTGCACAGGTTGGCTGCTATAAGGAGATCTACCGTGTATTGAAACCTGGTCAGTTTTTTGCCGTATATGAGTGGTGCATAACTGATCACTATGACCCAAACAATGCAACACACAAGAGGATTAAGGATGAAATCGAGCTTGGAAATGGCCTGCCAGATATCCGAAGTACTAGGCAGTGTCTTCAAGCTGTTAAAGATGCTGGGTTTGAGGTAAGATATTATTCTTTCCGTCTCTTTTTGTTTAATCATGTGCTTCTAGGATTTACTGAGAGGAATCCACTTCTAGAATAGAAAAATACTGCAAATGTTTGTTTATTTTCAATATCATGGAGTTTCATCAGGTCTCTAATGGAGATAATATTTTGTCTTCATGAAGGTTATTTGGGATAAGGATCTTGCTGAAGATTCTCCATTGCCTTGGTATTTGCCCTTGGATCCAAGTCGATTTTCGTTGAGTAGCTTCCGTTTGACTACCGTGGGACGATTAATTACTCGCAATATGGTGAGACAATGAATACTTGATTTTTTTTAATTCTTTCCATCATTTCATTCTGAACAATCAAATCAAATTATTATTTCTCTCACATGAAGCACTAAAATGGACTATAGGCCAGCAATTTCTAAACCATTTCTACAAACCTCATTCTCTACTAGATTCCTGTTTTGTGGCTTTTTACCATGAGAGTTATCATGCCAGTAATTTTGTGTTGAATTAGATACAAATAGGAAAATATTGAATCTCACCTCTTGCAGTTAGAGCAAAATTGGACTCTTCACCACTAATGGTATAGTATGGCCACAGATATAGTTCCAGTTGCTTGGCATTCACCATTTGTATCGTATCTTCTATCTTAATCCTTAACAAAAAGATGGGCTGGTTTTGATCTTGAGTTCTTGATATTCTGTAACATTTATATGGCTTGCCTAATATAGACAATGCCATTTATGGAAAACATCAAACCGACAACAGACTTGATGTGTTTTGCTGGCCATCAAATGTACGGAGTTGCTTGACTAATCAATTCAATGAAATTTAGTTCCTAATCCATAACAAGGTGTAGATAATAACTAGGGGAGAGTTAAACTTTATGGATTATGTTGTATTATCCAATGTAGTAAGCCATGGCAGCCAAAGTGGATTCAAGCATGACTTCAAGCTTTGTTCACAAGAGGTAATAAACTTGACGTCATGATTCTCTTGTTGATATTTTTCAGGTCAAGGCATTAGAATACATTGGTCTTGCTCCTCAAGGTAGTCAGAGGGTCTCTAATTTCCTAGAGAAGGCTGCAGAAGGTCTTGTTGAAGGTGGCAAGTAAGTTTATCTCTGAACCACGTTTCTGAAATATAAAGCATAATTGCACCCATTTTTTTATTTATCAGAATGCAACTTCAGAAGCTCCTCACCACCTTCGGTGGTTTTGTTTTTATATCCCCTCCTGTTAAATACTGTATCTGTGAATGTAATGTGGGCAATACCTACAGGAAGGAAATCTTCACGCCGATGTACTTCTTTGTGGTTCGCAAGCCTCTTTCAGAATGAGCAACTTTCAGGTACCAGATGATCCCGTCCAGCTTGCAAAATTATGAGCACTTTCCTGTTTATGAATTTCCAAGTCCTTACCGTGGGTAGTTTTGAAGCCAGACAAGGCAAGGATGCATTTTGGAGAAGCACGCTTGGGGAGTTTGATGATGCTCAGAATCCCAGGTTCTGATCTGTAGAAGAAGAGAAAGAGTGGAATATGTTCTCTGTTTATTCAGTGTTAAATGTTGAGCTCCTGTTTGTTTTTCTTGTATTCCCTTCCCGTATGAGCTTTTGACCCAAGCATTTCATCTGTGGTGTATGTGCTTGTGCTAGCTAGGCTTAGGATGAACTGACGATTTTGAGACCCTTTATTGTGCCAAGTTATCAGTGACATAAATAAGCTGGATGCAGTTTCTTTCCCTTCATAGTTTGCATAAGGCCCCATTCAGAAGCTGAACAAAGCACTATGCTCGTTAAGAAGACTGACGCGCTCGAGGCTCGGGACTTCTGACTCGTCAGCTTTAGTGCATTGTATCGCTAAACTGATGGCGAAGAGTCGGTGTGCTTTGCAACTATTTTGTCTTCAGGCACGTTGATTGAAGCTGACACTGCGACGAGCTGTGAACTACTCATTCTGTCACAAAATAACTGTCATGAATCTGTATAAAATCTTATATAAATTCATGACATTTATTTTGAAACGGAGGGTTTATTTTGGGACGGAAGGAGTATAATTCAACCCTTGTACTTGTATGGGGTCGGTGATAATTGGCACGTACGGATGGACCGGCTCCTGTAACAACTGCTCCATTGACCTCGAGTTCTCGTTTAAAGCGCCACATCCCGGCAAATGTGCAGATAGTTTTCTTTAGGAGAAACGTGCAGGTTGCTCACGAACACGGCTTATTTACCGGCACCTGGACCGGTTGGTTTTCCGCTGTCGGATCTCGCGCAAAGATTCGCGCCAAACGTTTTATTCCCATGTTCTCCCACGTGAACTGCTCTAACGCACGCATCTCACGCAAATCTGACGGCGGAAAACCCACCGGTACAGCTGATTCACTCTGAACCCGAATAAATAATATAAACCATTCGAATTATATTTTTTTTAGAATATTCGAATTATTATACCTAAACTTATGGTCGGTGATGCGCCATACACCGTGTTAGTACAACCCCCGCGCACGGTCCACGGCCCCAGAGATGGTACTTCTTCCGTCCAACAATATTGAGCCCATTAGCTTTCCTTTGACTAATGTTTTGACCACAAATTACTCTATTAATATATAATTGTATAACATAAATTCATATTCATTATGTTACTACTCAAGGATTTTGCTTATGGTTATGATTTTGATCACATTAGTCACACATTCATTAAATAATTTGTAGCCAAAAGTTTGATCAACCAAATCATAATATGCTTTGTATTGTTGGACGGAGACAGTCTGGTACTCTCGCTTGGGAGAGGAAGCGAGTGAGAACAAGAAGAGATCCAGTCCAGTCCCATGATCAGAAAACGAAAGCCCGATTGGCCCAACCCCCTCCAACGTTACCCAACTCGGTGATCCGCGGGCCGTTTTTGCGGCCTTCCCTATTTTATCGCCGCGGCGGGCACTGGGCAGAGATCGATCGGTCTGGAACTTGGCCGACGGGGGGACACGACGTGACACGAAGGCATTTCAACCTGCATGATGCGCGCGTCGCGCAATTGGTGCCCGGCGGGCCAAGCATGGAAATCCGCGTGAGATGCATGCATGCAAACTTGCAAAGTCCACGGACGGATACACTTCACAAGATCTGCAGGCTGTGTGCCGCACCACGAGCGGACCCGGCCGTCCGCCGGGACATTGCTGTAGCTTGGGACCAAATTAGTAACAGTACAAGTCAGGAAACCTTTTTTTTTTTAGAATGCGAAGCCAGGAAACTTTGAGCGTGCTTTATACATGGAGCATTACATTAGCACGATTTGGCAAGTTGCGCGGACCAAGCAGAGAGAAACAGTGTGCCGCAAACTCTCATCCATGGATGAGTGACCACCATCATGTACATACCTAGCTCGCCTGGATACATTTTTTTTTAACCCGAATTAAGTCGCCTGGATATAAGCAGAGGGTGGTCGATCCCTGTGTGTATATGATGTCGGTGGGAAGGGGGAACCACGCATACAGTTCTCCTTGCAAGCTGCAAGCATATCACTATCAGTGAAAATTTGAAAACGCAATCCGTTGCCAGAAGACCAGAAGCCAGAAGAAAACATAGTAACACTATAAAACGGGCATTGAATTCCCGCGCCAACCAAACATCCGGTAATCGGCACGCAGGACCGGCGGCTCTCCTGCACCGCTCAAAATGGAACCTCCATTACTCTCCATCGGTCTTGTGAACAACCAAAAAGTTTCAGCTATCCAAAAAGGTTCCAGAGACAGTAACAGCAGGGTCCTCCTAAGCCTAGCTAGCTCCGATCCTTTTTCCTCACCTCGATCATCTCATTCACCGGTCGGTATCACCATCGATCAAATCCTTGGTTTCCATGCAACGACTTCAATTCGCATCACATCGCATCGTATTCATATCGGTGTTCACCTCCTGTGACCCCTGTCCTCGAAGCAATATATGCACGCCTACCTAGCTACTATACTCACGGCTCGACGTTACGTACAGTACTTCTCGCCCGTGTAGCTTAATTAGGTCGACGATCGATCCGTCCAATCTTGTTACTCCTGATATGCCGGCTCGGTCTCTTGTCTCCGTCGTCGCAGGCGCCCGAGTGCGTGTAACAATGTGTAGTGTGCGTACTACTGATTTGAGCTTGCTGATTATATCAAGTGCCATTCCAGTGCTGCTGGTATCCAAGGGGCCCTCTGATATGTCTGAATCACGAGAGAATTCCATATTTGTCACTGAGAATTTGTTCACATGTCCAAATTTCACTGAGAATTTGCCTGTTCCAAATATGCTACTCAAATTTTACATGTGGTACAAATATGCCACTGCCGTTAGCTGACCGCTAGTTGACCGTTAATTCAATTTTATATTGACCGAAATACCTCTGTTCCAAAGATAAAAAAACAAAAAGAAACAAGAAAACTAAAATACCCTCTCGGTCTCTCTCTCCCTCCAAAAATTATGATGAGTTTTAGTCTATTAATTTGCTGGATCTATTATGACTTTTGTGATGTTAATTAAAATCAAGGGAAGACTATTGAAATTTTCCAATTTTTCATGCTAAAATCATTATTGTTGAAACTTAGTCTGAAATGGTATTACGGGCATCTTAAAAACCTTGAAAAGCTAAGTTTTCTAAAATGAGTAATTTGTTGTAAACGGAACATCAACATACTACATAGGGCAAAATTGTTTTTTCATCTTCTACTTAATGGTCATAGCGGTCAACTAACTGTAGTGGCATATTTGTATCCCGTGCAAAATTTGAGTAACATATTTGGAACAGAGAAATTCTGGATGTCAAATATGAAATTATCTCCTGAATCATCCAAATGGCAAAGACAGCATTGCTACTCCAGCCTGGTGCTCCCTGATGGCAACAGGGCACAGTTCGTCGGTTTACACGGGCTCAGGCATACATGCATGCACATCGATGTACGTACGTGCATTGGCATTGTTCAGGAAAAAAAGAAGCATGAACAAACATGATCTGCCTTGGCTTTTGCAAGAGGTCAAACTGCCTAGTGTGGCGTCTTGTAGCCCTCCTTCGCGGGATGGCAGTGTAAAATCGCTGCAGCGGCGTCTTGGGAGCGGAGCATGCATGTCTTCATTAGGCACAGGCGCACGGAACAGAGATGCTCTCCTACGCTACGAGTACCGGCTACTAGGTACGCACTTCCGGGCAACGAACTGTTTACTAGGCTAGACCGGCCGTTAATTAGTTAATGACGGAGCCAAAACATCGTCAGCTCCAACGATTATGCTTTGCTTTCCAGGAGTCAGTACAGCAGTATGCTGTGTTTTTCTTGGCACTTTGTCCATTCCGTACTGTTCCCTCTAAGCAACACGACACGAGAGCAGAGCACCTGCGGCTAACTAGGTGCTCAGAAAATTTAAATAAAACGCCATCAGGGACACAGAATGACAGAAATGACATGTTTAAGAGGGAGTGAGAGAGAGAGAGGGACGTGACGGGTTGGCAGGCAGCGGTATCATTCTTTATCTGCTTCGCGGGAGGAGACAGGCGACGGCAGAGTACAGGCCGTAATTATTGGGCCCTCATGGCCGCAGATTTTGTTTTTTTTCATCATCATCGTCGTGGGGTCGAATTTGTCAAACAAAGACGTCAGATCAACCTCTGCTCTGGCTCCTGATTCCTCTTAGGCGAGCAGTGACGGCGACGGGAAACGTTTGTTAAACCCCCCGCAAAAAATAAAAAGAAAAGGGAAACGTTTGTTAAACAAATCCTCGCGATTGATTCCGCTATACAACAACGCAGGCTTGCCTGCGGTAGCCGTAGGATATGGGCTGGTCGTCATCGTTAATTCGATGCTATCCAGCTAAGTACGTATAGTTGCTCGCATGCATGTGAGCCGTTGGTGCTACACTGCTACTATATCTTTTCCGAGAAGTTCCATTTGATTGATTGTGTGAGCGCGACGGCAACTAATTTCCTTCTCGCTGGATCGATCGGTACCCTGCTGTAAACCTGATCTGGTCAAGTACTGTAACCCAACCAGAGGATGTTGCTGGACCTTGGCTCCACCATCTCTTGCTCTTTACCAAGGCGACCGCTAGTCCGCTATATTGCACGCTTCCGGCCTGCCGGCTCCACCTGCGGTCATTGTTGCTATTGCTATTTCCTGTGCTGTCATTGTTGCTTGCTACGTACGTATATACAGCCCTGAGCTCTTGTCTTCATTTGGCCTGATGTGTACCGGCCGTACGTTCGGCCAAACACTTATAGCTGCCATATGCAAGCATCTTGCTCAGATTACACACAAAACCGAAACACGTGTAGTTTCTTCTATCTTTCCTTTTTGGTGATTGTCTATTTATAAATCGTCTAGTACATACTGTATCTAGTACCACACTCATGTCTTGATAATCCCAATCACCAGCTCGGAACGACATTCAGACATCATCATCTGTCAACTTTTACTATAAGTATAGCTTACATAACTAGTAGAACTAACAACAATAATTTTTTTGCTCAAACAAAACGCCTTCAATTAAAAAACGGCAATTTAAAGCTTAATTAATTGTCCAATGTTATCACAGGTGGTCTAGATTCTCGAAACTTCCTTCCAGCCGGAGGAAATTTGCAGAACCGAGAAACTTTACTGTCATCCACGGAGTACAGCTGCGCAAGTTTTGTTCTGTTCTGTTTGCAGTAATCATACAATTGATTAATTGATTGGAGAGAACGAGAGGCCGGGAGACGAGACGGTGTACTCCTATAGCGTGCAGTGGTAGCTAGCTAGAGTGTGGACTGTAGAACAGTACTACGTACTGCTGGGCGCTGGCCTTGCCGCGCGCCGCATTAATAGCCACGGCAGTCAATTTTCCACCTCCCCTGCCCGGCCGTCTCAAGCAGCAAGAGGCCCCCCTGCAGCTGCAACAGCTGCAATGCCAGGGTCGTCGTCCTCGGAGTATTAATGGCGGCGTAGGCCTCCCCACTGATCCGTCCCCAGCTACCGTAGATCACCTGCCGTCCGTCCCCTCCCGTGCCATCAGCACTCTATAGCTCGCCCCGCTCGTTTAATTGCTGGCACAGGGAAGCGCGACCCGGCCATGATCCGTCCATCCGTCCGTCTCGTCCGATCCAATGCCACATAATTGCCACTACTAGCTGGTGCTGTGCTGAGCTGCGATTCCGATTTCCCAGCATAAATACTCCCCCTCGCGCTCGGCCACACGCCCCGCTCCTAGCTCCCGTGCTGCGCGTGCTCCGTATAGCTATTACGGAGTACAACAACATTCCGGCGAGAGTGTACTAGAGTCTCGATCTATGGCGGCCGGCGGAGGCGTTGCGGCGGCCGTCGCGAGCGTGTTGGTGTTCTTACTCGCGGCTGGAGGCGGCGCCGGCGCAGCGAGCGAGGGGTGTGAGGAGCGGGAGAGGGATAAAGTGGAGGCGCTGCCGGGGCAGCCGGCGGCGGCGAGGTTCGTGCAGTTCTCCGGGTACGTGACGGTGAGCGAGGAGCGGGGCCGGGCGCTCTTCTACTGGCTCACCGAGGCCGCCGCCGGCGCCGACGCCGGCACCAAGCCGCTCGTGCTCTGGCTCAACGGAGGTATGTTACGTCACACGCCAGCTCCAACCCCAACCGAATTCCACTCCTTTAATTTCTACTAGTAACTGCATCTTGGATTGCTAATTCGTCGTCATCCGCGCATGCAACTAGCGTCCATGGTTTAGCCAGCTAGTAGCTAGCGTGCCTCATCTTCCGTGGTTCCGGCCGGCCGTCCTCGTTGAATACTTGCATATCGAACGATCGTCCATGGTTTTTTACACATGCATGATGAATTGGTGATTACATTTCCTTTCCTTTTTTAAATTAGTTCTTGATGTTCTTCGACCTCGCTGGCTAGCTTCTTCTGCGTACCGTATAACAATGCGCTGTCTACAAGCAAGTCGCTGTTGACCAAAACATATATGGGGGGTCTTTGCTTACTTTTGTTCTAGCTTAAAAAGGTTCACCTTTCCGGAGCTTTTGACACAAACTCTCAAGTCCAAACTTCAAACTTGATGATGCCTGCAGCCACACATACGCCTAGCTGTAGGCTGTAGCTATAGCTAGCGGCATCAACCAAATTAAGGAAAGCTCCATTCCCTCCTCGGATTCTCAAACAAACACCACAGAATACTCCAAACACACAACTGCACAGACATGCTCCAATCGATATCAATGCGCACCCAGAGAGACATAAATAAGGAAATGTCCGTTGCGGCTTACACAAAACAGGCAAGGTCCGATAGCCAAATCCCCACCTAAACTCCATGCATGCAAACGATGGGCTGTGCAAAACAAAACGCCTGCTGCTGCTGCTGCTTAGCTTTATCTTAGCTTACACCTTGTTGGCACGCATGGTAAAGGACAAGTTACACGACCATGATGAGCCTGGTTTTTCCTGGGAGTTTGTTTGTTGGGTCCGGCCGGGTGTGCAGTAAATGCAGGAGACGTAAATGCGTGCCCGAGGACATGACCAAAGCCTGAAGAAGCAATAACAGCTCGCAGATGATGAGTCAGAGAGAGATGGAGAGGGGCGCATGCATTGCAGCAGGAGGAGCGGCCTGCGTGGCTGCATGCACGGCTGTGCTCGGCCAGAGGACAAGTAACTCTTATCATCCTTTGTTTGGCCCCCGGCCGGAGCTTGATCCCTTTCTGTTTTGCCATTTTCTGTGAAACCCTTGGGACCCATGTGTGTTTATGCGTGTGAGAGAGAGAACCATATGGAGTATTAGCCATTAGAGGCCAGACAGTGCTTTGGGAACCTACGCTTGGTTCTTTCCGCAATAAATAAGACCACCTAGCTCGGCTGTGCATACTAGGAAGCCAGACAAGTACTGTACTACTGTCATTTGTAAATGTGGTCTTTGATTGATGCCAATAATTAAGCACGATTACTAATAGTAGGCGCATGCAGAGATCGCCTTCCACATTGCTGGTGGAATGCATATGTCCTGTCCTGGCCGGGCGGCCATCCTTGATCTCCTAATTTAGCGTCTTGACAGTCAGAAGTAAGTAAACCCAGCCACTCGATCTGTCTGAGAACGCCCTGCCATCGGCGGCGGCCAACCGCGACGATGCGGAGAGCCCAGTCAGCCACCTACCTAACCTACCTATCTCTCGTCTCGCCACGATTCAGAATCGTTCTGATTTCTGATCTAGCTCTGGAGGAATGCTGCATGGTGGCAGCTGGAGGACCAGATCGCTGAGGACTCTGGACTCTGGAGCCCGGCCTGGTCGATGAATGAATGAACCCTGCCCGTCGACCGTCCTTTGAGATCCGCGCGATCTTAGCCTGTGACAGACACACACAAACACAGGTAGTGCAGGGCCCTGGCCTCTCGTGGTGGCGCTGCAGCCTCATGTGACTGCTGCAACCCGGCATGCAAGCTGCGATCCACCAAATGGGCCACGGGAAACGAAATGATGATGAGCTGAGCTGAGCCGAGCTACCTAGCCAAGATCAGTGTTTGGTTGCCTGCGAGTTGCGACTTGCGAGTGATCTGACCACCGATCGAAGGCTGCGGCGGCGAGCGGGGGAGCAGTAACAAAGAGCACCCCACCACCTTCTCTAGTTCTCTCTCTGTGATCCCTTTTTGGACCCGCTAATGACCTTTTGTTGCTTAGATGCAATTACGCTACAGTTGCTTCTGCTACTTGCCTTATCGTTATTCCCTTTGCTCCGTCTCTTGTCACTATCACACACACACGACGCCGGACAGAAAGGGCCACGGGGTAAAAACCAAAAACAAACCTTTGCCCCCACACGACACAATGCCGTGTTCACTGCGTGTAAAATGTGTGTACTGTGCTGTCCAGACTGCAGTGCAGTTTGAAAAAAACGCTGTAGCAGCAGCAGTGCAACAATCAAATGTGTGTTTGTGTTGTGCCTCCGCCTGTGCTTGCGTTTTGCGCGCGTGCAGATGCAGCCATGCAATGCAAGGGAAGTGTGGCTTCTTTTTCCTTCGCACACACGCACACAACAGACGCGTGGCTTGGCAGTGCTGTGATTTGTTTTCTTTGACTTGGTTTGCCTCGGAAATTGGGGACGCAGAAACGGCCGGTGCACGCCTCTGAACTCTGAAGAAAGAGTTGGACCCTTTTGGACGGGTTCCGCTCTCAGATTACTCTTTTCCTCCAAGGATATGTGTTGTTATTTCAATGTACATGGACCGTAAAGCGGTATAGTCAGCGGCGGCAACTGTAAACTTTACCACACTGTCTACTGGTAACAGTGTCACTTTGGTTCATTTGCCTGCCCAGCGTCATCATTGAGTTGAGCTCTGAACCTCTGTGGGTGCTACTGCTGCGTGCTGTCTGCGGGTCTTCGTGCCCTGTGGGGAGGTCCCCCTGACTATATGGTTTTGCATGCCCTGCTCCTTGATGCACACATTTGGATTTGCTGCATCTTGAATATCCATGGCAAATTTGTACTTATGTTGTTTTTGGATCATTTGCATTTGACAGGTCCAGGGTGCTCTTCTGTGGCGTATGGCGCGTCCGAGGAGATCGGCCCGTTCCGTATCAAACCCAACGGGACAGGGCTCTACCTCAACAAGTACTCATGGAACAGAGGTACTAAGACATATACTGTTCTTATGCATAGAGATGAAAGCATGCAGCATAGCTCCACAGGTTGACTAACTGATCTCTTTGTTGTTTGCTGCAGAGGCAAACCTTCTCTTCCTGGAGTCCCCGGCCGGAGTGGGCTTCTCCTACTCCAACACCACCTCGGATCTCAAGACTTCAGGCGACGAGAGAACCGGTAGGAAAAATGCATAGCCCTGCGGTACAAAAATCTAGTTGCTGCTACTGCGTCAGCACTAACCGTTTGTTGACGTTACTGTGATGCAGCCGAAGACTCGTTGCAGTTCTTGATCAGCTGGATGTCACGGTTCCCGCAGTATCGACACCGGGATTTCTACATTGCTGGAGAAAGCTATGCTGGTGAGTATCTATGACTGGGAATTCATGAGGTGGTTCTCCTGCCTGATTTTCCCAGCACCAGAAGCAAATTTAGGATACTCTCAAACTAGCACCATGTCAGCAGTTGTTTTTGTTGATAGTGTTGTCCGACAAGTACTGGTTCTGTTTAATCTTAGCTCAGTTCCTTCTAAATTTTAGGCCACTACGTCCCCCAGTTGGCAAGGAAGATCGTTGAGTACAACAAAGGCTCACCCAATCCCTTCATCAACCTAAAGGGAATCCTTGTGAGTACTTGTACTATCCAAATTGAAAATAAGCAGATTCCACCCTACAAAGCTGCTACATTTCACCAATGGATCAAACATTCTCATGTGAATTTCACATCTCTTGTGAATGTGATGTCCCAGGTGGGAAACGCAGTGACAGATAACTACTACGACAACATCGGCACGGTGACCTACTGGTGGAGCCACGCCATGATCTCCGATCGCACCTACAAGGCCATCCTCAAGTCCTGCAACTTCACCAGCACCAACGTCTCGATGGCCTGTACCAGAGCCATGAACTATGCCATGAACTACGAGTTCGGCGACATTGACCAGTACAGTATCTACACACCCTCCTGCACCACCGCCTTGTCTTCCCCCAACGCCACAGCCAAAACCCGCCACCACGCTGCGGTGCTGAGGTTCAAGGACACCCTGATCCGCCGCCGGTCCAACAGCTACGACCCGTGCACGGAGACCTACGCCGAGAAGTACTACAACCGGCTGGACGTGCAGGAGGCCATGCACGCCAACACCACTAGGATTCCCTACAAGTGGACTGCCTGCAGGTTCAATCACTTCTTTTCAGAATATTTTTTCTTCTCCATTCTTGTTATGACTCTGAACCCATTGAAGAGTAACAACCAATGCACATCATAATATCGACAGTGATGTGCTCATCAAGAAATGGAAAGATTCAGAGTTCTCCATGCTACCGACATACAGGATGCTGATGAAGGCTGGGATTAGGATATGGGTCTTCAGGTATGCTGGAGAACCTGAACCAGGCAAAGTTTTCCTTTCATGCAGCACAAATTTTTTTTGAGTGGATGTAACCTTTTTTTGTCAATGGTGAATGCAGCGGCGACACGGATTCGGTTGTCCCAATTACCGCAACGAGGTTTGCGATCAGCCACCTTGGTTTGAAGACTAAGATCCGGTGGTACCCATGGTACTCTGGTGGTCAGGTAGTTCAGTTGCCGTTGCTGTCCTGCACTTGCAGTTGAAGCAACAATTTTCGGTGCCCTAACAGTGTAAATCTGTGTACAGGTAGCAGGATGGTCTGAGGTGTATGAAGGGCTGACATTTGCATCAGTGAGAGGTGCGGGGCATGAGGTGCCATTGTTTCAGCCAAGGAGGGCCTTCAGGATGTTCCGGTCATTCCTGGCTGGGGAGCCACTGCCCAAATCCTGAAGGTTCCTGCCTGCCATGAATTGATGTGCAGATTGATGCCTAGCTACAATATCTGAAATCTTTGTAAGATGGATGGAGAGTGTGATGTAGAGTGCTTGCAAGTAGAAAATAATTAGTTGATAGGTGAGGAGTGATTGATTGGTGCTGGGGAAAAGGATGAGAAGAGAATAAGGATGATTATGCCATGGAAACCATTGGCATGGCGGCAACAGGCAAATAAACTTGAATGCGCCTATTCTTGATGGATCTTATGGGTTATCACCAGAAATGTTCACATCAAGAAGTTTTAACTTCCATATCATATAAAGCAAATAGAAAATCGTACCATGACTGCTCAACATTAACCATAAAGTCACACTCATCAATTATTTATTTCTCATTAAGTTAGGTATTGACCTTGCTAACCATTCAAGGACAGCATGCAAAAACAAGGTCACTAGACTATGAATCTTAGACTCAGTGGCACAATTGCATACGAAATCTCCTTTTTTTTAACGGGAAAATCTCATGTTTTGTAACTTCTATGAAAGCAAATGTAACATCCTCAGACCTCAGCCTCAGGGGACTAGAGAAGGATCAGACCTTAAACCCCTCAGCTCGGAGGCATCGCTTGTGAGCTTCTATCCACTTGGTGCATGCGGACTCCCCGTGCTCAACGATGCACTCATCTCTCAGCCTCTTGGTATCAGGGCAAGCGCAGCATATCTTCTTCTTTGGCTTCGAGTCAGTGGCAGGGGCTGGTCCTTCATTCACGATTGAGCAAACCGGTGCCTGCACAGGCGTTGGGTCTCCAGTGCTACCCATTTCAGCAGCAGCAACTCAGGTATTATCTGCAAAACGAGGGTGGAGGAATAGGGAAACACATCAGTCCCTTCTGAACACGATTATACGCTGTTCTCTGAACTTACTGACAGAATAATGTCAAATCTCCTAAAAGAGTCATGATCGTTTCAAGTCAATCGTGGGTTGCAGTTGCACGCACAAATTTAGGTGGCACCGACACAAACTGCGCAAGTTTCAATGAGATTCTTTGATATCAACACCCAGATCGAAGCTTGATAACTACTCCCTCCGTTTCATAACTCTTGTCTCAAATTTGATCATAAATGGATGTATCTATTTCTAAAAAATGTCAGATACATGTAATATTCCGACAAGAATAAGAATCATGGAACGGACTTCCTCCGTTCCTAAATATTGTTGTGGCAACCGAGTGCCTGAACTCTCGGAATCATGCAGCAATCTTCTCGCATAATCTCATATGAACACAACAAACTACGTGACCTAAGGAGAGAAACGCGCGGAGGACTAGAACATGCATCAGATCAACCATCTGAGGCGCGGGGAATGGCAGAGCCGGCCCGCGCCCAACCGCAGCGACTAAGATGGAGATGGAATTGGAGTAAAGGAAGGGGAAGAGGGAAGAAAGAGGCTACTACTTGCCTGGACGGAATTAACGGAGCAAGGAAAGGCCGGAGGAAGGGGAGGCGCCGCTGCCGTCTGTCTCGATTGCCTGCTGCTTGGCTTCGAGTGCGCCGCGGGGTTTTATTCGACGGCGGCCGCGCGGCGGGTGTGCGCGTGTCCTTCTCTTCTTGGGGCTTAAGAAAGAAACACGTAGGTGAGCATAGAAACAAAAGGCCGTGGCGGGCTGGCCCAGTAGGCCCCGTTTCTTTTTGGAGTTTGGATTATTTCTTTTCGAATGGTTCTGGAAAATGAAAACCTTTTTCTGAATTGGATGATTTTTCAACTACGATTTCACCAAAACAGGAGTACAACATGGCACCACTTGACTAACACCGAAACCACCTCGACATCTTGATTCTCTACTTTTGATCATTGTTTCATTGTTACGTGCTCGTCTGCATTATTCTCCGTCTATGTAAACACCTTTTCTTGCTTGATTTATGCAGGAAATGCATTATGTGCGAAACCTACTTCTTTCAGATCTCCGTTTTCACAAGTGTTGTTTGGGATTCTTGGAAGGTGCATTGTATTGTCCATCGCATGCCCTAATTTTCAGATTACACACAACGCACGCCTCCTGTCATAAGATCGTACGAGGTAGAGGTGTGACCTCATAGTAACTGCCCTCCTTAGTTCAAACAAATGAACTAGTTTTATAAAAAGTTGTGTTATTTTAAAATTTTAGTTCATTTTGGTTGAACTAAGAAAGATCATAGATTTTGGTAGAACTAAGAAGGATCATAGGATACGCTAATAATTTTGCAGCTCTAGTAAAAGGACGTCAATTATCGTCCTCCAGTACAAGAACTTTCTATAAAATCGCACACGAGCGCCCGTCCCGACAGCATTTTCTACGATTCGACAACACGCGTCAGGAGAGGGATGGAGGGAAACGACACCAAGTTATACTCCGTATTTAATCTGACAAAAGAGAAAATGTTCAACACATGCAGTTTTATTTTCCTTGGCAACCTTCTTTTTCCTTATTATATTGCCCCGTCTCAGACGCCGAAAGTTGCTTGCAGTTTGTAAATAAACCCCCCTTCCCTGGTGGTTCTGAGGTATCGCGGGGGGGGGGGGGGGGGGGGGGTTCATTCAAGATGAGTTCTTGAGAACCCACTCCACCAAGGTGGAGACACCGAATCCGGTGGCCGCTCGCTTCTTGTCGTTCCACACTGGCCCAGCCATGTCGATGTGCATCCACTGGACCTTCTCGTCAACAAACTGCAAGCCAAGCATGAGTTCCATTAGGACAATGTCGTATCCACAGAGCCTTACGATGCTCGAATTCCATTCAAGGAGCAAAGTGGAAGCAATTGAGCAACTGAAAATGACAAAGAGATGCTATACCTGTTTGAGGAACAGCGCCGCAGTGATAGAGCCACCCTGTCGACCACCCGTGTTGACCATGTCAGCAACACCGGACTTCATAGACTCCCAGTAGCTTTCTTCCAGTGGCAACCTCCAGAACTTCTCTCCAGATACCTCTGAAGCAGCAGTGACTTCCTTGGCTAGTTCATCACTTGGGGTGAAGATGCCTGAAGAGATATTTCTTTTAGCACGCAAGACAGCAGAAGAATCCACTATTCCAACTTGGAAGCACTAAGGATTGTAGTTAGCATAGAGAGCTACAGATGAGCCATATCTTATTGAGCTTACCAGCAATGCTAGGCCCCAGGGCAACAACGCAGGCACCAGTTAGTGTGGCCAGATCAATAATCTGCATGTCATAATAATAATTACAGTAAGTCAGTAGCTCAAACAAGATACTTGAAAAGACATGGTCAGTGCATCTGAGTACAAAATCAAAAGTAATGGCAACTACGGTTGATTATTTATATCATGTAGCAGAACATGGACCTCTATATTGCAAAAGACTTCTCTGCCAAAATGGAATTAGATCAATCGTGCTTCTCTAAATAGGCCTAGCAATATCTTCGTACTATCCCGTTACGACAGCAATATCCAACTGATTTTCTGCTTAAAGCTTTCTATAACAATAATCAATGCATCCAAATTGTAATTGTATGAAGTATCCAAAGAAACAGTTAATTACCTTGTCAACACCTTGATTACAAGCATAGACCAAAGCATCAGCAAGTGTAAGCCTTCCCTCTGCATCAGTATTATTTACCTGAAGGAACATAATTTACACATAAATACATCGTCTACTAAAAACCAGTGGACAAACTGGACAATGAGATCCTCCGAGCATCACAGAACATGCCGGTCTTGTACAATGATTTATCACAAGAAACATACCTCAATCGTCTTCCCGTTAGAAGCAGTCACAATGTCACCAGGTCTCATGCCTGTGCCACTAATCATATTTTCACAGGCAGCAACAATAAAATGAACCTGTGAGAAGGGAAATCATTAGTACAAATAAATACACTAAAACAAAGAGGTTATTCATAAGTAACTTAAGACAGAATTACCTCCACTCCAGGAGGCTTGATTTGGGCCAAAGCTTTGGCTGCACCAAATACTGCTGCAGAGCCTCCCATGTCAAACTTCATCAGTTCAATACTGCAGCCTGGTCCAGTCTTAATGTTGTAGCCACCACTGCAGTTAAATTGGTAAATTGAGTGTTTTACAATTATTAGTTATCATTATTGTCAATAAAAAAGTTCTACCAGCATGAGAAAGCATATCAAATATGACAAATCCACCCAATACTGTAATAATCCACAAAATATGCAGAACGTAGTACAAACCTGTCAAAAGTCAGACCCTTCCCAACAATAGCGAGCTTTCTCTTTACATTACCACCAACAGGTTTGTAGCACAAGTGGATAAAATGAGGAGGATTTGCTGAAGCTGCAGCAACTCCCAAGTAGGAGCCCATCTTTAACTCTTGGCATTTCTCCACATCTAATATGGTGGCAGTGAATACATCACTGTATGTAGAGGCGATCTTTGATGCCTCCTCCGCAAGCACAGCTGAAATGACAACCAAGTGAGAATTGCGATGATGATAAAATAAATGTCCGTTGTAAGGAGACCGGAAGCTACAAACAAGTTTGGCTGACGAAAGAGCTACTGACCAGGGGTAAGGACATTTGCAGGTGAGTTGACAAGCTCTTTTCCGAATATCACGCCGGAGGAAAGATCATTCGCATACTTCAGTTTCTGGTCCACCTCCGGACCAGAACCCAATCCAATAAGATCTACTTGTTTAAGATGCACCTTTTTCGAGTCAGACTTGAATCTGCTGTCCTCATGCAATCCGAGCACAGTTCCTGCAATTAGAATAGACAGAGACGATCCAGCAATATGTCAATGCATTCCATAACCGTCCCATCGAGAAAGAGGGGAAAAAAAAGGAAGATGCACAGAAGCACTGCAGTACCGGAGGCAATTGCTGCAGCAGCATTCAGCTTGAATTCTTGCTGGATCCCACCAGGGGAGGCAAGAAGGACAGCAGCGCTGCTAGCTTGAGCAGACTTGGCAACTGATGCGATGGATTCACCGATTCCCCGGCATGCTGAGGTGGTGGATGGGGCGTTCTGGCCCAAACCAATCAGACCCACCCTCTTGAAACCTTGCCCCGAAAGGCGGAGAACCACTGATTGCCCAGCTTTCCCGGTGAAATCTTCCTCCGCCGAGGCCTCTGACAGGATACCGCCAAGTTGGCTATCCAGCTTATTCAACAAGGCGTTCTCAAATTTGGAGTCCGAGCCTTTAGACAGATCCTTCTCTGTGACTGCAACGGCGAGTACATCTCCCGTCCAATCGGAGAATTCGATGTCTTTAGCGGTAAAATTAACCTACACGAAATAGAGATAACACAGGTTGAGCTCACTTGCAGTCTAAAGCAGCGAGTTTAGACTGAGGGAGCAGCAAATCGGCCAATCTAAACGAAGACGTAGTTGTCCACATGAACACACTAAACTGATCTCGATCTAGCATGTCATAAGTGTTTCGACAGCGAGTCTGTAGTCTCGATCAATTTCACAGCAACCGAAAGAGCTCTACTACCAAGCAAGCGTCTCGATCCAACTCTCCCGCACACACAAAAAAAAGGGCACACGCACCTGGGGCGGCTCGACGACGTTGGGCTTGGTGAGTCCGAGCGCGGGGACCGCGGATGCGGCGGCGGAAGTGTGCCCCATCCGAGCGCGGTGACCGAGCGGCCGGCGGAGAGGCGCGGCACCGAACGACGACGACGAAGACGACGGGCGAGCGGACAGGACCGCAGGCGGCGCGCGCGGGAGCCGGCGGAGCAGGTGCGTCGGGCGGCGGGTCAGCAGGCGGGACGCTACGGCGGCGACGGCGGCGGAGGTGGATGCGGCGGACGCCATTGGAGTGTGGGCGGGGGCGAGGTATATATCGGCCGAGGTTGCGTTGCCAGCCGTCCGATCGGGACGCGCCCTTGTAGACGTCAGCCGGGTCAGGATACGGCTCTCCCCCGCGAACCGGCTCCGCGCACGCAAAGGTTTCTCCCAGCGCTGTTCTCTATGGGACTGACAGGTGGGTCTGTCATGTGGTGGGCTCACATGTCAGTGAAGTTGGTTTAGTTTGCGTATGGTGTTCTGTTCGAAGCGGAGGAGCATAGAACTAGTATTGTCTTTTGCGTGCTCGGGCTAGCGTTTAGGATTAGCGTCGAGCTCGGGGATAGAGCGTTTTTTATTGGCTCCGTTTGTTTTACGGAAAAGCGTGACGATTTGTTTGTTGTTTGGGACCAGCTAAAACACAAGTCTAGGAAAAAAAAGCTACTACTCCTACTACTCCAGATTGTTCGTTTTCAGCTGGAGTACTCACAAATTTGACAATGCAAGAAGTCAAGGGAGAAAGCGCACCGGCTGTTTTTCCGATTTTGTGCCTTTGTGGTGCCCCTCGTACTTGGAACACGAAGTGATGCGAATTTCTGAAGAAGAAAAAAAATCATATTTATCAATCCTCCAGACCTGTAAAACAAAAACAAAAAAATCAGTTGGAGGAAATGCGAATCAACCGGTACTGGTATTTGTTCTTTTGACAAAAACTGGTACTGTACTCCCTAAGTGACGTGAAATTGTATACCACATCACTTATTTGGGACGGAGGGAGTATTTGTTCTGTTTCTCGAGTTGTGAATGAAATTCCCCGTTGCGCCGTCTCTGTACATATATGCTAAACTTGTGTCTCAACTTGTTGAAAATTTCTCAGAACTTTTATACTCCGTACAAGTTTTTGTGAGTTGAGAGCACCGGGAGCTCCTGGCAGGCTGGCACATTCTGCCTCCACACAGCTCCTTGGAGTCCAAATTGCTGTTTTGTAACTTTCTACCCGGTACTTACAACAGCATGCTTCCTCGAAAAATAACTTACAACAGCATGGATACACACTTTTTTTTACAGGAATGAGAACATTTACAAAATTTGTTCATGCCAAAGGACGACTCCCCCAAAGGCCAAAGCATCCAAGAACTGTACTTTCCTACGGACACGGAGAACTAGTACCTACAAGGCTATGTGCTAAATCTGTGGTCATATCAAAACTATCAGATCGTAGACCTGTGACTTCCTTTTGTCTATACTGAGCATCTTTCTTCGTAATTCACATGGTTAGAGAAAAGTGTCGCAAAACTTTCAGCCGCTTTGTTCATGGTCATGAAGCTGAGGCCATGATGGCGGAGTCATCGGTCAGAAATTTCTGGTTCCAGCAACCCTGCCTTTTTGTGACCAGCAACCTTCACCTTTTCTCTTTCCACTTCCATTTCTGCTCTCTTCTTCTCCAGCTCCATCTGCCTAAGGTTCTCCGCATGAGCCCGCTCAAACGTTTTCACAAAGCTTAGCAGAGTAGAGACAACTGTCCACCAAAAGGGGAAATCATGTAGCTGTTAAGGAAATCTAATAGGACCAGTATTTTTTTTTTTGAAAGTCATACTAGGACCAGTATTGATCCAGAGATTTGGTGGATGCAATAAAACTAATGTTCTCAAGACAACAGAAGTGGTTGTTAAGGCTCACACGACACACGGAACTGCAGGAACTCAAGATGATTTCCTGTCAAACCAACAGGGATTCCTAGAACTGTATATGCCTTGGCAAGATTGGTACAACCACGGAATGGATAATATTCAAATAGGTCCAACTTCAAGAAGTATTTGTTTGGAAACAAAGTGCATCTTTATTGATACATGATGAATGATTAGCTTTTTAAATCTATGGAGCCTTTTCTCGCATGTCTTGCATTTAAGTTACTAACATTTATTATCTCCCTTTTGTATTGGACCCATAAAGATTTTCTTTGTATATATGCAGGATAATCAAGCCTTTAGGTTCAAAAGGAAATACCTTGTTCAAATGGACACCGCACAGGATCTTCACCAAAATAATGTGCTAGAGAATCCGCACTTTTCCCCTGTAAGTAAAATAAATAAAACACACGTTAGAAGCATAGTGCATGCAGAAAGATGTTGACATCTTGGTATCTAGGCATACCGCTGTACTGTAAAGAAAAGCTAATGACCTCCCTTCAGCTTGGGCATCGGCAAGAAATTCCTTCAATTTCTGAAACCAAAAGTCTTTTCAGTATTGCAATTGATGTGCTAATAGTGTGACTGTGCAGTTAGCCAAATGGGTAATTGTTGGTAATTAATAAGGATGTTTCGTGTTTTTTTCCCATATGTGTTACTATACAATTAGCAAAGAATAATCATAAATATTTACAGCTAAGAAAACATAAATATATACAAAGACTGCCGTATGTGCAGAAAACAGAGCACTGACCTTGTAAAACGTCTCCGACACTGGACCATCTTTTTCAGAGGTTGCCAATTCCTCCTCAACCTTTTCCAGTCCCTTGGTGATTGCTTGCATTTCTTCCGCCAACTCTTTCAATTGGATCTGTTTTTCCACGCCATAGTAAGCAAGCAGTAAAATACAGCATGCATTTATCATTAGGATGTGAGCTACCTTTGAGGCAGGTTCTAAATGTGTGAGATCCTTAACAAAATCAAGAACTTCTGGAAGCTTCCCAGAAAGAACCTGCAGAAGCAATAAACTTTGATAAAGTTCATTCATTCATAAAGCGCACCTTTCAGAGATTGGCAAAAGAATATAAGTTTCATGACAAAAATCCGATAGTAACGTATGGTCTCGAAAAAAAGAACTCGATAGTCACTCTGAAAGTAAAGCAACTTGTCCAGACTTTTTTTGAAGAAACAACTATTGTTGCTTATTCATTGAGGGAGCAAAACTCCAAGGACCATGGTTACAACCAAAAGAAAGAAAAACATCAGCCCATGCCAACCAACATGGATTGATGTCTGTGGTTTTATTATAAGGAGTCCACACTAAGTCGAACACCTTGTAGAGGCAAATATAGTTAATGGCATGTTTACAGCTTGTGATAAGTTCATCACTATGAAGGAAGGAAAAGACAAAAAAAAAGGGGGGGGGGGGGGGGGCAACAAAAGTCTGTAGGAGAAACAACAAGAAGTCCCTGACCCTGAATCTAGATCAACTCGAGCCCACAATCGTTGAAAATGTAAAACTTTCCAGTGCACCAATGTACTACTTATGAACAAAGGAGGAGAGTTTAAGCATAGCCACCCTTCTCTTCATCCAATAAGGATCAGAGTGATATGTATGTGTACTACTTATGAACAAAGCACACTCTTGGTAGATTGATCTTGGGAATAGAGATATGTATGTGTGCAGAATTTCTATTACTATGCACCAACTTGGACCTCCCAAGTAGAAAGAGCAAATAAAAGAAGAGGCAACATCAATTCAGATCTTATGACAGGAGAACATGATCAAGGAGAGAATCACTGAAATTAAGGACCATACCTTGCATAAATAATGCATGAGAGTCATCTTATTATTACGTGCCCGTATATCAATGAGCTTAAGAAGACTATCTAGTCTAAATCCAACAGCTGAACCTGAAAATGCACACTTGTGAGAAAATATGATAAAGTATTCACATTTCTATCAATTTCACGAGGTTTCTTAAGAACATATTATCATGACCGTGGCTTTTTGGTTGCAGTTGTTGATTATCCAGTTAACTACCAAATATAGAGTCTCGCAAAAACAGAAGCAAAAAATATCATTTGGACTGACTTCTCTTGGAAGATATTCCGGATTTTCCCCAGTTCTGTTCCCCAAATGAGGTGAGGTGTAGAGGAAATGGCGGTGATACACTAGCTGTATTGAAGTTGACCATCCTATTTGAAATCAGAATGTAGTAATTGGCTTGTGCTGTGCGTTGAGCATCTTGCTCTAGTTTTTGACACCTAGCTATATTTCCACCTGTGACAATTGGTAAATGATCCGACTTTCTTTTAACTGACCTTTTGTTCTTATATGCAATGTAAGTCATTTAGATTAATAAAATCCGTATACGACATCGACCGACATGGAAAACCCTGTGCACTACATTTATTCATGTTAGATTATTTGTTTGCAAGACTGTACGGTAAATATATCAATACACTGGGCTTATTACTCACCCCTTGCAGTTCCTTGATTTAATGCATTTCCCAAAGAAAGAATTGTTTGCATCACTCGCTTAAGCTTGACAGAGTTCCTAACCTGGCCAAATAACATTATGCATGAACATGTATATGTTAACATGTCAGAGAAGAAGAATCAGAGACTCGATGTCAGTTGACTACAACATACCTCTTCAGCTACTTCATTGATGGTATTCAAGCTATTTTTCAGATCTGCAACCTGAAACAACATATATATGGAAATGTGACCATGACTTTAACTTTGTGTATTCATCACAGAACAGTCAGAAAGGTCCATAGAGAAAAGCACTTTACAAGGATGCAATGCTCTACTGACCTGTGTAAGAAACTTTATCTTAAAGGATAAGATTCTCAGTTTCGACTCCACCCTTGGCACTTTCATCATTTCCAAGAAGAACTAGAGACACAAAATTAATTCAAGTGTGAAGTCATTTGCTTTAGTGTTAATAAAATGAACAGTACGTTCTGTGTTTCATGGATTGAAATGAGAACTGTTGAAATTAGGCCTATCATTACATGAGCTATATTTGGTAATCGCAAAGAGATGCAGAAAATGACTGTTTCAGCATGCAAATTCACAACAAGCAGACAGCAGGAGATATGCATTTTAATGTTGTCCGTATCTTAATTTTTCGCAATGCATGTACAACCTGACTTGTCATCTAAATGTGAAACAGTTGACTATATGACCTCCCACTAAGATCAACTATGCAATTCGGAATTTAAATGTTACCAAACAGAACTCATCACCAAAGGAAAAATAAAATAGCGCGGTAAAATAAGGGAAAATAAAATAGCCCAGTAAAATAATGACCTGTTCACATTTCCCAAGATTCTCTGTGCTGCCTGTGTAACCCTGAAAAGGCGGGAGGGGAAAAAATTTGTCACTAACTCACTATATGGAACTGATTGAAAGAAATTCTGACAATAAGAATCATGAGTGCGTAATGACATTTCCAAGAAAAATATGGTCGGTAGAACTGTACTTTGAGTAGTTCCATTTCTTCCTTAGTTGGGCAGAACTTTATCAGATAATCTACTTGATCACCATCGATGATGGAATCATCGAGAGTAAGCACTGAACCCTGAAAAAAAGTTACGATTAGCATAATCACTACTTCACTACAGTTGCCAAACACCATAAGAAAATAATGAGATTTTATTTTCAATAAAATTTATGGGTAGAAGTTGAGACTAGTAAAAGAATGCTGGCAGCATTAACGGTTTTGCTGAAAGCTCAGAAAACTTTTAGTCACTGGAGAAATCTGATTTTGGAAGTATCCTAATATCTCTGACAAAATTTCCATGTCAAGATAATATCCCTTCAATAAAGTATGAAGTTAAGTTACCAACTTACCATAAGATCAGGGAGTGGCATCTTAATGTTTCTGAGCATAATTTCGCAATTCTTTGAGCGCTGAAGTTCAATCTGCACAAGAAAAGTGAAACGTTATTTCTTTTCATCTGACTTTTGATCTCATTGTTTACTTGTGAACAACAAATTGGGATATAAGTACCAAATGAACTTTTTCTTGTTTCACTGCAACAGAAGGACGTTCACGTGTCCGTTTTGTATCCGTGTTTGGCATTGATACTGAGAAAAGACTTTCAAGCTCAGTCAGATCAATCTCTGGGGTCCTGGTAAAGATGTACATGGACTAACATGTCAAAGTGTCCAACCTATTGCCATTTGAAAAAAAGAAATGCCATAAAAATTGTTTTGATACCTAGATGCTTCATCAGACTTCTGTGTCTCTGCCCATAAGCTTCCTTGTGTTGCTCTTGACACCTTTACCCAGTGCAATGGCTTCAGTGGTGTTCTCTTAGTTGACTGGTTGGCACGCAAACTTCTAGGACTTCTCGACCGAACTGTGCTGCGGCCCTTTGCACCAAATGATGATGTAGGGGGTGGGGGAGGGCCAGAACTGGCAGCACTTCCCTTGCTTGACAAAGAGTTTGAGGAATTCTTAGGAGGTGGGCCTGGTGGAGGAGGTGGTGGACGGGTTATTGATGCCTTCTGTGAAGCATTGTTGTCCCCAGCTAGCTTAGGAGGAGGTAATGGGGGTACAGGTGGTGCTGATACATGAGATGATATGCTACGCAATGGCGGGGGAGGTGGGGGAGGACGAGGGGCTGCCAAATGTAATGGGGGTACAGGTGGTGCCGATACATGAGATGACATTGTATGCAATGGTGGGGGAGGTGGGGGAGGACGAGGGGCTGCCATGTGATGTCTACTACTTGTGGACGGAGAAGAAAGCAAAGAGCTAGTTCGAGAAGGAGGAGGAGGTGGCGGTGGAATGGGAGGTGTTTGCAGCCCTGGAACTGCTTGTAAAAAGTTGGGGGTCAAAGGTGAGGGAACTACATATTTAGATGCTGTACTGACCTTTTTGTCAGCAAACTGCGGTTGAGATGATGAAACTATAGGGCTCTTAAGTAGTGGAGGAGGTGGAGGTGGTGGTGGTGGAGGATAAACCGATTGATTTACCAATGAGGGGGGCGGGGGCGGTGGAGGTGGCGACCGGGCTTTCTTTGGAGGGGGAGAAATTTCATACGTAGTAGAAGATGGTGCTGGTGGCAGTGGCGGTGGAGGTGGTGGAGGCCGAGGTGGTGCAAAGTTGCCTTTCTTGTTTGTCACTGGTTCACCATGTGATAAAGGTAACAACACGGTAGCTGCTTTTAGAGGAGGTGGAGGTGGAGGTGGTGGCGGCGGCGGCGCCACTGGCACTGGAGTAGGATCTGTTCTTGCGACTGTAGTTACAAAGGGCCTTGAGTCTGAAGTCCGAGGAATTGCAGGCAAAGCCATTGGTACAGATGCTCTTGTATTGCTAGATTCCTCTACCACAGATATTGAAGAAGCTGCTGACAATTTGGTGACATTGAAAGCTGTAGAACTATCAGAAAGTAAATTGACCAGTTCCTCAGTTCCTGGAAAAACTTGTGGAGAGACTGATGGCTCTGGAGGAGGTGAAGAGGAGGGCATGGTTGATCTAAGGGAAACACTGATCATGTTTGTACTAGTATTTATGGGTAAAGTAGAGGAAACAGGGGCTAATGAAACGGTGGGTGGTCGAGGAGGAAGAGGAGGAGGCATGCCCAAATGTACAAGGGATGCTGTTGATCCTGATTTATTTACCATAATAGGTGAATGTTCTTGCTGTACTGGAGTTTGTGAACATGACTTCTCAGTGGTTGTTGGTGTGGATGTCTCTGATGAGATTTGCGCTGCAGAATTAGATGCCGGTGGTAGCAGCTGAACTGGTGAAGATTCTGGTTGAGCAATAACTGTACTTGAAGATGGTGTCACTGATGAAGCGCTAACCTTTGGTCTCTTGACCTTAGATGATGACAACAGCACGGAAAGAGGCTCTGTTCGCGAAGGAGCTAGAGCTACTGCCTGTGGTTTGGATGGAACTTCCTTAGGACTAGAACGTCGGGGACCTTGTTTAAGTTCAGTGCTGCCAAGCATACCAAAGTGATTTTGAAGCTTCAGCACACGAGCAGAAATGTTGATTTCACCAGATAACTTGTCAAAGCCAAGTTCTTCTTGAGTATCAAAGAAAGTCTCAGTCTCAGGCTCGTCACTAGGAGACGAATCAGCATTTCCCTGGGAAGTGGCTGGGATCCTTTCCTGGGGTGAGTCAAGTGCAGTATCCATCTCACCATCCAACCAGTCCAAATGGTTAAAGATATCTAGCACTTTAGCAAACTCTTCCATACCAAGTCCTTGTTTCTCTTGATGAGTTACGGGAACTGTCGTAACAAGCGAAGTAGTTGCATCCATGTCAGAAAATATAACCTAGCATCAACACAAGTTGCATGTAAAAATTCATGTACAAACAGAAGTAGGTTAGTTCTCCACTTGATTGAAACACTTGCCTCGGCTCGAAAATCTTTAGGGAATTGATCTTTTGCATTCCATAACATGTCTATTTCATCACGATTAAGCATCAAGATGTTAGACCTGATGAAAGCCGTGTTGAACATGATCCGGAATACCATCTCCTCACGATCCAGATCTTCATACAAGTTGATACACTCTAGGACCACATCACCTTGGACATGACATTGAAGGTTTATTTTCACCAGTTCATCTGCCTAAGTTCAGAAATGGTCAATTTAAGATCAATATACAAATTTATTTTCACCACTTCAGCTGCCTAAGTTCAGAAATGGTCAATTTAAGATCAATATACAAATTCTAAATATATTAAAACTATATAGTTCAGAAGATTATCGGCATGATAGCCTATCAAGAGACAATGCAGTAGCATTATTATTAGAATACTTAAGGCAACAGATTACACACAGAGATCGGAAAAAGGACAATTACCTGTGAATTAAAACGGACAAGGTTGCTAATTTTAGGAGTTGAAAAAAGAACTTTAGGAGTTTGATCATGGGGCATGAGTGGATCTGGGCCATATATCCTGAATATTGGACAGAAACCACCTTGACCGTGGAAATCTGGAACCATCCGCAAAATCAGACAATCCAATGTAAGGGCTCTATCGGCTGGAGGCCACTCAGGCATGACATTCCTCATCGATATATACCGCAAGTACCTCATTTGAGAAGGCATGGGATTTAGAGGTGAAAACATCTCCAAGTGCTCTAAAGATGATTGTTTGTAGAGCATATCCAGTGTTTTGTGCTCATCTGAATAATGCCCCAGGTATAATAAGAGAGCAGCTAACATGAAAGCCAGAATTGGCCAGCATCCTTGTTCACAGTGCATTATCAGTAAGTTATGCTGACCCAGAGAAAGCCAGCTTTCGCTGGACTTCAAGATGCAATGGACCATTTCCATGGTCAGAAGTGGACATCCCTCATAGTGGCCTGGGTAGTCCAAAACAGTCATACCATACTCGGACAAAATGTGGTAGATATTGCTTTCTTCCGTTCGAGTCCCAAAATTCGAGACCATGAATGAGTGATCATGGAAATCTTCTAGAAGATGTGCTGCAATGCCTCTGACGTGTGCCTTGAACTGGTCCTCTTCCGGCATGTCCTTGGAGAAGCAATGGTCAAACACTGAAACAAATATAAGCCATATATGTCAGGCATGCTAACACTCAACTCAGTTCTGAATTCTTCATGTCACTATTTAGCTACTGAGCATAAACGATCCATTTCCTTTCAATGCAACAAATATTTAATCAGTTTACCTCGTTTAAAGCAAATAAATATGTCTGCTAAAGTGGAGGAAATTTCTCTGGTTTCTCTATCTACCTAAATCATCTTGTACTATGCTCATCACAACTCAAATCAACACTCAGAACTATTTTTGTACTTAGCAGCCATTACCAGATCAATCAAACTGAAGCCTTCGTCTTTTACTAAGCTAGGGTAGAAAGAAAGCTTCTACTGCACGCAGCTTAAGGAACGGCAATGCGACGGAGAGGACACCATTACCGTATATATTGTCCGTGATGAGGAGTACTCCGTCGGGCGGCTTCTTGAAGAAGAACTTCCGGAACAGCGCCATGGCCCTCCGCCCTAATCAACGAGCTCCAATCCCCGGACCGAATTTATCGGGGTATAACTCCAAATGGCTGCTAGACTCCAACAACAGATTTGGGACCCCAACTTGCAGTACGACCGAAGAGGACGCTATCCTGAGAACTCTGCCCACGAAAACGGCTCAACTTCGCGATCTAGGCGGCTGACGTCGACAATATTGCGGGAAAATGGCAGGAAAAGAATCACGAGCTGCTCCGGAGCCGGCTCCGCGAAATCTCCCCCCGCCCCCGGGCACTTCGGATTGGGGGTTTAAAGAATCGAAGAGCACGAAAAAGGTGGTGTTCTACTAGTAGATTTGGGTGGTGATTCAGGAATGGAGCTGGGCAAGGAGGAGGAAGAGGAGAAGAAGGCAGGAAGACGACCACAACTCCACAAGAGATGGGAGTTTGACGAAATTCTATTTATTTTTTTCCAGGCGAAGCTTATTAATCACTTTTTATACTCCCTGCCCCCTTGCTTTTGGTAGTTTTCCACTTGCTAGTATTTCCTTCTTTTCTAATATAATTTGGAACTTATATTTCAATAATGTAACAGGAAATAATTCACACACAAGAATACTCCTACATGACAAGAAATACTCTCGAAATTTTTTATACGGTCAACATCGTTGGTAATCATTCACGAAAAGTCCGGCGTGCATGTGTAAGAGTTGTCTTTTAGTACTCCCAAAATATTCCCAAAAAAAAATGGGAATTAGAAAGGGTATTTGCAGGAGAAATCCGCTGACCGTTTGCTTCAAGCGTTGCGTTAGAAACACAATGTCGGTTTTGCTAGAGAGGAGGCGTTTGTTGCTTTCACGTACCATCACAATATAGTTATTTTGACCCCTTTTTTTGGGTGTACTAGTTTCTACGCTAAATTAAAGTGAAAAGATGACAAGTTATTTTTTTTAATGGTGCTTGTAAAAAAACAAATGATGAGAGGGCGAGTGGTGGGCGATTTGGGGGATCTGGGTGGGGTCAGCGGTTGGTAGTTTGTTTACCGCCAAATAAGCTGCGTGTGCAGAGCTCATGTACTTCAGCAGTGAGGTCATCAGGTGGCACATGGAGACCTACGAAGTACTTAAGTGATATCGACTCAATCGAGCAATTAATTAGCCCCCGAAAGGAAACATTGGCAGCTTCCTTTCCTCTGAATATATATGTACTCCGTATCATGGTTGGTCGATGCTGATGGCGTGGTTAAATCATCCAAAGCTGGCTCGTGCAGATGGCTTGTTCTACGGTGGCCTACTCCACAAGCTTGTGCTGCGCCCAAAGGGGTCGGAAGCACGTCAAGTTCGCTGAAAAATTGAGCAATCTGGCGAGACGGCCGGCGTCCCATGGGATTTCTTTTCCCTGCATTACGATGCGTATTCGTGTCCATCGGAAAGAAATGAGCGAGAGAGAGGCTAGGTAGAGCTTCCCCACGAACACATGCACGCCTGTTGGAAAACGGAAAATTTACTCAGCGGACAAACAAGGGCCCCCAGCGAAGCAGGATGATCATGTTCCGATCAGATCTTGTCATACAACGCCGACGACATCCCCGCGGGGCACAAGCCGCAGCCCGCAGCCTACCTTCGCACCCATTTCGAGGTCGCCGTGTAAAGCACTCCTCGCCGTCCGGTCCGGTCCGGCGCGCCCTCGAGTCCGGCACCCCGAGAGGCGATGGCCAGTTGGCCACGGACACGGGCTGCTCTGCAAAGAGGATCGCTCACCGGCAATACGACTACGCGGAACAGTCCACGGGCCGCGTCGCTGGCGACTTGCTGCTGCACTGCTCGTCTGCTCACCCGGGGGTCGGGCCGCAGAAAAGTCATCAAGACAAGTTCGTACAGAAACCAAACATGGGCCAAGGCGAACCTTAACAAGCACGTTACCCGCGGGAGGCACCAATTTCGCCCAAATGGGCTTGGCTCACTGGAAAAATGCTTAGTCCGTTTTTCTGTAGATCCGGCCTTTCTGTGTTACTAAATCCACATATGAACAAGATAATAACCATAGTATAGTGCCGCGAATTATACAACCTTGAATTATACAACCTTGGCACCGATCCAAGGGCATCTCCAAGAGTAAACTCCTATTTGTTATTCTCATTTGTTCACTTGGGGAATGTTTGGACAAATGAGGAGGACAAAATAGCACGGTGTCCAATGAGAGCCCACATTTGTCCTCTTCATAGGCCTTTGATATGTGGGCCAAGAAAACAAGTGAACACTGCCTGCACTCTTTCTAATTTTGGAGAAGAAATGAGAAAGGACGACAAGTTTTGGATAAATAAGGGCCCAAACATTGGGGAAGATTTGGGGTGCCCTTGGAAATGTCTTAAAGGAGCCAAAAGTAAAGACATTTTGAAACAGAGTTAGTCGCATTAGTGAGAAAATTTTGTCTAAAAATATTTGTTTCATACATTTCTTAGAGTCCGGTGAGCAGTGCTTTAAGGAGCTCTAGCGTGTGTTTGGTTCTTGCCGAAAAAGAGGTTCTAACGAAAACCAGCGAAGTGCATGCAGTCAATATTAGGTAAGAAGAATATAAGGAGAGTTCTTGCCATATTTGTCTTACCAAAAATTTGGCAACCCATACTATATTGGTTTTGCTTAACTTATTGCCAATATTTTGGTTGTCAGATGGAAATTTTCCATTTGCCACAACCCCACAACTCTCTTCATAATTCTTGCATTTTTTAACCAATCATAAGATAACAAATCCTAACATTTTTTAAGTTAGACAAAAGATGATAAATTTTCTTCGATGAAAAAGATGATAAAAATTGAGATACCTCTTTCGTGGTTAACCGCCACGTTCGTCCGGCGCGGACGCCGCCTTATCCCCCACCCCACCCACCCACACACCTTTATTTGTGTGCCTCTACCCTTTATCCTTCCCCACCTACCATCTCCCCCTTTTCCTTTCTTCTCTCTCTGACCCACCAAAAAAATCCCCACACACGCTGCTACCGTGGCTCCTGCCGATGGCTGAGCGCCCTTCCGCACGCCGCCGTCAATTCTACCTACGCTGCAGGCCATGTTCCTCCCACGCACGCACGACTTCTCATTGGCTGGCGGCGGTTCCTCCTCCCGCGTGTCATCTCATCTCCTTCGTGCTGGCCGGAGGTTTCCTGGTGCGTTGCCTTCGACGGCTTTTGGTTGCCGAAGACCTGGATCTCAATTGTGGCGGCTCCTTCTTGTGCTCTGTCTTCGCCCCCCCCCCCCCCCCCCCCCGTTCCGTGTCCGCTCCCACCCATGGCTGGATCCGCATCGTGCATCCTACCATGGGTAGATCCGCGGCGCGGGTCGACCAGAGAAAGTTGTCACGCGTCCCACCATGGACAGATCTTCGGTGAGTTTTTTTTTACAAGTTAAAAGTTTAAAACTGAAAAGCTAAAATTAAAATTAAAAAATTAAAAAATTAAAAATCAAAAATAGAAAAAGTTAAAAGTTGTCACAGTTTAGCGAAGGTAAATGTGCACGTAGACAAAGCTGCGACCAATATTCTAATGCGCATGCAACCAAACACCTAACCCAGCATCCCCAGCTCGGATGAGTCCCAATCATCAGCTCGGCGTCGTCGCTTTTGCCGACCGTACACCGGGATTTTATTATTCTCCGGTTTGCTGGCTTGGCGCGCCCGCCGTCCGACTGCCTACTGGGACGATCGTCCACACCTCTTTCACTTGGCGTCTCCTCCGCCGCCGAGCTTCCGGAACTACAGAAAAAAAAAGCCAACGGTCCAGACGTGGTAATACAAGCCCTGGCAAGTCTAATCCAGCCGTCCATCGACCTATGCTACAGCACCGGCTTATAAACCCCACCTCCTGCTCTTCCGTCTCTCTCCCTCTGTTTCTCTCGTTCTCATCTTGGGCCACGCCAATCCGCCATTCATCGTCACCCAGTCCCACAATTCAATCGAAACCGCAAGTTTTAAACCCCACGAAATTCGATTAATTGACATCGACATCGACCCCGTCCCGATCCCCAAGCTGGCGGCCACCTGAACCGGCGCGGAACCCTAGAATGGGCGAGGCGACGGCGCCGGAGGGGTTGGCGCATCGGAGGATAGAGTTCCACGCCGCGATAAGGCCGCATGCGACGGCGCTGCAGGCGGTAAGGGGGTTTCGGCCGGAGAGGCTGTGCCCGGACCCTGATGAGCGCGCGTCTGCGGCGGCGGCGGCGCGGAGTGAGAAGTGGGAGACGGGGGAGCCGAGCGGGTTCGGTCGGGAGCTTACCGCCGCGAGGATCTACTTGCGGAGAATCGTGAGTTGCGCAACACCTGCAAATTTCGTGGGGATTTTTCATTGCAATTATTTGGTTAAGGGCATCTCTAACAACTGTTTTGCTGCCGTTACTTAACACCACGTGTCAGACTTTTGCTTAGGTGAAAGAGAAAAGTAGGAAGAAGCATAGTACTAGTTACTCCCGCAAGAAACTGCTACTTCACGGGTACCAAGAAAAGTTGGAGTATGACAAATGGGTCCTAGTACAAAGGTTATGTTTTAATTAGAAAAAAATGATGGATAGGAGAGAGAAGTGATGACATGGAATGCAAAGGAACGGCTATAGTAACGGCTTGTTGAAGATGCCCTAAGTTCGCTACTGAAGCTGCAGTTTGTTGGGGTGTTTTACCTTACTTTTTACTCCCCGACAAACTGCAGGTGTTAATGATGAATTTTTGGCTCGGGAATGATGGTTTTAACCATAGTGGTTGGTTTACTTCAGGTTATTACCATTTTGGAGTTAGTTATGCTAAGAACTTTTTTAATTCACCTTGCTTCCTTTTGGCATTCGTCTCTCTGTTATCATCACCCTGAAACACGAGGCTGTACAAGTGAACTGAATTCACAGAGGTGTGCTGGCATGTGTAACGCAGGGGGCTGGCTTGCAAAATCTCGGCAATACGTGCTATCTTAACTCCGTTCTGCAATGCTTGACGTATACCGAGCCATTCGTGGCCTATCTGCAGAGCGGGAAGCACAAGTCCTCATGTAAGTTCAATGCCGCTTGCATGGTATGATGTTGCCTATAGCAGTGAAATAGTCTTTTTGCTGTCTTTGTGCACCATGCATTTTCCAATAAAATGTTTAGTCTACAATGTAGTGTTGTGGTTTTCAGACCTTCAGTAGATTCCTTCTCTTACCTGTCTCAATAGTTTTCAGGCCTTCGGTAGATTCCTTGTCTTGCTGTTATACACAACTGCCTGTCACTTGCAGTTGCATGGCAATTAACTCCTTTGGTAGAATATTCTGATCATTTCCACGCACCTCGGCAAGTGCTATTTTTTCATTACCAATAATTCACTTTTTATTTTGTAAGGTCGGACAGCCGGATTCTGTGCATTATGTGCTCTTCAAAACCATGTTAGATGTGCTCTACAGTCGACTGGGAAGATATTGACACCAATGCAGTTCGTGAAGAACTTAAGATGTATCCTTTCATGCGCTCTAGCTTAACTGAACACTTCAGAACACCTTATCTATCTGCATTGTTTGGATTCATCATTGAGTTGTGCTATCTTTAACTGCAAGACAGGTATTTCACGTAGTTTTCGAAACTATAGGCAAGAAGATGCACATGAGCTAATGGTTAACTTACTTGAGTCCATGCACAAATGCTGTTTACCTTCTGGCATGCCAAGTCAGTCTCCAAGTGCTTATGAGAAGAGTCTAGTTCACAGAATATTTGGTGGCCGCTTAAGAAGTCAGGTATATCATGTCAATTCCTTCACTACCATGGTACGAGTAATATAAAAGGAAACTGTACTCCCGATGTCATCATTGTCTGGCTATATATATGTGCATTACAGGTGAAATGCGTAAGTTGCTCGCACTGTTCCAGCAAATTTGATCCTTTCCTGGATCTCAGTCTTGAAATTGCCAATGCTGCTACTTTGGTGAAAGCACTTCAAAATTTTACTGAAGAAGAGTTATTAGATGATGGGGAAAAACAGTACAACTGCCAGCACTGCAGGCAAAAAGTTGCGGCCAAGAAAAGGTTTACAATTGATAAGGCTCCTGACGTGTTGACAATTCATCTGAAACGCTTTAGTCCTTTCAACCCTCGTCACAAGATTGACAAAAAAGTCGATTTTCAGCCAACTTTGGACTTAAAGCCATTTGTCAGCAATTCTGAAGTGAGTAACTAGTTTTCTAGTATTTGTCTTCCATATCATAGTTTTGTATTTGTTTTGCTGAACTTCTCCTTACAGCTTACACTGATTATGTTTATATGTGAAGGATATGGATTTCAGATACAACCTTTATGGTGTGTTGGTTCATGCTGGCTGGAACACACAGGCAGGTCATTATTATTGCTTTGTTCGGACTTCTAGTGGGATGTGGCACAATCTGGATGATAACCAGGTAAAGTTTTAGTTTTGCAATGAATGTGCACTCATCTAAACTTGCTGCTAATCTCTTCTGCAATCTTTTCATACTATTTATGCGCTAAACTTCTTGAACCATTTCTGTTTTCAAGATTTGTCATCTTTATTCTTCCTTTGTTCACCAGCATGTCTTGTCCTGTATTCTCCCTGTGTTCATTATTAGTTGAAACTTCCAGGTTCACCAAGTTCGTGAGGCAGATGTCCTAAGGCAGAAAGCCTATATGTTATTCTATGTGCGTGACAGAGTGAGGAGCTCAGTGATTTTTAAAGATAATGGTGCTGCTAATTATTACAAAAAGAACCCTATTCCTGAGAAGATCACATGTATGAATGGCACAAATCGAAATAGTTTAATGGAAACAACATTGAACGTTTCCCCATTTATCAATGGAGATGTGAAGTCGCAGAAGCAGAACTCTGATAATGATCACTCTAGCATTTTCGGCAGCAGCTCACGAGGCCAATGTTCAAAAAATCCTAGCAACATTGAAGTAATTGAGGCTGCAACTATTCAAAACAATGACATGGTTTCAGTGCAGCAAGCTCCTAGCTTACATCCAGTCGGTGCTGCTACCTTGTCCATCCAAACAAATAAAACAACTTCAGATAGTCAAACAGAGACAATGTCCCCAGCACAGCCTGATGCTATTGTTCTTCATGATTCAAGTTTTGATCAGAAGGAACATGAGAAGCTATTAGAAGAAAAGCAACTAGAATCTAATGGTGCAGTTAGTGAATCAGGAAAAGATATTACTGCTGCCTTGCCTATATGCAATGGTGGTGATGGATTGTTGGGAGAAAATTGCCAGGCTTCTGAATCACAAAATCCATACGGCGAACCAATTCTTGGTACAAGTAAGGCAGTGGCAAGTCCACAAATGGTGGAAACCAAGGTAATCATGTAAAGTTCCCATTGTTTTTTGCATACCTTTTGAGTTCAGTTCTTAGTTCAACTATGTTGACTCTTGCTTTCTCTTGCCAACATTGCAGGATACTGGTCTCTCTAATGAAACATTGTCCATTAGAGAAGATTTAATCTGCTGTAATGAAACTAAGGAGTCAGCAGAGTCTGCGAAGCAGCATGGTCAAGTTGTTACGGCGAAGGAACTTTCGGTGGAAAAGACTGCACCTATAGAAAGTACAGTGGAGCAGGTATCCTATCAATCACATGTTCCCGCCCTTACCCTAATGCATGAAAAGAAGTAGCTTTTTATTCACACTGATGCATGCAGACTGATTTTTTAATATTGCTTCTGCAGACACCAGTGCAGTCCAGTAAATCAGAAGTTGGACAGGCTATGATGAAGGAGCTTTATTTGAAGTACACTGACCATATAGCAAATGCAGAGGAGCCGGTACGAGACCACTGCTCCCTTGTCATTTTGGTTTTACATAATAATGCCGCGTATATCATGGGCCCATTAATATAACACTGGACATAGCATGTGTTTACTATTAGTTCTGTTTGAATGTAGAAGACGAGTTTGTGTTCATATTGATGTAACTTGATCATCCAAATACTTCTTCAGGCTTCTGTTCGGAACAATGAATTGGAGATTGTGCAGGTCAACTCTGAGAAGCAAATGTGCTTTGAAGATTCTGTGCAGCTGATCTGCTCTGAAGTTTCTGCGCAGCCGATCTGCTCTGAAGTTTCTGCGCAGCCGATCTGCTCTGAAGTTTCTGCGCAGCCGATCTGCTCTGAAGTTTCTGCACAGCCGATCTGCTCTGAAGTTTCTGCACAGCTGATCTGCTCTGAAGTTTCTGCACAGGCTATCTGCTCTGAAGTTTCTGCCCAGGTGATCTGCTCTGGAGACTCTGCGCCGGTATTGGATAAGGATCCAGGCCTTGGCAATTTACATGGTATGATGGATTTTAAGTCAAAGAAGCATGTGAAATTTTCAGTTGCGCCCTTGCTTTTTGGGTCCAAAAGAATGTTACTGGTTGCGCTGAAACTACCCAAGAAAAGGAAATACAAACGTTCTAAAAGACGGTCTACATTTTTTATGGACCATCAAAGCATTGCCGATGATCAGCAGACATCAACATCAGAAACTGGTCTTGCTAAGGACATATCATGTAAATCCCATAGACGCAAACACTCCCGTGCGTCTGCAAGTCTGGATACTGGTGATCAGATGCTCAACAAGAACCAACATCTTGCTGGTGACTCTAGTAGTGCTGCTGACCTTCCCATGGGCAGGAAAGACTACAAGGATGCAGCACTTGCTAGTGCTGAGCTACCACACTCATGCCCAAGTTTGGTTGCAGACCCTACGGATTCAATAAATTGTGCAGATGCAAACAAGAGAATTCCTCGGCATTTTGATCTCCTCACAAGGGGTTTGAGTGAAATTACTGGTTAGCACATAACTCTCCTCTCATGCAAGCACACATGCAACCTCACAGAAACGTGGAAACTACATTTTTTTTCTTTTGATTTTCCTATCCTGCCATCAATATCAAAAGTTTACATCTAATCAATTACTTTTTGCAGTTCCACGATGGGTTGACATTGACATGCCATATACAAAGACAACAGAGTTTCAACATATGAGGACCAACAGCATTGGTTATGTGCTAGATCAATGGTATGTCACAAATTACATTTAACTTCTCTGTGATGGTGATGCTGCTGAATGCCCGAATTCTCTTGTTGATGTTGAAAACGCTGAGAATTCCCTCCTGGGAGGTATGTGTGCGTGCGCGCTACCATCCCGACCCTGTCTGGACTTTGGTTGCTACAAGTCTTAGAACTGGTTCTGCAATCCTACCATAGTATGTCTGCTTTCTAATAAATTCGGGCTGAAAAGCCTTCTTTCAAAAACAAAAAAATAGTATGCAGAATTATTTTACTGTGCACTTGGATCCGAGATCAGTAACATGCTCCATTGGTCTGGGTTTCCCATGCATTTCCATCATAATGTAACAAAACCATCTCATATGACGTTTATTCCCAGGGACGAGGAGTATGACCATGGCAGGAGGAAGAAGGTGAGGAGAAAGTCGAAGGACGAGTACGGTGGGCCGAACCATTTCCAAGAGATAACCGATATGAGATCACGGCAGGGGAAGAGACTAAAATCTGGCCAGACCAGACCGGGGAACCAGCCCCTCAGGATATGACTCACTGCTAGAGTAGCAGATTGTTGTTGTATCTTTCAGTTTTGGCATTGTTGTTCTTTGTTTTCTCTCTTTCAGTGTCTGTGTTATGTAAGAGAATCGGGACAGATCATTGAAGCTCTCAGTGTCTTTCTTATGTAAAAGAATTGGGACAGATGTGGAGTAATTGTTACTGCAAAAGTGGAACAACGAAGTACTCCCATCTTATATTATCTTAAGCCGTGTACCGTTCTAAACGTGGATCTGGGCCTGTTTACTTTCTCAGGCGCCGGCTGCCCGGTTCTGCTGGCGGGTCCGGCTGTCGCACCTCTTCGGCTCTTCCCCGTGCTCGCATGTTTGTCTGTCGTTTTTTCTATTCGAGATTGTTAGGGTCAGGTTAATTAGTTGAAGTACTGCACATACCTTTTTGTTTCCAATGAAGCGAAGTTTGCCTTCTGCCGAAAGAAGGCGATTAGGAATTTGTATATGTCAAAACTGGAAGTGCTATTATTAGTATAGCTTACATGTGCTTCAAACAACATGAAAATTAATTTGCTTCCACGGGTACATTAACACTGAATTAAAACATTGGTCACAGAAAATAAAAAAATGTTTTGTATTCTAAACGGAGGTAGTAAAGAATTTAGCATACTGTGCTTACATAATTTAGTGGAATTAAACAGCTCAAAAAACATTGTTTCATTCATACACCATGGCATGACCCATGAGCACATATTTTGATCAACCATGGCGAAGCTTTGGTTGACGATACAGGTAGATAGAAGATTGTTTTTTTTTTCAGTGAGTACTTTTGACTGGGATTGGTTTAACGTTCAACAACGATGAACCAATGAGAAGTTAAAAACCATAATAGGCCGACCTGACAATTAAACAACTAGTTTTGGTGGAAACAACCATGCCCTACACGGATCATGCAACCGGTCCATATGGGTGTTAACGGTCTAATAATCCCGGATCTCATGTCAAACACATCATCTGTATCTGGAAAATACATGATGTCTTCTTCCACTTCTCCATAAGCAGGAATCGCGCAGCTGAAGCGGTTGCCAATGAAGATCGCCCGGCCATTTCCTAGCACTCCAACTATGGGTACCCATGTGCATGTGTCAACCGCCTCACACTTCAACCTTGCGAGTGTGGTCAGTTGGAGTGAAGGCTGAGACATGGTGCAACCGCTTAACCAACAACAACTTACGACACAACTCAAGTACTCAACGAGGTGCCGGCTAGTGATCTGGATAGCATCGTACCCTTCGCACACGCCCTCTTCACATACAGGCAACGTCCACTCATCATCGAATACGAGATGGTCATTGCCGTCGTTGTCAGTGTCACTACCATGGTCAACCGTGTCATTGTCATGGACGCCCTCATGGCTAAGGATACCATAGTTGTCGTCTCCACTTGGTGCCTCACCATCCAACTCGGCATCCGTTTCCTCATTGCCTAACAAATCGACATCGCTCGGCCACGAGTAATACCTGTCGTCATCGTGGCCCGGTGCATGCTTGATGACATGTTTGACATTAGTGACAGTGGGCTTGCCGTCTCCATCCTCACCGAGATGGAGGACAAAAAGGTCCTCAGCCATGGTGATCGCGTAGAGCTTGTCCCCGAGAAACGCCATGTCGATGATACGGAAGTATGGCATTGCCTTCAGCCTATCACCCATGCTCCCTTACCGGGCCGGCACAAGACCAAAGGGTGCTTCCAGGTGTTGCCGATGACGGCAATAAGGTCATCGGGGGTTGATCGCATGAGCACCTTGCTAATCCTAAACTCCTTCGAAACCTTGCCGAGGACGGAGTCTAGCTCTTCGAGAGGGACGGTGGTGCCGGAGAAAGGGTTGTGCAACGCGTACGTGCGCGCTCCAGTGACATCGTCGACACGCTCGAGGGCAAGCCAGTCGACGGTGGAGCCAACGCACGTTGTGTTGTCGGGTAAGTCGAGGCGATGGGTGCCACCGTCGAAGGGCGTCAGGTATGTGCCGTCGGGGAGGACGATCGACGGCAGGTGGTGTTTCTGATCAGTGGAGACGTGCGTGCGCACGGCCGAGCGCCACGAGCGGCAAACGGCGCGCATGCGAACTTGATCGGCGAGGTTTTTGGGGCTGGGAGGCGCGAGATGATCTGGCCTAGGAGATCCGGCAGGAGGTCGGACCACGGAGATCGTTCCGGGTCATCGATCGACGCCATGGGGAATATCTGGCCAGGTATGGGAGATGGACATATGTATATGTATAGCTGCAGGCTCGGCGGCTCGCTACTTCAGCTTCGGCTCGGAATCGGACGCGCCCGTCCGTCTGGTCGTGAACGAGAAGCATAGGTACGGCCGATATGTCCGATACGGAGTGAATGCACAAGGATTTTCCGAGGCCCGGACGGCCAGACTCGACCAAGTGACCGGACCCAATTCAGTTCGGCGAACACAAGGACGCGCCGATCGAGTTAATTCAGGTGGCTCACGACCTCACGGATTCCCCGTGACGACCCTCGGACTTGGGCCAGCTAGCAGCTACCAGGCTACTACCACGTCAAGTCACCAAAAATTGCAGCCAAGGCTGGTCAGTTGTGTGGACGGATGGATTGATTCGAGCAACTGGAATTGGAAATTCGAGACGGGGCCGCTGGACCGATTGCACACCGGGTTACTGCTGGGAACTGTAAATATGGGCGTGTTGTTAAATTGAGTGGCGCGCGTGTGCATGAATTGAAGGTGTCTCCTCAAAAAAATGAATTGAAGGGGCGAACCTACCGTTCATCTCGCCATTTACAGAGGACGGATGGATGTATGCCCAGTGTTTTATGCTTCTTTTATCTGGCCATTTCTTGATGTGTGGCAGGGGCTAGGAATTGTTATCGGATAGGGGCTTCCATTATCTTGATATTTTTTGGGTTCATCTTTCCCCATCTCTCTTTTTGTGTATTCTTTTTTTTAATCTATCTGATTGCATTTTTATTACTAACCACATTTGCCACGTGGTCTCTTTTTGTGTATTCACCCCTGTGATTGGTGGATGTTGATTTGTGGGTCTAGCATGAGAAAGATTGATGGTGGAGAACGTTGTCGGCAACATCCACAAGCGGAACAGGTTGCCCTTACGTACCATCCATAGCTTGACATCTTCTCAATTGGCACAGGGTCAAGTTCAAACATTCAGATATGTGTAACTCCTGCTTTGCAAGAAAATGTTTCAGAACCAAATCAATGTACTTACCTTTTGCTTTTTCATGCTTCCGGTTGCTATCCTGAAGTTTCCAGAGTATGTTTCTCTGCTCCTTCTTTCATTGTTGTTCTTCCTATCCATTTTAGTTGGCTACTTTTTGCCTAATATCTAAAGCAATTTTTAGACAGCAGCCACTTACACATCTATCAGCCTCCTCACTTAACACTATATTAGCACAACGATTCTTAATATGTCTAAACTTCCAAAAACAAATATCTACTGAGACAGCCCAAACCTCTCTAACCATAGCATACACAATCATGAATTTTTTGGAAGTGATATTGAATAATTTAGCAAATGTGAACTGAAATGTTATATCCCCTAACTGGGCATTCTCCCAAAACATGTAGCCTTTCTACTAAATTGTGAAAACATATTCGTAAATCTTAACCATATAGAGAGAATAAAAATACATTGTCCAATTAACTGTTTTTTTTTAAATACTTACCTCCGATTGACTCTTGACACAACCCAAATTTAGGGCAAGTCCTCCGCCCCGTTCCATTTTCATTGAAAATGAATTTCCGTCTCGTTCCATTTCCATTGAAAATAAAACAAACTGTCTTTTACAACAGATGCTCATATATGAAATCCCTAAGGGAACAGAAAACGAACAGCAAACCGTGCCCCAAATTACAATCATCAAGTATAAACAAAAACTTAACAGAAACGACAAAACCAGTTCAGGACAAGCCACATCCCAACTTTGACATCAAGCAAAACAATTAATTCTCTTGGTCACCTTAAAACTCTATACAAAGAACATTATATATGACTTGATTTGGGAACCGTTTAAAGAACATATATGGCTGCCGAATGATTCAAATTGAATCTATGAATTAACGATTTGTGAAATCTGTAAAGAACATGCATGACTGTTGTATGATTCAAACTGAACCTATGAATTAAGCTAAGCTATGCTTCAGGTCTTAACATCAGAAAAATGCTTCAAAATACGTCGCATAAAGGAGCCTAAGTATCTGGAATGCTAGAAAGAAAAGAATAGTAAGAATCCAGTGATCTAATCCTTAAAGAACAAAAAGGTCAGGGCTGTCAGTTGGACGCAGAAAGGGTCTACGACCCAAGAATCGAAGGTCTAGCTGTCAGAGTCCTTCGTGCCACTACCCTTTGTTCTTGGCGCACTTCATCTGAGGACACTTGGTCTGCTTCTCGGCGCCCTTGATCTGCGGGCACTTGGTCTTCTCGGCGCCCTTGGTCTGCGGGCCCCGCGGGAGGTCCTTGGAAGCAGCCACCACGGCTGCTCTTGCGGCCCTGCTTGCGGCCTGCGCAAAGTGCAATTGACGTCGTGTTGCTTCGTGAACTCGGGCCGGTAGAGCCCTGGTGGGAACCCGCAGGGCGGGCGGCTCCATTGAAGCATACCGCCTAGTGTCGTCTCCGCTGGGATCTCTCCTGCTTCTAGCTCGCCCCCCTTCCCACCCATTCCCCTTCGATGGGGTTTCTGACGGCTCTAACGCCCACCCCTCTCTCTGTCCATCTCAATCTCTCTCTGCCGTTGGGTAATTGCTCAGGCTGACGTATGATGAATTGATTCTTGTCCAACAGTACCCGTCCTTGAAAGATAAGCAAGTTAAATCATGTTTGACTTCACAAAAAGAACATGTAAGCTGATGAAATTTATTGTTACTTTGCAAAATTACAGGGCAAACATCTAAACCAAGTCTGACAAGTGAAAGCACACAGGTCTGGGCCAAATGAAGAAAGACTTAATTTGCGGAAGTGGCTAGTAACATGCTGATCGAGTTGGACATGTTGTCGTCATGTGACAATTCAATAAGGAGGCAATATTAAATTTCCTTGAAATACTTCAACATTTATTCTAATAGCCCATCAAAACAAACATCTATTCTAATAAAATACTCCCTCTGTCACATATTAAGTGCCGAAATATTACATGTATCTATATGCTTTTTAGGTATAGTTACAAGCATATTTGGACAAATTTGAGTCACTTAATTTGTGATGGAGGGAGTAGAATTGATTCCAATTTTCGTTAGATCGGACTTTAGATATTTTCAATTTGGTATAGCTTGGATGAACTTCCATTTTGGTTGTGAACATTTTGATTCAGTGTTAAGTAACATAGGTTCGTCTATTGAAGAAGGCATTATTACATTGCGTTCTTAAAAAAGAAGAAGAAGGAATCGGACTGAAATGTAAAGTCGCTTTGATGACGCTTGGATGGAAGAATCACGTACTTAGAGCCGTACAAGATTAGATTTTAAGATCATAATCCTCATATGAAAGAATTGGAGTTGCATTCAAACCGTACCGATGAACCAATAAAAGGAAAAAACAATGATGGATACACATATCCTACTGATCAGTTAAACGGTTGAAAAACTCACATGCTCTCCCAGTCACATAATTGCTTGATTGGCGTCATTGGTCTAATAATCCCGTCTCTCATCTCAAAAACATCGTTGGTATTGTGAAAATACACAATATCCTCTTCGACTTCTCCACAAGCAGAAACTATGCTGCTAAAGCGGTGGCTGATAAAAACCGCCTGGCTACCACCTAGCCCATCGGCCATTGGTGCCAATGCGCCCATGTTCATGTCTGCCTCAAAGATCTCAACTTTGCCGGTGTAGGCTGGAGTGAAGGCTGGGGCTTGCAAGTGCCTCCTAATCATGAGTAACTTGCCATGTGACTCAATGAGGTGCCTGCTGGTGACGGTGGTATGGTACAGTTCGCCGGTACCCTCTTCGCACTCGGACAATTCACCCTCATCGGAAAAGACAAATTGTTCATTGTTGCCACCAGTGTTATCGTCATCGCCAACCAATTCATCATCAGTGTCATGATTGTCCTCTTCACTAGATGCCTCATCATCATCCAACTCTTCATCGGTGTCATGGTTGTCCTCTTCACTCGATGCCTCATCATCATCCAACTCTTCATCAGTGTCCTCATTGCCCAACACATCGATGTCGCTCAACCCCCTCCACACGCCATTGGCGTACATGTCATCTTGGTGGCCCGGGGCGTGCTTGATGATTTGTTTGACATTAGTGACAACGGTCGAGGGCAAGCCAATCGGCGGTAGAGCCAACGCACGCCGTGTTTTCCAGGAAGGCAAGGCGATGGGTGCCACCGTCGAAGGGCGTCAGGTAGGTGCCGTCGGAGAGGACGATCGACGGCAGGTGGTGCTTCTGAGTGGAGGCGTTCGAGCGCCACGAGTGGCAAACGGCGCGCATGCGAGCTTGATCGGCGAGGTCTGGGGCTGGGAGGCGCGCGATGATCTGGCCAAGGACATCCGGCAGGAGGTCGGACCACTGAGGTAGCTTCGGGTCATGGATTGACGCCATGCCAAATAGGATCAGGGTCAGCCCGATCGTGTAGCTTAGCTCTAATGTGCGAGGTCTCCAGCCCGGCCGGGGAGATGGACATATGTATGCCTGCAGGCTCGCTGATCGAGTTCAGCTTCGGCTCGGAAACGGACGACCGTGATCCACAAGCAAGCATAGTTCATAGTTTTTTTGTTGTTGTTGTTGAGAATCAACAAGCAAGCATAAGCATAGGTACTACCGATGTCCGACACGGAGAGGTAGACTAGCTAGACACGAGGATTTCCCAAGTGACCGGACCTGACCAAGTGACCCGGACCCAATTCAGTTCGGGGAGCACAAGGACGCGCCGATCGAGTTAATTCAGGTGGCTCACGACCTCACGGATTCCCCGTGACGACGCTCGGACTTGGGGCCAGTGGCCAGCCAGCTACCGGCCTACCACGTCAAGTAGGCGGTGCCATTTCATACGGATTGAGCACCAAAAAATGCGTAGCCAAGGCTGGTCGGTTGTTCGTACGGACGGATCGATGGATTGGAGCCACCGGAATTGGAAATTCGGAAGGGTGCATGCGCGCTGGATTGATCGTCCATGGGGTTGGTTAGCTGGGAACTGTAAATGTGGGCGTGTTGTTAATCTGACGTGCGCGCGCGTGCATCCATTGAAGGGGCGAACCTACCGTCCATCTCGCCATTTACACAGAAAGGGTAGATGGATGTATGCGCCAGTGGCTAAGTGCGAGCTTGTTTTGAATCGCATTGCAGGCTTGCGGCATTGGCGACAGGTGCTCCGCACTTTGAATTTGTAGAGACTTGCATCGCGGGATAGTACAGTGTTCCCGTAGTTGCTAATCTTGACACGCTCCTAGTTTGAGAGTGGAAAAAAAATCTAAACCATTTGCTTGAGAACGAACTTTCACTCTGTATCAGAAGTTCACAACAATTCCGATTCACTGAATCTAAAAATTGGGATCCAGGAAATGTTTCTTTGCTAATCTTTTTTTACAGTCAATCCAGTCGTGGGAAAGTGGCGAGTGATTGGTCAGTCAAAAGACATGGAAGGTTTAACCACGCTCGACATTAAACCCCCACGATTCCCGCCTCCTTTATAAATACGCGCGCGCCTCCATCATCAAACCCATGTAGTACTGAATCATCGATCGACCGATCCTCCAAACATTGCTCGAGTCGATCCCCTCCAATTCCGCACATCATCCATCGTCACCAATGGCGACCGAGAGCAGCACGCTGCCGCTGCCCCCGCGCCTGTCGGCCTCGCCGGCTTCCTCGCCCGCCACCGTGGGCGCCTTCCTCACCAAGACCGGCGGCGCCCCGCGCGATGCGTGCCGCTCCCCGCGGTCGCTGCTCTCGCGCATCCTCGGCAGGGGTGGCGGCGGGTTCGGATGCCGCTTCCGCCTCCCGCGGTACTGCTCCGGAGGCGCATCTGGGAAGGAATACGCCGGAGAGGAAGACGAGGCGGGTTGGACGCGCGCGCCTCAACCTCAGGTGGTCGGCGGGCACGCGGCCGAGGCTCGCGAGTCGCCGCCGCGAAGCTCTTTCGGTACGTGCGTGCGCGTCCATGGAGAGACCAGTGAATTCGTGATCGCCGAACCGAGAGAGATTAATGGCGGATGGTGTTTGCGCAGGGAAGAAGGCGGCGGCGGCGGCGAGCCTTGGGCTGGGCGCGGGGCTGGTGCTGCTGCTATCCAAGGGCGCGGCGGAGCTGAGCAGGATGGAGGAGCTGCGCGCCCAGATGGAGCGCCTCGTGCTCGACGCCAAGGTGGCCGCGCGCCGGGGCGGCAGCAGCAGCAATGACGCAGACGAAAGCGCGAGCGTCGTCATAGAGCCGACCGTCTTCGCCGGCGCCGGGGAAGAGGACGCCTCGTCCCACTGTTCGCGCACTGCCGCCGCCGCCATGGATCAGATGGAAGCGGAGCTCGAGGCGGAGCTGACGCGCCTGCAGCTCGCCTCCAACGAAGACGACGAGGAATGCGCAACGCCTCGGCAAGATCATCAACTGCTCGACGTAAGTGCGCTCGAATGCTCGATCTCGGATCCAGATTTGACGAGTCATGATTAACGTATTCTGGTCGATCTTGGCACTTGCACTTGGCAGGCCGAGGCGGAGAGCGAAGTGGCCTCGGAGAACCAATCCCCCGCTTGCGTCCTCCAGAACGGCAGCGCGATCATCGACGACGGGGCAGCAAGGTCAGAGCACGGTCGCGAGGAAGACGAAGACAACGAGGCGGAGGAGGAGGAAGAGAGGGTGGCATGCCACACGGGCGTGCCGGCACGGGAGCTGGAGAGGAGGCTGCACGAGCTCCTGCAGTCGCGGCACGAGGAGCGGATCGCGGAGCTGGAGTCGGAGCTGGAGCGCGCGCGGAGGAAGCTCAGGGAGAAGGAGCGCGAGGTGTCCCGGTGGCGCGACACCGCCAAGCTCGTCTCCCGCCGCGAGGACGAGTCCCGGCTCAGGTAGAATTAGAAAAAGAAGAAGCTTAAGCTGGTACTAGTAGAATTATCCAACCTGCACGGACTCGTGCAAATCGATCCTTGGAACTTCTCCTCCTCCATTGCAGCCACCATCCGCCATGTACTCGATCTCCTGCATGCTTGACGCATCTCCGCGAAAGGAAGACGAAACATTTCACCTCCGGTGACAAACCTCACCTCTCAGCACAGCTTACCTGTTAGTATGGTTTGTGGATGTTTCTCCTTCCCGCCTATCATCCGGAAAACCCATTTAATTCTCTTCCTTCTCATCCCGCATAAGGACGCCACCAAAAATGATGCTTTGGAAATGGTTATTGACACCAACAAATAACGCGAAAGGCATGTCGTACAGGTTCGTTCAGTATGTGGTGTCAAATGTGATTACATCCTTGAAGCATACATATTTCTCGCAACATCTACCAGATTTCCACGTCAAGGTCTTAATTCGGCTGTCGTCACAGGTTCGTTCGGCATGTGGTGTCAAATGTGATTACATCCCCGAAGCATACATATTTCTCGCAACATCTACCAGATTTCCACGTCAAGGTCTTAATTCGGCTGTCGTCGTCTATTTGGACAGTGTACTTGAAGTCAGGATCAGCGTCGAGCATCTTGCTAAACACCTCTATCGTCTTCACAACATCGTTGTCTGAATTTTCACGACTAATTTCCCCACATAGCGTCCTTAGTGTGGAATGTTCTCCATGCTACCAAAAAAACTATCAATAATGTTGTATGCTTTCCCCAAACTAACATTATTCTCTCGAACCTCCAAAAAAAAACATTATTCTCTCGAAGATGCTTGACTAACTCTTTGGTGTACTTGTCAATATGCCTATGAGATTGCCAATGCAGGTTCCCGCCGCAAGTGTCTCACAACGGGTGGTTGTGCATATCTCTGTGCCCGCTTATATACCATCCATTGTCGCTGGATCAAAGGAGCCTAACCAGTGCCACGCAACCACACCTCGTGCCAGGCACAATCAGTTGTTCTTGCACGCACCCCATGCAGAAACCGATCGAACCACAAGCGCATCTTCTAAAAATTGGGAGGGATCTAATTTACCTCCAGCCGGAACCGGGGATCAGCATCTTGGTCTGCGTGTATTGGGTATCATCAGAAACAGGGGCCGAAGTATTGTCAGCACTTGCAGCTCCCTTCTCGTCCTCGAAACCAAATTGTTCATAGCCCGCAGGTAAGGGTGCAAACGGGATCCCGTGAAAGTCCGGTTTCTAATTCAATTCTCAAATCTCTTATTCAAATTCTGAGCAAAAATTTGAATAGAAAATTTAAATAATGAACTAGAAGCGGGATTTTCGCAGGATCCCGTTTGCACCCCTACCCGCAGGCAAGGCATTGATGTCTATACCACCGGATACGATCTCCCCCTGGTGCATCGTAGTGCTGTCCGTCCTAAACATGGCCGATCAAAACGAAAAGAGATCAAGAACACTACCAGCAAGAGATTTTTAACAGATCTGATGCTGCACAAAGGGGGAAAACAACTCCCCTACAAAAGCAAAGAGGAAATACAAAGGGGGATTGCTTACTGAATCCCGCGCCGATGGTCTCCGTCGAACAGTGAGCTTACTCCGATCACGCGCTTGCTAACTCCCAGACCAAGCAAGAGCACCGGAAGCTCTTTTTTATCTTTTTTTACCAGTGAGCACCGGAAGCTTGTTGCGCAAAAACCCGCCCAAGTATATTAGCCATGCCTTCCTTTCAAAACAGCCATTTAAGAAAGGGGCCCACCGGCCAACTACATGGACCAGAGAAGAGATCCTTTGCCATTTCGAAAAAAATCGTTTTGGGCCAGACGAGCTGCGCAGAATGGCCCAGCACGATACCGTCTACTGGGCCGACAGTATTCGGAAGTGCAATGTGTGTAATTCCATTTTCCATTAAAAACGACCAACGATGGCCCACCAGAGACCCGAAGGGACGACCAAGATAAAGTCCGCCGTAAATCTGCTCTGTCCTGCTCCATATGTACCAGCTTGCTGGCCTTGTCTACAAACAAACATCCGAAGTGACCGGCACAAACAGCAGGGCACCTTTCTTCCTCCTCGGGCGTCCGCCATTAGCTAAGCACCTTTCTTCCTCATCTTTGCAACCAGCACGGACGCGCCCATGCAGCCGGCCGGCCATGGCGGCGGCGGCGGCGGGCAGGACGACTTCCTGGACCAGATGCTGTCCGCGCTGCCGCCGGCGTGGGCCGAGCTCGCCTCCCCCAAGCCGCCCTGGGAGCTTCCCTCCGCCGCCGGAGGCGACGACGACGAGTCCACCCTCCTCGCCTCCCGCCTCCGCCACCACCAGATCAGCGGCGGCGGCGGCGGCGGGAACGACGAGCTCCGCCTGGGCGAACTCCGAAGCCACGGACTCGACGGCGGCGGGGGGTTCCTGCCGCTGCCGCTCTTCGCGGACCGGTCGCGGGACGACTTCGTGGCCGCCGGAATGCATGGTGGCGTCGCCTCCGCCGCTGTTCATACACCTTTCGGGCAGGTGAGCCAAGTACTAGGCAGCGCGTGTCCGGTTTGATTTTGATCAGTTGCGCTAATTAAGAAATTCGTTCCATTTTTTTCTACTTATGCCCAAGGCCGGATCAATGCCTGCGCCACCTCCTCCTCCGGCGGTGGCCCCGCCGCGGCAGCGCGTGCGGGCGAGAAGAGGGCAGGCCACAGACCCCCACAGCATCGCCGAACGTGTAAGCTCAGCCACCACCTTTCCCTTCTCCCCCAAATTATTACTGTATTATTGTTTCCTACATGCCTACTGTTCTTGACTTCTTGCTCCTCGAGCTCCAAAATTGCTGCACCCAGACCCAGTTCAATAGTACAGTACTTCACTTTGAACTGTCAGTCACATTCTTGAAATTTCACTGCGAATCCGTCTCCGATCTTGGTGTAAGCAGACTCAATATAGCAACTTATAAATATGTGCACCTTAATTGGACCTCTGTTGGTTTGCAATTGCAGCTCCGGAGGGAGAGGATAGCGGAGAGGATGAAGGCATTGCAGGAGCTGGTCCCAAGCGCCAACAAGGTGACCGAAACTTCTTGCCTTTTCTCATTCCCCTTTTGCCTTTTCCACTCTTCTTTCCACTCCCTTTCAACAAAGCAGGAAGCTTTCCTTGAAATGTGGTGAAAAATGCATCCATGTTTCCTGCATTATTGCCTTGGGGGCAAAGCTGGTTTATCATAGTATAGCTTGTGATGCTATCTTGTTTTTGTGGTTTTGTAAAATATCGAGTGCTTGACGGAATAGGAAAGCAGGGTAAGTTGGAGCTATATGGTTGATTACTCTTTAACTAATTGAGGGGATAAGGTTACGTGTCAGCCCTCAATTGGAGGATCAATTTGGCTTACTAGTTTAGTAACTTGTGGTTGGTGCTAGCAACGCAGGCAGCAGTAGGAAAAGGGGGATCAGACATGTAATTGCCCTGATTAGTCAGGGCCATAGGGGCAAAAACTGACATCTGCAACTACAGATAACCAGATACACCAAATTGAGGGGAATGAATATCAAATTTGGGACTTGATGATCATTTCATTGAACACTATGTTCTTGAAACCTAGAATATTGAACATATTATACGTTTGATCCACATGTTTGAACTTTGAGACATACCCGATGAATTAGGGTTCCATGACTGCAAAACACTAGGGCCAGAGAGAGGGGCATTTTCTAGTGCTCCAGCTTCTGATATTCTCTATGAACCAGATGGACAGGGGCACGCCCCACCACCTCATGCCATGGTTGATATTTCTGGAGCTTCCGATGGCACATCACATATCTTGTTTTGCACAGTTTGTAGTAGTCACTGTTTAGAGTATCTGAAGCAATAACGAATGCTGTTTGCTTGGCTTTGGAATAAAAACTGATATCAGTTGTCGTGTCTTAGCTGACAAGACGGGCATATAACACAAAACTGGAGATTGCACAGATTGCTGGCACTGGAATAACAATATGGAATTTTTGTTGCAGACCGACAAGGCATCGATGCTCGATGAGATCATTGATTATGTGAAGTTCCTCCAGGTCCAAGTCAAGGTGATTAAACTTATTCTACACCTAGGTTACTTACCACTCGATGAGTTCTTAGATGTTGCTACTCAATAGGTACTTGAAACATGGAAATAGTGATTCCTGATCAGATGTCTCCAATTCTGCAGGTTCTCAGCATGAGCCGATTAGGTGGAGCTGGTGCCGTTGCCCCTCTGGTTGCTAACATGTCACCAGAGGTTCATATATTACACTATCTTCCATTCCGTAAAACTTAATTTTGAAACGAAAAAACCAGAAAACTAGATCGTCGATAACAACTAGTAGCCACAGACGGTAGTTTGCGTTGGCAGAATTTGTTGAGCCCTGAAATCTGCTAATGATGTCCATTAGATCACAAAGTGTACAACAAAAGCATTAGCCTTTTGACCATCGGTTCGGCGCAAATAGGTACAAATAATTCTGTCGACTTTAAAGTTGGTGTATTGATTGTGAGTCACTTAGCTTTTAGTTTTCTAAGAAGAAAATGACTATTTTTGTCTAAAGGTGGATCCATGTTGAAGTCTACGTGATAGAATATATAAAGTATGTAAAATCCTATCAAAGATTCTAACATTGGCATCTGGAGAACTGGAAGCCACCAAAAGAGCTACTAGTACTAGCTTACCAAGGATGTACGGTGCTAACTTCTGAACATATCCCATCTACTATAAGAGTATAAGTTAACCACCCCAGCACTTTAACAAAATGCATGTCGGTTTCTTTTCTATACTTCAATCATTTGCTCAATTGCAAGCGTCATCAAATTTTAAAACTTGTGTCTTGTAGGATAATGGGAACGGAGATGGGACCAGCAGCAGTGGCTGGGATGGCAATGCCGGCAACAGCGACGACAATGGTGGTGGCAGCACCTTGCGTGCGACGGAGGAACAAGTGTCAAGGTTGATGGAGGAAGACATGGGCTCCGCTATGCAGTACCTGCAGGGCAAGGGCCTCTGTCTGATGCCAATCTCCCTTGCCTCGCTAATCTCCTCCGCAACCTCGCCGTCGCCCCTCCTTCCCCACCGCATGGGCCACGCTACTGCCGGAGGCGGAGGTGTTCTACGTGCAGATGGTAGCCCTGCATCGCCACCGTCGTTGGTGAACGGCTCCACGGGCGGTGACTCCCAGTCCAACAAAGATACCGGTGCCGGTGGGAGGTAGACAGTGAAGTTGGACGGCCATTCTTCCGGTCAGGGTCAGTTCAGAAAGGTTGTGTAATTCTGGGGGTAGAGCTGTCAGCTGGCGCTTCTCTCTTTTCTGTTATATTCTCCTTCTGTTTGTTTATAAGAAATTATGTTTAATCATCCAACCTTTAGTTCGACCTTTACGTTTTACCTGTTCTTAAGCAATACAGTACTCCGTAGCTTTTATGGTATCCTTTTTGCGTTCTTTATATTGAATTTGTCGCGGAGCTGTTGTTCCTCTTTTGGATGGAGATAAGGACGAACTAAAATGATTTGTCTATTGGTGGCCTGCCATATTCTGAGTCCAAAAGTATTCAAAGTTTTTCATAAACTACAAATGGTACAAATGCAAAGTTTGGTCAATAAACTGAAAGATAATGTGGGAACCACGAGATAAGAAGACTATATGTGCTGTTTCTACAGACGCTTTTCGGACAACCAGATAGCATTAGTTATATAGGGGCGTTTACTGAAATGCCATGCACAAAATATTTAGAGACGGCAAACGATGTTGGACAGCGACACCGTTGAACATGCTATATGACGAGGTAGAGAAAGTTAAATGATCCTAAGAAATGCTCGTGCTTGCTATAACCATATAAAAATCAAGCTGTAGCGTCCCTATCATCCTGTCTAAAGCTGGCACGTCGCTGTACGCTTGCTCAAAGTAAAACTAAATGACAAGAGAAAACAAATATGTGTGGAATTACTTGGTGCGATACAGCGACGAACAGATTGAAGGATCAAGACAGGTGATGTAAATGAAGGGCATATTTGACCGTGCTTGTGAGAAAATTGCAGTGACAACTCTGCTCAACCAGGAGCACCAGCAGCCTATAGTTGATGAAATTAATAAGTAATCTAGTATTGGGCCACAGGAGAATGCAAATTCTGCAGGGGCGCAGACGAAGGACACAGAATTATCAGAAATAAAAAGAAAACAACGAGATAAGGCAAAGGGATTTCTAGGCTTCTAGCTCCTCTTTTGGAGATTTTAGTGTGCCATTTTCTACCAATGTCATTAAGTAGAAAATAATGGAGTACCAACAAGCTATCTCTTTGAGAAGTGCAGAGAGGAACATTTCAAAGTGTGCCTTTCAATAGAACATTTCAAGTATACATTTGCCAGGAAGGTGCCCAACTTCTCTTTCGCGCAGATAGCTCCAACGAGTAAAAGCACAGTGGATGCATTGACACTGCAGAAGGGAACGATGATGCTTTCCCTAGTGAAAAAGCAGGAGAAATTCACTGTAGCGAGCATGAAAGCAAGCCGCGTGCTGCAGGCATGGAGAAAGATGCTTGGAGATAGCACAACAAATGGATTACCAAGCCCAACAAGCCACGCCCTCTTGTTTTGGATTATCTTTACTGAGTCTGTTTTAGAATTGTTCTAGAATTGTCAGGGGCCAAAATTACCCAAAGATGTGTGGAATATGCGCAAATGCTAAATATTTGAAAGGGATGATGTGCAAGCTATTCTTCAAATACAGATACAAGAAAATGCTAAAGATTTCATAGCCTGGCACTTTGACAGGGGGTGTGTACAGTGAAATCAGCTTCAAGTTGCTATTGCATCCCTAAGAAAAAGTTGTAATTGCCAAGCTGGTGAGTCTTCACATAAACTGACATCAGCTTTGAATAACATACTAGAAGGAAATAGCAGTCTCCCTTGGAGGAAATTGTGGGGCTCTACCTCTCCTTGGCAAGGTACTTCACTTTTTATGCCAATTAGAAAATGATAGTTCATCTTTGAGAATAAAATTGATGGGATGAGGCATGGATGTTGATACTTGATAAAATCTGCCCCGTATGTCATCTTCTCAATGAGGATGATGGACATTGCTTCCTGAAGTGTAAAATGGTGAAGGCAGTGTGGCAATCAGCACAGCTGGAAGAAGAAAGAACACAGCTGGTGAGTGCTGATTAAAAGAAATTACTCAAGGTCTGTGCATTATTATGGAGCTGGTAGTCGGAAAAAAGGATTAAAGTGAACCCAGGAGATTAGTTGAGAAAACTAGATGAAATTGTGTTTCTTTAGAGAGTCATGACAGATTTCCAAACAGAAATCAGAGTCAAATACAGAGGAAACAAATTAAACCAGCAGGTTTGATCTCCACCTCCATCTGGCTTCCTGAATTTACTTTTTTTTAGGGGTGACATCTTTCAAATTAATCAGTGTGTGAACCAGATTTTAACAATAAATGTCCAGATTCAATCAGCCAAACCGACTTTCAACCACTTAGTTTATCATGTTAACTCTAGACAATTTTGCTGGGAACCAATTGGCTCCTGAAACGGTTTTTCCTTTCATTTACTATTGTTGGACAATGGTGTGCCAAACTGCCAACCGGTAATGCTTATAGAACAAGAGGTACATATAGAAATGCTTATAGAACAAGAAACTGTGTGATGTCTTAGAGAGTAGAACTCACCAAATCTATGTATACCAAATGCAGATGCAACATCTTAAGGAGAATAACTTAGAACTTCAACTAATGTATTACTTCACGTCTGGATGGTTCTCTTTCTTTTAGAAGACTTTGGTATTTTATCTCCTGACTTAGATTTCTTTGATGCTTCTGGTTCCAGAGATTCTTCCAATTTCTTTAGAGCTTTTAACAACCCAGCCAGAAAAACAAAAACACAAGAAAGTTAGAATAAATGAAACACATAAGATATGGGTACTAGCACAACAGCAGTGATTAAAATAGGGCTGTTATCTCACCACTGGAAAAAACTGGGCGAAAGGTTTCAATTGATTCGTCGGGTAGTGAGCGCAGACTGCAGCTAGAATCGTCTGCCTTTTTTAGCATTTTGTCAAAAGTTTTAACCTGCAAAAGATTTGACTCAGCAAACCAGATAAAATGAGAGTAATTATATCGCACCTGATCTGGGTATGATCCAGTTGTGCTCTCTTTTGGTAATAAAGAGGCAGCTATTACATACTTATTTATATATCTGGTAGTAAAAAATATGTTTAGCTCCAAAACAGGTATTAAAGTGGTCCATGCATTATTAATAAAAATACTCAGTTTGTTGTTCTGTGTGGTGCATCATACCCAGCAATAAGGGGATAAGAATATGAGATCAGTTTTTGTTCTGCATTTGACACATAGTCATGACATGTACATTACCATGGTGGGGCACTGGGGCTGTTAAATAATAAACGCACTGCAAGCATTGTAGCAGAAAAGGTAACTACTATCATTACTGTTAAACAATCATTACCTCGTGTTTCCTTAAAAGCGTGAAACAAGAACCAGATTCACCTGCCCTAGCAGTTCGACCTGCTCGGTGGATGTATGTTTTCACGTACGGCGGCATATCATAGTTGATAACATATTTCAAGCCATCAATATGTATCCCTCGAGCCATTATATCAGTACCAATTAGAACATCTATTTTGCCTTCCTTGAAATCTGCAAGTGTCTTCCTGCAAAGAGAGAATTTATATCACAAGTCAGAATAAGTTCAGCAAATCATTATCTCATTCCACCTTCAACAGAACCTAGCTATACCAGTATTGCTGTTTTCTCAAGTGAACACACACATGCACCAAAAAATATATACAAGGCATATTCAGGCACAGTTGGTTATTTGCAAGATTTCTTTATCTTGTGGCTATTTACAGCAGCCTCCACAAAAATGAACTTTGATTTCCAACAGGAAACAAATATGAGTAATTTACCTTCGAGTAGATTCCCGCTGCAAACGTGAAAATTCACTAAACTTAAAGGGTAAGTCTTCGAAAAATCCCAGCAAAGTACTTAGTCTGTGACTTGATTCTACCGATGAAGTGAAAACCAAGCACTTCTCCCCATGCAGCTCTTGGAGAAGAACAATGAGACACAGTGGTTTTAAGTTTGTTGTGCAGATCTGCAATAACAGCAAAGCAGCAAGGTGAATGAGAAAGCACAGTTCAGCTCCCAATAGCCATTTACATCTTGGATGTATCAGCAGTCATCAGCAGCAAGAAAAAGTAATAACGAGTTAAGGTGCTGCACAGAGATGGAGACAAACCAGCTTGTAGGACTCCAGTTTTGTAGGAATTCTGTAACGCTTCTTCCCACTATTCAACAATAAGGGATGATGCAACTCAAGCTGAGAAAGTTTGCTAGGATCTTGAGTCAGTGTAGCAGAACAAACAATCTTTGCCAGTCTTGGATAGCATTTACCTTTAAACCCTCGCTCGACACCCCTAAGTACCCATAGTATAGATTAATAAAATCCTCAACCGAAATGTAAAATGATAAAAGATGGACAGAACAATATAAGGGTGTAATTTGGTATAGTAGAGCTTACGATCTTCGATTGGTAGTCAATGGATGTAATAGAGTTTGCCCGGCAGTGTCACGCCAGGGGTGATTTTGATTAGTCGAGCGAGTAAACTGGATAACTGTTGGCAACCAGGATTGATATGCCTCTCTTAACATCCTATCCGTCTCATCAACAACCTGAAATCCAAAGTTTCAAAAAGAAATATGAGGCACCAATAAGATGCAGAAGTACACTCTACATGCTATGATTAAGCTTCATATGCCCGCCTAGATAGACTAATTCTACAAACTGCTGACCCTCTTGGTCTAACAATTATGTGAAAACTGCACAAGCAGTATATGCCAGATTATGTTGCAACTATAGTCTGCACTTGCATGGCTTGAAAGAAATCGATGGCAAGGGTCTAACACAGCAGATTGAGTCAGGAAGTGTATTTCGGTTAACCCAAAAAAAAAATCATGTATTGCTGCTACTTTGATACAGACCAGCTGAAATAGTACCTTGTCAACATATAATATAAGTAAAGAATATAAATAGTAATATTTTCTTGTAAATATTTTACTTCGTACTATGCATGCACAAACAGTACTACAGTCAATCCTTCCACAGAGCATTGTGATGGCTCAAATACGAACTCGTTCGTCCATTGTATGGAGAATGAAGTGTGCAAACAGGACACAGAAATTGTTGCTATTAAGCCTACCAGGTATTGAAGATGCTCCAGACTAAAACCTTTTGTCATGTTAATATGATCCATCAACCTTCCAGGAGTTGCCACCAAAATATCAACTTTAGTCTGTGGTTCCATTTCGACATATTCTTCGTCAAGAGTTGCGTAAAGCTCTTGTTTGGACTTCTTGATAAGATCAGAGATTTCATCTGCTATGGATGATTGACCAACTGCTGAAGCTACTGATAAGCCCACCACAGGAGCAATAGCATCAAAGACCTCTTTAACCTGGAACCAAATTAACAAACACTCTTAACTTTCATTTGTTAAGATGAACTGAAGAATATGAAATGGACAAATTGCTGACACGGCTGTTGACAACTTGACATTACAGACTAGCAGACAAAAGTGTATACAATGTATGAAGAAATCATGCAAACCTGCAATGCTAAATCCCGTGTAGGCAGCACAACCAAAGCACGCAAGCACCTTACTTTCCGAGTGGAGAGCATTTGCACAATAGGCAAGGCATAAGCGAGAGTTTTACCCGATCCAGTTGGGGAATTGATACAGATATCCCTCTCAAAAGCACCAGGGCCAATTGTTTCTAGCCATGTTGCGACCTGAACAGAGAAGAATGATTCGATTCCCATTCTCTGCACTGCCTCTGCCAATCTGTAACCGCAAACAAAGCCATCAGATGTGTGCAGAGTTAAACTGATACATAATTGGTACTTCTGTAGCTCCACAGCAAAATAAACCAAACTGAACGTGCAAAACACGTGAAGCTGCTAGTTCGCTTTGGACTGAACAAAATAGATGCAACAAATGCAAGAGAACCTGCACTAGGAACTGCTGCAACCAGCCTAAACACTAAGAGCAGAAGGTATTCAGTCAAGTGCAACTACGCCACTGCTATCAAATTACAGAATCCATCACTACAAATTCATCAAGCAACCTGACTGAAACAAAGGTACTTCAGAGTCCTTCATTATGGAAAGTAAGTAGCATCGCATTGAATTTACTCCATCTAATTATCAACGGATAATCAAAACTGAAGCTATGCATTCAACTACGTTGTTTTACTCTACTACGGCCGCCGAAGAGCTCGCGTCCGAGGCCAGTGAAGCGCTGGTTAAAGTGATGGAAAATAACACGAACAGGGAGGGAGCGTGGTACCTGGGGTCGAGGCGGGGGAGGCGCGCGACGGGGCAGCCGGAGAAGCCATCGATGTCGACGGGGTACCGCATCCACGGCAGGTGCGGCACGCGGCTCGAGGGCCCCTCATCCTTCTCCTGCTCCTTCTTCTCCGTGGCAACCATCGGACGGAGCCAGACAACCAGTGAGTAGGAGGAGAAGGAGGAGGATGCGCCGGTGTTGACGAGAGCACGGGAAGAAAGCGGCGGCGTCGCGGCGAATTAGGGCGCGGAGCGGGGGCGAGGACAATGATGGCGGGCTATACAGAGCGGGCCGCGTTGCCGGGCCGACATTTCAGGGAGATAGCCCAATGAGGCCCAACATATTGAACGGAAACCCCTCGGCGTGGCGTGCGGGAACAAATCAAATTGGCGACCAGCTCTCAAAAAAAAAGTTCAAATTGGCGACCCCCTCAAAAACAAAAAACAAATTGGCGACAGGGTGTCAAGTGTATCCCACCGAAACCCCACTTGTAGACCAATTTCTAAATTTTAGATCATATTTTGAGTCAAAAATTTGAACTAGCAAATCCTTTATGAACTAGAAGTGGGACATAAGCGGGATCCTGCTTACATCCGTAATTGGCGTTACACTAAAAAATCGTATTGGCCTTGATTTTCTTAGGCAAGAGATAACCAACGTTGATCTTTTTATAGACAGGAGAAAATCGATCTCTTTTGACAAGAGAAGAGATAATGGCACTGGACCACTGGTTGTTTTCTTCTTCTTCCTTTTTTGCACTTGTTTTGTTTATTTTATTGTGTGGCCAAAGAAGAGAGGAACGATAAATGGAAGAGGTAACAACCGCAAATTAATGGATAGTGTTGTTGTTCTAGAAAATAACAGGAGTACGGGGTGCCAATGCACGATGGCATGAATGCGAGAACAAGGTGTAGGGGGTGTACGCTGGCCTTATAGCGAAGGTCGCCGTACACTTGGGACAAGTTTACACGTCGATATTTTTTTGAATAGGTTCGGTCGACCCTGCGGGTACGACTTAGTCCTATGTTAGGAGAGGTTTCGAGGGGGTCGTTAGCCAAGCGCTTGGGCCGAACTCGTCTTCCCAAGTCGCCTATAGTGAGAGATCTCTAGGGACCGCTTCGGACTTAGGCCGAACTTGTCTTCCCAAGTACTAGAGACTCTAACCCGATCGCTCTACTTTGAGTCGAGGTCGTACTAAACGGCCCGGAACCTCGAAACTAGGCTTCCCAAGTTGCGTCCCCGAGGTCGAGGCGAGACTGGGCTCGACCCAAGCACTCGAGAGCGGGCTCCTTGAGTTGCTCTAGCCCTATCCTCTTTGATCTTATTCCCATAGAGTGTGTATGATACATGCCTCCATGGGGGGTATTTATAGCTTAGGGGTCCATGACAAAAGACTATGGCTACCCTTGAGGGAGAGGGAAAGTGAGGGTAAGGTGGTAAATTTGCTCCTAGAGCTTTCTTGGTTCTTACTCTAGCTCCTTTGACCATGGCTTGGAGGGCTTACCCTTTGACTCCTTTGACCGGTGGCTAGTTGGCATGGCTATGCCTTGTCGGCGATTTGACCGGTCTTCGGAATTCGTTGACTTGGTCGTCGTCACGTAGGATCACGGCCCGGCCCATGTAAGGATTTTATCATATTACAACAGATAGTAACACAGAGTAAGATACATATTGCATTACACATATTGAACAATGGATCCACCTACTATCCCGTGTGGAAGTGTCTTTCCTACTTCCTCCGTATAGTAAAAGATGTTTCAAATTTGTCAAAATTTAAATGTATTTAAACATGACTTAGTGTATAGTCATTGGATAGCCGCGACCGGGAACACTAAGCCATACTACCAGCCCTAAGTCATTAGATAGCCGCGACTGGAACACTAAGCCATACTAGCAGCCTACTGGAGTAGTCCTACAAGTGTCAACTCTCAGACTTCTCAGTCCACCATGCAATTCTCTCCTCAAGGACCGCTAGCAGCTACAGCTAGATCCAGAACACAATGGGGTCCAACGAAGGCCCTCCCCAGCAGTGAGCTTGCCTGAACACCTTGGCGGCGCGGCGGGTTCGCCGTCGCGACACGACCCGCAGCGCCCCCGTGGCCTCATCAAACCCGAGCCGGAACACGGTGACGCGGAGCACGCGACGGCTCAAGGCCCGCCAGTCCAGCTGCTCGCGAGGGTAGTAGTCGCGAAGCATGTCCCGGACGTCGTCGTGCATCCTGGACTCCACGAGGCAGAACTCGCCGCGGCCGCCCATGGACACGAGCGTGGCGCCCACGTGCAGCGTCGGGAGCCCCGGCCCTGCCTTGTCGAACAGCTTCTCCTCCAAGAGCTTCGTCCTCGGCGCCGGCGTGGCCGTGGAGCCCGAATTGGGATCGACGACGTCGCAGCAGCAGAGGCGGCCCGCGGTGGCGCCGCCGTTGTCGTGGTCGATGCGGCAGAGGCCGACCCAGGCGCCCCCGCCGAGGGCGCGGTCGAAGAAGGCCTGGCCTTCGAACGGCAGGAGCCACTCGCCGTGGTGCGTCCACTGGAGGATGCCGGCGTCGAAGGAGAAGGTGCCATGCCGCTGCCGCTGGTCCGGGTCCGGGTAAGCCCTCGCCCCGGCGGACACGAAGAGGGTGCGGCCGTCCGGGTGCGTGGCGTAGGAGCTGACCTGGGTGACCGCGAACGGCAGCCGCTCGTGGATCGTGGTCCAAGACGCCGGCATTGCTGCCGCTGCTGCTTTGCTGCTGCTGGTGCTGATGTCGATGTAGTAGGTGTGGAGGGAGAGGAAGAGGAAGATCTTGCCGGCGAGGGAGACGAAGAGGGGCCGGCCGAAGTCGCAGCGGCAGGGGGGCCACGGGCAGATGGCCGTGGACAGCGTGGCCACGTCCAGGGCCGGGATGGCCGGGCTGGAATTGTTGGGCTGCATCGCGAAGATCTTGGTCCCGTGGGCCACGAAGCTCCAGGAGCGCGCGTGCTGCGCCTCCATGCGTGCCACCGGGGGATCCCTGAAGCGCGTCGGTTTGATCTCGTTCAGGTTGCTGATCGAGTCGTCGTCGGCGTCCATGGCGTCCGTGTCGAGCTTCTGGACGCTGTAGCCTCGCTCCCAGTCGTCCACCAGCACGTACAGACGCTTCTGCTGCTTCCGCCGCTTCACGGCGCGCGTGCCGTCGTCGGAGCGCCCGCGCTTGGCCATCAGTTTAGCCTGGATTCAGGGATCGTTCGCACGTATGTCTGCACGGAGCTTAGCTAGCGCAGGATTACTGATCAACACGACTACACGAGAGGGTTAGCTTGTCGTGGTTCCCTTAAATCGATCGACGGGGACGCGGCCCAGAAGGCCAGAATCCGATCCGGACTCCGTAACGCATTTTCTTTCTTTCCCCACTCGTGCTACGGCCGGAGTCGGTTGGATTTGCGTGGTGCACGGATTATAGGTGGTCAATGCACAAAATGAAGTCCAGGACACGTCCGCAGCGGGGCCCACCGCCATGGCCATGGCCGCTCTCGCGCGCCGCTCGCGCCTCCTGCTCCTCCCCCTCCTCTGTCGCGCCCTCCGCCCGAACCCTAAACCCCTCTCCTCCACCGCCGCTCCGACCACCGACCCACGAGAGGGCGACCTCCTCCCGTGGCGGCTCCTGCGGCTGCGCTCGCCGCGCGGGTCCGCCGTGGCCGCCGCCATCGAGAGATGGGCCCAGGAGCGCGGCCACGTCTCGCGGCCGGACCTCCGCCGCGCCGTCTCCCAGCTCCGGCGCGCGCGCCGCTACGACCACGCCCTCGAGGTGAGCGTTTCCTTCAGCTAGCAGTGTGCTCGATGCTCTGTTTTTAGTTTAGGCTGTTCGCCTATCTACTTGCCAAAAATCCTTGTATTTACTGAATCAATGCCGCCATTCCTCAGTCGACATCTTATTACGAAGGAGCACTACAAACTGTTTCACCTTTGTTTTCTTGCTGTTATTAACTGGCATCAAGTATTGGGGTGGGATTGCTGCAAAAGAAGAACTAATTAATCCGTTCTATTTAGACAGTTCACACCCTTTGTAACTGTTTGATTGCAAAAGGAGAACTGATCATTCAAATTTCAAACTCTTCGTAATGTTCGGTCAAAACTCTCAAGTTTAAATTATGACGCTTTCACCGGTTGGCTGCTCATGATTGCTTTAATCTCTTTTAGTCTAGAGTTATAAATTACAATTGGTACAGACTAAACGAAATTATTGTGATGCAGATTTTATCATGGATGGATTCACGAAAAGATCTTAACCTATCACCATTGGATCATGCAGCAAGACTAGACTTGATTGCGAAAGTGCATGGTACCTGTCATGCTGAAGAATACTACAAGAAACTACGGAACGCTGCTTGTAGGGAAGCTGCATCATTCCCTCTCCTCCATTGCTATGTTGCTGAAAGAAATGTTCAGAAAGCTGAGAGCTTTATGGCTAGTCTGCAGAGCATTGGGCTGCCTGTCGATCCTCACTCGTTCAATGAAATGTTGAAGCTCTATGTTGCAACATGTCAGTTTGAGAAGGCACTTGCTGTAATTGATCTCATGAAACGGAGCAACATTCCCAGAAATGTCCTCTCATATAACCTTTGGATGAACGCATGTTCTGTCTTGGGTGTTGCGTCAGTACAATCAGTATTCAAGGAGATGGTTAATGATGGTACGGTTGAGGTTGGTTGGAGCACATTCTGCACATTGGCCAACATCTTCATTAAACATGGACTAAATAGTAAAGCCCTGGCCTGCCTTAGGACAGCCGAAACAAAATTATCACCAAGACAACGGTTAGGATACTCTTTTGTAATGACATGTTATGCGAGGCTGGATGACAGCGACGGGGTTATGAGACTGTGGGAGGCTAGTAAAAGTGTCCCTGGTAGAATCCCTTCTGCAAACTACATGAGCACTATCATATGTTCGATAAAGGTTGGCGACATTGCCCAGGCTGAGTGGATATTTGGAAGCTGGGAAGCAGAGTGCGGGAGGAAAAATGATGTGCGGGTTTCGAATGTTCTTCTAGGTGCTTATGTGAGGAATGGGTGGATCGAAAAGGCTGAGAGGCTCCATCTCCACATGCTAGAGAAAGGTGCACACCCAAACTACAAAACATGGGAGATATTGCTGGAGGGATTTGTTCAGAGTAGGCAGATGGACAAAGCTGTCAATGCCATTAAGAAAGCTTTATCTTTGTCGAAGAGCTGCCATTGGCGACCTCCACTTGAACTGGTGGAGGCCATCGCAACATTCTTTGAAGAGCATGGCAATGTGGACGATGCAAATAGATACATTAAGGTTCTTCAAAAGTTTAACCTGACAAGCTTGCCCCTGTACAAGTCTGTGCTTCGAGCATACATTAAAGCTGATGCTGTGCCACCAAATATTTCGGAGATGATAGCCAGAGATCAGATAATTATGGACGAGGAAATGGACCGCTTGATCATACGTGCCAACAAGCTAGATATCACAGGCAGCGGATAATCATGAACGCAACAGCTTTTAGCCAATCACATGATAAACAACATTTTTCAGCTGACTATCGTTGCCAGTTGCAGCTGCAAAATGCAAAGTGGCACAAATTTCCCTTTGTGGAAGAGTCTGAGAAGCTTGGGGGGCTTCATATTTTTGGCAAAGCTGAATGCTGGTGATGCACTGATGTTGATGTATTCACTCCCTTTTAGATTCACTGTTTTCAATTAGTATAGTTATTTGTTGTCTTCAGTGCCTCCTCTGTAATTCAATGAAATTCATGGTTAATAGCAGCTCAGATACCCACGATTGACAGTGCTAAGAACTGACTTGCTTGAAAATTTTGTGCAACTCCAATTTGCTGAATCAATTTTTTCAATAAAATGCCAAACATGTAAAGCACTGTGCTTTTATACATCCAATGTAAATATCAGACACGGAGTCATCCTTAGGAATCACACTACACATTTTACAATTTCACAAGCATTACACAGTTGGAAAAGTCTTTTTACAATTCCACAAGCATTACACATTTCAAAAAGCATTATACAATTTGACAATCGTTACATAGTTGGAAAAGCCACACTCGGTTCTGCTGACGCCATGGCCATGGAGACGACGTTCAATTTTGGTCATGTCGATCCGTAATTCTTTGGTGCAATACAGCCTTCTTTAGGAAAAATCATGCATACCTCAGCAAGATGAGTACAACATCAGGAATGCTCCCCCCTTTACGATTGGCACACTAGTCAAGTACAGTGCCAGGCATACCTGCAAATCCCAAAGAAAAGACAATTATGCTCACAATGGCTAATAAATTGAAGCAAGCAAGCTAAAACAGGATGTTCAAGCCTTGACAACTACAAGTCTTGGAAGCAAACCGATTCGTGTTGTGCCTAGTTTTTTTCCGCGAGCTAATCCTGCTACAATCTTCACTAATAAGCATGTAAATGAATCAGTTGAGAAGGAGTAAATGGAGATTTCATTGCCAAATGTAGAATTGAGAAGATATTGCTTCCTTCAAATTTTCTTTGGCTGAACTCAAGCAGCAGCAACACAAGCAGATTATACAGATCAATAACCTTCCGGAATATGCAAAGCCATCAGTCCTAACTCCTAAATGGTCTGGTATTTTTCTCTGGAGTAAAGTACACAGTAATCAACTGGCTATAACCCAATGACAAGAGCTCAATAGTTTAATATACTAAATTGCTAAGCAAATTGGCTAGTAGGATACACCCATCAATATAGCCTTCTAAATATTTGCAGCAAAGGATGTATACTTGCAGTGAGAACTCTTGAACGTCTTTGAAGAAGTAAATAGCCAAAACCAAGCCTTGAAGAAGAGTAAGTATTTTTGAATGGTGCAGAAGAGCAAGTTAATAAGCACCAGCAGGAGGTCACGACAGACATACTCTTTCTGATTGGCATTGCATCATGAAAAAAAACATGTCCAGGATGAAAGTAAATTGTTGGGACTTGCACGATTTGTAATTGGCACAGGTGAACATATATAGCAGTATGAATTTGAAATATTTTTAACTCCAATTAACCCAGGGTAGGAAAAAATTGCAGGAATACCCACTTGAAATTAATAGGCCAGGCCAGCACCAGGCAGAAAATAGATATTGGAACTGACGAGCACATAATAGAAACACTTACCCCCCGAAAAAAACTAACAGCTATATATTTTTCAATCAAGTGGTGGTATCGACAAGCTTCTACTCCCTCCGTCCAACAAAGGATGTCTCAACTTTGACTAAATTTGAATGCATCTATAAACTAAGTCATGTCTAGATACATCTAATTTTTGAAAAACTTGAGACATCTTTTGTTGGACGGAGGGAGTATTATGGATACTAAAAACACTTTACAGAATAATGACTGAGATCTGAATGGAGATTGCAGCCAGAAATCTGATTTGTGATTACTGAAGAAATGGAGCTAAAAAGATGGTATTATAATATCATACGATACACTTTTTCTTAGTGTGCAAAAGCAATGTTGTGTTCCTTTCATATTGTGAGAGTAATTAAAAGAGCAGCCTTCGAGAATATCCATGTGAATATGGATGTGGTATTTTCTATTATAGTAATATTATATAAATGTACATTTCTGAGGGCTTACATGTACCATCACCCAAGACCAATATCCAGGTATAGGTTTTATACAAATTGATGACAAAAGAGCAACAGATCCACAATTTTTGCCTCACAAAACATCATTGATGGTGTTAATGTTAGCATCCATATGGAAGAGTTCTTGCTTTGAGTTTTCAAGGTGATATTTCCTATTGGATTAATGACGCATAGAAAGCTAATATAATAAATAGAAAACACTAGTTTGACAAGAAAAACAGAAAAAACACTACGTCCAAATTACATCCAACGAAATGGAATCTGAGTGAGACGAACATAATAACCTAATAGGTCACCATCTTGCCCGCTTGCTCATTTCTCACTTTGTCCTAATCAATCCATTCACAAAGCTATAATTCAAAGATAGCATCATCGGTCAATGTGCACTGACACCATTCTCTGCGTTGAGCCCATACAGCACGCCTGCATATTTCTCTGTTGATCCAGCAAAGAACGAATCCTTGAGCTTCCAGAATGCACAAGATGTGACCAGGCTATCAGACCCTGCCTGGTGGGACTCTCCAACACGCTCCACATCAAGCAGCTCTGCAAGTTTGTTCAGCCCACCATGCAGGCTGTTGCAGAATTTCATGAGATGCTTGATGTCATAGACAGTGGGGAAATATATCTTCATCAGCTTAAAGAACCCGGCTTGCGTATCTGGTAGGCTGTTGCAGGTGAGGATCTTGAGCAGGTAGCCAAAGTCGTAACCGGCATGGAAGGTGACCCAGTAGACGGCGTCATTGAGCACGACGCCGGAGGACATGAGGAGCTCGGCGAACCGGCGAGCGTCGACACCGCGCTCAGCGTTGAGGCGGAAATTGATGCCGCTGTGGCGGAGCAGCTCGATGGAGTCGGTGGCGAAGATGTCGCGCGCGTCGTCGAACTCGCGGAAGTTGAACTGCCAGACGCAGCGGCGGCGGCCGGCTCCGAGGGCCGGCAGCTCGCCGGTGGGCCCCGAGAAGGTGAGCCCTAGCTGGATGAGGTGCAGCATGTCGACGTTGGCCTTGAGGGTGGCGTAGTTGTAGTCAGCCGGGGAGCGGAAGACCCCCACGGGGCGGCACACGATGCCCGGGAACTCGGTGTCCATGGCGACGAAGGGGAACTCGTCGACGACGTCGCGGATCAGCGCGAACTCCGCCTCCAGGTTGTCCGCCCACACCTCCCGGATCTCCACCTGCTCCTCCTCCTCCTCCTCCTCCTCCTCGCCACCGCCGCCGCTGGGCTTGGAGATCACCGCGGCCGCGAGATCCGACATCGCCATGCCAGATTCCACCACGGCTTCTAGGGTTTGGTCGGATTGGGTGGGTGGGTGAGATCGAGCGAGAAGCCCTCTGGATTTCTAGACGGGGAAGGTGGGGGTGCGGTTCTGCCTCTATCGCGAATCCACGGCTGGGACCTGAGATCCACGCCGAATGGACGGCTAGGAATCAGCATCTCTGACCCAACTGCACATTCAAAATAGATCCAGACATTTGTTAATACTCCGTTCATAATTCTTGACACAATTATTTCTCTAAATGGTCGAAACGCGTCTAGATACATCCATACCTAAATAAATTTGCGTTAAGAATTACGAAACTAAAGAATACTCAGCAAAACGAGATCTGCTGCTAATAATGGCTTTTAATTTGCAAATTGTTAGTAATGACCCGTGTATTTCCATCAAAAACCAAGAAAAAAGGGAGTGAAAACTGAAGAAAAAAGTGGATCCAGTTCCGGACACAGGTGTTCATGGCTTAATCACCGTGCTGGGTAAAATTTATAAATTTATAAACGCACCAATTTTGACCACTGGAGTAATTCCTTTCTTTGTTTTGTTTTTTTAGATGATTCCTTTTTTTGTTTCTTCTTTGAAAGCTGCGACAAAATCTAAAACGAGGACATGCTCTCAACTATGTCACGGAGTTTGAAGATTGACAAAGTGACTACAAATGCTTTAGAACAGGATCAGAGTATTTGGAGTTTCACAGCCCTGGTTTCAACGTCAGGACTCAAGAGCTTCCAAGACACTGGTGCAAAAGTCCCTCCTTCCATGGAGACCTGAATAATGCAGAATCCAGAGGGCATTGTGAACTCTGAAATTGTAGATACCCTACCTCTTCTGACCTGGTAGATACCCTTCCTATTCTGACCTGTTAATGTTACACCGTAGATTTTAAGGCCTGCACAACCTGTTAACTCATGATGGCTCTGAAATGTTAAGAGACAAACAAGAGAGAGTTTCCAGCACAACTTCAAAATCCCACCGATTGCTACTACTAATAATTACCGGTACAGGTTGCAGAACATCCCATCCATGATCCATCAAATGCCTCTAACTGACCAAGTTAGCATATCAACTTGTCTTCCAACAGCTAGTATGTTACTACTGGTACTGCTACTACAATACATACAGGATGGAGCCCAGGCTAGGCCTAAGGATTACACTAGTACACTACACTAGCATACATACAATACGGTTGCGAAGCGCATACACAAAGATGCGAATAGACGCGGTCACATGGCAGCAGACTCTCATATGCAAGCACTGAGTGAATAGAAATCGCACCCCAGATCGTCACCAAAGGAAATGTCGTCCTTCTCCTGCATATGAACCAGCAAAGGTTGTCGTTAGATGAATCTCCATCAATATGTGTTGCTTGCGATGAGCTTGTGATGAAGAGAAATGGTTCGTTGGTTTGCAGCCAGTGGAGTTTTGGTTTTGTTTTCCAAGATGAATGATAAAGTAAAGGTGATATGAGAGTCCCCTTACCACTTTGATTATGGAATTGAGAAGACCGTCGAAACTGCAGGTGCTAGAACTAAGCTCGCTCTGCAGTCTTGGAATGCTCAAATCAGAGGCATTCCTTGGCATCTGCAGATCTTCTGAAAAGAGGGCATCGAGCTTGGTTTGTGGCACGACCACTGGAGCACTTGCACTTGTCTGTCCAGTCATTCTGGCACAATGGCTGCTGTTAATGCTGTCATTATTCGTCCTTTGGCTCATGGAATGATATGCTCCAAGTCCAAAATTACTGGTCAGTTGAGAAGAACTCCATACGAGCTTTGGATCAAGTAGACTGTCTCCACTCCTTTCATTTATCTTCTGTCTAAAACTGTTTCCACTCCCGAAGTTCAAGTACTTTTGATTGGTATCTGAAGGTGAAGGGCCACCAAAAGAGCTAGCTCCCACATTGGTATCTCTTGCTACTGCTGAGGATGTAGTACCACACAATCTAGTTGCACCATTATTGTTGAATGAACTGTTTGTTAGTAACCTGCTAGCAGAATATCCAGATAAAGGGGTAGCGCACTGCTGGGATACACGGGACTCCAACAGACCAGAAGAGGCTCCAACGGCACCTTCAAGATGTTCTAATCTTACAGAGGGAGCTCTAATTGATGGCTGGATGTCAACTTTGCCTTGTGTGAACTCCACAAGATCTTGAGGCAGCAATGGACTGCTTGTGACGCTTTGGAATATGCCAGGCGTACCATTAGCCTGGCCATTCACAGAAAGGATGGTGGACAGATCACCGGTTTCTTCATTGATAAACTTTTGTTGCAGTTGGGCCGGCCCTAGCGATGTCACCAAACCTTGTGCCAAATTCCCTTGCTGGTTCCCTCGTAAGCTAAGATGGTACTTATTTGCATCAACAATTGAATGGTTTGTTGTGCTACTGCCACTTGCAGTCTGAATAGACCTGGAAGAAGCCAGTCCCTGTATCACAAGCGCCGTTTGATTGTTTCTAGGACTATTTAGCAATCCATGAGCACTGAAAGATGGTAGTGCTGTGGGAGAGGTGAAAGCTTGATAACCCTGGAGTCCTTCGAAAGCACCCATCCGCAGAAAGTGGTCTTTACCTCCCAAAGAAGCAACGATGCCAGCTTGTTGTGATGCCACAGCACTTAACCGTCTGAGATAAAGCCTATATTTCTGCATGTACACCAAACGAAACAGTTAGACTTGAGAAGCAGGTTCTAGTGAGTATTTATGCTCATCTCATATTTAATTGTTCAAAAATGAGATCTAGTAGAGCAAATTTCTAGTTTCACATACATGTGCTTGCTGAATTTTGTTAAATGGTGTAGACAAGTGCTACAGAAAGAAAAGATAAAAGCCTTTTTCCACCTCCAGGAGGAAGCTTAGCCCTAGGACAGTAGGACTGCTCAGATGCAGGCACACATCTATACTGATGGTTGTAGTTTCCTTCTCAAATTGGCTATAGGTATGCATGTGTCTGGTTATGTGACGTGCAGTACATAAATTCTGTGTCTGCTGAGCCGTTAGAATTCAATATCAACGGTGTAGATATTTTAGCCTATATAGACGACCATGGCAGCATCTTGTCCTTTTGCTTTAATTATATTATAGATACAGAAAAAAAAAAGTCTGCCTTGCCTGTAGGTGACTAGCAACGTTTTCCCTGGTGAGCTTTTCAACATTCATGAGCTCAAGAATCCTTTTTGGCACAGCTTCTGCATAAACAAAAGAGAATAGTTTGTAACACAAGTGACTGTAAAAAAGCTTAATAGCAACACAAAAGGGAGGTACTGGTTAGTACTTACTGTCAATTCCAAGATGGTTAACAGCAGCGACAAATTTCCGATGCAGTTCCACTGACCAAACAACTCTTGGCCTCTTTGGAGCCGAAGGGTCATCGTCATCTTGACCATTGCTCTCCTCATCTTCACCTTCCTCCTCGCTATGGTAATCCTTCCTCTTCTTGTTGGGCCTCCCATTTTGGTCAGGTGACCCACATGTAACTTGGCTGTACACATAGCCAGAATCCGCATTTGGTGGCTTATTGCACTCTTCATAGGTATCAAGATTAACATAGTCAGGAGTACTGAATTTCCTCCTAACAACATGCTGCCAGATATTCCTAAGCTCTTCAATTCGAACAGGTTTTAGGAGATAGTCACAGGCACCATGAGTTATCCCCTTCATCACAGTTTTTGTCTCTCCATTCCCAGATAACACTGCATGGAAAATACTTGATTAGCATCAACATGTTCCCCTTTCCCAATTAAAATCCTACAAACTGCATGTCAGTGAGAATATATTCACTTGAAAGTGCCTCCTATAATCAACAAGATTAAGAATTGGATAGTTGTGAGATGGATACATTTTGAACTTTTTTACGGTAAAAGAAAGAGATAATTTTGGAACTTACTAATGACAGGGAGGTCCATTTCAAGCCCCACGAGCTCAAGAAGCTTGAAGCCATCCATGTCTGGCATGTGGACATCACTGATAACTAGATCAAACATGTCCCTGTTTTCCCGCAGCATCCTCAGCGCGATAACAGCCTGATTCGTTGCTGTCACTGGAAACAGGACACATATTACTCTTCCAAGTTAGTAACAACAGAAGAAATGGATAGGATCTTGTACAACTTTGCACGGCAAAAGAACCATCCCATAGCCCAGGCAGCATTTATTCATATGATAAATAGTGAAATCATAAATTCAGATCATGCAATTGAATGAATGTATTGATCTAGAGGTACACAATCTTTCACCGCAGGCAGCATTTATACATAATATGTACATCGAATCTAGTACTTGTGACTTTGTAGGACTACCGACGATATATTTATTGTCTGTCCTAGACACTGAGGAACACGCAAAATTCTAAAGCAGAACATCTAGCAATGACTACTCATATAACACAGTAGCCGGCTCGTAAACAAAATAAAATTGTCAGCTGCGAAATAAGTTCTCTCACCATGGTACTGGCAGCGCCGCAGGAGGGTCTCGAGCACCTTGAGGCACACCGGGTCGTCGTCTACGGCGAGGACCCTCATGCCGACGGGGAACTGGTCCCTCCCCCTCGCCGCCACGCCTCTCATCTCCTCCGGCCTCATGGGAACAACTTCTTCCAGAACACCCTCCCCAACTCGAGCCAATCCGCAACAAGAAACCGGCCCAAGAACAGGTTGCTCTACTCCCAAAAGTACCAGCAGAGGCAGTTACGGGAAGCAAGAACTGAAATTTGGACAGAAGACAAGTTATTGGTGGCACCAGTCTCCAATCAAGAAACCGTGAACCCAAAACTGTGCAGATTGAAGGAGCAAGTAGCAAGGAGGGAGCGAAAGATGTGGACGGGCGAGGTGGCTTGGGCGCCTCCCAATCGCCCAGCAAGGAAAGGAAAGGAAAGGAAACCTACCACCCAACTACGGCTGAAAAGAGAGAGGAGGAGGGGAAGAAGGAGGAGAAGCAGCTGGTGGATTTGGACCGGGGCATGGATGGATGGGGCTCGAGGACCAAACGCACCACCTCCCGCGTCATTATTGAGGCAAAGATGTGGGAAAGCAAAAGGGGCGGAGTTGGAGACGCCAAAAAGAGATGGGGTTAAGAAAGCAGGAGCAAAGATGGCGACTGCTCTTAGATGACCCAGCAACCACCTCTCAGCTCATATATACAAATGATCGAATCACAGGCTCTACGCTGCTGCAGCTGATGATCTCTCACCGGACCTTGGAGAGAAGAGTGATGGGGATTTGGTTGGAGGGGCCAGGAACGAAGGGAGTGGTAGTGGTGGCAATGGTTCTTGTGGTTGGGGAATGGTGAAGAGAGGGGATGTGGGAATGTCTGAGAGGAGGGGCATGGGCGTCCATGGATATAGCTAGAGTCAAAAGGACGGTGGCAAGGGATACAACAGAGGTGGGGCCCTGAGCATCCACAAGTTTCCCAGCTGATTATGAGCTCGTGATTCTCTCTGCTGCGCGGCAAGGAGGCACCGCTTCAGCAACAAAGGTGTCATCGTCGTAGAGATTAACAGCTACAGCAGTAGTATATGACAGGGATTAGTGGCCAAATCAATACAGGCTACGGGGGGCTGCAGCCTGAGAGGAGGAGGGGTTGGATTGATGAGGTCGGCGCCTCGGCGGTCGAGGGGCAGAGGACAGCTGCGGTGCCCGCGGCGGACAAGCGACAACGGAGGCAGGCAGCGGAGCGGCGCCGGCGGCCTAACACTGCCTTTCTACCGCGCTTGTAAATGGGGATCGAGATCGATTGCACAGGGTCGCGGTGGCAGGCTCGCAGCATCGCTGATTGTTACGATCACACCGTGGTCCGTGGGCCTGGATTTGTGCCTAGAAAATACAGTGAAAAAAAAACATCTGATTTTATCGCACCAAAAAAAAAACTACACACAACACTTCCGAGTTCGAGTCTCAACTCTCAAGTCGGCCTTGACCTGGGGCGTGACGAGGCGTCTCTCTCTCACGAGTCACGAGCTTGTCGAGGCTTGAGCCAAGCCTACACGAGCTTTGCTTGGCTCGCCGGTCGGCTCATGTCGTGCACACCTGTTTGCTTAACTACTTTTTTTAAAGAAAAACAGACGTTACTACTCCATTGATATGCATGATTGATGATACACAGCACGAGACAAAAGAAAAACCTGGATTTGGTAGACTGTGCTGCTTCTGTTTCGAGCGCGTCAAAGTGATTAATTTGATCTTCTTCCTTTTCTGCCGGAACGCTATTGGTCACGAAACAGCATCTACGAAGCAGAATGGGAAACACATGGCGAATTTACGCGCACCCGCAAACCGCAGCGAACAATCCGGCCGCCTGAGATCGAACACACGGCGCGCCCGACGTCGACGCTGCTCCCTCCGCGGTAGCTGTACAAAACACGGCAGATCCCGGCGCTTTGGACATTGGTCGTGGGAGGGAGCCGTTTCCCGTTTCCCGCGCGAGGGGCGTGGCGTTTGCGCGCGCAGACGGAGACGGAGATGGATGGGCCAGGGTACGGTGGGCCTCCGATCCTCCGGCTCCGGGCTATAGCTAGGCCTGCTGCGCCCACGCTGCACGTACGCGCAGGCAGTTTCGAACCGTCTGGTGTTTGCACTGCAAAAAATTTCACGGCCGGGCGGACGGCCCGGGTAGGGGAAGGAAAACCGAAAAGGGCTTTGCGACACGACACGGCGTCGCCACGCCCACGGACGGAGACCGAGACTGCTTGTGGTTGTGAGGATCGATCGGCTTTGCTTGCTTGGCTGACTGGCTGGCTGGATGATCTCACCGAGAGCTGGATCCACACGCCGATGACGCCCGCCTTTTGACTCTTTGCGGATGCTCACCGGCTACGTACGCTGCTCGTGGTCTCAGTGGGCACTGTACTGTATAGTATACGTACGCGCGCGCGTCAGCATCCGAGATCGACTGTCAACAGGAGCCATCGATCGATACCGGCCGGCTCGGTAACTTAATTCCTTCTTCTTTTTGCGATCATGATTCGGTAAATTCGTTCCTCCCTCCCTCCCTCGCTTTAACCGGCGAATAACTCAACGTCGCGTCGGTCGACCTCGCTTTAAACGTCCAAGTCACCCCGATTCATATATTGGTCACACCCTAGCTCTTTGCACCGCTTCTGTTTTTTCCCAGGCCAGCATTACGGACATACGGTGGTGAGACACTCAGCTCGCTCATCTTATTAACGCCAATGAACAAAATTCGCCCCCTATATGTATTTATCGATATAATATTGTTGGTAAGACCGTCTACATTTGCAATCTAATTGTTGAACTCACTCCATTCGTTTTCACTAAAAGACGCGTTTTCATGAAATTTTTCAAACGGTACGTTTTTAGATCGATGGCATGCCTCTAACTTCTACCGTTGCAAGTGTCAGCTAAATCTAGCGCACTTCCCAAGAACATCGATCCACAAAGTTAACCTCATTAAGTACCTGATCCTCCATGGGTCGATGCTTGCACACATCGATCGACCATGCATGTCTACAGGTGGGGGTGGGGCGCCCTAGGAAGCTTTATATACGTACATGCATATGGTACATGATACGGAGTAGATTGATTAGAACACTGAATGCAGTCCATGTAACCTTTTGACGTACAACTAAATCATGGTGTCTCTGCCTAGCTACATGGCTAGATAATGCATGTAGTATCTGTCTTAAAATACCTTGTCTCCATGGACAACGATCGATCAGTGACCAAGATCGATGGGATCTGTGCGTGTACCCATATGGCCATATCTCTCATTAACCCCTCTAGACCTACTACTAATCATGAGTACCTAGTATCTGTGTGCCGGACCCGGCCGGTCAAATCCATTAACTGCACCGTCGTGCCCACTTCTCCATTACGTACCAATAAATTTGCATGATTCGATCGGTGGTACCACTCCTAACTCATGTGTGTTTAACTTTTGAGCCGTCACCGTTCAACTGTAGTACGTGTACGTAACGTCCGGAACGTGGCTCGGATGCAAAATAGCCAATGGCCGGCGTGCATATGCTCGAAAAGGTTTCGGCAGATCACCAATGCGTTGTTTCCCGATGGCGCGTACGCATGCACGTACGTCCCACCACCTTTTGATCGTACCTGAGGCTTAACCTTTCGCATCAGATTCTTGTCTAGGGATAGCGACGGTACCCGATACCCGTCAACCCGTTTAAGACGCGGGTATGGTAAGAAAAAATACCCGTTGATATGTAAATGGTAAAATCTTGTAACGACCGGTATAACGGGTACAAACATGGTATTGAATTACCCAAACCCGTATACCCATATACCCGCATCTAAGACCTAATCTAATCCCCGATTCCCATCCAGCCATCCCGGTCCGCCGCCAGGCCGAGGCGCGCGCCCGCCACAAGGCCACGAGCAGACGCGCTCACGCGCCCCCGCCTCTCCTCCCGCCTCCGTCGGCCTCTGCCCCGCCCTTCGCCGCCAGCCCACCACTCTCTCCACGACCACGAGCTGACGAGCACCAGTCCGCCCGGCGCGTGATCGGGTCGTCGTAGTCCGCGGTGAAATAGCCGGCGGCGGGATCTCGAACTGGTCGGCCGAACGAAGTGCCCCGCGGACGGTGCCGCGATGGGATCTGCGGGTGGATGCCCCGCGTCCCGGCCTCCGGCACTGCCACTGCATCACGATCCCAACAAGTCAATTTGCATGTTCCGTTTATATCCCATCCAGCGAGATGCATGGGGGTCATAAGATTTGTTTGAATGTAGAGAATGATCTTGGGTTCTTTTTCTTGTCCACGTTTTTTTGGCTGGATAGCTAATTGGAAGGTCCAAGTTCCCATTTTGTGCTAGATTGGATTTTCTTCCTAATCTGTTCGAGTGCTACTGTCTCTGTTGTTTAAGGGTGAATATGTTCTAATAACATTTTTATTCCATGCTGTTTTGCTGTTTTGCTGAAATAGTGATGTTTCGAGGATCCAGCGGGTCGGATAAAAATACCCGCGGGTAACCCGTACCCGTGACGGGTGACGGGTATGGTCATATCCGACTATGGGTACGGGTAGCAGTTGAGGGTCGGGTCGTCAGGTACGGGTATGGTTAAGCTGTACCCGTACTTGAACCCGACGGGTGACATCCGGATTCTTGTCTACTACTAGCACATACTCGTTTTGTTTTTTTATGTACTCTCCGTATATATAAAATATGCAAGTTTTCTCAAAAACATTTAAACTTTAAGAAACTATCATGCTCCCTTTATTTAGGATTTATTTTGTGTGTTCTAGTTTTTCTGCTTCCTTTTTGTGTCATCTTACATCAAACTGACCATTGGACGAAGATACACATTCCACAAGATTGCGTGGTCTTTATGAAAAGAGAGACTTTTGTGGGCTAGGTACCTGACCCCATAAGTGCGGCCAAACGTTAAACCTGCGCTCCCGCGTACTTACTTACTGTTCAAGACGCTGTACTCTTCTCTTAATCATGTGTCACATGAAATGGGCTAGTACTACGTACGTATGGTCGTATGGAGCAGTAGTGCGTGTGTTGTTTAGTTAAGTACATTGTTTAGTTAAGTACATTTCTTTAATTTACACTTACTTCTCCTCGCATGTGATGTGGGACCTACCCAAATAACACTTGGAGCATGCGATTGCGAGCATGTATATTTATAGGTCACTGATGACCGAACGTTGAGTCATCCTCACTACTGCTCGAGTGCTCGAGGACGATGGGCTAGCACAAACAGGAGAACACTGACGTCACAACCAGCTTATATATTCTCGCATGCAAAATATAAAATAAAACGGCCGGGAATCAAAGAGCATCGATTCCTCCTTTTATATGATTCATGAGGCCATTTTTACTAATTAATTAATTCATCGATCTTTCTTTCCTTTTGACTTTTAGAGTGATATTTTCCTCCTTTTGACTTTTGGAGTATGATATTTCCTCCTTTTGACTCTGGGGGGATTCTTCCAAAAAAAAGTATGCACGTACGTATGGGGTACGTTGCTTCCACGAGACTGCATGAATTAACTAACATTTGTCTCGTTGATGATGATTAATCAATTGTGTATGGTCCAATAATTCACCGAGAAGGTACGTACTATCCAATAATTAAGTCCGCCAGGTATGGCACATAAGCTCACATGCATGCGTACGTACATACGGGCTGCATGCATGCATGCACCCGCGCGTACATCTCTCATGTGTGTAAAATACACATGGTGCCATTAAATATTTTCTGTTGGGCTTGTATCCGTAGTGCAATTACTTAACACGAATCCATCTTGCATAATAGTCTACTCCGTTCTATAATTAATTAATTAGGTGTATTACATTTAGTCGAGAGGCAAAGACTTTGATCAATTAATAATTACTCCCTCCATCTTACTTACATACTTCCTCCGTCCGCAAAAGAACTTACATTTCGGTTCTTCAAGAAAGTTAGGCAAGATAGAAAGTGCATTGGGAACCTGCCAGCCATCATCTCTCTCTTCTTTAATTCTCCCACCTCCAACGAGCTAAATGCATGAAAAAATGTTATCGGATTTGATTTCCGCGTAATAAGAGAGAAGCAATTTTTTTTTAGTCTAAAAATGCTTTGAAAAGAGAGAAGTACGCTCTTTTGTGGATAAATTTGAAACAGAAACATACACAAACTTCGCGTACTGGTATCTCAGAGAAAAAAATCCATGCTACAATGAAAAGAAACAGATGAACACGCAATTGTCAGTGTCCATGCATGCATGCATTATGGCGTTCAGGCTAGCTAGCTAGGACACAATTTAACGGTCTCCAAAATTGATTCCTCCATCGATCTCGCTTCGCCCCCAACATACAACATATAGATACCCAAACACAATTAACTGCGGTGTCGCAAATAAACGCACACGGGAGGCCGGCCGGCGACACTATATTGTCCGTACAACGTCGCGTCACGTTCAACTCGTCGATCGCGCGCTTGGCTTAATCATTAGCCTGATGAGATTCGATGAGATCGAGAGACTTGATTGCGCAGACATCGACCAATCCATCCACGCTCAGAGAGAATCCTGCGCCTGGAAGCAGTATGAAGTGTGTAGAGCCTGTGTGCCATGCAGGCAATCCTTCCTCTCTCCGGGTGGCACGGAAAATCCTGCGGGTCTGGTACCGGATCGGACGGCTTTAAATCAATGCAAGCATGCCTGCCATGCACAGCAGCTAGCACGAGCAGGCGATCGCGCCCTCAGGCCTCAGCGATCCTCCTTTGATGCGATTTGAATCGTTTTTCATTGGCCGGCCGTACGTGACCGTTGGTCTTCTGGAACCACGAGTAGACGATCGGTAGATGCATGGTTTGCAGTACGTCTGGCACTCTGGCCGGAGGAGCTACAGGGTGCAGAGGAAATTACGAAAAAGATCGATGCTTTGCAAGTGCAAGCAGTCATTCAGATCGGCACATGGATCGGCATATGTGGTTTTACTTATTTTATTTTTGGGAAAAAAGTCGAATGTAATGGTAAATAAAATGGTCGCTCGTAGTTGTTGCTCGCATCGTCCTCTCGGTCTCGGCAACTTGCGGAACCAGGACCGGTGGAGGGTGGACGAGTGCACGAGGCGCAAAAGGTGTGCTCGAGAGTAGGGACGGCGTCCTGGTGCCCAGCCAACACACTTGTCAGCTGCCAAATCCTGTGTACACAACACATACGGCGGATATCACGGCACCGGAGCGCGCAGTGGGCCGTTGTTAACTTAGGGCATCTCCAACGCTTAATTCTTAAGTAGACCTTAAGGCCTGGCCCACACCATCCGCTATAGTAAATGAAAAATCTCACAATGCTTAAAGACCACTCTGGGCCTTAAGCTGGAGCCCACTAGCCAGACTATTTTTCCAACCGCTCCATCCTGCACGGCGCATCGATAGAAAATCCCCATCTCCTTCGTGTCGACAGACGCCGGCCTCTCTCTTTCTCTCCGCGGTCCCTTCCCTCCGGCGGCCAGATCCGGCCGTCCTCGCGCTTCCCTCGTTGTCGCTCTCACCTCCGGCGGTCGGGTCGCTAGTTCCCCCGCTTCCCCTGCCACCCCCCTTTTCGCCCAAATCCGCTGCGGATCCTCCTCGCGGTCGTTGTCGTGGGTTGATGCCCAAATCCGCTCGTCCTCGCACTCGCTCGGCGGCCGACGATTTCTGTTGCAGATCCTCCTCCTTTTGTTTTTCCCTTTGCTTCTTGGTGGTGTTGGTTGGCATCTGCTTGCTGTCAGGTGTTTCTCGCCGTGCTCTGTGTTCTCCACCTCCGGCGCTTCTTCCACTGTTGCTGCCACCGGAGAATATTTGGTATCTTCTTGCTTCTGGCCGCCGCTGTTGGTGGTGTCCTCCCCACGGCGGCGCATCCCCGTTTCCCCAAACGCGCGGCAAAAAAACTACCTTCGTCGAGATGCAGCGATGCGGAGAGCGAAGAAAGAAAAAACTGTTTTTCTATTCCTTGAGGTCGAGCCATAGCGGAGAGGGCGACCTTAAGGTTTTCCTGCTTGAGGTCGAGTCTCACAGTGTGAAGTTACCTAAGGCCGACCTCGAGTGACTTTATGGCCGGTCTTATTTCCACTTAAGGTCATGTTCGGTACTAGAGTTTTTGAGTGTTTTATAGAGTATAAATCACTTCAAATTGAAAAACACTACAAACCTGTTTGGTAGGAAAGGTTTGGAAGGGATTATCCATAATTTTTCCAACAAAACACTCCATTTTTTACCAAATTAAAACACTTCTCGAATTAGTGTTTTTTTTAGGAAACACCAATGTTTGGGTTTTTTAAATGTTTTGGGTGAACATCCAAAACTTTCAAATAGCAAAACACTAGTGACTAAAAATACACTAACACCAAACAATTCCTTAAGTGGCTGCGCCTTGGGCCTCGTCGTGCTCATGCCAGCGAGCACCTCCAAGCTCAGCCCAGCAGGCCAGCGGCGGGCGGTCCGGGCAAGGAAAGGCCAGCCACTCCAAGGAGGCCGAATGCCTCGTCCCTGGATGATTTCGGCAAATCACATGATGGATTAACTTTAGTTCCAGTTACTTTCAAAATAAATGTTAATCGAATTAATTGAGCATCTTGTTACTCGGTCTGTTAAACTCGTTTTCTTTCGAGTAACAAGTACGTACGGAGTGCAGTACTTAGTTTAACTCGTGAATTTCAAGTTTATGTTCCAGCACTACGCGTCTCTCTTTCAGATTAAGGAGGTCAATACCTTTGATGAGGTGTCTTTTCTGGCTCACATTTCCGGTTCATCTACGGATGGCACACACACGAAGCAAGGATGCACAACAAACTGAATAACAAAGGCCTTTTGGCAGTTCCTGGATCGAGATGTGGTTCAATTTTAATTACTGGTACTACAGTTTCTTTCCTTTGGCGTGCACTTCATGGAACAGGTAACAGCCTGATAAGAGGCTCAGTTTGTTGCATTCTGAGTACCGATTAACCGGTCACTGAAAGAGTTAGCAGACAGTATGCAATGCACTTTGCAATCAATTGGGAGCAGTTTGATTCTTTTGCACAGCAACTAATACAAACTGAACAATTTAAACAGGGGAGCGCGCGTGACTGAACTACTTCGACAACAGGCTACGTGTTTTCCTGGAAGCTCCCCTCCCTTCCTCCTCTAGGCTTCTTCTGTCGACTCAGATCATGGCTAGAACTCTCTTCCTCCCAGGCATCGTTCTCCAGCATAACACACTTGCAGCCATTACAAGTCTGTCTAATCCTGAACCCGCACGAACCCGAGCCGGCCGTAAGCAACCGTGCTGCACTCGGTTGTCGTCAGGATTGGCAGGAAACTTCCTTCCCATGGCGACTGGGCTTCTTCTGTTAGATCATCAGTTTCTATACGAGCAACAGCACGGTTAGCGATAGCTCAAGTGGTTAAAGGTTCTGTCTGTCATTTCCCGAATCTCAAGCACTTGTTGTGTTTTACTTCATCCATGCTCGATGACGAAGGCAGCATCTGGGGCACCTTGGGCGCTTTCTCTCTCGCGAGCTTCTCCATCGCGTTTACAAATTTGCGAAGATGCCGGATGTACTCTGGGTAAGTTTCCAGGTTGCAGTGGCCACCGCCTTTGACCCAGAGAGGCTCGTACTTCTCCTTTGCTAGTTCCCACAGGCGCTTGCCATGAGAGAAGTCGACGATGTCATCCGCTGTGCCCTGACATTTGGTGCAGCAAGTCCAGATCAAACAAAACCCCAGTTGGCAGTAATAAAGCCGTTCAGAATAGGCTTTATAGAGGAAATAAATAGTTCCTTGCAGGTTAAACAAGGCACAATGTATACCAGTTTAAGAGGTGTACTGAAGCAAATGAATAAGCGGAATGGAAGGGACTCAATATAATCCGACACTAATAGACATAGATGGTCCATATGCTCAGCACACTAGTGACAAGCTTTTGCTGTTAAGGAACTGTCATAATCTTTTCCTATTATCATGATTTCACACGCTGAGAAGATATTACGTCTTTATTGGAGGGAGCAAAATCATATAAGTTGACACAAAAATACAGAAATCCATGATAACGACCCCTATAAAAAAACGATGACTGGCATTGACGATACAAAGTTAAATGCCTACTCACATGTATAACCAGCACTGGACATTCAACCTGCTTTATTTTGTCGATGTTCTGCAAACAGCAAGGCGATTAGGAAAATAAATTATCTACATTTCCGAATCAAAGCAAAATTATGGTCCACACTTACCTTGAAGATATCAAACCAAAGTGTCACTTTTACTGGGTAGAGAACCCGTATGCCTGATAGTATAGCACTGTGAAGGACAACCCCTCTTAGTTTTTCCAAACGTGAGGCCAGGTGCAATGTCGGTCCACTCCCAACTGATTGCCCGTACAGGATTAGCTCCTCTGGTTCTATCCCATACTCCTTTTTCAAACAGTCATAGACAGCCTCTATGTCATAGTATGTGTTGTACTCGGATGGCTTTTGAAGCAGAAAACATGATTGAAAAAAGGAGTATAGTCAGGCTATATATTCCATATACAGTGAAAAAAATATACCCAGCTACCAAATTTTAGTCCATAGATTTGAACGTGTCTACTATCGTAACAATTCACAAAATATGTGCTGCATCTGGGAACAAGCACACATGCTAATTCATTATCTGCTTGGCCGAGGGAGTTTTTGAGTAGGGACCGACTACCGATAAGTTGGGGCTGTTGGTCCCCTACTTTAACAACTTTGACAAAAGGATGACTACCAGAGCAAGGTAACATCATGGTCTAAAATAGCAGAAAGCCAATATGGCTTTTCCGATGTTGGTAGTGAATGTGGAAGAAAAGGCATAACCAACCATTTGCAGAAGTTATGTTCTAGATGAGGCCAACAAAGATAGGAATGACTAATAATTATTTGCTTTCGCAAAGGGTGCCCACACACCTATTGAAGAACACAAAGCTAGTCATGAAAAATGATGGGTAACAATGCAATCCAATAGTTGTCACCAAAGTCATTGATCAAAATGTGGCGCAATCATATACAGGAGAGACATCATGATCACAAAATCAAGAGTTTACGTGAGAATACGACCTGACAATCTATCCAAAGAGACAATTTAACTGCAAATTAAGCAACAGGGGAATCAGGTTTGAGCTCGCAAAAGTACTTAGGAGTTCAGATTCTTACTTTTCCTGTAGAGGCACCATATCCTGAATAATCATAGCTGCAGAAGAAAATAAAGTAAGCAGCTTTAGTACATTCATGGAAGCAAAAATGCCAGGATATTAATTAACACATCAGTCGATGTGATATTTGTTGATGAGAAAAGTCAGTCCCATCAGATTCAGATAGGAACTTTTGAGGTGCTGGAAATACTTTTGTTCTCAAAGTCAAGGAGTACACATCAACTTGATCCACCAGAAAAGAGAATCCACGGTATATGAAAATTGGCAATATTCTGTGGAAAATTATCATGTAAATTTCCAAGATCTGATGGATTACCCAGTAAGATACTGAAATATGCAAGTCATCGTCTGCAATCCAAAGACCACAAGGATCTGCTGCAGATTTCTCTAAAACACAGTACTCTTGAATCATTAAGTCCTAATTAACCACCACAGGAAATGGCAGAAGACAAATGACGTGATTTGCCCACTACAACTAGACTATGCACAAATACGGAGGAACCTTTGTCAGCATCAGAGCAGAACCTGACGATAGAGTACAGACGTACAATAACTGAAGCCGTTCAAAACATGGGATCTTCTCCAGATTAACCTCATATGTCAGCTCCAGTACTTAACAAAGGTAAGTAACCCGTAGTTTCTTTGTACTCAAGAATTGCGTTTAGGATATTACTAGTTTACTACAGCAAATGATCTCGATGAATGCAGAAACTAAATCGACGAAAGCTGTCATCATGCAGTAAAGCATACTGCTAAAAAAATGCATGAAATCAGCCTCATGACCAATCAAAGCTGTTCAGGAAAGGAGTGATTAAACAGACATGGATTCATAGTTCGATTAACTAGCAGTTGATTCCTACGGAGTAGCTTAAAGTCTTGATCAGCTTTATGGTTAACTAATACGGAGTACACCCGTTAACATAATTCTCGAAATAAAGGGAAAAATAAACAGAAGTAGTAATTCAATTTCTTCAATTTCTTACTTGAAGATTTACCCCAACTGACTCTTACAAGAAAAACAAAAGGAAAAACAAGATCTTCTCCTTCTGAATTAGATTAATTATTTAATCACAATTGGACTAAAAGACAAAGGAAAAAACTCCAATTAAATCGCCGTGTGACTAAAGTAGCAAGCATGTCCTACAGCGAGAAAATAACTCAGATACGGAATCTTATGAGGAATACGACGAATAAAATCCACTAAATCCAATCGGAAGGAAGCTCTACATTTTTTTTTACCGACTTCGTTTACCTTAAGAAGGTAGATTCATTAATTAGGGTATTAATTAACCATGCATAGTACGGAGCAAACAGCACAGCATGAAGAAGGCACCGGATGTCCGGATGGATGAATGCAGCATGTAAATAACAAGGAGTGGCCGGGGCGTGGGAAGCTACGAAGGGAGCAGAGGGGCTGACCACATGATGTTGACGCGGAGGTGGGAGCGGAGCTCCATGAAGAGGCCGAGCATCTGGCCGAGGTCAGCGGCGTTGCCGTGGGAGTAGAGCAGCGTGAGGCGCGCGGCGGGGTGTCGCCAGAAGGCGGCGACGACGCGGGTCCCGGCCCTGGTGGGCAGCGCGTGGACGTCGACGTCCGCGTCGGGCAGCACCCCCGTCATCCGCAGCCCGCCACCGCCGGCGCCGCCGCCCTCGGCCGCCAGCACCTCGTACGTCGCCGGCTCCGGCGGGAAGAAGGCCAGCCGCGCCGCCACCGACGACGTCACGTTCCCCATCCCCTCCGGCCTCCCTCCTCCGCCTAGTTCGGCAGGGCAGGGCAGGCAGGCAACCGATGGGGGGCAAACGTGTGCTGCCGGTCGCCTATTCCTGGCCTACTGGGGGAAGGTCGGGATTTTCGGAACGTGAGGCTCCGCTGCTCCTTCCCTTTGTTCCTTATGAGAAGGGCGGGGAGGGGAGGCGCGGGCGGCGTTCCTCTCCTTTTTGGTTGGGGGGGGCAGGCTGCTTCTCTCTTTCTCTCGTGCTCTGCCTTTCTGTTTCTCTTTTACTTGTGTGTGTTTTGGGTTTGGCTGTGGCGTGGTGGCGTGTCCGCGTGCGCTTGTCGAGGAAGGGAAGGAGGACTGGAGGAGGACGACGGGTTGGATTTTTAGGATATGTATGGGATCCTACTTCCATTCTCTTGGACGGATGCGTCTTAAATGCGCACAAAAATACAGGTGCGTCCAAGATGTGTACGTACATCCGGAATTCTACAAGGTTTGTGTTTTTAATCGACTACAGATCGGCAACCTAAATTGTGTCTTTGTGAATATTATCCTTAGGTTAAACAAAGACTACAGATCGACATTCGCTACAAATGCCAGTGGATTATTAAAATTTTGACCATGCATGTACTCGTTCCTTTCCAAAATATACTAGTAAGACAAATAATTTTACTCTAATTTTTTGACCTATTTGCAAGACAAATACAATGCTGCTCCCTCCGATCCATATTAATTGTCTCGGATTTGTCCAAATATGGTTATGCAAAAAAAAGTCTAGATACATGTAATATTTCGACAATTAATATGGATCGGAGGAGTATTACTCTTACATGCTCAACCTATTATTTCTCTTATACGGGTGGTCAAAGTTTTAGAATGTTAACTGCACGAAAAATTACGTGCCTTATATTTTGGAAAGGAGAGATACGCCACGATTTCACTCCACCTAGCATTGCACCAAAACCCCATTCACTAATCCAACATGACATACCTCCTCTCTTTTTTTTCGAACCGGCGTCCTTAGGACTCAATCCATTTAATTAAGCAGAAGAGAATTGTCTAGTTAATTTTCAGAAAACCAGGCAAAAACCGTAACAACATGCCCATAAACACCCTGGACAACCTGACCGGCCTGGCTACCAGCACACACCCTACACAGACCACCACGGAAAAGGACCATCAGAGCCGCCCGTAGGTGTCATCGTCATCACACATCACTTCTCAAGCTGGCGACTCCGACTCCACTACAAACAAACACAACGAAACCCAAGCCACAATGGCCGCACAGAGCCCATGCTGGCCTATGCCAAACAACCGACCACCACGTCGAGGACAAGGCAGTTTTGATTCTGAGAACAAGCTCCGAAAGGGAGAAAGGCAAGGCTTGTGAGTGCAGATCGCCGAACATTGAGCCAACATCCACGGGGCACCAAGCAGGAAGCCGCCAGCGCGTCCACCACAGCGTCATCGTCATCGGCAACAGCCCCCTCGGCCGGTGACTCCGACTTCACCACAAGCTGACACAGAAGACCGGCACCACCGCTTCAACATGGATCGTTGCAAACAGACACAGAAAACCACAGACGGTTGACGCCGAAGACCGCGTCGAGACCCTGTTTCACTTGCCATCATTGTCGTCGCCGCACTAGTCGCAACGTGACCGCGAGCCTCCAACCCCTGGTCCCGCCAGCCGGCGTCAGCTCCAAAGACGATGCCTCCAAGAAGGGGAACGACACCGAGTGCCGCCATCGTCCGGTCTAGAAAACCTGAATCTGGGGTTTCCCCCGAAGCTCACCTCGGGGGTGGTTGGAGAAGACGACACCACAACAACGACTCAAAGAAGGTGATGACGCCCGCAGACGTAACAGCTGCCGGCTCCGGTAAGCGACCAGAGGCATGGCTTTTGCCCTGCGTCTTCTCGCCACCCACCACCTGAAATCAACTGGGCCACCTGCATCTCCACCTGCAGCAACATTCTCAAGCGGAGCAGATCTGGCCGAAACCCGCCGGATCCGGCCGCCGGGCCACCACCGTCGACCAGAGACCTTGCAGCCGCACCATCCCACCACGAGGCCGTGCGAGCCGCCCGGACACAGCGCCGTCAGACTGCAGAGCTGTGCCACCACGACGCCGCACTGCACAACGCCGCGCATTGCCGAAGGCAGCCTGGATCTGCGCTGCCAGGGGGAGAAGACGCCACTGGGGAGGGAGCCACCACCGCTGCCATGGGAAACCTGCGCCGCCGGCAGTCGCCCCACTGCCGCCGCGCACTAAGCAATGCGGGAGCGACGTAGCAAAGGAAGAAACGGCCCCGCCGCCGCCGTCCGCTGCCCAGGCTTTGCCCAACAGCTTCCTCCGGCAGCGGCGAGGAGGGGGGTAGGGGAGGGGCCTGACTTGGGCGGCGGCTAGGGTTCGCCCGTGCCGCGCCTTGAGGACGACGCGAGCGACGGGGTTGGTACGTGTGGACATACCTCTTCTCTCAGGCCAGCGTTATCCCGTCCCAGATCAATCCATTCGGTAGTTGTCTTTCGCGGTCCGCCATACTTTGATTTATTCTCTATACCTTTTACCTTGGCCCTAATTGATCTGGTGTCTCCGTTCTCTTCTTGTCGCCACAACAACTGGATGGTCGTATTTCCGACCCTCTGTGAAACACAACCACTGCGATAAACCCAAAAGCATATACTCTTTTCCTGTACTAAATCATCCTTCGTACATTTTGCCACCGTCCCACTCATAAGAGATGAAGCCAAAGCGTTACCAGAAACAAGATTACAAGAGATGGTGGCGATGGCGTCATGAACAAAACTGCTTCATTAGCATTGGTGTCACTTGGCACCAAATGGCCTCGGCCAACATTTCATTAAATTAATGAATAACACTATCAATAAAAAAGAATGAACCCATTGCGATAGAAATAAATTCATAAATATTTTTGCAGTACCCCAAAATGAATATAAGGGCACCTCCAATGTGAAAATAAGACCCACCTTAAGGCCTCTAAGGTCGACCTTAGGCGGCTTTTCACATTGCGCGAGTCGACGTCAAGCAGAAATTCCTTAAGGTCGCCCGTAGCTGTATGGCTCGGCCATAAGGAATAAAAAATGATTAATTCGCCCGTAGCTGTATGGCATCGTACAGGTTGAAGAGCAGAGCGGTTTTTTGCCGCCAGTTCGGTGATGCGGAGATGGGATGAAACGAACAGCTCCTTCCCGTGAGCGGGCAACGACGAGCAGTACCAAAGCAGAGATGGCGGAGGCGAAAGAAAATAACAGGGGAGAAAAGAATTTCCGGCGGGATCTGTCGCAACGAGATCGGCACGGGAGGTCGCCGACTATACCCGCATGGCCTAGATCTGGGCGCTGCTTGGCTTGGCCATGCGCCCCATGGATGCTCCCTCCTCGTGCTCGAGCAAAGGGAAAGCGGGCTTGTAGCGGGCAGTGGCCGCTCCTTCCAGTTTAGCGGCGGTGAGAGCCAGAGGTCGGTGAGGAGGGGAATTTTGAGGGAGCCAAGCGAGCTCGTCGATCTACACGCTGAAGCCTCCAATCATGCTGGATCTTTGCTTTGGAGGAGTTAATTTGAGAAATTGAAGCACCAACGTGTGGTATTGGGGATTTAGGGAAAGAAGGGGATTTGGGGGATCTCGTGCTCGGAGGAAGGAAGAAGAAGCAGTTGGGTGAGGGGAAAAGAAAAAATTGACAGGTGGGGTCCAGCTTAAGGCCCAGGTCGTCCTTAAACATTGTGTGCCTTTTACTTTGCTATAGCCCACCCGGTGGGTCCCATCTTAAGGTCGGTTTTGGACTTAAGGATTGGAGATGCCCTAAGCCGTCCATGTTATTTGATCTAAGGGTGCATGTTAATTAGTACTCCCTGGTACTCGAAAAGAGGTATATGGAATGCCACTTGAAAAACAGTACGGAGTACTAGTTTTTATCAGTTTACTAATACCGAGCCTCTATGTATCACAATTCGTCGCTCGAATATTGCTTGTCCGGTGAAAAAATATTGCACGGGAAATACGTCGCGCTTTGGTTCATTACTGATGACATTTTTATTTACCTAAAAAAGACAAGACCACTGCACGTCTCTTGCGCCTGAGTCCTTGTCGATACTCCTAATTCGGAAGCTACCAATGCTGTTACAAGCAAGTATAAACATACACGTATTTGTTGGTCTCTTGCCATTACAAGGTACACTAACAGTGCGGTCAAGATTCGGTCAAAAGCGAAGGCGGTGGATAGAGAATTCCGATCGGTTTGCGACGAGCGATTGGCTGCTGGGGACTGATGCTCAAGTAGAGTGATGGAGGTGACCAAAGAGGCGACTGTGTACGCCAGCTGCCCGTCTGCGACCACTCCTCGGAGTCCTCGCCGATGCCATCTCCTGTTCCTCTCGCTCGCTGACGGTGCAGCATTCATTGACGCTGGCGGGTCATTTCGCTGATGCAGGCAGTAAAACCGAAGCACAGTACGAAAAGAAGATGCACTTACTTATGCTGAGCTAATGCTGTTCTGCTTCATCTTCTTTTAAGTTGATGTTGTTGTCACTTGCACATGTGAGAGAGGAGAGGGCGGAGTGCGCAGAACATTCTCCGTGCTCGTCTTTTGGAGCCGCCTCCGCAGAGAAGAATGATTGGACGGAAAAGCGAGAAAGGACCACATATGTAAGCAAGCAAGTCATCGGTTGTCTCGCCACGGGAAAGAAATTAAAAGAGATGAGCTATCCATGATGCGCACACATGCCACTGCACTGCACCTAAGCTGATAAGCACCCGAGCCACCACGGCTCAACTCAACCACTGTCTCCCTCAGCCAGCACTAACCTGACACTACCTCACTGTCATACTCGCTTCATCGCTTGGGTAAACAATAGAAATTCCTGCGCACTTCTTTCCTTGTGCCGTCAGTGGCTCAAGTTGCAGAGTGTGTCTGGTTTTGGTCGTTGGTAACGCATAATCACTGCCAGATCTGGTGATTTACCGCTGTTGAAGAGTATGACCATGGACAAACACTGTGGTCAAGTAACGGGACCAGCGGCTCATAATTCCGTTCTACACTTTCTTTATCCAGTTAGGGCCCATGTACAAACCTCCCCGGGACCACTTGCAGCAGATCATCAAACTCTTCCTTTCATGAGCTCTCGGCTCTGGCTGGCTGGCTGCTTGCGGTCAACGGGAGGTTTGCTCTTGTCTGGCTGCACCAGAGTTTCAAAACTTAAGCCAGAATAAACTTGCTGCAAAGTTAAGTTCAGCCAAGCTAACAACTTGTCTCAATGCTATCCACTGTGGCACTAAACTTGGCTACATTATTGAAAAAAATATATCAGCAAGTCACGAATGTTTTTTCTCAGAAAAAAAAGTCATGAATGTTTTTTCTCAGAAAAAAAAGTCACGAATGGGAGTTTAAGGGGTCCGTGCAATTGGCGTTGAGCCGTGTAAGCTCGACAACATTCGAGCATCTCCAAAAGCATTTCCCATATCCTTCCTATTTGTCTATTTGGAGGTCCATGCACAAATACGCAACCCAACGAGGACTTTCATTTGTCCAAAAATGGTTCACCTTCCGCATCTCTTCCCCAGATTTGGGAAGAGATTAAGCCCGAGGTTTTGTCGATTTGAGCCTTCTCCAAGCCTTGTTCCACAAATAGAAATATTGGATCATCAGCACACGGTAAAATTGTGAGGCGGTCGCCAACTAAACGAGGCACAACTCCACTAATTTGACCATCTGCTTAGCTCTCTGGATGATCATGCCAGCTGCCAAATTGAAAAGAATAGGCGAGAGGGGGTTCTCCTTTCTTAATCTGGAAAATAGTGGGCTACCACATCATTGACTCTAATCGCTACACTGTCTATGCTAATTTATCTTCCGTACAAAAATGCTAACTTATTTTTTCTCTTTCACCAAGAATGTGGTCATTTCACTATTCCATCCGTCTCATTTTAGTTGTACATATAGACCTTGCAAGTGTTGTCAAAATACTTGTACATTTATATTCCTAGAGCCTAATCAATCCTTTTAATTTTTCCTAGACAAACAATTTTAATGCTATCATCCCATTGGGTATGGCAGGTGGAGGTGAGAAGAGATTGGGAAAAAAAAAGAGTGGCCCATGAATTGCATTGAAATATGAAGAGAAAGGCTCAGCACCCCTAGTTTATTTTCTCTTAAAAAAACTACATTTTACAGATTAAAATGAGAGTGCAGTGCCATGCTCTTGGTTTTAGTTTGTTTTACGAGACTCTCTTCAGCCGAAATATGCCTTGTAATTTCCAAATGGAGAAAGAGTAGCACTTTATGTTACAATAAGCGTACTGTGCACGCGTTCCAATGGGGTGGGAAGAGAAAGGGACGCTGGGAAAGGCAGCCTCTCGGCAAAGCCAGGAAGATGGCGTGGCACGCACTCCATCGGGTGGCAGCGGCACAAGGAAGCAGCGAGCAGCGACGTCGGGGCTTTGAGTGCGTCAGGTGGTGAACAGGCCCTGGCTGCGTCAGGTTTCCAAGGCAAAGCAGGCAGCGTCGCGTCTCGTCGCGCCGCGCCGTTGCATTGGATCCGCTTCTGCTCTCCTCTCCAGTCTCCTCCCGGCGAATAACGATGCCCCCTCGGATCTGCACACACCGGCGCTTTTTTGCTTGTGTTTTCGGCAAGAGGTGTGTATGTATGTGTGTACAGAAACAATACCGGTATATGTACAGTCCAACAAAAAAGTTAATGCAGAATGCTAGTAGTAGAGTGTAGTTTGTTCTACAGCACTAAAATTTGCTCTAGAAAAGGTGCCATTTTAACCATTTTAAGTTCTAATTTGAAATGCAAAAGGTCAACAGAAAAGATATTTCAACAGTCATATTTGTGCTTGACCTCATCTGTGAGATTTTTTTTCTTGTTTTCTAACTCGAAATGCAAGAGGTCAACAGAAAAATATATTTCAACAGTCATTTTTGTGCTTGACCTCATCTGTGAGATTTTTCTTGTTTATCTTCCTTGTAACATAGGATGAATTTTGATACTTTTTATACAGAAAAGTAAATTGAGATGTATCAAGAAGAAATTCAGTTTTTCTTCTCAGTGTTAATCTGATGCATGAACAAAAAGAGAGGCCGATTTGCATAACATATACTGTAGACAACAGATAAACAATTGGTTATGCTAATCCAAATGACTAGGGATACATGGTAATTTTTGTGTTGTATTTGATTGACATCGTCGTATGTACATCAGTGAGTCGAGATATATGTACTGTGTCAGGAGGCTAAATATGTACACCAAGGGGGCTCTGCTGATCATCTTGGGATGGCTTACCCGAGCTGGAATAGCTATTTCCACACTTTGACGGCACCGTCTCTGCTGGCCGATATCAACCTCTGGTTTGACAAGTTGACGGATGCCAATGCGAGGATCGCATCCCGATGGCAGCCTGCAGAATCCGCGGCGGCCATGGCAAGCTGTGTTTTGTGCGTCAACCTGGATGCCGACGTAGGCGGTTTGCACGTTTCCTGCACACATGACAGTATCCTTTAGCATCAACAGAGACTCACAGGTGTAGGAATTCACCAGCATCATTTTGAACGTTGAAGTGATGAAGTGATAGACTGGTGAATTCAAAAGGCTCCTGAGTTAATATAGGTAACGTCAAATAAACAACAGAACCTGGCAAAGACAATTTACCTGGACAACTTGTACTCCAAAACTGGATTTTATATCATAACACTCGTCATTTCCAACTCCTTTAGCTGAGGGACCGGCAACGCAAAAACTTTGCTCAGGCCTTCAAAATCATAACATGAAAATATATTATACTACAGGTGATGACGGAAAATTGCAGAAGCAAAGAGTGTATGATAGTGATATTCAACCTGGCCTGGTCCCAGTAGCGTATCTTCAAATCTGTCCCTCCAGTCAATAGGTCTCCCCCAGGCAAAGGAAGCAAGCAGCGGATGCCTGGAAGGCGTGGATGTGGATCAGCCAATTCCTCAATTCTGTATTTGTAGCTTCCTGCTCGCCTCACATCTTTGGTGACTGTCTTGTTAATAGGTCTTAATGGTGTCTTTGGCATACCAGCTTCATTCTCTGTGCTCGCTGTCCTAAACATCTGCATAGCATGTTCAACTTATTAGATACAACAGGCATTCACATTCTAAATCCTGTTAAGCAGCTTGGATACAATAATCTTCACTTATGACATGAGGGTATGGCATCAGTAATTTCTCAAAGGCAAGTAAAGGAGATATGCTATCAACAGAATGCTAAAACAGAAAGCTATTTAATTACCTGGTGGCAGCTTCCATTCTCAGCATTCCATAGGGAAACTTCGTTGCAGCCTGCGGCAACAAAAACCAGTGGTCTGCCAGCAGAAGATATTGAGTTTTGTGGCGGTATAAGCAAGCACAGTCTCTCTATAGGGCTTACTGTCGAATAGTTCCAAGAGTTAACAGGCAGCAAAAACCTATGGTCCCACAATGTAAGAACGCCTCTTGAAGACCCTGAGATGAACCAATTTCCGCACTGGCCAACCACAAGTGCTGATATATAACCCTCCTCTGGTGAGGATTTAAATGACCAAGATTCTGAATTGGTCCTCGTGTCCCACTTATGGATGTCACAGTGTTCAGTGCTGAAAAGGATGGTTGGGCTAAAGCTATCTGATGAACAATTTATAACACTGAGAATTGCACCTTCTTTCAAATCCTTCCTGTTCACATTAACAAGGCCAGAATACCTATCCGTAATGCTCCCAACACCACGCGCACAGTCAACAGAAAACAAGTGCAATGTGCCATCGCTATCGCCAACAATAACCTGTGAACTACCATAAAGCATTGTTGTACACAGAGCTCGGCTACTACCCAGGCTGTAGGTTAACCTAGATCTGAAGGCAATGTCTTTTTCCAACTTTCTTGTATCCCATATCTTGATACTTGAGTCATCTGAAGCAGTCACAAAAAAGGCATTGTCGTCCGAGACGGCAATATCATTGACAGACATGCGATGCTCCTGGAGATGTGCCACTAGAACACCACGAGGCTTCCAGCCTGTCTCCAGAACCACTGCTGATCTGATGAAGGAGGGTGTTCCTGCAGTCTCAGGGTTGGAAACACTATCACCCGGCACGGAGGAGCTGCTCTTCATCGACTCACTGATGTGCTTGCTACTGAAATGATTCTCTCTAGTCTGCAGGCCTTGAACTGAAGTTGATAGACCTGGATGCCGATTGGATTCCCAGGGCATGAATATTTCTCCTAAACCACGCTTATCAGTACAAACAGAATATGATGGTATGCCTTTAGACAAGCCATCATAAAATGAACTATTGCCAGCAGATGCATGTTGTGCATAGCCATAATATAGCGATTTATCAGAAGATATTGAATCTTTGATGTCTAAAGACACGTTGCTGGATAAATTAGACGATCTCAACCTTGCAGCATCTTCAAGAGCGGCCAAGGACCCACTTTGTGCTGTAGCAGGATATCTTCCACCATGTACTGTCTGTTCCTTTTTACCACCACCCTTCAGTACAACATCTCCTGTGTCCTTGGCAACCTCTAACGCTTGATATAATACTGATTTTGAAACTGGGGGCTTAAGGCATGCAAGAAGAGCAGCTTCAGATATTGAAGGGGGCTCCCTGTGCAGAAACTGCCTTAGATGCGGAGAAAGGTACACATAAGTATCGACAGGCCCTAAGCTCTCACTACAAGCAGCAATAAGCCTTACAGCTGACCGTTTAACCCATTGGATTGGATGGCATAGCAGGGGAAGGGCCTTCCCAAATAAGCCAACGATTATCCTTTTCCTCAAATAGCCACTTCCGCACATCATGGTCAAGCAATCAAGTACGTTTACAACCACAGCCTCCATATCATCACTTAGTGCCTGTTCAAGATAGGGCAAGAGATATTCCTCGACACTTCTTGGACCAATAAAGTAGCAAACAACGACAATCTGACCAAAGTAAACTGCACGGAGCTGCTCGTCGTGGTCATTTAGAAATGCTGGAAGTATAGGAAGAAGAAAATCATTACTTTGTCTGTGTCCAAAAAAGTAACATAGATAACCTATATCTTGCAATAGAGCTCTGCGGACATTAGGTGTCTGCTTTGGTCCCATTACCAACTCTTGCACTATGTCATAAATACATCTCCTCAGACGTGCAAGCTGACGATGGATTTTATCTTGCTGCTTCTTTGCTGGTGATTCTGCAGACTGTGATACAGCAGCTACCATTGATTTGTCTAGAGGGCCAGTATCAGCTATGCTCCGAGAATGAAGCAGGAATCTATAAGCTGTTAAAGCCAGCTTGTAAATGTTACTAGCATAGCAAACTCTAACACTCTCCTCTGTATCATCTGGGAGCAAAGAGAGCATTGGGAGGATGTACTCAGGGAATATCATTGCATCGCTGATAGGAAAGTCTTGAACAAGACAGAGAACATCAGACAAGGTCTCCAAAGCAGCACAGCGAACTATGGCAGCTGGATCTGAAAGCATTGCAATAACATAAGGAATAACCAGCTGTAAGCGACTATCGTCATCTATGTATGTAGAAGAAATCTTCAGAAGAATAAGACTAGCCCTTCTCAGTTCTGGTTTTTTGACACTTCTTATGCATGAGCAGAGCAATGAGGCGAGCAAGACCATGCCTTCACAGCTCACCTTGGTATGTATCTGTTGAAAAATGTCAAAGCTATAGGTATCTGACTGGACATCATAAGTAGACACTAAAGCAGGCAAGTTACTCTTTGAGATCTTGTGCACATGGGATACATCATTGTTCTGGCCTGCCAGAACTCTTGCAGTTTGGATCCGTGTTTCATTAACTTGTGGCGACGGCTCGATACCATTTGCCCGTGAAACATTTGAAGCGGCATAACTGTCTGTGTATTTCATGGCCTTTGAATCTGCATGGTTGTTCCTTTGCTCCACTTCCTTGAGAAGGGAATTGAGATCTCCAACTATCTGTCGATGGTCTCTAGGAATATTTTTCTTAACTGAAGAGGTGCCTTTTGAAGATTCCCTTGGTGAGTTTATTACTTGTCCTCCAATGCCTTTCTTTTCAGATACTTGAATGTGTTCACTTGTTGAGCCACTTATCATCATGTCATGTATCCTTTCAAAGTTTTCCTGTGTTTTCTCGACCTATAAAATAAGTGAGGGATGTAAGGATGCTCATGGTAAAGAGTGATGATGGACCAGAAAATGAACACAAAATTAGATGTTCCTTACCCTGGCATCTGAGTCAAGCGGAACAATATCCGAAAAAAACTTGTGCAGAAATCTTGAAAAATAGGTCGGGAAAACAACAGTTTCGTATTTTTGCAAATAGCTTTTACATGATAGCCTTTCTTTTGGGTCTAACTGAATCATGTGAAGTACCATGTCTTGGATATCAGCATCTTGTATCTGCAAACACAAATTGATATAATCACTTTGTCTTCTGATACATGGAACGGTCATACAGAATTACTAGTACATCTCAAAGGAATGCGACAATCCTAATGTATATTGCAAGAAACGAAGCATGCTCATGTGCACACACCATGCATCTTTGTGTAATTCTTTGTAAATGAACTGCAAACAAAAATGAATATACACCTTCTAGTCTGGTGAAGTTAATTGATTTAGGTCCACAAAATATCCCTTCACGTGAAAGACCGATCAAACCCTTTGGTTGGTCAATTATATACTTACTAACTGAATACCTTGAATACCAAGTGCCCCATGGTTTACTCAGTTAATAAGAATTCACAAGCATGAAACATTATCACTGGCTGAAGTCTGACATTGCATTAAATTCACCAATAGATCATCCACTTCAAATTGTGCATATTTATCTTCCTAAGGCTTGGGGTAAAATAAATAATGCTCTAAGGGGCAGTAGTTACTTCTCCAAGGCATAATCCAAGAGGCACGGACAGTTCAGCTAAGTACAAATATTTTGGCAGACATCCAAAGTTTTGCATCATACAGTATATACATTCCCAATCCCTTTATTCAACTCGTATCGATATCCAACATTCCATGCCATAACCTACCGAAAAGTTATTGCAAACTACAGCTTTGAATAGAATAGTCCAGTAGTGTGTTGCAAAATTATACTGGAATATTCTATTTGAAGCTGTATAAGTATAACACATGAAGTATTGGTTTTGCCTCCCTTAAAACAAGAACTATTGGTCATATAACCAGGCGTAACTGAGCAAGCACCTATTGAGCAACCTGGATATACAGTTGCTTAGAAGTGAACACCAGACATCTCAACGCAACTTCTATATTAGAAAAGCACCACCTCGGAAGTAGTTCTGAGCAAACAAGGAAACTATTTAAAAAGATCAAGGAGCAAAATAAAAACCTTTTCAAGGGTATGCAGAGGGTCATACTGCCCACGCCTATATGCAAGAAGTTGTGAAAGCTCAAAGAGCGGCTGACCCTCCAGGAAAAGTTCAGCAAGCACACACCTGGAAATGAGGGAAATCGTTTATCATTTGGTGAATGAGTAAGTGAGATATTCAATTTAGAATTCTAGCACAGGAGAATACTGCAGAAACTGTACGTAGCTAGACAAGAAATACAGGAAGAGAACATCTTAGTCCACAGTTCTAGATATCTCCTTTTTGGGCCATATTCACTATACAGGTCAGATGGGCAAATGTTCAATGTACACAAAGCAAAGCATACTGAGGAAAACATCTTAATCCACAGTTCTAGGTATCTCTTGTTGGGACATATTCACTATACATGTCAGATGGGCAATTATTCAATGTAGACAAAACAAAGTGTACTGACGACAACTCATAATAACCCTTTCGATTTCGAACAGAATAGCACTCTTCTATCACAAAAAATAGATGTGTTTGTAAACAAGCATCAAGCATCCAGGCTCAAAAGAATCCAAAATATTAGCATGTTCGAGCAAAAAATACTGATGGGAAATGGAAAGTATACATAACCGAAGGAACACAACAACTCTCAACCAAATTAACAAAGATTTAAAACAAGACAATACACATACCCCACAGAAAATATATCCATAGATGGTTGCAAAGGTGCATCTGCTGAAACTTGGGACTCACCACCATGCTCGTGGAATCTCTGGAGAAACAGAGTTTAGTTTTTCCACAACAGAAATAATATGCAATTAAAAAGGTGTTGTAGGTGATCAAAGGCATAGCATAAAAGTTTACTGAGCCGTTTACTTAAGATATAATGGTTAGGATTGAAAGTTTTCACTAAATGGAGGTTTTCACCTGATACGGTCCCCTCCTACAATTTGGCAACTAAAACCTTTTTTGTTAATTTAACAACTAGCCCTGAAAGGGAATTCTAATTGGCTTTGCTAATTCCTGTAGCAGTTATTTCCAAATATCCAAGTCATTTAAGCAAGCAACTGCGTCTGAACCCAATCTTTGTAACTAATACATAAAGAACACCGTCACATTTATTAGTCCATACACCAACGTAAGTTAGAAAAAACTGCAACCAACTGTGCCTCAGGCTTTATGCAATTTGTGGCTTTACACCTACAGTTTTTGAGACAATTCAATCATGGAGCCTTTTGAGATTAGGATTTCCTGGTGTGGCTTCTTTTTGTAAATAAACAATCATAATAACTCGGGAGGAAGAAATTTGAAAGCATGATTACGCATCATCTGCTGCTAATCGAGTAGCAACCCTAAAAGAAATGATAGTAACAAGTAACTGGACTAGATTATAGCAGCAACTAAACTGAATATTACTATCGTGAAAGAAGGAAATCAACTAAAGAGGAGTCCTTGACAGCAACCAGTGTCAACCCATATATTGAGGTGCTGTTTTTTTATATATCATCTTGCAGTTACAAGCCAGATGCAAAATATATTACCAATACTAGTGAATGTGTAACCAAGAGCAAGCAAACTGGGATACAATGGATAAAATAACATAAAGCTTTTTCTTATAATTCTGGTGAAAGAACTAACTTCAGGTGCTAGATAGCATCTTCGTCTTCCTCCAGTGTCGAAGAAGAATGAGAAATCAGACGGATCATTATCCGGTATGTAAGTTGGTTTGAAAGATGCAAAGTCCGCAAGGTATAGCCAGTTCCATGAGGTAACGAGTACATTCTCACATTTTATGTCACCTAACAGAAAAATCAGCACAAATATCAAGAGTCTGAGACAAAATTACAGCCAATGCAAGTCAGAGAAACCCTTCTCACCATGGCAAACTCCCTTACTATGGCTCTGCTCCACAGCATGGATTAACTGCACAACCAAATGAGCTAAGTCGACAACCATATCTGGAAAGCAAAGGGATGAAGAATGACTCTTACATGTTCAACTAATTTGTGATACTAGATTTATGGCTACACTTAGAAGTGATGCTGTACAATTTCCTACAGTCACCAGCATGATTGACTCCTTTAAACTTTGTAAATATTAATGATCATCAAACAGCAAACACAAACAAAAAGAAAGAAAAGGTCTAACCTGAAAAGCAAGCCATTTCTTCTCAATTTGACTAAGGAAAGGACGAGTACTAAGTCTATCATGCAGGTTGCTGTAGAAGTACTGCCTCAGGAGATATGCTGCCTTATCCGTTTGAAACCACACCTGAACAAAATTCCAAAGTAATGTCAGCATGTCAACTGAGCACAAGAAGCATTAGAACAAAACCACTGGCTTCACATCCTGACAAAATGAACAGTCCTATCCAACGTTCATGCATGTGTCAGCGTGTGTGAAAACATCCAGAAAAGTGAGCATACTCCTAACAGCCCATCAGATTTTTAACCTGGCATCATCATAGTCTAGAGAGTAAAGACTCCTGAATGATATACTCCAGGAAGTAAACCCTAAAACCGATATATTCTAAATCCAACATTGCTGCTTCAGCTGAACTCACGCACTAAAAAAAACCCACCAAAACCAAGCAGAGATAATAACATTTTGTTCGACAAGCAGAGATAATACATGTGAGATAGAAAGAAGTCACTAAACCTCACTAAATGTTGCAAAATAATGCACTAAAAACAGCTACTAATAGGCCCCCTCGTTGGCAAATTTAAAGAAGAAATTTTTATGATAATCCTTTGCTCATGGCCCCGCAGCAAAATTCACTAGACCAGTCCTCACCTGGAAGGGCCACACGTGGGATCCCTCCAGCCCTTGGAACGCGTTCCTGATCCGCTCCAGCCTCCGCTCATGCTCCTGCGACACCAGAAGCCACACAGATCTCAGAACGGCCGATTCCCCTTCCCGCCCAAATCGATTCCCGCCGCAGCCCCAGCTGTTTTTACCTTGAGGTCGAGGGGCTCGCCGGCGCGCTTGAAGTAGACCTTGACGAGGAGCAGGCCCTCGTCGTGCTTGCAGAGGACGGACTTGAGGAAGCGGCCGCGGCTGACGACGTCGAGGAGCACGAGGTTGTAGGTGGAGGGCAGGTCGTGGAGGTAGTACTCCGTCGCCGACGCCTGCGTCGTCCGCGCGATCTTATTCCCCATCGCCGCCGCCTATCTCCCCCCGCCCGCGTCGTCGCGGCGAGGCCTCGCCGCCGGGGGGATGGGGGTTTTGCTTCTGGGTGCGGGACTGCGGGGGTCGTGGCGTGGGGCGGAGGCGACCGGTTTCCGTCCGCCGGTTGATGAATTGAAAGGCTTGGCGGCTGTGTCTGTGTCGTGTTGTGCTCGAAATCCCCTCTAGTTCGCCCCGGGCACGGTGGGAACTGGGTGAGGGACTTCGTGCTGTTGTTTTTCTACAGTATCTAATTCGAATTACAACTTGTTTGTTTTTGGAAAACAGTGTAAAGTATAATATGACACGGTAAATTTTGTTTCTTGTTGGTGTTTGTTTCTCGTTGGTGTGTGCTTAAAAAGGTCAGCGAGATGTCCGTATGTTGCTACGGAACAAAATACGTGTGTTATTCGCATGATTTGCAATAAAAACTAGTGCATTTCCTCGTTTCCTCCCTTTTCTCACGCAAGTGAACTTGTCCATTTTGAGTGACACTTTTTAGAGAGTTGAGCATCATTTTTGTTGGTCGTATCTTACGAGAACACGAGACCATGTCTTTTCTATCCTTTTATGGGTTTAACATTGGCTCTACCAGTTTTCTCTGGTGCCCATGTTGAAGCTAAACACCACTCAAAGTAAATTTTGTCAGAGTATGAAAGATATTGAATACAAGGTGACTTAACAATTAGCATTTAAATCACAATACCATAACTTTGTAGGTGCATTCTCAAGCTTTATAACAATTTTAAAAATGTTAGCATGTCTAGACTTATTCCAGCTTTGTTCTTCAACAAAAGCAGTGATCTCATATTGCAGGGTGTATTTTAAGTCTAAATCCCCTCACTATTGGGTCGAAAATGAAATAAAAATAAATAATACAAGGGGTGATTCATGATTATAGAAACAAAACATTGACCAAACTTACGATAACGGGTTTAAAATATTTAAGGGCTACTAACAGGGCTCGCAGCCCTTCGATCGAGATCGATGGACGACCTTCATTGTTTCTCGAACAAAAGCAGACCTGGCTGGAAAATCGAAGCCATCCTAGTAATTTTTTTTTCTCATGGTCGCACCGATGTGTCGACAGTTCCACTTTCCTAGAGTCGCCTGCAGCAATGAAACCGCATGCGGTTTCGTCGAACGGTGCTTTCGTGTCAAGCACATGATCGTCGGCAGCTTGAGATCCACATAAAAAAAATATCTCGAGAAGATTGTGAGGAGAACGATGAAGGTTGTGTAGGCAGCAACCAAGGGCAGCACAGCGAGGAGGATGCAAGTGGTGTGTTTTATCTTTTTCGTTTATACGGATTGGTTTTTTTATCTTCAACATCTGTGTTGATCCAAGTCATGTATCATGATCAAATGGCTCAAAATAAGACAAGGGAGGTGATGCTTTTTTTTTTATCCAGTAGGCTGAATGGAGAAAATGAGGGTGATGGTATATTTTCTTCTCTTTAGTGCTCCCTCCGATCTACCGACACTTATCATGGATCGGAGGGAGTATCACCACCAGTTATGAATTAACAGATAATAAAGAAAAGAAAACATAAAATTAGACGCCTATTTCACTTGCAATTGATGTAAGGCCACGACACATAGCTAAGTAGAATATTACAGTTTTGTCTACAACATAGACAGTACACCTTGTCTCTCCTCACTAACAAACCCTTAACAAGTACTCTTTGCAGCAGTTACAAACAACACTGTGCATCCAACAACATGCTTCGACAAATTACACAAAAGGATTAACCTAAATACACTGCAGCTTGTGGTGCACTAAGGCTTGATATGCTGCGGGATTACTGGCTGGAATTCTGATTCTGGGTGAGTATCCCGGTTTCAGTCAACAGAGACGCAACATCAAACTCCTAAATCTTACATCAAGGGCCGGTTATGCTCCTGCGATGGAAATAAGGATTAGACATGAAGACGCATAAAGGAAAAGAGAGGCTTGATTGCATAGCATTCTTACTGGTAGTATATATGGATCGGCATGGGCATCATGAGGCAGCGTCTCCACTTGCATTCGCAGATTCTGCAACATGTTTTTGGTTAGGCAACAGGACTGCAACACGAGATGCTTGTGATATGAGGCAGAAGCAAATACTAATAAATACCAGTAATAGCTGCCAAATTGTCTTCTTTGTACATTCCGAGAGGTGAACCGTGCACAGATAAAAGCATCTCACCGGGCTTGGGCAACCTTACAGTTTTTGGGGTCATGCCAAAAGAGAGTCGACTGCTCATAGCCTGTTGAGGATCATGTTACAATGAAATACATAAGCTTAAAATGAATCAAGATCAGATCATTCGTTTGATCTTCAATAGTCATAATGAAAGAGACCATTTCGTGTCAAAAGGGTTAGAAACAAACCCCAGGTGTCTCTAAAGAATTAGCTGCTCCTGTCATATGACCTTCAGGTAGATCATTCCAAGTCTTCAAAGGAACAGAGAGTGATAAGAGTTGTGAAGGGCAGGGCAAAAATATCTGGCATCGCTATACAAAGGAATACTTACAAAGTTGTTAAAATCAAAACCTGTGATCTCCTTGAAATTCTTCTGGACTGCATGCACACATCATATAATTCAGCTGCTTATTATTTAGTGCTCATAAAAGTAAATCATCAACATACAGATAACATGCTTGAACCTGAATCTGCTGAGAACTGAAAACCAGTAGCAGCTGGTATCGAAGCTCGCGAAATCTTGTCATCCCTCTCGTCTCCAATTATTTGATCATCAAAGTCTTTCCATTTCAACTCAAGCTCATCCTCCTTTTCATTCCGGACAACTGATAAGTTGGGCAAGTTCTCCTGAAAAAACTGTAAGGCGCATGTTTCTTCTTGCTCCTTGGAAATGTAGGACCGCACCAAACGCAACCGAGAAAGTACGCTCTCAGTCTCTGCTACTTGAATAGCTCTGATGGCAGCTTTCCGACGTTCAACTATTTATTGAGGACACTCGATTAGCAATGGATTTCAGATCATTATATTAAGGAGAATGGACAGGACATCTATGACATGCAGTATAAATGTACTGAATTGAGAGAGGTATCAAGCAAGTTCAGGTTGTGACATTAAATTGAAGGACTTTTCCCTTGAAAAAGTGATAGTAGAGTTCAATAAGGATTAGGGCATACAAAAACCAACTGCCAGGAGAATAAGATCTCAGTTCAGTACCATAATTTATTTGCACTGGATTATAAACCTTCCTGTTAATATTAGATTTCAAAGCTCAAGTTCAGTTGCACTGTAGCCTACTAATTGTGAGGAAAACCTTCCCATCAACAATATCATAATTCTGCCATTACATCTATGGATTGTGGAGGTGAATCCTTAAAAACAGGCTTGAACCGAAGTCATCACTACAAAAGGTTTGTTGCTTCCTCAAGATAATTTCAGACATTAATTTACACAGCTTAATAACAGTCTATGCTTTACACAAAGAAGAAGAATGTTGTACTAAACAGTAAAATTGGCCTCTGCTGCACCAATACCTCATGGGGAGTCGATCTTGCTGATGTATATAGGACATTGTTTAGTCTCAGTGCTAAGTGTAGCTAACTAGCTATAAATATCGCATGTAAAATTGATTTCACAAAGGTTGGCGTATTTTGTTTCATTGAGACAAGGTTTTGACCAATGAAAACTCTATTGATATGTGTTTTTTCATACATGAAATTTATATTGATGGATTCGTCTTTAAAAATTCTTACTAATGATCATGGTTTGGTATCATATAACTTACATATTAATAGAGTAATTCTTGGTCAAAGGCTTGTCTTAACGAAACGAAATACGCCAATCTTTGTGAAATGGAGGGAGTAAGAGTTAGTCTTCATTTTTTTTCCTTTTCAAATATGGCTATCAATTTAGCCCATTTAAGATTGTTGTTCAGTGTCCAAGGTACGCAGGAAGATATTTGAGTGATAATCTCCGATGGTACTTAACAAACCTCTAAAAGTACCAACAGCAGGAACTGATCAGACACGAAACCAATCAACTACTCCATCCTCTAGACCAGCAGACCACTAGCTAAGCAATTCCAAGTAACTAATCAGAATGGGTCAGGAAGCACTGCCAGGAGCTAAGCCAAATTACACACCGCTCGTGGAGTACGTTGAACAGAACTGCAACTGTGATTCAATGCCATATAGAGTTATAGACACACAACGGATAGGAGAAAGCAGGGAGGGAGTTAGGGATCGGAGGTACCGTACCTTCTTGGTGGATGCTCCATCGGAGCTGCTCCTCTAGAGGTGCATCCGCGCCGGGAGGTGCCGGCTGCTGCTGCTTGGCGGTGGGGGCAGCCCCCCGCCGCTTCCTCCTTGGTGGCATCCAAGGGCGGAGGACCCGGTAGGGCAAGGTAGGGTTTTGCCTCAGTTACGAATTGGGGAAGATTAAGGAGATGCAACGGGAAGCTAAAGGGCGGGATCTGTTCGTGGGGTGTTGGGAGGAGAAACGGTCGGGAACGAGAGAATTGCAGGGGAGATAGATGTCTGCGGTGGAGGCGCTCGCACGAGGAGGAAGACGAGCGACGGAGCGAGGGGGCTGGGGCGCTCGCTCGAGGAGGAAGACAAGGAGCCGTCGGGGCGCTCGGCAGAGAGATGGGCCAGGAAGGAAAGGTTGCCAAGCAAAGCAAGGAAAAATTATACTGCCCTCCTTTCCTCAGCGTGAAACCCTAGCCGTCCGGGAAAAAAAATCCCGTTTGCGATCAGGAGCTGAGAGGAACCACGGATCAACGTCTGGCATCGTTTTAGTACCTTCTTTGTAAGGTTTTGTGTGTTTTTGACGGCAGCACCTGGCGGTGGATGCAACGACACTTGGATTAATGGTCTCTCGGTTCCATACCCGTTCCGGCATGGCTATCATGGTCTACTCCATAAAGTTTGTGGATCTCACGGCTCGTAATTTCGTGATTTTGATCATATTCCGCATCGGTTCAGCTATGATTCAATGGTTCGACAACCTGTCTTGCGAGGGATGTGCCCAGGCCACCGCGCGTTCAACGATCTTAAGTTCTCACCCGCTGGGATGCGCGGCTCAGTAAAACCTACAAGGTTAGTACAACTTATACAGGTTTGGTCTTCTACTGTTTTGTCACCAGAGATTTGGAGAAATATCAACATGCGATCGCCGCGGCTAGAGAACTTGGCTTTAAAGATTTTTGTTATAATTTTCGGTTTATCCGAAATCTTTGTTGTTGTCTTAATTTTTCGATCAGTTTTATTTTGTTCGTTGAATAAACAAAGTCAGATCGTTGTTCTAAAAAACAAAAGCAAAAAAAAAGTGAGAGATAAATGAGCTGAGAGCTCCCACCCTAGGCCTAATTGAGAAAAGTAGTTTAATAATTCATGTGATGTAAAAAGTTTGTGGCCAGTTGATACAGTCTGACAAAAAATATGTGGTTCTGTTGGCAAGTTAGCAAAAACTGGAGCTAGTGAGACGGCCCCCAAAAACCGTGGTTTCTTGAAATTTACCATGTTTATTTTGCCAAATATCTATGGGTGTGTCCATATCTCAGGTGCCTGATTTTTTAAGTAAAAGATTTAATTCTTGGTCGATAGTATCAAAGTCACTCGTTTCCCTTTGCTGCGAATTTTAAGACACATCTAGATCCAACAACTGAACAATCAACTTATTTTTAACTAAAAATCATGCAACTTGGGTATAACAAACCCGAATATCTATTTTGGTAAGTATATAAGTATGTAGATGTTTCTGGAGAAAAATATAACTATATATTTACTCTTGTAAAGACCTAACTTCATAGTTCATCTCCATGTATTTATGCTTACTTGAAACATTGGATTATTAGAAAAATACGCATTAAGATTATTACACACTTGATAGTTTATACCTGTATACGATGCGACATTGTTTTTGCATGAAATCTATTGAAATATTGAATATTAAAAACAAAATGTTATAAGAATTAATAAAAATACAAACAACAAACATTAAAATACAGTTTGCAATTATAAAATATAAATATTAAATGTTATATGTATGTTCTACGAATCGCTCTACCTAAACAATTTTTTGTCCTTCGCCCATGGTGGCATCGCCTCGTATTCCACCGGAAGGTCTCGAGGAGATCAGTCGGGAGAGAAGCACGCGGAGACGGGATGGCTCTGGGATGCCAGGTTGCGGATCTTGGTGGGCCTGCGGTGGCGGAGGAAACCCTAGCCGCGGGTTTTTTTTTAGAGGAAACCAGTCGCGAGCTTGTTTTGAACTGGGAAGCCGGGAATAACTAAAAATTAGAGGGAGCTTGGGTTTCGCTGCCGCACGGGAGCTCATGGCCCACAAGGCCTAATAATCCAATCAGTTTGACCCATTAGGAGGCTGCATTGTTATGTTTTGTTTTAGCGGAGAAGGCTCCAAAGTTATTTAGCCCATGAAGCCCGCCCACAGGGGCACAGGGGGATTATTGTTCTTGTTTTACAGTTCCTACTAAGAAACGAAAATTGTACATAACCTGTAACACCATTTGCTGAAATCTGAAATCTAACGGAATTTACGATGAGCGAATGTTTGCTCTTGTCTAACGAAGCGAATGCTTTGCTGGTATCTAATCACGAAGACTGCGTCTGGCTTCACGCCACATGTCTTATGGGATGAAAACTTTAGTCCTGTGGGGTGACAATTTTAATTTCGTGTGATGGCAACTTTAGTCTGTGAGAGTGACAACTTCAGTTCTGCGTGGGGGATAACTTTACCCTGTCGCGCCAGAAGGTTAGGGAGCAAACGTTTAGTTCCGTATGATGGCAACTTTAGTTATGTGGAGGTGGCGACTTTAGTCTGTGAGGGTGACAACCTTTGTTCTTTGGTCGCGCCAGAAGGCTTAGGCGCGAACGTTCGCTCCGTATTCCATTCTGAAATCTAATGATGCACGTTTTAGGCACAAACACGAAAATATTTCTTGATCTGCTCAGTGGTTCTCTACGCAATTCTTCGAAGTAGAATCTGAAGAACGCGTAACGTTATGCACGAGTAGAGGAACCGATCTGCAGGCGAACTAGCGGCGGCTAGGATTCCAGATTCCAGCTCTATGCCGGTGCCGCCGCTGGCCTAACCTAGCCTCGTAGGTGCGCCAGGTCCAAGCCGCCCGGAAGGACCTCTAGTTTCTAGTGTGTGTTTTTAGAGTCTTATTCGAGATGGCGAGGCAGCGGTGATATCTTGCAGTCAAAACAAGGTCCTCCCCATCTTGTCCTCGCTCAAAGTGGTGCGCCTGTCGCCGTCGGAGAGCGTGTGGAGCCGTGTGACAGCGAATCCCTTGGGATCCGGATTTTTTCGGGTTTCGATCGTATCCCTTGGGTTTCAATCAGCTTTTGTGTTTGTTCGCATGGTTTTAGGTCTTGCTCTTCCAATATATGGTCTTCATTTTTAGCGATGGTTGGTGCTCCGATGCGCCGGTTCATTGGGGACTTAGCACGATGACAACCCAACTGCTGCTACCACAAGCTTTCTTTTGCCAAGCTTTGTCATGTTCCGATGATGGGGGGCAATGACAGTGGTCTGACTTGATTTATTCTAGTGCTTGTTGTCGTCGCTAGGTGGTCCAAAGATTTATTTGTAATAGTAATGTTTGTACTGTTGTTGATGATATTTAATGACCCTCTTCGTAAAAAGAAAAGTAGAATCTGAAGAAAATGTTTTTTTTGCGCAAAAAATGTTATTGGTCTCAGTCAAGGAATATGCAATTATAGGGATAATGACCGCGGACATGAACACAAGGGATGCTTCCGTCTCGCAAACACACCATGCATGCATGCAGGCCGGCGTGATTCCTCCTGCCGCCGTCTCTCCCAATCATTGCATGCCCCTAAAAATAAAACTGGATCAACGAAGGCGATCGCTAGCTTGTCCAGATAGGCTTTCCCCCTTCAGATTTTGAGTGCCCACCACCATGCCAAGGAACAGGAGATGTCTCTCTCGTGTGTGTCCTTTGTTGCAGTCCTGCAGATGCATGCAATGCAATGCAGCCTTGATGGTGTCAGAACTCAAGAGTATCCCCTTTGCATCGCCCACCAATGGATGGAGTCAACTTTGTCACTTTGGTTCAGTCTATCTTAGCCCAATAATTAATCAATCAATCAATGATTAAGTGGCCTGGACTGAAGCAAGCCGGTGGGTATTTTGACCAACACACAACGTCCTGATGTCCCCTTCAGGTTCCGGGGAGTTGGCAGGTCATGTGGAGGCACATGCCGGCCATGCATGATGGGGTTGGAATGAATCCTTCCCTGCTCCCTAGTCCCAAGATATCAGAACACAATGCCCCAAACCACAAAGACACCAGGAATGAGATGCAACTAGCCTGACGAAAATATACACGGCATGGCCGTCTCCAGTGCATCACCAACCTTGAATTGAGGAGCCAGATAAACAGAGGAGATTGAGTCCACATGGACCCAAGAAAACTTCCCGAGTAGCTTCCTTGGGAGTTATCTGCAAGGTCGATGGACGGTCATCGATCGGAGCCTGTGCGTGCGATTCGCAGTACACTAGCAGGAAAGATTACTGTTACTTGATCGGTTCATTAGCCTTCAGCTCGAGCTGGCAAATGCAGAAGCACCCCACTGATCGGTCCGTTTCAGCTGAGCATGTGTTTGTATGCTAATGTCTTGGCTTTTGAGGCACGGCTAGCTAATCGCTCGCTTGCTCATCGGACTGCTGATCTCACTCCTGAAAAACTAATCATACAAGCACGCAGATTCGATTAAACTCATCGAACTAACTGCTTTCTCTGTACGTGGATGGCAATTGGCAACACTAGTTACTAAATGTACTATACATTCTTACTTGTGCAGAACTCTTGAACAAACTAATAGGAGGAGTTCTTCAGTCTTCACATAGCCTACTGACTGGAACGGGCAGGCAGCTACTGTGCTAAAAACAGAGCAGGAACCGCAGGCGGCACGCAAGCATACGCGTACGTGCTCATTCGCGCCAAGAAACAGCAGAAACAGAGAGGAAGCAGAGCACTGGCGCTCGGCTCTACGCTAAATAGTAAGCTAATGGCAGATCTCCATGGAGAAGTTGGAGTCGAGCAGCTCCTCGATCATCTGCTCCACGTGCTGCTCCTCCAGAAGCCTGCCCCCGCTCCACCCCGCGTCGACGCCCCGCGACATCGCGGCAGAGGCCGCTGCCGCTGACGCTGACGCCGCCGCAGCAGCCTCCCTCTGCCGCTGCGCTGCCTGCACGGACGCCGTGTTGAACCGGTGGAGCTTCGCGACGAGCGCGGCGGAGAGGAACGAGGAAGCCGCCGACGCCGCCGCCACGACGGAGGAAGCATTGGCGCCGTTAATGGCGTCTGCGGCGGGGAAATTCGGGAAGTTGGTGCGCGCCCGGGGGCCGCACATGATCCGGGCCGCCTCATCGTAGGCGCGCGCCGCGTCCTCCGCCGTTTCGAACGTGCCCAGCCATATCCTCGTCTTCCTGCAAACCAATCCCCAATTATTCACGTCACAGTCGTCAGCGATCGATCGTTGGAAAGCGAACCGGATAATCTGTGTGGGATCGACCGACGGATAGGGATCAGTACGCACAGGAGAGGGTGGCGGATCTCGGAGACCCAGGAGCCCCAGTGGCGCTGCCGCACGCCGCGGTACCGCTGCTGCGGCCGAGCCATTGGAATTTTCTTTTTCCCCCGGTAATCTCCTGCGCTGATCGTGCCGGCGGTTCGGGAGCGGGAGGACGGAGGCCCTCGTCTTCTTCTCGGTTGGTTCGTGCTGCTATTTGCTGTCGATCGATGGAGAGTCTGAAGCGCTGATCGAGCTTAGCGGGAGCAGGGGGTCAGTGTGGTGCTTGTGGTGGGTGCGGGAGCCACTATAAATACGAGGCGGGGGGAGCATTGAAGGGGGAATCTGCTGGGTGTTCCTGTTTGGATGGCTGCTGGGAGAAGCATTGGGTGCATGTTCGCTGGGCCCACGGTCTTTAATCTTTGAGGAGTATCCTTGTGTCAGTGTGTTCTGGTTTGACTATTCTTCATGTAGCTGTGGGGATTCTTCTTGTACCGAGCAGTTTGGTTATTTTGGATCTTCCATTAAAAGAAATTTGTTTTGGTATTCTGGCAATTTGGATAACTTCATAATAGTTATTGAAAAAAAAACTTCCTCAAAAGGACATCGATCAGCAACAGCAGGAGGAAAATTAGTGGACCAAATGTATGTGGATAAGGAGAGGGAAAGGGAGGAGACAACCTGACGTGGAGACATCGACCGACAAGGCGACGGGCTCAACAATAACTAGAAGGCGAGGCGACAACGAGTTTAGCAATGACGACGATGGCTATCCTCTAGGGCTGGTCATCGGATGAGCTATGATCGATCTCGACGAGGTAGTACACGTACAAAGAGAGCTCCCATCGAGCTTAAACTACGACATGGGAGTGTCCCGACCAAGTTGACTACATCGAGGGTGGTGGCGGTGAATGGCGATGGCAGCATATCTCTTACGACAAAGAAAGGTGGTGTCGGAAAGGACAACGAGCAAGACCAAAGAATGATCGGCGAAGCAAGATCGCTAGAACGGGGTGTAGGAGGGAGGAGGCGAAGCCGGTGGAATTAACCGAGGGGTAGTGGACAAGGAGGAAAAGGTTGTTTGTTTGCGCCATGCCTTGAGCATGACTCTCAGGTATCTGTATTGAACGATTTGCCATGTTTACTATGCTCTAGTGGTGTGAGCCGCGATAAAACACTTTGTACATAAGTGGTCATGTGTGATATGAGATAAAGATTCACATGTCAAATGATCCCTGACCCCAGTAAACCCATATCGTGCAATTATTTTTTCATATAACTAACAAGACATCTTACATCTAACATCTATATATATAGATAGCCATGCACGAATTTCCCTTATCCCCATGTTCTGTGGCAAGTGTGAAAAACGTCATCTTCATATAGGTATAGACAATATAGCCACTATAGCATGCTAAAGACTAGTCATGGCATTTTTCTGTGGCCTTGGTTAGTCTAGGAACGTGCATGCATGCCAGACAAACATGCTCACATGCAGGCCATGCATCCGAATTTGGCGTAAGTTCTATCGAGAAAGCGCATACAGATAAACTAGTTATATATATATAGCCTAGAGAACATACACGGGACCCTGCACATGCGAGCTTCCATCCTCTAGCTTACCCTCCTGCATGGAAGGGGAAAAAACACGAGAAAGTGGAAAACTGGCGACGGCGGTATCCCGCTGCCAATTTTTGAGCTAATTAGCAGCAGAAATAGTCCATTCTCCTAATCATTAAAGTGTATATATACATAGGCCAGTCGTGGTTGGTAAGCATGGAACCAAGACCAGCTGCAGATTAACGGAAGAAATGTGCACGGATCGGAGTCGCTCGATCCGGCCACTGCTAAAAACTGGCCTATACCCAACTAGACACGGTGCAGCTATACTCCACTGCCGACGCGGACTACGTGCTCCTAGCTAGGCACTATCTATAGCCACTGGCCTCCCACATGCACTTTGTTGATTCATCGAGGGTGCTTGCCAACTAGGCAGAGCGTGGTGTGCCATGCATGAATGCATGCATATGCCTGACGTAGCCTGCAAAGTCAAGCTAGCAATCTGCTGAAGAGATCACATGACAGGAGTTGCAAGTTGCATGGCCAGGATCGAATCAGGACTTGCAAGTTGTAAATGTGATCCGGCTCATGTGCCGATTAATCTAAGGAGGATCTGTTTCTCGCTCGACTTTGAAATATTTATTTCTCGGTCGACAATCGTAATCATCTGTAGAAGAAATCTCATCCATCAGACTCACATCAATTTTGCACGAGTCTCAATGATTAAAAATCAAACGGTTGTTACCGTCACCTTAGAAATAGTTATAGAAATGACAAAACCTATTAATTAACCTCATTTCTCTTCGTTGTGTACATACGCGTTTGCTCTCGAATTTCGAAATTCTCGCTGCCAGCTACTCTGCGGCCGCGTCTGCATGCGCGCGCACGGCATTGAAATATTCCCTGCGTCTAACAAAAGATGTCTCAAGTTTGTCAAAATTTGGATGTATCTATACATGACTTAGTGTATAGATGCATTTAAATTTGGTCAAAATTGAGACATCCTTTGTTGGACGGAGGGAGAATCTGATTTCAAGTTGCCATGCATGAAAGAAAGACTTTGAAACTTGCAGCTAAGCCCTACCGAATACTACGTACTCCTACTTGTTACTGGATCAGTATATATGTATGTTTTCGTAGCTTGTCCTGTTAGGCACTCAGTCAGCTGCCCGTACGCAGGAAACTGCTCTAGTGACTATGCCATATGCCCATGCATATTGCAGTATTGCACGGACGGACGTGCCCGTGCATGCGTCGGAGTTTCAAAACCATATCTTTGCGTCTCCTAATCAGATCGATGATGATACAGACATACAGTTGGTCTGCCGCGAAGATTTTTCTTTCCCCAAGTTCTCAACTTGATGTCAGCATTCACCGGCCAGGCCCAGCTGTTGCGCATGCTGCACATATATGGTTGCACTTGCACCCGTCACGGTACATAGGGATGCATGCTATGTACCCCCTGATCCGTTTTTAAATGTAAGATGTTATAGGTTTGTTTTAAATTAAACTTCTTTAAATTTGACCAAGTTTATAATTAAAACATTTTTATATTGAAAAAACTGGAGTAGTTAGTAGTACGTAATCAATTGTTAGATTGCTGAGCCTGGCTGGCTGCAGGGTAGATCTTGATCAGATGGAGTAGTCTGCTTCAGTTGTAGTATTGGTCAAATCCAAGTCCTTTAAACCCTAGCACATACTCGTACCATATGTTCCTCATTTTGTGGGATCTTTATTTGACCGGATTGGGATCTTAAATAGCCTCTTAAATATCCAATGATTGGACCGGCCGTGCGACACAATATAATCTTGGGAGTTGGGATGCTACACTCAACACAAGTTGCGTCTGCCGAGGTTTACTGAACCCAGCAATTACTATATTACAGTTGAGAATCCCGACAGAAAAAAAGGGTCAAAATACTGCCTTGCTGGGCTGAACGACAGCAGAAACAAAAGCCTTTCTATTTTGGGATTCATTTCCTCTAGGTCTGCTTGCTGATGGACACGGCACGGATCGATGGACGTGCTTGGCGTCGTGCAATGCACCGGCCGGCCGGCCGGGCAATCGATCCGTGAGAGATCGAACATGGCAGACAGCAGCACGCAGCTAAGATCGAACGCCCACCGCGACTGCGACCCGCCAACCGAACTAACGACGACGACGGCCGGTCGTCACAGCAAAACGCTCTTCAGATTGATCGATATATATCCATCCCCATGTGAATTCTAGTTAGTACTGAGTCCGCGATTGCGATGTCCGGAGGAAGAAGACGAAGACGACGGCGGATCATATAACGGAAGGGAGACTGTGCATCTACATGGCTGGTGCATGCATCTTGGTCTGCATCGTGCATATGCTACCCGCGACCGGTCTTCCATCCCAATTCCCACGACGCGGTTCGGGGGACGATCAGCTGTGCTAATTTGAGAGGGACGTGCGTGTTTTGTTCCGGTTGTTTAGGCCGCTCAGCGGCTCAGGTGAGGTCGGGGTCGGGGGGCGGTCCCGGGAATTGCGGTTTGGGCAATGTACGTAGGGCTCGATAGATCTCGACTCCAGCTAATAGCCGAGACGGAGACGGTTGTTATTTAAAGTGCCTGTCGCCAAGAGCGAGCCGAGGTCGTTGTTGGCGCGTTGAATGAATTCGGGGATTCGGAGTGGAGTCTTCGGTGTTGACAAGAAGAAAATTGGAAAAAAGGTTTGTGATAACAATGAAGTGGTATAACTCAAGCTAGATTGACAGTTGTTATGCTATGCCGACCTTGGATGGACGATCACTTCGAGTTAGGAGAAACATTCTTTTGGAGCAACACCAAGGACAACTCTCGTGAGGAATAATCACTTACACCACCCCAAACACACGTCTTCCTTGATGTCTCGGAGGTCACTTGAGGCGCTTTCTTTAACCTGACATGAACCATACGGAGGATGATGAAAAGGTATATTGGCTCTTCCCCATTAATTTATGTCCCGGCAATTTTTGACAACCATTGGCTGGCTAGCCAGAAAATTGGTTGAAGATTTGTTGGTTCATGGTTGGACAAGAAATTGGCAAGAATATATGTGAAATTGTTGACGATATTTTATTGGCAAACAGAACTTTGGCTAGCAACTAAATGGAGACAAAATAACATGGGTTTGCTAAAATTTCGGTGGACGAATTTGGACAAGAACCAAACACGGTTTTTCCAAGTGTCAGTGGCGACTCGTTCTGTCAATCGGAAAGGGTTTTGGTGACAAAACCACACTCTATGTATGTAGTGATTTGTCATGTAAAGCTAAGTTTGCCGAAGAAACTTACGAAGAGAGGATGAATAGAACAAAGCCAAAGCATCATCACCCATCAAGCGATGACGCCCGGACATGGCAAAATAAGAATCCATTGAACATGTCCAAAAAGCGAAAAACAAAGATCCAAATTGCTCGAAATCGATGAAAACCCGAAATACCAACCAATCTCGTGACATTCGAGGTGCCAAACTCATGAGACCACCTCTCGGTAGCCTACCATCGGCCTTGGCGAAATTGCCTAAAAGAGAGATTTTTTTGTTTTCTGTGAACCTTGCACCCTTAGCGAACTCTTTATTTAAAGCATAGTGATTCTTCAAACGTTTTTTTTACAGCTAGTGATTCGTAGAACCTCCATTGTTTTTTTTAGATGACTCCATTGGTTTTCAACTTAATGAACCCTACATTAATGGGCTTTCGCAGTCCAATGCCCATGACGTACCGTTGTACTACTACTCTTTTTTCAAAGCCCATCCTTGGAAATTAAGTGGTTGGCAAGTGCATCCAGTCATTGAGCAGGCCCAATTGACTATCCGGTGTAAACAAAGCCCAATACTACTCGTCTTCACTATATAATCCTCACTGTCCGCCACTTCGACGATTCACGGACCTAGGGTTTCTTCGTCTCCGCCGCCGCCGCCGCCGCCGCCGCGTCTTCGTCTCCGCCGCGACGATGGTGCGTAAATCGATCTCTTCCTCTTCCCTGGAGCTCGATCCGTGTGGTGTTTCGCCCATGTGACAGTTCGTTTCTTTGCCTCCGCGCAGCCGTCCCACAAGACCTTCCGCATCAAGCAGAAGCTGGCGAAGAAGATGCGCCAGAACCGCCCCATCCCCTACTGGATCCGCATGCGGACCGACAACACCATCAGGTAATGGCCCCCGTCCACCCCCTCTCCCACTCCCCCCCTTCGATCGGTACGCTGACCCTGTGCTGCTGCCGCTTTGCTTTGTCTCGCGTCCAGGTACAACGCGAAGCGCAGGCACTGGCGCCGCACCAAGCTTGGGTTCTAAGCAGGGGATGCTGCAGCTTGGGAAAGCCATGGTTCAAGACTTATCTGCATTTTGTTTTATGGATGTTTCAGTGTTATGCAAGTTAGGAAGTGATTCCAGGATGCTTTTGTTAAGATTTTGGTGATGTTAAGAGAATTGCTTGTACTCTGGTGTACTGATGATGCCATGCTGTGCTAAGTAAAGAACCATTCCTATATTTTCGTGTCATATATGTGGCTTAATTTCCTCGCATCTGGTCAATTATATTTGCATTGGTTCTGTTCTGTGTATGTATCTATTGCATCGTCACAAAATATGATTGATGCACCGTTTTATTTTACGGTTAATGCAATTATGACCGTAGGGTATAATTGTACTTCAGGTTTTTCTGTAGGTTATGCTAGAAACTAGGTACTATTCATATGACGATTTGCTGTCCAATGGCAGTACGATAATTGGTCTGACGGTAGCCTATACTTTGCTTCAAAGCCTGAATGGCTGGATCGGTAGGGTCAGACAAAAATCATACGCATAGAAGCGTTGGGTTATGCTCTGTAGGTTCTGCCGATGTAAGTTCTTTGTTGAACTGCAGTGTCAAAATATGTTGGTGTTCACTCTGTTTAGCACAAATCAGTACATAAATGTCTTCCTTTTGTAAGTTTGGTTCAAGTCTGGTTGGTGAGAGAGTTTGACAAAATTGTGTCTGAACATCCTGATGTCTTACCATGGCCAGAGTTCCATTGTTGTATGGTTGGTGTGTCGCCTTCCACTCAAGCTAGCCCAGACGTTTCATTTCAAATATACCATTGATCTATGTTGTCTTCAACTTGAAACTTCACAGGTCTGTTAATCATGTTGCCTTGCACTCAAGTTGAAGACAAACTGACCTATGTTGTCTTGGAAATCTTCAAGTCACCAGTTGTACTTAAATTTTGGTTCACCTGATCAATTATTTTTCATCTCTGTGCCTGTTTGGTTGCCCTACTGTTTGGTGTTAACGGTTGATTTTTCTAGATAGGTTCTGTAGCTATTGACTTTGTTTACATATGCCTGGAGGGCAAATATAGTTGTGGGGTAATCGTGCTGTGTATTAGTAGATGCCTGGAATGAAAATACGACGGCGTAGTTGTGGGTTAGTCATGCTGTGTACCAGTAGATGCCTGGAATGCAAATAGTGATATAGCTGTGAGTGCACAAGATGATAGGAGGTAGTATGTATACAATTATTGAGTGCCTTCCCTTCCCTTGCCAGTGACACCCAATTGCTAATTCATGTCTTTTATCCCTGCACAGCATAACCAGCAAAAACCTTTTTAAATGGAGATGGTGATTTTACATCCTTGCCTCTTTCTAAGAGGTATTGGAACAACGTGTCTTTTCGGATATGGAATGTTCTGGGCAATTAGTAGCTTGCTAGCCTTGCTGCTCTGATCCCTGTCACCGTTCCAGGCATTGCAGTAAATTTGGACATCTGACCTATTTTTTTTTGGGAACATCTGACCTTTCTGTTGATCTTGATCTAGGCGTGTTCAAATACTGTTTCGACTTAACCTCGACAAAACGTCATTTCATTTTTTTTTCTAGAAGCTCATTTGCTCGGGTGCTGAGCTGAAGGAAAATGACCTGGTATTCCTTGCTTCTTTTTTGTGCGGGGGATGCTGTTGCGTTGCTCTGTAGCCTCTAAACGAATTAATGCTGTTTTAGAACGGAGATGGTAAGTAGCACCGGCAGGTATCTGTTTTTCTGTTTGTGAGTTGTGCCTCTGGATCAAGGAACCTCCCTGTTCATCCTTTTAGAACTCTAAACCCCTTTCTTCATCGTTTCCGATGCCATCTTTGCTGTAATTTCTCCCATGGTGACGACAGAGAGAGCCTGGAGAGGAGGAAGAAGCGGAGACGGTGGAGCAGTGGACATTTGGGTGGGCTAAAATTGAATTGACTGCACGTATCGACCAAGGCATGGCAAGTCCATTTTCTCAACTCACGGTCACCTTGTACGTGTGTAGGTTTTTCTTTCTTTGTCTTTGCATTTGATAGCCCAGGCAACAAATGCATCTGATAGCACATGAAACAAATGGATGAACAAGATCTGAATGGCAAAAGCTGACAATTCAGGAAGAGCTTACTATTACAAGGAAAACAACAATGTCATGGCCCAAAAGTACTGGCATGAACCCAAAATCGTACATATTCTATACATACTCAAGAGGGCAACTGTTCCCCACTGCAAAAATTACAAATATAGCCAACGAAGTCTAGGTCAAAATAACAACCCTTAGAATCAACTTCCCCTCCCTGTCCGGCTCGTCGACAAACCGGCAGAGGGGGCCCAAAAAAAAAGAAAAAAAAAAGAGTAGAAGCATATATATCTGTTTCTGTGTCCATCGACGGCGGTGGTCGTCGTCGTGGATCATACCGTGTAGCTCTGGTTGATCGTCTCGATGTCGAGCCCCTTGAGCTTGACCACCGACTCGACGTGTCCTTTGAGCGTGTGCAGCTCCCTGAGCCTGGCCACCTCGGCGCGCTTGGCGGCCTGCTCGGCGATCTCGGACAGCTCGCGGTAGCCCGAGTTGTCGTTGAAGAGGTCGGAGTTGTTGCTGGGCTGGTTCAGCCCGTGCAGCGTCCTCTGCGCCGTCGCCCACTGCGCCTCCCTCTCCACCTTGCCGTAGTCGCTCTTATTCGTGAACGCCGTCTGTTCATGCAGAGCACTGAGGTGAGGTGAGGAGAAAAATCGTTAAGGAAATTTTGCGACGGCGGCTAGCGAGGCTGGCTTCTGCTTGCCTTGTTGTTGATGTTGTTCCATGCTCTGCCGCTAAGCGCGTATCGGATGATGAACTTGAGGACGTCGAGGGGGATGTAGGTGACGATGCTGAAGGCCCAGATGGAGGCGCCCCAACCCCAACCGATCCCCTGCATCCGGCAGAACTCCCAGTTGGCGTACACCGCGATGCACGTGGCCACCAGCTGCGCCGCCAGGAATGCCGCCAGCAGCAGGAACCCCGGCCGCTCCACGAACGACCAGCTCCTCGACCTCGTCACGAAGATGAGCGCCTGGCTGATTATGCTCACCTGCAGGTACAGCGCCGCCATCAGCTCCTTCTCGTTCTCCTTGATCGACCTCACCCCAAACGTCTCCTGCAACAAGAATTCAATGCCAATGAGATCATGGATGTAGTTCGTTTGTCACATCGGAGAAGAAGAAGACGGCGGTGGCGTACGGTGAAGAAGTCGGTGTCGTGTGCGAGGTAGAAGAAGAGGACGGTGACGAGGGCCATGTAGGTGCCGAGGACGACGCCGGTGGCGAAGATCTCCTTGAGCTTCCACGAGTCCGGGGTCGGGGACGGCTTGACGCGGTCCTTGGAGATGGTCATGATGGTGCCATCGTTGAGGATGGCGATGATGAGCACCATGAATGGCGCGAAGTCGAACTTCCAGAGCAGCGCGACGAGCATGAATCCCAGCACGATCCGGATGGTGATGGACACGGCGTAGATGGTGTAGTTCTTCATCCTCTGGAAGATGGCCCTGCTGGTGAGCACCGCCGACACGATGACGCTCAGCCCGGGCTCCGTGAGCACGATGTCCGACGCGCTCCGGGCGGCGTCCGTGGCGTCGTCCACGGCGATGCCGATGTCGGCCTTCTTCAGCGCCGGGGCGTCGTTCACGCCGTCCCCGGTCATGCCGCAGATGTGTTTCCGGTCCTGCAGCCGCTTCACGATCTCGTACTTGTGCTCCGGGAACACCCCCGCGAACCCGTCGGCCTTCTCGATCAGCTCGTCGATGGGGAGCCCGCTCATCTCCGTGCTCTTGTCCCCCAGCAGCGTCGTGGACGGGTACATGTTGGTGCCCATGCCGAGCCGCCGCGCCGTCTCCTTGCCGATGGCCAGCTGGTCTCCCGTGATCATCTTGACGTTCACGCCCAGGTGCAGCGCGCGGCGGATGGTCTCCGCGCTGTCGTGCCTCGGAGGATCGAAGAGCGGCAGGAGGCCCGTGAACTGCCATGGCTCCCCGGGGCTGTCCTTGTTCTTGGCGGGCACCTGCTGGTACGACACGCCGAGGGACCTGAGCCCACGGTCGGCGTAACTGTCGATGAGGCTGTGGATCCTCTTCTCGGCCTCCTTGGGCATCCTGCAGAGCTCGATGATCTGCTCCGGCGCGCCCTTGCTGATCCTGTGCCAGTCGCCATTGCCGTCGATGTAGGTAATGGCCGTGCGCTTCTCCACAGGGTTGAAGGGCAGGAAATGCACCTCCTGGATCCCGGCCCTGGCTTCCTTGGGATCGGCCAGCATTCCGACAATGCACGTGTCAATGGCGTCCTGGTTCTCGACGCGGGACGCCCTGGCCGCGTAGAGCAGCACGGTGTCCTTGTCGATCCCCCTGCCGCAGACCTCGATGAGCGACTTGTCGACGGTGAGCTTGTTGAGCGTGAGCGTGCCCGTCTTGTCGCTGCAGAGCACGTCCATGCCGGCCATCTCCTCGATGGCCGTCATCCGCTTGGTGATGGCGCCCTGCTGCGACAGCCGGTGCGAGCCGATTGCCATGGTGACGGACAGCACGGTGGGCATGGCGATCGGGATGCCCCCGATGAGCAGCACAAGGAGGTTGTCGATGCCGTCCCGGTACGCCCGGTGCTGGATCGGGTACATCACGACAACCTCCACCAGCATGCCAGCGGCAATGGAGATGATACAGAAGTTGCCAATGGCGGTGAGCACGAGCTGGAAGTGTCCCACGTTGTTTGTGCTGTCCACGAGATGCGCCGCCTTGCCGAAGAAGGTGTGCACCCCGGTCGCGATCACCACGGCCTCGATCTCGCCCTGCTTCACCGTGGACCCCGAGAAGACCCCTTGCCCGGCGTGCTTGTTGACCGGCATGGACTCGCCGGTCAACGCCGCCTGGTCAACCTTGAGCGGGTCGCCTTCCAGCAGCCTGGCGTCAGCGGGGATGATGTCACCGAGCTTGATGCTGATGATGTCCCCGGGGACGAGGATGGAGGCGTCCATCTCGAGCCACTTCCCGTCACGGAGCACCTTGGTCTTGGGGGCCAGGCCGGCCATGAGGGCGGCCGCGGCGTTGCCGGCGTTGTTCTCCTCGATGAAGCTGATGGTGGAGTTGATGAAGAGGAGGACGACGATGCCGACGAAGTCCTGCCAGTCGGGGGGCTTGCCGCCGCCGTTGGCGAGCACGATGGCCATGATGGCGGCGGCCTCCATGACCCACGACAGCGGGTTCCACATGAAGCCCAGGAACTTGAGCAGCTTGTTCTCCGTCTTCTCCTCCAGCTTGTTGGGGCCAAAGATCCTGAGCCGGTTCTCGGCCTCCGAGGCGGAGAGGCCCTGCTTGCTGCATTTCAGGTGCTGGAACACCTCCTGCACCGGGATCGTCTCCAGGTCCACCGTCTCGTTCCGGACGTCCTCCAGCGAGATGGACGCCATGGCGGCCTGCGCGCCGTGCGCCTCCAAGCCTCTCAAGCTAGATTGCAGCTCCTCTTCTTCTTGTTCTTCTTGTTCTTGTTGTCAATCAATGGGAAGAATCAATGGGGGAGGTGGCGCGCGGGGAAGGAGGCAGACGGAAGAAGGAAGGGGTGAAGGATGGGATCTGAAGCGAGCAAGCTCCCGGCAGGGGGGGCTGTGGAGCTCACTTTCTATGTGTGGGGCGTGCTAGCGCGGCGCGCGGAGGGAGCTGGGAGGGGGGGTCCTTCATGGAAGGAAGGGCCTCGCGGTCCCTGCGCTGCTTCTAAGACGACACCGGCCATGGCGATCCTTATACCGCGCCACGGAGACCGGGGAGCCGGGTGGCTTGCAGCCTCACAAAGCTGGTCGTCGCATGCAACGGCCCCGAGCGCCCAGCGGGAGGATACCAAGACCTCGCCCTTTTGCTGCTGCTGGCAGTGATTTGCTGCTGCTGCTTACTCCGGCGGCAAGGCAAAAGCTGGCTTGCACACACAGCTGCGTACACAACTTCTGTCCGGGGCGCACACACACATAAAGCGCGGTACTAATCACGCGAATCGAATTGACAGGAGATTCAGAAATAACGCCCACGCATCACATTGAACAGAGGAGCAACAGCTGATTTCAGGCGTCAGGCAGCCCTTACCAATCATTGTCAAACACCACAGCAGCCCTGAATATGTAGCTAAATTCGGGCACAGATCTTTTGCATTCATGAGTAGACTAACTATGTGTGGGTGTGGTACACCTTCATTTCAATCAAGCGCTGGCACGAGATAATCTAGTGCCACGGCTACAGCTTTACTACAGTACAAGCGTGCAGTTACAGATTCAGTTCCAATGATGCATGGAATTTCTTCTCTTCTCTTGCAGATTACAGCAGCCACAGTCAGTGACCAGCCGGTACGCTTCTATGCTCCACCCAGGTTGCAATTCCAGCAACTTTATACACACATCAGATGATCTGAACAGAGGAGAATTCCGCCCGTTCGGTGCACTTCAGCTCAAGCCTTGCGGACGATCACATGGCGCTCCCTCTTGTACTCGACCTCATCCCTCTGGTGCATGATCACAAGGGCTCTTCTCACCTGGAAAAGCAACAGAAAACCGCAGTGAGAAAGAAATGTCCTGGTTGTTGATTATTTGTTATTACTTTCGGACGTAAAATGGCAGGTCGCTTACGATGGATTCGTTCATGCCCATCCGGTTTAGTTCATCGAGCAGTCGTCGTTCAGATATGTGACTTCCAATTCCCATTCTTCTCTTTATTTGTGCTTCCGCTTGCTGTCAGGGTGAAAAGGGAAGAGAAACTCAGAAAATGCAATGTTGTAGTGCTAGATTTATTTTTGGATGCAAGAGTAAACCTTGATCTCATTTGCAATCTCCGGTGACAAGTTCAGATGCTCGTTGATTCCAGATCTTGCGGCATCAACAGTCGAGACATTGAACAGTCTAAAGGCCTCTTCGATGTGCTCTGGTGTAGCCACACTTGTCCTAGGAACCATTCCCGTGTCAGCAAGGAATGACATGATACTTGATTGTTAAGAGTACAACAAAGTTAAATTCTTAAAGATCTTCCAATTATACAAGAATATATTGAGCTACATGCAAACCAATGTCTGTGGAAAGTGGTCGCTAGCACTTACAATCTCATCTTCGCAAGAGATTCGCTCAACCGTATAATAGCTTCAAGCTGCCTTACAGTGATGGGTATAGCTGCAGCTCTCCCTGTCTCATGAGATTGTTGTCTCATTTTCTGCACAGTGATGAATATTATAAAGGTAATCAAGTCTTAATGACCAGTAATGTTCTCATGATCTTCAAGCTGTCTCGTTAAATGACCAGCTTTTTTTTTCTGTGTGGGAAAAAATGACCAGCTAATGAGGTAAATATCTGCAATTGACATACCTGTCTGATCTCAACATATTTGTTCTGGAGCATCTCTGCTGCTTTTTCTGAGAGCCGTGGTCTACAAGTATTGCGGCAGTACTCAATGTACCTACATATCAGTAAGACTATGCACTATTAATAAATAATAATAATTGTGAAACACGAAATGCCAAGCCAACCACACCTTTTCAACCAATTCTCTCCTTCATTGGTATTGGCATCCATCTCCATGTTCTTGGATGTAGTTGCCGCACCACTAGCGTGCACCTTAATGATGTGGTTTGCTATTCGCTGCATTTTGAAATTCATTTAGTATAGAACTCAGGAGTATACAGTAATCTGACAAAGGCAATTAGCTGCGCACCTTATCCTGCTCATACATTCTGACATCTTTAACAATAAAGATTAAATCAAACCGAGAAAGAATTGTTGTCTGCAGATCAATATTATCTTGTGCAGTCTGATGAACAACAAAAACAATTTATCAAATGGCTTATTCATAGAAGTTAGTCAGTACTTTTTGAAAATATGGAATAGCAGGCAATGCAGTAACAGAACAGACGGACAAACCTTAAGGTCATCATACCGCCCTGAAATTGGATTGGCAGCTGCAAGAACTGAGGTCCTCGAATTGAGTACTGTTGTAATGCCAGCTTTGGCAATAGATATGGTCTGCTGCTCCATGGCTTCATGAATTGCAACTCTGAACCACAGAAGAAAAAAAATTATGATGAGGCGGTACAAGAAAAGCAGGCTTCTACTATGTTTTTTCTAGTTTCAACCAAGAATTGATTGAATTTTACCTGTCCTCAGGTCTCATTTTGTCAAATTCATCAATACAAACCACTCCACCATCAGCCAGTACCATGGCCCCTCCTTCCAAATAAAACTCACGCTGTACAGAAAAGGTGCATTTTTTTAACCCACAGAAACCAAATTTTGAGTAAACAAACAAGTAATTTTTTTTGCAGGGAAAACAAACAAGTAATTGAATGAGCACAAGCATACCGAGTTACTATCCCGAGTTACAGATGCTGTAAGACCAGCTGCAGATGAACCTTTTCCCGATGTATAAACTGCAATTGGTGCTGTTTTCTCTACAAACTTGAGAAACTGTCCAAACACAGGAATTAATGTCAATGAATCGGAAATCATTGGTTTACAATTGATTTTAAGAACTCTGAAACAATGTTTTTTTAATCATGAAGTTAACTAGAGTAAGGAATTCACATGAATCAAGAGGGCATGCCTTCTATGAGATTATTTCAACCAAAAGAGCAGCACTTCTGCCCAATGCATAGAAGGAAGCAGGATCCAACCAAGAGACTGGCCCATGGATACTATCTTTGCAGGGTCTCTTGCTGAAGGGCCTAACACTCAAGAGCTATTTCTTGCTAGTTTAAGCGATGGTTTTGGAACTATACCATATTCCTCTTCTTCGGAAGGCTCCGATCAATTTTATAAAAAACTGACAACTCTTTTGAGTTCACATGACTGATGCATTTTGTTGTCATGTTATTTGACATCACAAACCATATGCTACCATAACTTCAAACAATACTTGCCTGGGACTTTGCTGTGGATGGATCACCCAAAAGCAAGGCATGAATGTCTCCTCTCAAACGGACACCATCCGGTAGCCTCTGCAGTAAGCAGCAGTTTAACTTTGAACAGCATGGGAGCAGTACCAATTATCCACTGAATAAAACACTACATAAGATCAAATACCTTCTTTGATCCCCCAAACAACAAGCATGCAATAGCCTTCTTGACATCAGAATGTCCATAAATTGAAGGGCCAATCATTGAGCAAATCTTGGCATATGCATCTGGCCTCTGCGCAAATTCTTTGAACTCCATTTCCTACAACACAACAAGAAAATTAACATATATGAAAAATGTGAAACTCCTTTAATTAATTTAACACTAGAAAACAAACTACCTCATCGAGTGTGAAATTTGAGGGGCCATTTGAGTTATCATCTCGAGACTGCTCCAACCCCACAATTCTAATGTAGGGCTGTTTAACTCCAACAGCACCTTTATGGCTGCAAAATGAATTCACATCAGCGTCAGCCATGTAATCAGTCTAGCTAATAAAAAAAATACTTCGAGACCAACATACTTGGCAGTGCCAGATGCTTGGAAGACACTGTAGATGCCAACCACAGTCAACCTTGTACCCGGAACAATGGTCTGAACAAGGTGTCTGTCTACAGAAAGCAGCACATTCCTAGGGAGCTCACCAGTTGGAACATCCTGGAAGGCGAGTTTAAGAGAGACCAGTTAATTCATGTTATGGGAGCTAAAGAACATCACACACATAAATGGGACTACAACGATGCAACTGTGGTGGAACAAGCAAACTAGAGTGACTAACCTCAGGATTTTCCTGCAATTTGAGAGTCTGTAGATCCACATACTTGCTCTTATCAGGGACTGCAATCCAGGGGTCCAGTGGGCATGGCTCTTCTCCAGGCTATGGGAATTAAACAATCAGATACATACACCACCATTAAGTCATCAACAGTACAGAAATCAAACAGCAATACAATGACTGGATATGATTACTGAGAAATATACCTGAGGGAGATGATCACACGACCGGGGGACAATAGCCCCACCGAGGCCTGGCCTGCACGGCACCGTCCGCACAGTCCTGCAGTTCTTGCATATCAATGTAACATGAGTGGCTTTGGCTTTCACCCTCGATGCAGCAATCGCAATGCCCGCAATCTTCACCAGTTTTGACATGTAATCTGCCTGAAATTTTTGAAGAAAAAATTGTTAATAAAATGTTGCTTCTACAACTTCTCTAAAATGGGCTACTTCATAGAAGTAATTTCAGAACTGACCCCAATAGATCTCATGGAAAGGCAGTTCTCCTTCGAGGACAAGAAGATCTGCACATCCCCGGTAACTGGCTCCTCCATCTCCCCGGTTTCACCGGCAACCTTAGACCGGAGACTGGCCAGAACCTCGGACCCAGCCGTCTCAAACTATAGAAACCCACATGAAAATGTTAAGCACAACCCGAAATCAACAAAAAGAAACATAGATGACAAAAAATCAGAGAACAGCGCACCAAGGGCAGGTAATCGGCTGGCGCCTTCCGGATCTTGTCAGCAAGCTCGGCATCGAATGCGTCGAGGTCCTCGATAGCGACGGTGACATGGTCGCGGTTGTGCACGAGGCTCTCACTGGAACAAACAAAAAGACAAACACACTGCGGGTTAGCCTGATTCCACCAGCGAGGCGTCAGATCTGGCAAGGGGGGTGGAGGGGCGGGGCGGACCGGTATGGGAAGTCGCCGGTCGGGCCGGTGAAACCGCGGAGGAACTCCTTGAACTTGCGGAGGGCGGAGTGGCGGGTGATTTCTGCGCCGCCCGGGTCGCCGCCGCGCGGGAACTGCGCCTGGTCGCTGTAGAAGACGGCTCCCTCGTCCCAACCTGACATGGCTACGGCTGCGGCGGCGAGAAGGAGTTGCGGACGTGTGTTTGGGTGAGGATGGATACGGAGGGGAAGGGCGGGAAGACGGCGATGGGGAAGAAGATGCGGCGCGAAAAGGGTAATAGAGGAGGGGTTTGGCGGGAAAGCGGCGGATGTTTTGGCGGGAGAAGATTGATCGGCTCTGGTCCCTGCTTGTTTAGGGTTGCTTGTGATTTGTGAGGGTGGAAGATACAAAAGCAGGCCATTGTAGTGGGCTTTTTGTATATGGGCTTTTAGGCCTGGAAGGATAATGCAAAGAATTTAATTTGTTAAACGATTCAAAAAAAAGAAGTGATGACGTTTGCCATCTAAATTGAGATATACAATGACACCACTGTATAGTTGTTTAATCTTCAGCAAGCAAGTCCGATTTAATTCATCCATATCAATGCGTAGGTATTTAGCCGGTGGTCCAAACAATCTACGATTTGATTTGTACGATATTGAAACACGCATGTCGTGTAAGATTAAGCGGCTCTGGTTCCTCCTCGTCGATCGACATTTATCTCGGCGACATGTAAATAGGACACGAACTCTGAAAATTTGCCTACAAATATACAGACAGTAGATGATAAGGGATGGCCCAATCTTCTCGTTGAGCTCGTTGTTGATGGATGATAACTCGCGAGACGCTGACGAATATTTGGCTATTCCCTCGTTGCCAATGCAACAATTCTCAACCCTATTTGATATTCACAGCACCACACGCTTGCGCACGTAGCCGCCGACCACCAAACGGTTCTGCAATCTACCAATTCCTAATGGACCAATAGATAACACTTGAATCTTCAGTAGCAAAAACACCAGATCGCAACAAAGCGGTGAAAGTAAATTCCTGATCGAATCAAAGAGTAATATAATTTTAGATGAATGCTTGCAGCACTTCAACGAAAAGGTTATGAATAATTTAAAACGTGGTATAACCCTAATCGTGGGCGCCCCGCAACTTATATAGGGGCGGTGGACATCCAGCAACCTAAAAGGACTCTGACTCGAACTCGGTTCAACCCAAACTTGATACGAACAGACCCAAAACGTTGGGTTCAGCCCAAACTATGAGCACGCAAGCCCAACTCACACTTAGGCAAATAAACCATGTCGTAGGCAGCCCTGTGTGTGTCACATGCTCCTCGACGTGCGCTGATGCTTTAGACTTGTTTGACGTGTCGTAGGACTTGTCATAGCATCAGCCACGACAACTTCTATTGCTGGTTGATTTCCTCCTCATCATGTGGTGCGCCGGCCTCCCTCTCCTCCCTCGCGCTCTTCTTGATATTGGAAATCAAACGGCGATGGATCTTGCTGCAACTCTCCTCCTCCTCGTGCAAGGCTTGAGTCGTTTTCAAATCTGATCGTACATAAATGCATATACTTAGGTAGTATAAAGCTCTCATCAATTAAAATATCAGATTCAATTAAGAGTGAGTTCACCTGTTGTTCAAGTAGCATTTCACGTGCTTTTGTTATTGGCCCAAATCTAACTTCATTGGGCTTGTCTTGTGCATGAAGATCATCAATTGGAGGTGATGATAAAGGACTAGGGATGTCCTCATCAGTAGTATTTTGCCAAAATACGTGGTTAGGAATTAGGTCGTCTCTGCTCTTGTTCTATTCAAAACCAAGGAATTATGGTGGCGTTCGGACCGTACAATATAAACATAAACGGTTCAAGAGATTACACATTTGTTTGAAACACAGTGGATGAAATAGACTGATTGTTCAGAATCAGCTTTGCTTAGCTTCCAAGTTGTTCATGGGATTGCTTTGATATGCCAAGATTAACCATTCTTTTGAATGTGTCATGTGTCATGTGTGTGTGCTGAAACGATCCACCCGGCTGCAGAAACAAAGAATCTACGAGAACAAAAGTTAAACTCAGGGCAATCAGTCGTGCTGTGGAACAGGAACATCACCAAGATGGTGTCGTTTTTCTTCCAGATGACACGAAGAAGCTGGGGAAAAAACTGGAAAAACAGACAGCTCCCTTTTCCCCAAACTGCACCCTATCCACGGCCCGAAATCGGACGGCTTAGAATTGCCCACGTCTCCTTCCCTGTTCGAATCACGGGCTCGAGAAGTCGACAGCAGAATAGAGCCAGGTGCGCGAAATCCGTCCAACGACTGCAGTTCCGAGTTCTGACGGAGACTCCAAGGCCATCGCCATCCACCCGCTCTGATCCGAGCCCGCCCTCTCCTCGTCTCCGTGCAGCTCAGCAGGAAGCGCCCCGCCTCTCCGATCCCCGTCCCGCGGATGGCCTCCTCCCTTTCCTCACCGGCGGCCTCCGCCGTTGCCGCCGCCCGGTCCAAGGTACGGCTCCGACTCTTCGACCTCAAACCCGTTTGTCTGTTAATTCGTTGTAATGAGTGGATTCTGAACCTTTTGTCGGGCGTCCGCAGGTGTTTGGAGGAGGGAAGAAGGATGGGAGGACCGGATGCCGCGTCGGGATCGCGAGGAAGGTGATTGATCTGATCCGATCTCCTGTTCCCTCTCTTGCTTTACGTAGATCTCCTCGTTTCATTTGGCGAACTGTTTTGGCTCCGTGGTGCGAAATTGCGTCTAATCGAATGGCTGCAGCTTCCTGAATCGGTAATTCAAGACTGCTGGTGGTTTAGTGGTAGAGTTTAATGTTCATATTCGAGTACGTTTTGGGCACTTGATATCCAACTATTCAGGACGCGACAAGCTTTTGGAACGATAATGATACATGGGGTAATCTGCTTTGGGCTACCGGTGTATCCTGGATTTAGCGTTAGGATAGGTCTGGTATCCACCTTGTTTATTTCAAAATTTAAATGGTTTAGGCTCAATGATCAATAAAAATAATAATTAGGATCGCTCTCGAGGATTATCAGGATTAATGTCCCATGTTAATATCTTTCGTCTTACTTCACTAAAAAATCGTTAAATATGCAGACATCTTGTGGGAACATGCAGTTGTTGACACATGAGAAAACATAAGATTGAAGTATAATTACGTGAGGACCTTCACAGCGATAACCTGGTGTGTTTGGTCAAGGCTTCTGATAGTAGTTATACATATTTACTTTATTGATCGGACCACTATAGAATTTTTTATTTCAAGGTCGGGGCACGTTGCGCTTTGTAAGTATAGCTGATTATGTCATTATTGCTCTTTCTCCATGGATAATTTTTTTGTCTATGATATCACCTGTGTTTTAAAAGTCGCAGTCCCGTGTCAAGTTTGGCATCTCTATATCATCAGTGCTTTGAAAGTTGATTCTTCCCTTGCTGGTACGAATGCAGAATTTTGGCCGCGTTGTGATGGCGCTTGCAGTAGACACATCTCGCTTTGAAGGAGTGCCCATGGCCCCTCCAGACCCTATTCTTGGGGTTTCCGAAGCATTCAGAGCAGATACAAATGATCTGAAGCTGAACCTCGGGGTCGGTGCCTATAGAACAGAAGAGCTGCAGCCGTCTGTACTCAATGTAGTCAAGAAGGTAACCCTAATCATCCCTAACATTTCCTGAATATTGAGATTTCTGTTGTAACATGCTATTGTTACATGTGTTAGGCTGAAAATCTTATGTTGGAGAAAGGAGAGAACAAGGAGGTATGGTTGAACTTCGCAATATTGATTTGGACACTTGGTCATAACTCATAACGAATTATGTTTTCCTTTTCTATCGAGCTATTTCTTGTTTTCTGTCTGAAAGTGAAAGTCTGAAGTATGGTTTTTGGTGCAGTATCTGCCTATTGAAGGCTTAGCTGCATTTAACAAAGCAACTGCAGATCTGTTGCTTGGAGCTGATAATCCTGTCATTAAGCAAGGACAGGTATGCACTATGCAACCCCTGCTGTTGTTCTTGTTATATTAGGATTGTCTGACATGCAAAAATACAGGGTGTCTATTCTGCTTGTTTTGAGTCAAACTTATTTAATTATCTTTCGTACTGTAGGTTGCTACTCTTCAGTCTCTCTCAGGGACTGGATCACTACGCCTTGCTGCAGCATTTATACAAAGATATTTCCCAGACGCAAAAGTACTTATATCATCTCCTACTTGGGGTATGTATGGCAAATTGGCAATACAACACTTTGTCATGACTTCATGTGCATAAGTCTCTTTTTCAATGTTATTTTGTGGGTAACATTGTCAAACTCAAAATTTTCAATATATATGTTAACAGGTAACCATAAGAACATATTCAATGATGCTAGGGTACCTTGGTCAGAGTACCGGTACTATGATCCCAAGACTGTTGGGTTGGATTTTGAGGGAATGGTAGCTGACATACAGGTACTTGAATATCTCTATGAAGAACTAATCAATACTCAAATATTGTTATTTGCTTCACTATCTTTCCTTGTATAAATTTTGTTAAGGGTGTTTTTTTGTTCAACTGGGTTGAACTCATCATAAGAATTTTGCAATCTGGAAATGGGCTTCTCTCTTTAATAATATTGTTAATTTTATGTGGATCGGTTATTCTTTATGTTAAGAGTTTATGTGTTCACTCTTTGTAAAATAGGCTGCTCCAGATGGTTCTTTTGTTTTGCTACATGGCTGTGCTCACAATCCAACTGGAATAGACCCAACTCCTGAACAATGGGAGAAACTTGCAGATGTGATTCAAGAGAAAAACCATATGCCTTTCTTTGATGTTGCATATCAGGTATTTTTTTTCATTTGAGTCCGTTTTTTTAACGATCACAATTTGTCTTTACTGACTGGTATTTTTCTTTATAGGGTTTTGCTAGTGGAAGCCTTGATGAAGATGCATTTTCTGTCAGGCTTTTTGTTGAGCGAGGCCTGGAAGTGTTTGTTGCGCAATCTTACAGCAAGAACCTTGGTCTATATTCAGAAAGGGTCGGTGCAATAAATGTCATCTGCTCAGCACCAGAAGTTGCAGATAGGTAACCTTGTCTTCTAAATTGTTGCCTGCCTACCCGATTTTTGCCTCTCATGCAGTTGCATGAGATGCTATTTTTTATTTTCAGCACCTTAGTCCTTTACCACTGCACAATTATAATCATGTTCAGGGGCACACTTACTATGACTGTTCCATTTCTAGCAAGTTCTCCCCCATGATTTAGAATCTATATGAGTTGTCTTTGTATTACGACACTTGACGCTTTTCAGGGTGAAGAGTCAGCTGAAGCGATTGGCACGGCCCATGTACTCAAATCCACCTATTCACGGTGCTAGGATTGTTGCTAATGTTGTTGGAGACCCTACCATGTTCGGTGAATGGAAGCAGGAGATGGAACAAATGGCAGGTCGGATCAAGAATGTTCGGCAGAAGCTTTACGATAGCTTGTCTGCGAAGGACCAGAGTGGCAAGGACTGGTCTTTCATTCTGAGCCAGATCGGCATGTTCTCCTACACAGGCTTGAACAGAAACCAGGTGATCTTCTGCCTTGAAATTCCACAGATGGCACCCCCAATTTACATTTCTGAATGAGATGTCTGCCAATACCATGCAATCAGCACAATATACTGATGTATGGACATATGGTGCATCATGTTCTAAGCTTCCTTCATTGTGTTTGCAGAGCGATAATATGACCGACAAATGGCACATATACATGACCAAGGATGGGAGAATTTCGTTGGCAGGATTGAACCTAGCGAAATGCGAGTATCTTGCTGACGCCATCATCGACTCCTTCCATAATGTCAACTAAATTACAATTCGGGCCAAGCTATTGCACAAATTAGCTCCTTCTATATAGTATATGCTGGGATTTTTGGGTCCTTCCAGCTTGAGTTTTCAGTCAGGATGCTGTGTCCGGTTTCCTGTAATTCAGAGGCAAAACTCACCAGATGCTTGCGTACATGAAACTCTAGCATGATGCTTACACGCTTGTAGTACTAATCAATTATAATGGCATCTGCAATGTTCAATTCCATTGTGAAGATTTGAGTTGCAGTATTCCTCCTTAGTTTGCAAAATCCTATCCAAATATATGTTCATATGTGGCATGCGAAACCAAAAAACGTCTGCAATGTGATAGTTTTTTTTTGTTTCGGACACAAATGGTCATGTTTAATGTTTTGGAATTTTTTTTTGCTTGTACTCGTGTTGTACTCTTTCCGTCCCATATTAAGTGATTTTCTATTACATGTATCTAAACGTTTTTTAGGCATAGATAAATCGACTGAGGGCTAGGTAAGATCGATTTGAAACGCGTGGTTTGAAGTCGGGGATATTCTGAGCGATCCTGTGCAGAGCCTAGCGACAGCGGGAGATGAGCTGAACCTGTCTGCAGACCCGGCAGAAGCTGCAGCTGCACGTACCGTTACCGCCCTATCGCCTAGGCCATGGTTAATTCCAAGCATAAATTTTGAGATCAACCAGCTCTCGAGCATCTTGGCCGCCGGTCCATAGCGGGAAGAATAGCCACAGCCTTCGAGCTGCCCTCTAATGTCGACCACGACGCGCGCCTTCCCGGTGCGGGTGCAAGATGCTGGTTTTTTTTTTGTGAGAATCAATCGTATGACATGTTTTACTTTTACAGATCAAATTAGCGTGTCATCGTTCAGCCCATCTGATGTATGATGATTCCTCGAAAGGATATTGATGTAACTTCAGGTTCTGCCGAATTTTTAACCGCCCTATTCGACCTTTTGTACTCCTACCAAACACAAAATTGAACTAGCATCTGTGAGGAGACGGTCTTCATTAGTTGGGTTGGTAGAGTACTTCCAATGCACCAATTCGTTCTAGCCTATCTAAGTTACTCAAAATAATGAAAAAAATTCGGAACACTAGTACAGTACTATATAGCATCGGCTATAAATTTTCAAATCCAAATTGATGTTGTAGCACGCGAAACAGACAAGACAGATCCACACTAGTATTGTTATTGGACCGATTTCATAGCCCAAAGGGAGTACTGTTTATGATTAGTGTCTTCTTTTCTAGATTTATGTTTGGAATTTGGAATTAAAAATCTAACATGTGCTTTGTCTCCATCTCCCATTTTAGATTCTTTCCGAGCAAGGTTTTCGGACCTAGAGCCATGCCTCAATTTGCACCTACATTTGGTCAAGATAAATAGAATCACTGAGACTTCACAATGGTTTGAGAGAATTCCATATTTGTCATTGAGAATTTGCCCGTATGTTCAAATGCCACTGAGAATTTGCCTATTTCAAATATGTCATCCAAAATTTCCATGGGGTACAAATATGCCACTACCGTTAGTTGACCGCGAGAGAAAAAAGAGCAGTTAATGCCAAATCTTTTTGACCTGCTCAAAAAAAGAAGAAAAAAGGCCGTTGTAATACGGGATTAATTGCTGCATGCAACCGCAAGCAATTTTTGACTTGCTTACGCTTTAATGTTGTTTGGGCAATAACCACGGCACGCGTTGCCACCAGCGCTTTAATCACTGCATGCAAGCCCCGAACAGCCCTCAGAGAAAAAAGAGCAGTTAATGCCGGAGCTTTTACTCCGTCATGGAGTAAATTGCTCCTTATACAATACTTAATTTAGGAAAAAATTAAAAACCTAAAATGACACTTAAATTGGGAAGGAGGGAGTACTACATAGCGGCAAAATTGTTTTTTCATCTCTTACTTAACGGTCAACTAACGGTACTGGCATATTTGCACTTCATGCAAAATTTGAGTCACATATTTGGACATGCAAATTCTCAGTGGCATTTGGGCATACGAACAAATTTTCAGTGGCAAATATGAAATTCTCTCCAAAGGTTTATGGAAGCGTGAACGCTAGTAACCCTAGCCACCAGGACGAAGGACTCGCTGGAGTTGTAACCTTATGCCAATTTGGCATTGGCAGACTCTACTTAGCGGAACACGAATCAATGTTTCACAAGTAGTTTTGTGTACTTCTTATATGAGGATTTGTATCGTTGGTGAATCGTGTCTTGGCATTTGAGATGACGGTGTATGGAACGACGGTCTTTTGAATCTATCCTCATCTCGGTGTAGTCAAATGATCTACTTCATGGAGTTAGTGGATCCCATGGTTTCTAGGTTCGTTTATTCCTCACCCATTTGCACACGGAACAACAGTTCAACAACGATTTTAAGTTCTCATCGTTTGAGTGAGCGACTCATGTGGCCATTCAAAACATATGAGGCTAGTCCAGGTTGTGTAGGTCTGGTGTTCTATGCTAGAGACATGAAGAGATTTCAAAACACGGACGACGGACCTAAAGATTTGGGCTTTGAAAAAACTTGATGTAACTTTTAATTTTAATTTGTTGCCGTTTTTTCTTTCAGATTTTTTTTTTCAATCTTTGTGTTATGTTTATCGAATCAATAAAGTTGCATGATTCCTAAAAAAAAAGATACCTTCACAACTTTTTTTTAAAACTAAAAGAGAAACGTGAGCAAATATAGTCCACCTTGTAACCCTGTGCCAGTTTTGTTTTCAGACTTCACTGACATGCAAACCCAAATGTAGGTGCAAATTGAGCCATGGCTCGTTAACAAGGCGTCGTGGTCTGTCCACCTGGATTCAATCATTCGACTAACGAGTAGGAGTACGCTTCCAGTACTGCTACATTATGTGTTCTCCGTAGTCCACGATGCATACGATAAGTTAGATTTCATGTAAACAATCTAGCAACGGACCTTGTAAACAGAAATACACGCTAGCGATAGCAGACTCATCACGACTTTGACCGACGTGTTCCGCGTGAATATCACGGACCCAGGAAACGTTCAACGAAAGAGCCCAAGTCGTCGGTCTCCATCTCGCCCATATGCCATATGCTTCGTCGATGGCTCGATGCCACACACAAAAAAAAATGCAGCAGCAGCAGCCGCGAAGTGCTTTCCCCTCCCCGTGAGGTGCACGTGAGAGGAGCCCTGGGGGAATAGACGCTCCCTTGTCGGCATCATCCTTTTTCATTTCTGTGCCCTCCTCAGCCTTACGTGTCTCCCCCTTTCTTTTAGAGCAGCAGAGTGCGACCCTTTCTAGTTTCAAAAAAAAAAAAGAGTGCGACCCTTTCTTTTTTTTTTAGGGGGGAGTGCGACCCTTTCAATCATGGCCGTTTGATTTTGATTTTGATACCTCTCCTCGCGCACCCAGGTCCCTATGGCTGGTGGGCCGCTGAGACGTGCCGGGCCCGCCACGATGCAAAGCTTGTGGGCTTGAGAAAGGTGAGAGCGGAGAAAAGAAAGACGATGATGGCGATGGGCCGCCTTTGTCCTCATCCCGTCCTTGGAACCGACCTGTGGACCCACTGCCGTATGACAACGAGTCTAAACATAAGTTTTTTTTGACACGAAAAGCCAGGGAAGCTGGCACAATCCGCAAAAATATTTTGTTAAAGATATTCCAGTCCACGAGTATCAAAGATGGCATAGAAAATAAAATATGATGGCATGATCCGCGAAAGCCAGGGAGCACTATCATCTCAAATGATGTTCATAGGGTTATCGTATTATTATAATGGAGATAATTTGTGACGGATTAATTACGGTAGGTGCGGCAATAATGAATCGATAAGGACGCGTCGACTGGGTCCCACCCTTGCTGGGCTCCGGCCGGGAAACCGCCTCGCAGGCCGCCGGAAACGGCACCACACCACACAGCTGGTAGCGGCGGGCCCACCACGTCCTCCTCCTCCCACCCCACTTGCGCGGTGCCCACGTCAACTATTTATCCTCTTTTGCACGATTACTTACTCCGCAATTTCCTACCGAAAAAAATACCAATTTCTCGCTCACGTCTCTTTGTTCGCCAAAATTCCTCTGCCCTTGCACTTCCTAATATTTACAACCCAACCACCAGGTTTCACGCACCAAAAAACAGAGTGTAATCTGTCACACCAACCGCGATGGCATGGCATGTAATTTCAGTGAAGAGCGAGGGCTTAAGCGTACACCTCGCAAATAATTCGGCCGCCCACGTCGGCCACGAGCCCGACCGAACCGCAAAGCCGGCCGGTGCTGTGCTGCCCACCAGCCGCAACCCCCTACCGCGCAAGGCATCGCAGCCGTCCGATCTTCAGCATCCGACGGTCATCCCTCCGCCACGACCTAGTACAGAAAATATCCCGGAACGCGTCTTCCTGCCAAATAAAACCCGGTTTTCTAATGTGCAAGAAGAGGTAAGCGAACCGCTCACGCTTCCGTCTCCGGTCCGCTTCTATATAACGCGCCTCATCGCGCACCGGAAATTTCCCCATTGTTTTCTCCTTCCGTCCTCGCAAATCTCTTCCTCTTCTGTTAGGGTTAGGTCCCGCGGCGCAACAGCACCGCATCAACTCTCTTCCTACATCTTCCCCTCGAGTCCGGGGGGATCTTCTGTGTGTAAATCTACTCTCTCTGTGGTGTGGTTCTGCGGCGGTTGTCATGGCTACGGCGGTGCTCAGATCCCACGACGCGCTCGCCAACAAGATGCATCTGGACGCGTTCGCCGCCTCCCCCTCCAAGCCCCGCCGCCGTCGCCACCCCAAGCCGTCGGCCTCGGTCTCGCCGCCGCCCAAGATGGCGGCCGCGGTTAGTTCGCCTGTGCCCAAGCCGGCAGCGGCTGGTTCGCCGCCGCCGAAGATGCCGGTGGCATCACCGGTCCCTAAGGGGCCAGCGGCGCCCGTTGTGGGCCGCCGTTCTCCGCCGGCCAGGCCGGCCCGCAAGCAGCCTTCCCCAACCAAGGAGAAGCCCAAGCAACGTATGGTGATGGAGGAGGTCCGGATCCTCAAGCGCGGCGAGGAGCCGCCCGCTCCGGCCCCGGCTCCGTTGCCCGCCCCCGCTCCTGCTGTCCCAGCCCGGGCGCAAGCCCCTGCGGCGTCGGACAAGCGGGCGCTCTCCACCACTAGCCGGATCGGCCCCAAGAAGCCGGCAGTTGTGCCGACTAAGATCGTCGCCGTCGCTGCCGCTAGCAACGCGGCAGGGTACGCCGGCCCGGCGTTCTCTGGCGCGGCCCCGGAGCCGAGCTCTCTGCCTATCCCGGCCTTCTTCTTCCGGCGCGCCGAGGAAGAGGCCACCCGCGGCCTCCGCTGCCTCCTCCGCATCGGCGAGCTCTCATGATAGCCGGTCGCCGCGGCCACGTGTGTCTGCCCCCCTGGGTCACGCCGTTGTGCTTCGATTCGTCACTTCTTCTCCCTCTCTCTCTCACTCTCTCGCCTCTGTGGAAGAGTAGGTGGCTTCCCCTCCTACTGATGGATGGTTTGGATGGATGGATGGACTGCGGATAGATCCGGTGGCAAGCTTGTCCGGATCGGATCCCGGCGACGTTCCGATCAAACTCTTCCGGTATTTTTTCAGAGGAAGGTTTGGGGGAACGAATCGCCGGTGGTTGGGTTTGGTGGTTGCTTAGGTTCTCACATGTTGCTGCACGCCCGCTATTTGGTTCTGGTTGATGTGATTAGGTAGAGGATTAATTTCTAGTTGGTATCATTCGATCATGGGTTGGTTCTAGTTGGTGGGAGTCTTCGGTTCTTCTGGGGATTAGGCTGGCTGGTTTAGGTGATCTGGTAGGAGTAATTCGTTTCTGTTCTCAGGTTTCGTCGTAGCAATAATCGAACGTTTGGTGTATGTGTGTTGTTCGAAGGGTTAAGGTCATTTTCAATTAAGAGTTTAGCTGAAGCAGCTAAGGTATGTCTAGTTAAATCAGCTGAGCTATGTGTAGTTGATTTAGCTAGCTAAGTTATGTGTCTACTAAGTGTTCATGGTCATATTTGTAAGATATATGTCAAAGTGTCTGTATCAGTCGTTCGTTTTCTATACGTGATGAAGTAATATATCAGTGCTAGACTATAAATTGTTTTTGGATGTTGTGTATACCGCAATTTGTTGAATTCGTCATGTTCTTGTAGAACAACCAGATTTCTCTGAATAACCGTACCAATAGAGAGCCAGCTCTCCTCAATTTGTTGAACTTGATATGTTCTTGGCAGGAGCAGATCTCTGAATCTGATTAACAGATCAGTAGAGAGCCAGCTCTCCTGTAATAATTGAGCTCCTGAATTGGGGAGCTCCTGAATTGGGGACGATTCTTCAGCTTTGCGTGTTCTGTAACATCCTTTCTTTGCTTACTGTGATCATCTTCGTCTGTCCTGTCTAGCGGGAGCCTAATATAAATCAGACCGCACCCGCTGTGTTCCTTCCATTGGCTCACTTATTTTCTGGATTACACCTTGGCGTCATCGGTGGTTCAAGCGCCTAACCTAAGAAAGCCAACAACCGCTCGACGCAAGGGAGGAGGAGGCCAAGTTTATTGACTTGAGTTGGTTGAACCCAGGAACGCGTCTCCTGAGCTGAACTCCGTGTGCTGGACGCCACTGGAAACTTCCAGAGCTCATGCCAGCCAGACATGGGGGCAAATACATCCTCCCGTTCAGCCTCTCAGATCTGTGTGGTTGCCGGCTTCCAGTTCCAGAGGTAGAGAGGTAGAGTGTCAACGTCAAGGTCGGATTTGATAGCCTGTGTGGTGGTGATAATTCTGCACTCTTTTGACGTGAAAACTTAACAGCTAAAGGAGCAACAATTGGACAGCAACAATCAGCCCTTAAGGAGCACAGCTGGTAATCTTTCTTTAGTACCCAGTGGACAGCGCAACTGCAAGTTGGGACTTCGTTGACAGTAATGAAACGCATCGACTTTGACGTGGAATATCAAGGTATTCGGGTCAAAAAGTTGAACCGACGCCAAGGCAAAGGAAGCAAGGCAAGCATATCTTTAAAATAGACAAGTGGAGCATAAATATCTGAATACTTGGCGATTTTGTGAGGATTCAGGATCGGCACCCGCCGAGGAATCATTCCGAACTTTGTGAGTTGTGACGGGCTCGAAATGCTCAGACACTTGCATATAAGATGGGCAATTTTGTCAGCAGCAAATATGCACTAATGTTTTCTGCGTTTTATAATATCGGATGCAAATTGAGGAAAATCGCTCTACAATGTGAAAAAGGAAAAGGAAAAGAACCGACAGAGTTGGATGCAAGGAGCTGAGCAATGAAGAGCACGTGCGAGAAGCAGATCTCAGTAGCCAGTACGATACAAAATCTGACTCCTTTCCAGGAAATAACACATGGCTAGGTAACCATATCTGACAGTGGACATTCAGAAACTGGTTTGAAGCTGAGGGAACATTTCCAAGTCAGTGCAGTAAGCCAGTAACAAATGACTTGATCAAGACAAGTTGATTATCTACAACTGTAGACATGCGAAAACGTATTTTGTAAGTTTATAATGATTTTGCAACAAATGAACCGCTTGTAATGATATCAGGAAACAACAGTGCTAGCAAGGTGGAGCCAAACTACTTGATCACAATCAGTGGCTTCTTGTGTTGTGGGGCATAGAAGTTTCCTCTGTCATAGTTGAATCATCTTGTAATGCACAGTACAAAGTGACATGGAACTGGGAAGAACATCAAAGAGTTAAGCTGTCAGGTACTCACACGTGACATATATAGACTACGGCGCTGCTATATTTCTGGAGCTAAAAAACCGTTTGCACCATCATCATCATCATCATATTTGGCAGTAGCAAAGATTTTGGCAGCTGTACAATAATGTATTAGAACGTCACAGAAGAAAAATCCGCAACAGAGAAATATAATAACCATGCATATTAATGGCACGATGAGCAACTAAACGCAAAATGTGAATAAACCAATTCATCCTATTACATTGTGCACGCTGGCACCACTTGATAAAGTCCATTGATGAATCCTACTAAACCATACAATCTCAGTTATTAAGGCCAGGTATACCAAAAGTTGGGATGAACTAAGACCCTGTGACTACAAACTTTTCAATGGTCGACTCCACTATGCTCACCTCTCCATTGAGTGATACTCTTCGCAGGGAGAAACTTAATCAGCCTTCACAGATGAAAAAAGGTAGTGGACGAAGCAGAATGAGGAAATGAACCCAACCGTACCGGTAGCCAGCATAATAGCAATAACCATGAAGAGCGAGTAGCCGAGGTAGAGGGTTGCCGACACTGGTCCGCTCAGGCTTTTGAGGTCAAAAACAAGGTAGTTGATCGAGTATAGGAAAATGTAGATCGCCACAGATCCAGATGAGAAGAATGATTTCCACCACCACTTCCAATCCTCGACACAGAGGTGCATGTAGGTCAGAACCAGGGAAACCTCAGCACAGACAATAACCAGGAGCAACATCACAATGAAGAGGAATCCGAAGACATAGTACACTCGCCCCATCCATATGCTTGACATGATGAAGAAGAGCTCGATGAAAAGGGTGCCGAAGGGCAGCGTGCCAGCACCAAGAACCAGCAACCAGGATGGGTACTTCTGAGCAGGGATTTCACGAGGGATCTGGTTTGTGCGGACAGGGTACTCAATGTGTGGTGCCTTAGCACCGAGGAATCCGCCAACAAGTGTAAGCGGCACAGAGATGCAGAACCAGAGCAGAATCAACACAACGAACAGTGAGAATGGGATGGCTCCAGTGCTTTGGCTTCCCCACAACAGGAAGTTCAGTGTCGTAAGGATCAGGAATGCGATACCAGGGAAGAAGCAGGCTGTCCTCCACGAAACACCCACCCACCCTGAGTGATCGCCACACTTGATTGTCTTCCACACCCGAACACTCGCATATCCTGCCAGAATTCCAAGAACCAGATAGAAGAAGAGCATGCCTGTGATCAGAGTACCACGGGAGGCCGGTGACATGAACCCAAGTGCAGCAAACAGGATGGTCACTACCGCCATTCCAAGGATCTGAACACCATCCCCAACCATCATGCAGAGCAGAATTGGGTTGCTTGGCGCACGGAAGACATCACTGACCACAAGCTTCCACCCAGACAGTTCCTCATTCATCTGGGCCTGCGCCTCACTGTCAAGCTCCTCATACCTCGTCAGATCACGCCTCACAGTCCTCAACAATATGACAAACACAATACCAGCTAGGAAAGCAATCACCATGAGCGAGTTGAGGATGGAGAACCAGTGCACCTTGGCACCCTCCATCTTGAGGTACGCATCCCACCGCGAGGGCCACTTGATGTCGCTCTCCACGAATGTTACTTCGTAAGTGTAGACGATCGGCTCGTTCTCCTTGATGCTCATGGAGACGGTGGCCGGATCACACTTGATCTTGCTGGGGTACTTGCTGTACATCTTGAGCGACTTGACGTCCTCGGGGCTGTGCTTGATGCTGCAAGGCACGACCTCAAACCCAACAACCATCCACCCAGAGGAGCCGGCGGCGTCCTTGCCGCCCCCGGTAGGTATGCCGTCGGTGGCGTCGCCGGTGCCCATGACGCGCGCGACATTGGGGTCCTCGTACTTGTGCACGAGGACGGTGAACTGGAGGTGGTTGAAGACGTAGTAGTCGACGCCGACGCGGATGCCGACGGGGTAGCCGGTCCAGCGGAGGAAGTAGTCGTCCTTCTTGGTGTAGCGGATGGCGGGGAGGTTGTCGAGGATGAGGTTGACCTGGTACATCTCGTCGATGCGCTTCTTGAGGAGGGAGAAGGCGTCGGGGGCGAGCGGGGCGGAGCGGCAGAGCAGGACGTCGGTCTCGTTGGTGTACATCTTGAAGCGGTAGGGCGAGTTCTCGATGCGGTCGCCCATGAGGAGCTCGCCGAGGTTCTCGGCGCTGTCCTTGACGCCCTCGGACGGGGTGCAGAAGGGGAGGCTGTAGTAGCTGAACGGGATCTCGGTGTCGATGGAGGTGAGCGAGTTCACCTTGACGTTCAGGCTATCCCCCGGGTTGTACTTGTGCGGGTAGCTCCCCGGGAGGTAGAAGGCGTGTGCGACTGGCGCGGACATGAGGACGGCCACCGCCGCCGCGACAAGGAAGAAGAGGCGGGCCATGGCGCCGCCGCTGGATCTGGATCGGCGGCTTCGACCAGCGGATCTGGAGCGGGGGAGCGGGAAACGGGCGGTGCTCCGGCGAGACCCGCCTCGCCGGAGACGGGGTGAAGGGGAGTGTCGGTGGAGGAGGAGCAGATCTGGGGGCGGCGGCGAGGAATGAAGAGGGGAGCGGCGAGACGAGGCGAGGGGATGGTTTGGTTTATACGGCGTGGGCGTGACGCGGTGTTGCTTGGCGGATCTGTGGGCGTGTCGGTGTCGGTGCCTGCAGCGCTTGCTCTCTCTCCCTTCCCTTCGTCGATCTCGCGGTTTTTTCCTCTTCTTGCTAACCGGATCGAGCATCGAGGGTTTTGGTTTTGGGTGTACAAATCAGCAGGCACTCTGAAACCAGATTCAGACAAGTTTTACCAGAATTATCAAGTGTTTTTTTTCCTCCGTTGCCGTCACACCAGGGCCGGTTGGTTTCCAACAATTCTTGCACGGATTGACAGGGATTAGGACAAAATTAAACGAAAAGTGCACGGTTTCATGTCAATCCTCATCGGGAAGGGCATAACCGAACTAGTTCTTAAGATGTGGTGGATGTGGTCGAGATGGTTACCTTCAAGAAAAGCTCGATTTATTAACATCAATGATCATGCCATATACAAGCATGAATATAATGTTTTGGGGTTTGAAATTGGGCTCACGAAGATAAACAAAGGAAGTGCGAGGTTAATGATAATTTCCTTAATAGTAGTATTACTATAAGGTCACGTGACTGCCATTTTTGACCTGCGTTTTTTTTTTGTTTAAACCTGTTCTTTCAAGTTTTTAGCTTTTGTATTTTATGAATTTTTATTTTTATGTTTTGATTTCTGGCTTTTTATTTTTAGCTTTTCCCTATTTATTTTTAGCCTTTATTTTTAATTTGCAAAAAAAAGTAAAGAAAAGACTCACCGTTGAGCGTCGGACGTGCCCGCGAGCCGCTGCGGCAACGGGTAACAATGGGGCTGCTCAATCCGGCCTCCTGATGGAATCCGACAGCCGCGCGGGGAGGAGCGGCGGAAAGCGGGGCCGCCAGATCCAGCCATGGGAGGGCTTGCTTCGCCCGGATCCAGGCCATTGCTAAGTCGGTGACGCGGATCCGGCCAGGCTCGCGGCTGAGCTTGAGAACGGCGGCGAAAACAAGCAGCGTTGGGCCGCCAGATCCGGCCTCTCGCCGTCTTGCGACAGCCGCACAGGAAGGAGCGGTGATGGCGGCTTACGGGCCCGCCGGATCCGACCATGGGAGGGCTCCCGCAGCCCGGATCAAGGCCATCGTGAGGTCGGCGGTCTAGATCTGGCCACCCTCGTGGCGGGGCTTGAGGAAGGCGGCGGCGGCACTAGGGAGAGGAGAGGGCGAGACAAGAGGGTGTCTCGGTAGGCGGGGGTGGTGTGGAGAAGAGCCAGCATCGATCACTAAATAGTTGTTTCTCACGTACAGCTAATGTGACAGTAGACACTTGCACAAAAAAATTAATGTGAATAGACACCGGGATGCCTTTCTTTCGAAAAATATATATTAAACTATTTTATAAAATAGTAAAATACACCACTAGTCTATGGACTCGGCAAAAATGAACACTTTAGTCCACGAACTCGAAAAACGCACACTTAAACCTCTAAATTGGGATTACTGTGTCACTTTAGTCCAAAACGGTTTGTCCAGGCTTAAATACGCCACGTGGCCATCACGTCAGCTTCGGCCAGGACCGCGAGCAGCTATTTGATTTTCTCAGGATTTTTTTTGCAAAATCATCATGCCCGAGCAGCTCGCGAGGGGCAAGGCGGCCTCGTCCAGACGAGGATCGTGACCCCTGAGAACCACGCCGTTGCAGCCGCCGCCTCGCCTAAGGTAGCCCATAATGCTTAATTTTGACGAGAGGATGCCGGTGAAAGGGTGATCGAAGCCGACGTGGCGGGCACGTGGTGGGATTAAGCCTCGCCGAACCATTTTTGGACTAAAGTGACACAATAGTTCCAGTTTTAAGGATTTAAGTGTGCGTTTTTCGATTTCATGGACTAAAGTGTTCATTTTTGCCGAGTTCATAGTAGTATTAGTTTTTTTTTTTTTGACTTGGGCGACCCCCATTTTTCATTGCATGCAATGAAAACAACACAAAGTCTTTTATAGCACCTGCAACTGACCAGCAGCAGAGGGAAATAGACTCCAGATCCCCCTGCTGCTACCAAGTCAAAAGAAGAACGGCAAAAAACCAACATCCCCCTGGAGGGAGGGAGCCGGCTGAGGACAACATTTTAGGAAAGTATATCATAGTAGTATTAGTTAGCAGAAAAAGAGCATTTGCCCAAAATTTGGAGGGATCCATCGCTCAACTTTTGCGGCAACATGTCAGTATCCTTCCACCAAGCCAAGCTAACTCGATCGCGGGCATGTATAATGTCAAGGCGACAGCCAACAAACTCTGTTGGTGGCCAGGCGACACAGATATATAATTCGAGTTGGTACTTGGTAGGCAGATGCTCGATCCGGCGTCGCGTCGCGATCCAGCAATCCCAGTGGAGAAAACAAAGATGACGCTACGCCAAGGCCAGGCGGGGCTGCGGGAGAGCTAAGCAGGACCGGTCCACCGGGTGTCGCGAACAGAATCAGGGTACCTTCTCTCGTAGGTCATGTCACGTAGGTCGGCTTGGGGTTGGGGACGTGGCCGCGGATCCATTGGCAGTTGGTGACACGCCCGTGCCTACCGACGTCGGCAGTATGCGCCCGGCCGGGGGCGGAGTCGATTATGAGAGAGACCGCGCACGTACAGCCACCGCGCCGGACGGCAAGGGAAATGGCCAACGGGTCACGGCCGTCTTGCCGGCTGCTCGGCGAGGTGGGCCCAAGCGGAGCTAGATTACCAATTAAGGTAAGCACAGCGTTGGTTTATTCTGCCAACGACGCAGCCGGCACGACGTGGACCCGTGCGTACGTGCCGGCGTGGTGTGGAATTCTCCGGAACCTCGCGCGGTCGCCGGTCGCGCCCGTGTCGGGTACGCATTGCCCCTCCCCACCTGCGGACGGCGGAAGGAAGGCTCGCACGCACCGGTAGATTTCTCGGAGATTTGCTCGATCCAGCTTTTCGCAATCTTATTTTTAACTCAACGAGTGTGTGCCCATGAAAATCCTCGTATCGTGCTGTGTTGTGGAGGCCGCCGAGAGGGGCCTCCGCCACTGGTTGTTGATTATTTTCATGGGGTTTGGTGATCACGATGTTCATTCTTACCCCGAGAGCATGTCGTGTCGTATACGATTTAATAAGAGAAAGGAAGAATACCCACTTGATTAACACCAATAATATGCAAAACTCTCATCCATTGACTTGACAAAAATGGTGCTTATTCCTAAATAAAAAAATGGTGCTTAAGTACTACTACTCATTTCTTTACACGCCAACGCCCTAAGCGTGGAATTTGAAATATAAAATCCATTTGGCGGAAATTCCGAATATAAAAGGACAAACAAGAGGCAAAGCAGCCAGGAAAGACCGAGAAGACCCAGTCCACTTCCTCCTCCGCCTAAATCGATTCGAGGCGCAAATGCAACCAACTAGTCCAGCAGCAGCCAACAAACTAGGAGTACAAACTCCTCCACCGCCCAGACCAAGATCCGGCTAGCGCTTTACCACACACATCGGGACGGGGGCGCCGCCACCGCCACCGCCATGGCCGCCACCACATCCTCCTCGCTCCACCCCCACCACCGCGCGCGCCTCCGTTCCCGCGCCGGGCCGCTCCTCGCCGTCGTCGTCGTCTCCGTCCTCGCCCTCACCGGGCTCCTCCGCGCCAGCCGCCGGGACGGCGCCGCCGCCGACCTAGCCCCGCTCTCCGCCGCCCGGGCTCGCGAGGCCTCGAACCGCACCATCGCGCAGCGCAAGATCCTGCTGGACCCGGCCTTCACCCCGCGCCTGCCGCGCCACAGCGCGCTCTCCCTCTCCCTCGCCAGCCGCAACGCGCTGCCGCCCCGCAACGCCGCCCGCTTCCCGCGCCTCCCCGACGGCCACCTCAAGGTCGTCCTCTACGTCCACAACCGGCCCCGCTACCTCCGCCTCGTCGTCGACAGCCTCTCCCGCGTCGACGGCATATCCGAGGCGCTGCTCATCGTCAGCCACGACGGCTACTTCCCCGAGATGGACGAGATCGTGCAGGGCATCAGCTTCTGCCAGGTCAAGCAGATCTTCGCGCCCTACTCGCCGCACCTCTTCCCCGACGCCTTCCCCGGCGTCTCGCCCGGTGACTGCCGCGACAAGGACAAGGCCACCGAGAAGAGGTGCCGGGGCGACCCGGACCAGTACGGCAACCACCGCTCCCCCAGAATCGTGTCGCTCAAGCACCACTGGTGGTGGATGATGAACACCGTGTGGGATGGGTTGGAGGAGACCCGGGACTTCGATGGTCACATCCTCTTCATAGAGGAGGACCACTACATCTTCCCCAACGCTTACCGGGACGCACAGCTGCTCGTGGATTTGAAGCCAAAGAAGTGCCCTCAATGCTATGCTGTCAATTTGGCGCCGTCCGATGTCAAGGCCAGAGGGGAAGGTTGGGAGAGCTTGATTGCTGAGAAGATGGGTAACATTGGCTATGCTTTCAATAGAACTGTGTGGAGGAAGATTCATGCCAAGGCTAAGCAGTTCTGCACATTTGATGAGTACAATTGGGATATAACAATGTGGGCTACTGTGTATCCATCGTTTGGAGCTCCTGTTTACAGTCTGAGGGGACCTAGGAGGAGTGCTGCACATTTTGGCAAGTGTGGCCTGCACCAAGGCCAAGACTCGAGCAATGTCTGTGTGGATAATGGTGTGGGAGCTGTAGAACTAGATGCCATCGATAAGGTTCCCAACATCAAAGCAGATTGGCCAGTTCACATCATCAGGAAGCAACAGGGGTATCAGGCTGGTTTCAAAGGATGGGGTGGTTGGGGCGATCGGCGTGATCAGGAGCTTTGTTTGAGTTTTGCATACATGTATCATGTTAAAGACCCATCGCCTACATGATGGGGGTATAGGCACACGAATTTTGGCATTCACGATGCCTCTGTTGTAGTGTTGTTTGGCATCTGTCGATTGATTCAGGCACAGTTTGTGATATAAGCATTCACCTTTTTCTCAATTTTGTAGAATAGATTTTTGTTTTGTCTTAAAGACATTGCTTGAGATTTGGGTCATCCTTCCCAAAGTGTATGATTTACTTTAACTCACTGATATGGATATAGTTTTCTGTTTTAAGATCATTTGCAACATTTATTATTAAGAACCTATCATTTTTTACTTTGTTTGTTTGAGGCATTGATTCTTGTACACCTTTAGTACTCAAGGATGCTTAATGGTTATTGATGGTCAGTTCCTCTTATGGTTTTACTATTTCTAATGATTTCAGTATCTCCTGTCCGCTGTATGATTTGAAACTAATTTCAGTAATATTGTATCTACAATATTCCATATTGATTGGTCATGGTATGCCTGTTTATATCTTCTTCAGTTTCACACACTTCTTGTCTGGTGTTTCTATTCTTAGCTAATTGTACGGAGTACTTATTTAGATGTCATTTACTCTTGCTTTACCATTCATTGTGAAGATTATAACTTGTTCGCACAGTGAAATCGAGAGGACCTAATTAGCTAAGGAAGGAGTTATGCGGTGTACAATCTGGTATGCATAGTATGTTTATATTGCTGTGCATGCCTGGCTCGCAAACCATAACAGAACTCCTCTCCGCTGGTACATTCAACACATCTATTAGAATGGCTGGAGGGCTGTTTATTAACACATCTTCACCATTTCTAACAGTAAGCATCATATTTCCTTACAATTCTTATATTTAGGCTAGATAATTATTCTTCATACGCCTGTGTATGATACCTCCTGCTTATTTTGTAAGAATATGAAATGCCAGATGTTGCATCATCTGATTTTGATTGAGTCGCATGTCAATTCTGGTCTTGGGCTCACAAGTTCTTACAGGAAGATGGGTTATTTACACTCTGCTAGCTTATGGTGTCATTCCAAGCCTGCTGTGAACACTAATCAAGTACTCCGTCCGTCTATTACATGTATCTAGACGCCTTTTAAACATAGATACATTCATATTTGGACAAATTTGAGTCACTTAATATGGGACGGAGAGAGTAGTTGATTAGTTCTGTGGGCTTATGGTCTATTTGAAAAATCCATAATGAGATTTGCTTTCGGGGGAGCAGTGGAAGGACATATCCGAGGTCTGGTGCCTCATGATCAAGATGGTGCATCAATGGAAGCTTCGAAGCTTCTCTGCAAGGCCTCTCAAACAACTATCATGGACGGAAGCCTGTGCTTGCTGGACAAAAGCATCATCTTTCACTGGAAACTACAAAAGCAACATCCAACTTCAACCTGGCGGCCTCTGCACACAGAACCTCCAATATATCAGAAAATAAAACCTATTTTTACAGTATGAGAATTTGGTCCAGAGGGCAATTGCTGAAATGCTGAGAATTGCCTGGTGAAACTTTTTTCTCATGACACTCGCCGCAACTATCTAGCAGCACACACGAACTGGTTCAGCAGTGCTCATTCGGCACGATCATCGATCTGCCGTACCTGTACCTCTTCCGTTTCTGTTACTATGTACTCCGTATCTTTCGATCCCAAGGCAGCACTCAGCTTTCCTCTGGGAACTAATTTCAGGTTACCTTATGAATGTTTTGGTTGCATTTTCATAAAATAAAAAATGATATATACGTAATCTAGAGCTATGAGCAGATAAAAATGAGCAAATAAAATCACCGAAAGAGATTAGCTTGACTGAAATGTTCATCTAAACCAGGGTTAGCAAATTCAAACATAAGGGAAAGATCGAAATCTAGAAATTCATTACAGACGATTCTCGGATCGCCGAATTGCAAACTAAAAATTCAGAGAGAAGTAAAGTACAGCAGCCTCTGGCCACTCATTCTTCGTCCTCGGCCTCCTTCAGATTGAGCTCGCCGCCGCCTAGCTCCTCGTCTGCCGGGGGAGCGCCGTCGACGGCCGCCACGTCAGCCGGTGCGGCAGCCACGGGACTGGGGTTGCAGCCGGCAGATGCCACATCAGCCGCCGGGTCGGCTTTGGGGTCGCTTCCGCCAAGCACCACTTCAGCTGGCAGGTTGAGGACGGCCCCAATCCCGAGCGCCACGGGGTTGGGGGCCGCCGGTGGGGGGTTGTTGCTTGCAGCCGCGGGGATGTTGGCCGCTGCGGGGTCGTCGGCCGCCGCAGGGTTGAAGGCTGCCGGAGAGCCGCCGTCACCAGCCGCCGCAGGTAGGGGATTGGGGCCGACGCCGCCAGTCCCCACCTCAGCCTGCAGGTCGGCCGCCGGAGAGCCGCCGTCACCATTGGAGCCGACGCCGCCCAGCCCCACCTCAGCCTGCATGTTGAGATCAGCCGCCGGAGGATTAATTGCAGCCGCAGGGATGATTGCCGCCGGATGATTCATTGCAGCCGCGGGGATGATTAACGCCGGAGGGGCGACGTCGTCGGCCGCCGGAGGGACGCCGTCATCGGCCGCAGCGGGTGGGAGATTGGGGCCGTCCCCGAGTTCCACTTCCTAAGCCTGCTCAGCCGGATGGTTACGGTTGTAGAACCACACCAGGGTCCATACCACTTGTTGCAGAACAGAGGAGGCTATCCCAACCACGTTCGGTCCCTGCGAGATTAGTGCCGAAGAAGACTGGGTTATCCAATCGGGAATTTTTAGATGAACTATCCAATCGGGAATAAGGGGCAGAAAGAAAAGTTAGACTATGTATCGTACCAGTACAAAGCTGTTCAGCTTATCAACGCAAGCGTAAATCGTCCAGATCAATCCATTGAGAAAGGATGTTGAGTTTTCCAGAATTGACATCCTACCCAGTTCTTTGGTGATGAAAAGCTCGTACTGCAAAGATAGATGCGTAGATGTTAAATATGATACACACTATACGAACATGAAACTAGGACAAGTTTTACTTACCGCTATTTTTATGGGTATAACATACATTATTCCTCCTGAAATAGCTGCGAAGCAGCCGACGAAAAGTATAGACCAAGCCTTTTGCACTATCACTTTGACTATTGCCATGAAAAGAATAACCAATATCATGGCAATAACCAAAATGAGCACAATCAAGGGAATGACTCGGCCACCCACAGCATACCTAAACCAAATGGTGATATAAATGGACTCCACAACAATACCAACCATGTTGGCCACCATTACAGGCATGTTTGAAAAGGATGGAAATGTTGGTAGCCCATATATTAGCCACATGGCGCTATTGAATAGCACGGCTACATACGGATATGGTTTTATGGCCCCAACATTCTGATTTTGATAAATTCTCATGAAAATTGGCCTACATCAAATAAGACAAAATAAATTGACAAATCTGTGCATAGATCGAAAAAGTCAACAAAATAAATGATCAATTAAAGCATAGAACAATAACCAATGCATTGGATGTTCAGTGGAAGCAGGCGGCAGTGGTAGGATGGGATATGGGGACACACTAATTTTGAGGGCCCAAGAAAGAGAAAAAGGAACAAACAGGCCCTCTAATTGTTAAGGGCCCAAGAAAGAAAAAAGGAACAAAGAGGCCCTCTAATTTTTGGGGCCCAACAAAGAGAAAAAAAAGCCTGTATAACGCTACTGCAGCAACTTCAAGGCGGCCAGGGGATCGATCTATCCACCTCAAATTGTAGGCACGTACACCCGGGAAAAAGAAACAGCAAGAACAAAGTTTTGGACTAACGCGGAACAAAGCGCGCCATCACAGGGCTAGCTATATCATATGGCGAGCCATCAGTAGTAGAAAAGAAAAAAGTTTTATATGGAGAAACCATCAGGGCCACCTGTGATGGCTAAGGTATACTGATGCAACTCACGGTCACGGCACCGGCGGCCGCTTGGAATGGCTGGCTATACGGTACAACTAACGTGGTGAACATACCACAGCGTGAAGATTAGATGGAAAGGCTTACACGGGGGAGAGGATCAGCGCGAGTGCGGTAAAAACGCCGGCGTAGCCAATCTTCATCTGCATGCTGTGCAGCCTTTGGGCCACGGCGTCCATCGCCGTCTCCGCCACAGTGTCCATCAGCGTCGCGGCAACCATTCTTGAGCTTCTCACGTCCGCGCTTTGGTGGTGTGGTAGTGTGGAGTCTGTGGTTGCTCTTGGGTGAGGAGGCATCAAGCAAGGGGTCAGGGTCTTAAAGCCCAGCCAGCCAGCCAGCCAGCCAGCCAGTGGCAGTCTCGACGCTGCAGCAGGCAGCAACACTTTTGTTCAAAGTTTTTTGTCCTCTTTTCTTTTTCCATCACCTATCTCTCCCTCCCTCTCGTAACACACAAACACTAGGCGAATCAATTTCAAGCCCAACCAGTACTAGTCTTCACTGCAGCAGGATACATATTTTGTACAAATATTATTTTGTCGTATTTTCTTTTTCCATGACCTTTGTCGTGACACGCAAAACATCAAACAAGTTTATTTCACTATATATTTGTATTATATTTAGACATGCATCGCAGTATATTTTAAAACGAGAAAACACTGCCTCTGCATCGATTGATACACACAACCGTTGTATTAAAACATTACAGGACAAAAAGAAGTAAGCCAGAATAAAGAGTAAAATAAACTTGTAGTTCTAATATTATTGACGAGGTGCCATGTTAGTACTAAAATTACTAAAATGCATATTTACGTCCCAATTTTTGTTAACTGGGTCATCACAGGTCCTAAGCTCGTCCAAGAGTGTTTGACCAGCCTACGTGCCGTGCTGACCGAATACACGTCACCTAAGGTGGCCGATGGACATGACTGCCGCTGTAAAATTTAGAGTAGAATGCACCCTCTGTCCTAATAGTATTGACGAGGTGTCAAGTTAGTCCTAAAATTACTAAAATGCATATCTAAGTCCTATTATTTTTGTTAAGTGGGTCACGATAGGTGGTAACCTTGTTCACCACGACGCATTCGGCCACCCCCGCAATCCCCAATGATCTCTAAGCTACATCGCCTTGATCATCTTGTTCCGCGGTACACTGGAATTCAGGACCTAAATATGCAGTTTAGTAATTTTAAGATTAATCTGACACCTTCTCAATAATATTAGGACCGCAGGTGCGTTTTACTCCTAAATAAACATCAAACTAGCCTCAGGTCGGTGTGCCATCCAAATCGGCTGAAAAAATTCAGTATCTTCTGTCTCTAACCTGTTGCACCCAAATTTCATAGACTCCTTGACCACCATGGAAGCAGGAGGGACCAAGTACAAAGCGAATGAGCCACCCCTAAAATAACCCGCAAAAGAAGAACGTTTTCTCGCTAAAAACTTAATCGTTTATGCAGTTCCAATTGATCAACAAATCGCACAAGCGCCAACAAAATAAGCGACATGCATGTGATCCCAAAAAATTTTTAACCCTGACTACTAATTTACATCATGTATGAATGAATGACCCGCTAGAGAACCAACAAATCGTAGAAAATAAAAAGCTAGCTCAAATGATCTAAACTGTTATCCGTGTATCAATAATAATCAAGTAAAACTTTAATATTGCATTATGATTTATGACCGCGAAAATCATACCTACTAATATAACTTGGCATACGCACGGCTATGAGACAAGCAACTGATCTACCAAATCTGCATGTCACTTGAATTTTGTTTACAAATGTGATCGGTCAACCGTGCCATGTAAGGAGCACCTAGAAATAATCGATAATTCGGATGCAAAAGTTGATCGACAAGCCGACATGTGATCTAACCTTGAGTTCTGGATTTGAATAAAAAAAATCACATACAAAAAAAATAATGTCTCATACTAAAACATATTTGATTCGATATTACTTTCGTACTACAGTTCTGAGATTGATTAATTCTACTCTTCCAGATATACTGGGTTTTGATTAATCATGTCTTTGTAACGACCAATAAAAAAAAACCCGACATATTTATCTTAATGGGAGTTTTATTGAAGAATGCCACATCAAGAAGATACACCAAACACCACTTTGAGATTTGAAAACAGAAAACATTAACACCATGAGTCTCTGTAGAACTAGATTAACCAATCTAATATTCTAGGCACGCCCATCAGGAAAGGATGTCTTCTATAAAAGCGATAGCAAAACAGAACCCACAAGGTGCAACGAAAAGGCCTATATTACCCAAAACACGTCCGGTGACAAGCAGCGCTCGACCAGCCTTGGTTGTCGGGTGGGAGAGGTCGCACTGCACCATTACTTCGACGGCACTGGCGCCAATGACAAGCGCGACCTAGGCCAAGAAGCACAAGCAGAGCAATTTGCTACGTTCCTCGGGCTGTGCTGCTGCCGCGGCGAGGTTGTCGTCGACGATGTCGTTCTGAGGTGCCACTTTGCGTTCTATCCATGCCCGGAAAATACACCAACGATTGGGTTGTGCTTCCACGGCGACGTCAACGACGACACCGCCTGGATCAGGGTTTTCGATGTCGGCCATCTCTATGCTCTCCACGGTGCCGATCTGATCAACGGGACCAAAGCTGCAACTTGGATTGATCCAATGGCTTTATATAGAAAGAGGCCCCAACTGGCATGGACTAACCGACTAGCTAGAAATCCTCTAATCTAGTACACTACGATCCTTCAATTTATCTCTAAAAAACAGCTCAATTAACAAATCCGTAACAAACTCTTTTTTTTTACCAAATCCGTGCCCGAGTAAACCGGCCTGCCCACGCACTTAACAAAATCGCCTTGCAGTAGAATCGAATCCAAGAAACTTGAGCTCTACGACTACGGATGGCTGGTCCAAGTTAAAAAGCAGTATAGCCGAGCCGATTAATAACTCTGTTTAAAATCGACTCGTTGAAATGTTTTTACTCCATCTTTAGTCTTTACCCTACCTTGGTGTACGTTACCTTTTTGTTTTTCTTTGAAAAAGAACGATCTCTTTCTTCAGCCGCTTTGTTTCTCTCTCCATCGCAGCAATAGCTGTCTCTTGCCTTTGTGCCCAGAAGTACAGTGCTGGTCCAGGGTTTTACTGTGGCGCTTCTGTCTTTGACTGGAAAAGAAAAATTACCGCCTGGCCTTGCTGCGTGTGCAGCGTCAAGGTCGAAGAAGATATTCATGCACGACACGCACATGCAACTGCCCGCGTATTCCACGCATGCATGCATTGATTGTGTAGTTTCAAATTGAGGTTCAAGATTCAAGCACAACGAGTACTCCTACTTGCTAGGCCGGATAATTGGAACGGAACCTGGCAACGCACGTACAGTATGTGCTTGCTTCCCACAAGTAGTGATTAAGATTGGATTAAAAAGGTTACATAATATAATTACTTGTAGAAACTCCAAAGAATCCCAATCGACCGCTGGATCTATCCGTCGCTTCCCATGGCACCTTGCAACACACCTCACAATGGCCGTCATGTGCATTGCCGCAATGCTCTTATCCTCGCCAGAGCCATCGCCCGCCGCCGATGCCTACCGCAGTCGTGACCCCACTGCCACGTGCCCTGCTGCCGCCACGACCAACCGCGCCGTCTCGCTCACCGCCGTATTTCCCTATTGGACTCGGCGGCCGTCTCTTCCGTGCCCCCGCTGCCATGCGCCCACTTCTTCCATGATCCGTCGCGACGCCTCGCTGCACCACCTAACACCATGGGAGCCCCGACGCCAGAGGAGCGCGACCCCACCACCGCCTTCCCCGCGGGAATTGTCGCCCGACTCCATCGCAACCCACTGCCGCTTCCTCCGCTGGATCTGCCGCTGCCTTCCCTGCGGGAACCACCGCCTGACCTTTTCACTCCGTGCATTGCATCCGCCGCAGGAGCCGCTGTCGCCAAGGAGAAGCACCGCCCTTAATGTCTGTGTGTGTGCATCGATACCGTGGGAATCGCCGGCACCGAAAAAGAAGCATTTTGAATGCTTTTTTTAAATGTTGCCAATGGTTTTTCTACATGATACATGCATGCATTTGTTTCGAAGATGCAAATGTTGCATGCATGATTTTTTATGTTGCGATGAGTTTTGATGCTTCAAACGTACAAAAAATTGCCGCATGCGGAATCTTAATGCTGGGGGCGAGCAGTTGACTAACGAAATTTGGTTTTTGAAATACATCGAACGGCGACCGGGAATACTATCTTACGACCCTAGCGTGCCCCATTAAAAAGTCGATCAATTATATATGTGCAAAAAGCCCCGTCAATTAAACAGCAAAAACTTTGTGATATTTAAGACTGAATGAAGAATCGTGTTCACTTGTATACTCTATAAATCTACGGATTTGCTAGGGATCATTCGCCTGAGAAATTGCTTTTCTCAGTCGATGCGGAAACGTGCAATGATAAATAGAATCATAACTGATACTTTACACAAATTGTTAGGTGGTGTGGTGGTTTGTTATTGCTATGCCCCAGGGTAGGTCGTGGGTTTGAATCTCCAGTCCTCATATTCCTGTTTCTCTTTTCTAATTATAACTTGTTTCGTTTTTGTTTGTAATTTTTATTTCTCTTTACTTTTTTTGTTTTCAAGTTTATATATGTGCACTAACGTAAAATAGAAGTACATTTATTTTATTTTCTTGCGTTCCGATTTTCGACGATTTGCATATTCCGAAAATTTTAGTTCAATTTAAAAAATTTCATCCGCAATTTTACTTTCATCTGCAATTTTAAAATCGTGCATAATTTTCACCTGCAATTTTTATAATGATGCATAAAATTTCACCTGCAACTTTTAGAATCGCGTTTAAAGTTTCACCTGCAATTTTAAAATCGCGCATAAAATTTTACCTGCGATTTTTAAATTTTGATTGTTATTATTTGTGTAGCCCTTTTCCTTTCTCCGTGCCGTTGGCTGCACTCTGCAAGTGTGGTTTCGTTAGGATCAGTCATTTTTCAAATTTCAAGTTTTAGTATTGTTTTAAAATTTGTAGCAATACACAGAGAACCATATAAATGGGTACTGGATTTATGTTAATATAAGAACGAATGCTTTTTGTTGTGATCTCAAACTCCAAAACACACACGAGCTTGCATATACCGATAGGAACGTCAGCCCCACACACAATCACACATGCATGTAATTTTGTTGTGTGGCAACCTTGCCGTCAGAACAAATAAATCACAAGCTTCTTGACAGTCGACTGAGAAATTAACGACTGATACCTAGGCACTCCCATAAAATCTATGGTTCTATGCCACTTTAGATCCCCAAAAATGGCCTCTTCGATGACCAACTAAGGACAAGGATGCTCAAGCAAGTTACAACAGCGACCATCGATCCCAATAAAACAGGAGGCAGCGTGAAGCGTGGCATGCAGCAGCAGCACCCAATAAAACAGGAGTACGTCCACGCGACACTTGGGGACGAGTCACGGTCCCGCGGGGCATCTTCCTTTTGGGTCCATCGTCCCTTCCCTCTGCACCTGATCCTGTCTGTCGCGTACGTGCCTGCAGGCCGGCCGAGCGCCGCCAGTGTCTCTTTGTCGTGGTCCCGGCAGCCGGCAGCGGTTCAGAATTGATTTTTGTCTTGTGTTTTTTCTGCTTTCCTTGCCTTTTTACTCCCTCCCCCCTCCCTGGCTCTCTCTCTCGCTCTCTCTGATCTTTCTGGCCACCGCAGCTATATATGCCCTCTAGCAGACAAGATCAGTTTCCTGCCGTTGTGACCCGAAAACCACTGGTCTGCGTTTTCTCTTTCCATGTTTGTGCACATACTGTCTTCGGCTGGAAGGCTGGAATGGGAACTATATATGCCTGCGTCTGCCCTAGCCGTGCCGAAAGCAACCTTTGTGTCTTTTCTCTTTTGGGATCTTCACGGGCTGGGCAAAAGGACGGGCTACATCGGCCAGCAGGATAAGGCAGCGCAGCGCTGTAGCCGTGGAATTAATAGCCGAACCCATACAACATACAAGAATTCCTACTTGGGACGATCTTTACATGTGACCAGTTGGACTTGAACTCGCTAGTTGGGATTGCCGCGATTTTAGTTCCTAAACTGTAGGGATTTTCGATTCAGTTCTCTTAAAAAAACAATTTGTTCTTATTTTATTTTCAAATTTTACTTTACTTTTTCCTTTTCTCTCCTCTTAAAAGGTTTTCTGAACTCTAGAAGTTCTCTATATTTTAAAACGAGAATCGATGCAAAGGCAGTGTTTTCTCGTTTTAAAAGGTTTCATCGGACCACCGATCTGCCTCCAGTCCCTCTTTTCCCCTTTTCGCTTCAAATATTCACGTCGATAGTGCAAGCACCCTGGTACGTCCATTTGCGTGAGAGCCCTCTCACGTGAAACACCAACATATTTTTGATGCACAACAATTGATTTTTTTTTTTAAAAGAGGCTAGCTTCAACCAATCAGCCAGTACTTGATGGGCTCCCCCGCTTCCATTGTACTCCCTCCGCCCACATGTTAAGTACTGATTCAAATTTATCAAAATATGAATGTATCTGAACTAAAAAACGTTTAGATACATGTAATATTTCGGCACTTAATATGGGACGGAGAGAGTACGTAGTAGCTGCGATATCACCGTAGTCCATATACAAGTGAGTAAAGCTCTCGCTGGTCCAATTAAAATTTGGGAACCGATCCATCCTACATCTGCCGGGGCCTCTGCGCCCGCCTCACCGTAGTATCGCCGTTGCCTTCCTCGTTGCAATTGCTATGGCCGCCGTCACGACCCCATTGCCATCCTGCCTTCTTCGCTCCAAACGTCGTGACCGCTGCCACTGCAAAGCTATACCGTGCGCCATCTTCCTCCGATGCTGCCGCCGCCCCCACCTTTCCTCCACTGGAGATGCCACCCACCCTTGACGCCGTCTGCGTGCTCGGTGCTGCCGTGGGAGCCGCCAGCGCCGGAGAGGAAGAAGTCACTAGATTTTTTTTTCTTTATTTTGATGTTGCAAGCGGTGTTTCACAATGCTACAAGCATGCACATTTTTTGCTATACTTTTGGGTGTGCAGTGAGCCTGCGAGGGGATTTGTTTTCGATGTCGCAAATGTTGCATGCGCAATTCTGACGTTGTGATTAGTATTGAGAGATCTATGTTGCAATGAGTTTTGGGACTGATATTGCAAAAAAACGTAGTAAAAAATGTTATGTGAGATTTTGATGCTTCGACAATTAGACAAATGAGATTTAGGTTTCCAAGGGACCCAACGGCCAAGGAGGCAGCAGATCGGGAAACTCATCCCCCGTCGGACACCTAGTGTCCCCCTTAAATTTTTATTTCGACGTGAAATAAAAAATAACATTGTCATTTTATTTCCTAATTACTACAACAATTGCATTTGTATTACAACATTTACACCGACAATTTGAGACATCTTAGGCTCTTTGCATCCAAAGATGCTCCACCGTATGATGAGATCAAGTGCAATATACAGCATCGCTACAGCAGCATGCGCGTGGCTTGCTGCTCGCAACATGGGCGCAGCTTGTCCACCGTAGCATGCTCACTACAATTTTGACGAAAACGGCCGAGCCAATTCAAACAATCAATAGTTGGGATACTACACGCCCTTGCATGAAAAAGAAGGAGGCAAAGCTATAGAGAACTAAGACGGGGAATGAACTAAGAACGAGATGACACACCGTCATCACCACAATTACAATCAGAAGCACGATAAGAGGAGCACCCCTAGCGTAATTGAAGGGCATCCCTACACCAAGGCCTTGTGAAAACACAACAAGTGACTCCAGTGTTGTCGAAAGGTGCCACATGCTAAGGCACAGCCGAAGGGTATTGTGTACTCGAGAACACACCAAAACACATGAAGCGATGTGTGTCCGTCACGCAGCCGAAAAGCACCGTCAGCCCAGATGTCACCTGGAACCTGAACCTCATCAAAATGCAGCAACTATCATGGCGAGATGACACCTACGAAGGATGGGATGAAGGAACGCCACCTGACGTCCCCTGCACACAACCGATGCTCAGCCTAACATAGATCCTAGACGACGACTCCAAGAAGTACTCGACGTATAGTCGCCCGGTCCAAAGACTTTGGTTTTCACCCGGGGTAAGGGGAGGGCCACAACAATGCCTGCAAGGAGGACCAAGACGCCAATGGGCATAATCCCTGTCGGGGCCGGCAACTGTTGTTCTAGGTTTTCACCCAGCCCAAGAAGCCCGCAACAAGTAATCAGACGGGACATCTGAGCATTCAGGCTTGGCGGCCGAAGCCGCATGCCATCTATATAGCCAAGGAGGAGCCACCACTGGAATAGGAAGGAGGAAGTCGCAACGTGCTGCAACCCGCCGGACCTAAGAGGGCCCGTGAGCTGCTGCCATCTTACCCGCAGATGCCCGCAGTAACCCTGTCGGCAGGCGCCGCGTTGTCATGCAAGGAACATATTCGCCCGCACCGCGGCAGGAGGGGAGGCCCAGCCTCCGGCGTCCGCGGCACGAGCTTAGCTTGGCCTACCCTCCGGCGGTGGTAACAGGAGGAGAGGGGTGGGAGAGGGCGGCGATGATTGGGTCTTGGAGAGCCACTCTGTCGTCCTAGGAGCGACACGGGTGGGACGAGGGTTAATTTTGGCCGATGCCCACAGGCCACAACAATGAGACACGGATCACTGTAGTAAGAACATGTGACACCGCTGCAATGCGAGTGCATGAGGAGACACCGTGGCATGAAAGAAAAGATGCTCCCTTAAAGAAAAAGAAAAAGAAAAAAGATGTGAAACATTGAGAGTCATCTCCTGCCGCGCCGCCCGCTCGTCGTCCCGGTCGGAGAAGGTTGTGTCCAAGGAGGTGCTGCCATTGGGTAGAAGGAGAAGAAGAGAGGACAAGGCAAAAAAATAGAAAAAAAGGCAAAGGGTCCAATGAAAAAAGCGTGGTGTCTGACAGTCAGGACCCACTTGTAAGGAAAAATCACTTAAAAATAGATTAAGTCTCTAATTTTGCCCCCCCTAATCCTAACTCGGCCCCCTCATGTCTAATTCCTGGCTCCGTCACTGGCGAGAAAACTGCCTCAAAACCTGTGGTTCTGTAAAATTTACTCTAACATTAACTTGCAACCAGTACAAACAAGTTCGATAACGATCTTTCAGATCACACACATCAAATGAGGGCCGTGGTTTTCACCTCTCATTTTTAAAAATGTTTACACATTAATATTTTATTTTGAATGTTTACAAACTTATTAATGAGTTTACCTGAAAATGATTTGCTTTTGGTTGAACTGTTCTGTGTCGTCGTCAGGGATATCCTGCAGCAGAATATACACAAAGCTGTCATCAAGCAACGTCATCCGGCATGGAAACAAAGTATCCATCGTGGAGAAGAACCTTCATGGAGGAAATAGTCCCATTAAAAAGATGAGGTTAAAAATTAGCGGATGAAAACTTCTACAGTGTGCCCGTCAAAAAAACTTCTATAGTGAGGTCAGAAGAAATCTCATCACCAGTGCATAAGCTGGAGCTGGCTGTCATGATGACTGACGAAGCACCTGTTATTCCTATAAGCAATCACATGTAGTGATACATTGATCATCTCAGATTAAGAAAAGGACATTTATTGATCGGCCCAGGACGAGAATAGACAGGGCAAAAAGACCGAAGTAGCATGATTTTTTTTGGTATGGACTATGTATAGAGTAGATGCTAGATTACCAGGTAACTGAACAGGCAGCGATTCAAGCAGCTACAAGATACTTCAAGGGTTTCGCCGAAAACTGGTGAAATGAGTTCGTCCTGTTTTTCCCACACCTTATAGATTAAAAATCAGATCACCTACAAATTTTATTTGTTGGGTCACTTGAGTTAACTGCTTATATGATCCCTGTACCTTTAATTTGACATCAGGATCGGACTAGCATATTATGATTCAAAAACGCGCCAACTTTTTGTATTGGAAATATGCAAAGATGGTGCTGGGGGATTTCCTCTAATTGATCTTGGTATGTTGTTTACATCGATATTACAACATTGTTGCTATGTATTTGAAATCAAATTTTCGGATCGTATGCTGTGGATTTTATTATTATTGTATTGAAATATTGTTTGGTAGCCAAGTACCTTGCCATTCTCTTTTCAAATATATGAAGTAATTGCAACATTTGTAATAGTAATTTCAAACCCCTTTGGTTGCTCTATGTAAATGTCCTTGTCAAGTTACATGTAGATATTTCAATCTCAAATAATAACAACGACATATATATTTCTAATTACTACGAGAATTGTATTTGTATTGCAACATTTACAATTCCAATGTCAGACACCTTGGGCCTTGTTTGTTGCTAGTGTATTTTTAGGCACTAGAGTTTTTGGTATTTGAAATTCTAGATTTTCACCCAAAACTCTCCAAAACTCAAAACACTAGTGTTTAGTATGAGAAGTGTTTTAATTTTGTACAAAAATTGTGTGTTTTGTGTAGGAAAACGATTTCTAGTGTTTTCCAATCTAGCCTTAGGCTCGGTGGATCCAAATATGCAGCATGCCTACAACATCATGAGCGTGGCATGCAGCCAGCCAACATGGGTGCAGCATGCCCACTGCAACGTGACACGCATCACCATATACCATGGTAAGGCTAGAAAATGTGGCACGAAAGAAAAGAGATGCTCCCTTAAAAAAACAGATGCAACATGAGAGAAATCAGACAAAATTGGTGCTGGTTGATAGCAAAATAGCATGCAACATTCTTGAGAAAGATGTCGTATTGCCAAAACCAAAATTAAGCACCCAAAAGACAAAAACATCATCCACAAAACCCCCAAAGCCAATGTACTCACCGTTGTCCCAGAATTTCAATTCGCGGCCCGCCGAGCAATCAACCCCACTCCGCAAGGGTAGAGCTTCCCATACATGGCCTGTTTCGGCGAAAATAGCGACAACGGCGCCACATAAAGGCGCGATGGCCGCCAGGCATACAGTGCTCACGACTCGTGCCGCGGGGCGCAGCGCTCGACCGATGTCCCTGGTGGTTGTCGGGTACTCGGGTCGGAGCTTCTGGATATCTTCAGGCAGGTAAAGCCGACGACGTAAACAACGGCGACCTCGAGGAAGGCCGCGACGAACAGCGGGACGGATCTGCTTCTTTTGTCGGGCTCCGCCGCTGTGGTTATTGGGGTTGTTGTTGGGCATCAGCGTCCTTTCCCTCAACGCCCAAAAGGCGTGCTGGTCAGGCTGCGGTTCCACGGCGACGACGCCGGCGTTCGTCGACGTCCGGGTCTTGGTAGATGTTGGCCATCTTTTCGTGTCTGGTTCTATCTGAACGTACAATCAGATATTCAGATGATCACCATGCCACGCATCATCTCAACAAAAAACCTGATTAAACCCGGCCAGTAGGTTTATTCCTCCTCGTTCAGCGCAATGACCGGCCGGAAGCACGCCAAGAATTCTCCTGCCTCCCGATCGCATGGAGATATCGTTTGCATATAACTGATCCCCCGATCAGTTTTATCAGATCGGATCAGAGACAATGGGAAACCCACCATATGGCTGCGGCCTCAGATAAAGAGAAAGCAGGAGATCATCCTCGATGTCGCCGCTGCTGTCCGGCTTCGGCACGAGGCCATGGCTGGTGCAGGTGGCGCGCGGGGGGCACCAGCAGACGTTCGTCGACTCGTCGGACGGGACCGCGCACGCGGTGGCCGTTCCGAAGTTGCGAGGGAAGACGTGCCTAGGCTGCGTCCACGGCGGCGACTGGCTGCTGATGCTCGACGAGTCCACGGCCGACTGCTTCCTCCTCCGCCTCACCCCCGACGACGGTGATCCATCGTTGAAGGCGTCCAACAATACCATCGTCCCGCCGCCGCCGCTGCGGGAGCCATTGGAATCCATCGGAACATGCGCCACGCTCGAATCGCCTTCGCACCTCCGGGAGTTCACCGTCGTGGTCGCCATCAACGCTTCGCCGCCAATCGACGACGAAGAAGAAGACGGATTGGAACAGAGCTCGTCGATCCTGTTCTGCCGGCCCGGCGATGCCGAGTGGGCCGTCCTCGACCTCGCCCTACAAAGCTTCCCCGGCCTGCTGATCACCCACAAAGCCCAGATCTACTCCTTCAGCGCTCCTTCCCGCACGCTCACCACCATATCTCGAGACGGCGCTGACGGCGCGCGTGATTGGCACCGTCGGCGGCTGGAAGAAGGCGCACGTGAAGCGAACGCCCTCGGGTTCGATCTTCTGTGCTGACTGTGCTGTCCCTGGATCGACTCACTAGCACACACAGTTTCATGATGAAATATCGAGATATAAAGATCAAAGTACTTTATTACAACGCATCATCTAGAATTTAATAGTACTTACAACCTTGCATGACCCCTTGGGTCAGCATAACAAATAGAGTTTCAACATCATAAAACATTGTTTCAAAAACTGCAGCGAAAAAGGGTAGAACATAAGGGCCACAGCTACTCCAAGGTGAGAGCATGTTGGAATGTAAGCACATGACCCACAAGACAACGATGAACCTCACTCATCGTCGGATCCACTAACATTATTAATTGCAGCCACTATGTGGTCAATACATTGAATGTATTGGCAAGTTCATCAGAGTTATAAAGGACCTACCAAGTACATGCATAATTTGGCTAAGAGGGGTTTTTGACTATTTGCATAAAAACATCATTGTTCAATCCTATCAATTTTAAACAAATAGTTTTAATTCTATTGGACACGGTGTAAAAACACCCATGCTCCTATTAACCTATAGAGCACATTGAGTAGATACATCAATTGCTCCTACCTAGTTCAAACCATTCATTTTATTAAGAAATTGGAATGAGTGAGACCTTCCTTACAGCCCCCAAATCTAGTCGCTTATAATTGTCCGTAACCGGGGACACGGCTAAGTACTTAGTTTGACACTCTCGAGAGGTGGTACGCTTTACCCACAAGAAATCGACGTGTTAATCCCTTGCTGTCCTCAGGGTAGAGTAGCAACGACATCGATTATAGGAATTTTCAGAACATATTCCCCCAGACCACCTGAGGGACGCGTTCCAACCTACACTGCTACATACCGATGTCACCTCGGATCCAGGTTCATATTTCTTACATCCATCCTGGCAGAGCCCATATTACCATGTGATTGTACTGGAAGTTACTAAACAGAAAACTAGTCCAGTCTCTGGTTACCCCGGGTGGCATCCCACATGTGCGACGCAGGCGCTCCCATAAAAATGGCGAGACGACTCACAGAAATGGACCCATATAAATGGACCTGACGTCGCATACATCTCAAATACTCAAAACAGCCCACCCAGGACGGTTCATTGAATTACTTGTTTTGCCATACACTAGGAAAACCATACTTTAATTCAATACATCACATTGTAATAATACCACCCTCGTATACTAACATAGCATAGCCTTTACTACTACGATGGCAATTGGTGGTGAGGATATGGCAGGGGTATCCTATACTACGAGGAGAGATCATAACTAGCATAAATACAATAATAATCCTAATAATGCAACTAATAAAAACTAGTGCATAATAAAATAATAGGATGATGGTCAAAGTGAACTTGCCTTGATAGCAGTTGGTATTCAAGCACTCTTCACAATCACACAGTTCGCTCTTCGAAAAAACTAATTAAATACAAACAGTGCATACATAAACATACAATACAATCAAAAATAAAAAGAGTATGTCATCGTGCAAGGCAAAACATGTGACATGATTGGGTTGATTTTATTCGGGTGATCAACTGGTCCTAAGCATTAGCATTTAAAATTAATGCATTAGGTTTAGAAACATAATGCAAAAACTAGGGATTAAAACCCTAATACAAGGTTTTATTGGCATCAGCCAATTAATTTAATTTAAAATATTTATTTCTCTGTCCCAATGGACAGTGGATGAGAAAACAAATTTTTGGGCACTGGTTTCAATTAAAAAGGATTTCTAAATAATTAGTTATGAATTAAATGGCATTAAACACTATTCTGTAAATTGACTGAGGTTAGAATATTCAAATTTAAATTTGGACAGTGCAGAAAGATTCTAAAAATCCTAAGGATTCCAAAAAGGTGCGGATCATCAAATTTGGCCAAACGATTTAAAAGATATGAATGTTTGAAGTTTCGGGGGCTTTTCTGCAAAAGTGCCATTTTAATTATTCCGGGAATTAAGTTTTAATTTTAAACCTTGACACGTGGCAGCCTCCTATTGGTGCGTACCGGTTCGGGTAAGTGATCTAATCCTAACGTTAGGATTTGGATCGGACGACTGAGGAGGGGCTGGGGCTTACCGGCGCTAGGGTTTCTTCTCCGGCGAGCTTGACGGCGGTGGCGGCACGGGGAGTGGCGGCGCGGGCGGCTCTGGTGGTCCTCGGGCTCCTGGAAATGGCGCAGGCGGTGCGGAGCGGCTTGACGGAGCTCCTCGTGGCCTCGGTTCGCTTCGGGGGCGACGGAGTCAACGCCTAGGTCAACTGGGAGTCGGTGGCTGCGGCGGAGCTTCATGTCTCCGGTGATAGGGAGCTAGGGAGCACCAAACGAGAAGCGGCCTACGTCAAAACGTGCGCGAGGGAGAGAGGAAAGAGGTAGGGTACGTGGCGTTGGCTTCTGACCTTTTGGTCGCTGGCGACGAGCTTGAGAAGGCGGTGCGGCGGTGAGAAATTACGGCAGCATGGGGGCGCAATCGAGAGAGGGCGGAGAGGGGAAAGATAGAGGGAGGCCGCGGCTTTATAATGACGCTAAAGGAAAGGCAGGGGGGCACCGTGATGGCGGATCGGCGAGGATGGCGCGCGGGATCGGCGGCGGGGACGCGCGGCGAGATTCACGGGGGCTTTCCCTTCGGGGACGAAGGACCTGACAGGCGGGGCCCACCTGTCAGCGACTGCGGGCGCTATGCGGGCGGGCGTTGGGCTGCTGGGCTGCGGGCGCGCGCGAGAGGGATGGGCCGATTCGGCGCAAAACGGCCGGGCCGGTCCGTTTCTAACCTTTTTCTTTTTTTCTTTTTCTGTAATTCCTTTATAACTTTTGATTTTGAACTCCAAATTGATTCAAATAAATTCCAGAAAATTTGTAAAATCATGTTTTATCATGATTCAACTTTTGGGACCAAATGCCCTTCAAAATAAAATACTTAAAATTAATTTTTCCCTATAAATGCATTTAGGGCTTTATAACTATTTGAAATAAATAGTTTTTCAACTCTAATTAAAATACCAAAAATTAAGGGATAGCTTATTTATGCAGTAAACCCCTTCTATAGATAAATCCTATTGGTTTAAAGATCCAAAGCCCAAATGGGTGAAAATCTGGGGTTTTAAAATGGAATAAAACCTTTTCAAAACCTTTTGAGATTCAAATTTGAATTCAAACATGCAAAAGTGATATGATGCTCCTGAATGCAATGCATATGAAAGGGTTTGAAATTTTGGAATGTTACAGCACGACAGGGTCCCGACACACCGGCTCGTGGAGTCCCGAGGGAAGATCTTCGCTGTGGCCACCGAGCAGTTCAGGCTCCACGGGAGGGAGGACGGCACGCCCACCCGTGTCGCCGTGTACCGGCTGTCCCTCAGGGACATGGAGTGGAAGAGGGTGAACGGCATCGGCGCCGGTCGCGCGTTCGTCGTCTCCGGCAATTACGCTTTCTCTGTGGAAGCTGGCGGGGAAGAGGCAGGGGAAGAAAAGGGTTTGGTGCGGCAGGGTAATTGCGTGTATCTCATGGCATCGAGCTGCGATTGTGAGAGGCTCTACAAGTTCTGCCTGGACGACATGACCATCAGCTTCAGGAAGATCCTCTGGCATCCTACCGAGCCTTGGAGCAGAGCGTTCTGGGCTGTTCCTCTTCCTCCACAGTGAGTTTAATTTGCTATGTTTCTGATTCACTTTTATTTTATTATGACTGGTTAGCAGCAGCCAAGCTAATTAAACACTGATTAACTAATGTGCGTGAATTGACATTGTCGCAGCATCCAAGCAACGGAGATGAAGGAAACAGAAATCTCCTCAGAAGAGGAGTCAGAGGAGGAGGAGGAGGAGTCAGAAGAGGAAGAGGAGGAGGTTAGTGAATCCATTTGCCCTTCAGTTTAGGAAGAGGAGGAGCAAGCAGCTGGAACCTCTTGGGCACGGCGTCAACCGTGGCAGGATGTGCAACTCGAGCTGCTAGAGCTGGTCGTCTCGAACCTATCACTGGTGGACCGTCTCCGATTTCCAGCCGTGTGCAAGTCATGGAAGAAGGTGTGCAACCCGGTCCAGGGCGCCAAAGTGTGGCCTTGGCTCATGCACTCCTCGGGCCAAGACGGGAAGTGCAAGTTCTTCGATCCTCTCCGCTGCCAGGAGAGTACTCCATCCGGGTTCGACCGCTGGACCCGGTCGGTGTCGACGACAACGAAACCGACGAGCTATACGAGCACATCTTCCGGTCATCCAAAGACGGTTAGGTGGCCGTGTCCACCGGCGCCTGCATCGACGACATCTTCTTGGTAAACCCATTCATGGAGGACACCATGGAGGTCGCGGAGTTGCACAGGAAGTACCGCTTCATGGGCTTGTCGGGAGCAGCCATAGCGGCGACTCTGTCAGCATCCATACGTGCAAGACGATGCAAGATTTCCCGTCGCCTACGCCAATCCTGTTTGGTTCCGCGGCAAGTACTACTGTCTCAGGAGGATGGGCAATTTGGGCACATTTGACCCGGCGAGCAACGAGTGGACGGTCATGGAGAAACCTGGGCCTATCAACGTGCTGATGCATCTACTCGGTGATAACCATGAAGGGAGGGATTTTTGCTACCTGGTTGAGGTAAGAGGGGAGCTGGTGTCCGTGTTCGTGCGTAACTCTGACTTGCCGCCGAGGGTGTTCAAGCTTGACGAGGCCAGCATGGCGTGGGTCGAGGTGCAGGAGATCGGCGGCGCGGCTTTGTTCGTTGATTTCAGGGCGTCGTATGTTGTGGCATCGCCGGAAGGTGGGTGTGGCAAATTGGCAGTAGGATCTACTTGCCGAGGTATTCTGAGGATGGGAAACGAGCGGCGTATTATGACATGGAGGCTAGGAAGTACTGCCCGTCCTTCGATGGTCTCAAGCAACCTTTGCACTGTGTCTGGGTTGTGCCTAATCTAAGATACGACTAGAATAAAATCAATCTTGCATACTATCAATCACTCTACGTCTTGATTAGAATAAAATCACTCTTGAATCGAAACCTTGCGAATAGAAGAGGCCTTTGATGGTGTTCCAGTCATTTTTGGGAAGTTTCAATCACCTTTTTAGTACTGTATTAGTTTTCAGTTTTTTCGAAATCTTTAGGAATATTGCTTTGAACAGCGAATTCTGTATCTTATCCTAGACGAAAAAAAAGTTACGGATTTGCTACTGCTCAGGTGCCTGAGAAACAAGTATTTCTCAGTCGACGCCAAGGACCGTTGGATTCTGCTTTGAGATTCGTGTTGATTGTTCTGTGCTATTGTGTCTGTTAACATGCGTTGTGGCTTTGTGGGCCGCCTTGGGTTTTCTGTCGTGGGCCTGCGTCTGAGCATGCCGGTCTTTGGGCCTTTAATTTTAGTTGTACGAAGCGCATCGTGGCCTGCCGCCTGGGTACATAAAATGCATGCTGCTGCCTGTTGTATATCTCGTTCGTTCGTTCGGAAGTCATTTTGTATTGTTTCTAAATGATATAGTATTTTTTTAATAATTTTTTAGTACTTTTATGGCAGCGATGGAAAAATGTGAAAGTGTTGAACAACTTTTTTGAAATGGACTAAATATTTATATATTTGTTCATTGGAACTCTATTTCACCAAATTTGCATTATCGCCCAACAAATTTGCACATGCGAATGATTGCAACTTTCAGATAACCTATGTGATCATGTGCCGTAGCATTGTCATATGTTCTTCGTGTGAAAAGCTCCCTCTACAAATTTACAAACTGTGCAGGGCAAACTTTATGACAAAAATCTCGTTTTGGGAGATTTTCCATGGAAGTAAATTAACATCTCCGAAATCTAACATTCTACGCAATTTCTTATGGATCCATTTATTGCTCAATTGATCGAGAAATTGTTGTTTCTCAAAAGACAAGCATGTACGTGAATCCCCCGATCGATCCCTCCTTAGCTGGTGACTGATCCATCTCCTCCTGATGGTTCTTGTCGTATGGCTAGGCTTAGGGCCTATGGGTTGACTTGACTCTGGGATTTTGTTTGTATGCTTAGATATGTCTCCTAATGAAAAAGAAACACCATAGTTGCAACTGTAGTTTTTCCGATTGCATCCTAATTTAGTTTTCATGTATGACTTGCGCATCATGTTTCTGCATGCACAACTTAGGATGATTCAAGAGAGGCGAGTTGCACACTATGTATTAATATGTGCAACTTAGCAAAGGATTTTTTTTAAGTTTTTGTGTTGACGAGTTGACTTTTTTAGTTTTCATGTACCACTTGCACATCATGTAACTTAGTATTTAACCTCCCAACAAAACAGATCTAATCAACCACAGCTGCTGACATTTCTTAGATTTTTTTTTCATGCACGAGTTAAACATGATTTTCCCGCATGCGCAACTTAGTATTATGTAGAGAGGCGACTTGCGCAACACGCTTCAATATGTGCAACTAATCAAAGATGTGTTTTAGGGGTTTTTGTGAATTGCACATCATGTATCAATATGTGCAATTCAATAGAAAGGGTTTTTTGGTGGGTGTCCCTGTTTGATGACTTGACTTTTTCCCTTAGCCTTTTTCATGCACGAGTTGCACATGTTTTCTCCACACGCGCAACTTAGTATTTGTCAAATATGGGAAGCGACTTGCACAACACGCATCAATATGTGCAACTAAGTAAGGATGTGTTTAGGATTTTTGTGAGTTGCACACCATACATCAATATGTGCAATTCAACACAAGATTTTTTTTTAGGTGGGCGCTCTTGTTTGATGAGTTGATTTTTTTCTTGCACGAGTTGCACATGATTTCTCCACATGCGCAACTTAGTATTTGTCGAACAGGGGAGGCGACTTGCACAACACGCATCAATATGTGCAACTAAGCAAGGATGTGTTTAGGGATTTTGTGAGTTGCACACAATGTATCAATATGTGCAATCCAACACAAGGTTTTTTTAGGGGGGCGCCCTTGTTTGATGAGCTGACTTTTTCTTAGATTTTTTCATGCACGAGTTGCACATGATTTTTCCACATGCGCACTTAGTATTTGTCGAATAGGGAGGCGAGTTGCACAACACGTATCAATATGTGCAACTAAAACGGATGTGTTTTAGAGGGTTTTGTGAGTTGCACACCATGTATCAATATGTGCAATTCAACACAAAGTTTTTTTAGGCGGGCGCTCTTTGTTTGATGAATTGACTTTTTCCTTAGCTTTTTTTCATGCATGAGTTGCGCATGATTTCTCCGCATGCGCACCTTTGTATTTGTCGAATAGGGAGGCGAGTTGCACAACACGCATCAATATGTGCAACTAAAGAAGGATGTGTTTTACGGGTTTTGCGAGTCGCACACCATGTATCAAAATGTGCAATTCAACACAAGGGGAGTTTTAGAGGGGGGGGGGGGCGCTGTTTTGATGAATTGAGATTTTATTAGCTTTTGTTTCAGGTATGAGTTGTACAAGATTTATCCGCATGCGCAAGTTAGTATTGTCGAATAGGAGATGACTTGCACAACATGCATCAATATTTGCAACTCGGAAAAGGATTTTATCAGGGATTTTGTGAGTTGCACACCATGAATCAAAATATGCAACAAATTGGTTTTTGGGGCGGCCCTGTTTGATGAGTTGACTTTTCTTAGCTTTTTACATGCACGAGTTGCATATGATTTCTCTTCATGCGCAACTTAGTCTTGTGCAATGGGGAGGCGACTTGCATTTTTTGTATTAAGACATGTGCAACTAGTGAATTTTTTAGTTCTTCGAGCCCCCGTGCGGATGACTTGCACATCGTATTATGACATGAGCAACTAGGTTTTTTTATGTGTCATAGTAAATTCGGATTATAATGAATTTAATCTGTTGATTTTAAAACACCACAATTCAGATTTCCTTTTTTCTAATTTAATTCGAGTTTTTTTTTTGCATCTGTACTGTGTTTCCCCCTTTGACAGGGGCAGGGTTTTGTGAAATTCCCCGCATGCCCATGGCTTATCCCCACGCCCCAACCCCCAGCGCTTCTTTTTTTTTCATGACCTGTTTCAAACAGCTGGGGAGGGGGGCTCTCGCCTTTGCGTAGAAAGGAGAGGGGGGCGGCGAATTTTTGTGGAAGCTCGTGAGGCGGCCGCCGACGAGATTCCTGGTAAGTTACCCCCGTGAGCGCTCGAGCTGCTCCCCCTCGCGAACCCTAGGGCACGCATGGCTTAGATTTTGCTCCTGCACCCACCTCTCTCCCCTGAGCTTCTGAACATGTGTGATGGGGCGATTTTTGCTCCGGATTTGCTTTTGCATGCTTGTTCTTCTGCATTATAAAAGCGGCGACTACATGTATACTTGTATGATTTTCGTGATGTTTTTGTATCGGTGTTTTTGTTCTACGTCTGACAGTTCGAATCAGTCTGACAGCACGAATCAACCCCCATTGCTGGGGTCTTTGATCTGTTTTCACCTGATTTCAATGGGGTTGCATGCAGCTTTTCGATTGGCGGTGAGTGGTGTGTGTGTGTTGGGGGGGGGGGGGGGCGCCCCTGTCGATTTTGGTTCTCAGCGCACACACGGTGTCATGCGAGTTGCAATGCGCACGTGTGTGCGTGTCCGTGCGCGCGTGTGTTGTTTTTGAGAGCTAATTTTCGTCATTCAAAACGAGGTGGTCAACTTGAATACAGAGAGCCCTGATATATTTTCTCATCTGATGTAGTCTATAGTTTGTGTTATCAAACCATCTCATGCTAGTGAATCCCAATGAAATTTGCTGCGTATGTGCATAACACGATACCAAATCAACATGTTATATGTGTTGCACCTGTGCGGTTTCTAGGTGGATGCTTCTATATGCACGTAGATACTACTAGAACTAGAATATTATATTCTTAGTTTCAGTAATCAAACATGCCATTTAGACCAAGTTAATTCTGTGAGGTACTCCCTCCGGTCTCAAATTCTTGTCTCTAGTTTGTTCAAATATGAGTGTATCTATTCTTAAAAAATTGTCTAGATACATGTAATATTTTGACAATAATTTAGGATCGGAGTGAGTATCTTTTTTGTTGTGCTCACTTTGTGTTTTTACAGTTAATTATTCTCAGATTTTTTTTAGGAGGCACGTGAGCTGACCCACAGTTTTTATGAAAAGATATAGCCCCTTTTACCGAGAGTTTTTTTTTCATTTTTCCTGTAAGCACAAAAGCCCAGACCAAAAGCCCAGACCCACTTTGAACAATACAAAAGTCAAAAGAATCCACAAAGCCCATTCCTACAAGCCCAACAAATAGCACAGGGAACAAAAAACAACGATCAACAGGGAAACGAACAAACAAACAGCTGCGTTAACGCTCGTCGACTGAGAAATACTTATTTCTCAGTCGACTGAGCAATAGGCGCGTCCAAAAAGTTATTGCATTTGCCTGACTGCTTTTAGCGCCCTTTACATCTACTAGTTGATCACCAGGAGTGCATGTTGTGTGCATCGACGGTATGTACACATCCCGCTCCCAACCTGACAACGCTAGCTAATATCAATACATCATGATCCATTTCGAATCCAGGTGCCTCGTCGATCAATCAAATATCTGGGACGACTTGGCTATCTGTGACTGAACCCTATAAATTCCTCCTCACGGCCTCACGATCAGGACGATAAACACCAGCCGAGATCGATCGCGACCACGGAGCAAATAGGTGAAAGGAGCAAGGCAGCGTGGTGGGGGCCGGCCGGGGTGCCCTCTCGCGCCCACGCTCACTAGCTCTCTCAAACGAAAGCCAGGCCATATCTTCATGTCCGTCTGAGCTCGACGACGACGGATGCAATGGGCATATGCTCCGGCGAGGGAGCGGTATAGCAAAAGCGCGCGGCCGGAGAAGGTGTCCTTGTCAGGCATATGGCGCCATGGGAGTTGGAGGAGGGGACCTCTCTGGATTGGAACGGCCACCTGTGTGCAATGGAACTTTGCGGCCGCGAGTCAAAGTGCGTTGCTTTCGTGCACATTAAGGTGATCTTGATTGGACTTGCTTGGGACCGGACCGGGGACGGTTGCTTGCTTCGCTAGATCGACACTTTGCCTTGCCTTGCTTCATCAATCAATCGGTCTCGTCAAGTTGAAACGCCGACGCGGAACGATGTTTATCTTCTGGCGTGTTCGTTTCGCGTTCGATTAAACTGTATCCTCGCAATTCAATTTGATAGCGATTTTTTTATGTACTATGCGAAACCAATTAAGATTTCCTCTGTAGTATTAGCCGATATATGGCTCGATCGTTTGGTTAATTTACTGCCACAAATATTGCACGAATTACCCCAAATCAGAGGAAGGCTAAACTAAACATGCACCTAAGATTAGACAAAGCACGGCAACCATCCAAGCAAGCGCGATACAGATATAGCCACGGGGCCAATTAATTAACCGCACTAAGTTTGTGCTAACTCACTCGTGGCAAATCATGTTCGGGAATTCCGGTCACGTGGGGCCTCAGGGAGGGATCAGATAAATACGTTGGCATCCATTCGATCCCCCCCCTGCTATGTATGGAGTGGAGGTGGTTGGGGGCCAAGCAAGCAATTGGCATGCACAGTTGAAGGGCGCCCACTCCATGAGCGTGACCATAAGCTCCTCCTCCTCTTCCTCTTGCTGCCTCTAGATAGCAAAGCCCCTGCTCCCCGTCCAAAGAACGAGCTTGGTTACTTAATTAATGGTTGGCCGGGCGACATGGACGAGCTAATCCTCCTCTTCCTGCTCAAAATGGAAGCCTTCCACATACACCCCCGGATTTCTTTCCTTCCTTCCTTCCTGTACTAGCTAGATTGCTCCTGAATCTCCTAGCACCATACTTGATCAAGCAGGGTGTAGGTTGTTGGTAGATTGCTGGTGGTAGATAGATAGGTATACGTTTTCTGGGCAGGTGCTGTGTTGTTGTCGTAGTCGTTTGGCGCGTGTGTGCACGTAATTACGTTTGGTGGTGGATGGGCCTGATGGCCGGGATGCTACCGGGCGTCGAGAGCGCGAGGAGGCGACGGCTCCGGCCGGCGGCCGGGTCGTCGGCGGAGGCGCCGTGCGGCGGGACGCGGCGGCCGTCGTCGTTATGCTTCTACGCCGCCAGCAACGGGCATGAACACCACGCTCACCTCGGCTCAGCAGGCTTTCCTAAGGTAATTTAACAAGAACCAATGGATTGTGTCGTCCCATTTGGTCGATGCTTCTTCTTATTTTGCGTGTTGATCGATTTTGTTTGTGTTGCCTGATTTGCAGCAGAGGAACGAGGAGGCGTGGACGACGACGCTGGACAGCAACGCCCGGGAGGCCAAGGAGAGGCTGGATCAGAAGCTCAGGAGCCAGAGGGAATCTGTGGTCAAGAGGTACAGTTCTGTTTCTTTTGCGTGTCAAGGTTCAGACTTTGAATTCAGGCTTGAGAGACCCTTGTTTGTGTTTGATTAATCAAGTGCTGAGTTGATATGGCTCTGTGCATCGATCGATGCAGAGGCCAGGGGTCTTCCTCTTTTTCGAAAAAAAAAGTGCTGGGTCGATGATTGTTAGCTTGATAGGGAAACGAGATATGGACCTGCATCATTAGCAGTTCCCATTTTTTTTTTCATCCTAGTACAACGTGTCAAAATACTTTTGTGCAGGGACTTTTGCTTCACGTGGCATCGTTTGTATTCTTCAGTATAATTAGTAGTACCCCTGCTTCATCTGGAGAGGGATCGCTCTGCTCCAAGGGCCAATTTGATGCTCAATATAACCTGAATCAATGTCAAGATACTACCAGTACTTCCTTGTGTTCTCTCTGTTTCCAGTGAGATCTGTACCGAAACCTGATCAGGCTGTTGTTCATGCATTTGATTCTGCTAATCCACCTGATCAGTTTCCCAACAACTCTGAATTGAAGAAACCAAACGATGGCTTAATTTGTGATGATTGTAAACCTTTTTATTGACAATTGAGATCTCTTCTTCCCCGCAAAAAAATAAAGTAAAATAAAACGGTGGCTTAATTAATCCTCTCCTCTAACTTGCAGGCGCCACAGCACGGGAAGCCTACGGCTCCCTGCCGCGAGCACCAGCAGCGACCACCGCCCGGCGAGGGAGCCGCCGGCGGCGGCGGCGGCTAGCGCGCTCCAGCGGGAGGTGTTCTCGAAGAAAGGAGACGGCCGGCGGTTCCTCTGGGCCCGGCGGCGGCATCAGCAGCAGGAGGAGGAAGAGTGCGCGGTGTGCCTGGAGGATTTCCGCGCGGGAGACCTTCTGGCGCGCCTCCCCTGCGCGCACCGCTTCCACTGGCCCTGCGCCGTGCGGTGGGTCCGCGCCGCCTCCCGCTGCCCCGTCTGCCGCGCCGCCGTCCGCCTCGCCGCCGACCCCTCTCCCAGCTGACCCGCCGGAGCTAGGCAGGCACTCATGGCCGGCGGGCCCCCTGAGGCTGCGGCAGACACGCGCCCACAACACGCATCATGGAGTGGCAACGCCAGCGCCGGCCCGCGAACGCGCTGTGGATGCCATGTTGTGGCCGGCAAGTTGCGGTGCGCAGGAGCAGGACGTGGAACCGGGGCGTTGCTGCTGCTGATGCCGCGTACGCCGCGCTGGTGGCCGCTGTCACTCGCGCATGGAGCGTGTGAATGATGACATGATGTTTTATGTGGTTGTGACTTGTGCGCTGAGAGACATGTCCGGGATCTGCGGTGGTGGAGTCGCAGTTGGAGTCAGAGTCGGAGTCGGAGTCCTCGTGCATGGCGTCGACGGCGGCCTTGTACTCCCTCACGGCCGCCCTCTCCTGCTCCTCGACAGCGTGCATACGCTCCGAGTTGAGGAGCGCGGTCTGGTACTCCCACTCCTCCCGCGCCTCCGCCGCCTCAACTTCCGCTTGGGAAGCCTGCCTCGCAGCGACCATTTGCCGTCGGTCGGCTGCACGAGCACATTGCTCGCAAGTGTCTAGGAGCTCTAACACTTGGAGGACGTGCTGGAGCTCGACGTCGTTCTCGTCATCGTCGCTGCGGCGACGCCGGCGAGGCGAGGAAGACGGCGGCGCGCGCCCACGGCGCGATGAGGACTGGATGTCGTCCTCGTGCCGGGGCCGCTTTGGAGGCGGCGAGCAGCGCCGAAGTCTGGCCGAGCTCATTGCAGCGTCGGCCGGCACGGAGGCGAGGAGGACGGCGGCGCGCGCCCACGACGACCGGCCAAGCGCTCGGCTGGGTGGACGCGGTCCTTGCCCTTGTCGTTGGCCATTGGCGAATGATCGAGAGGCTCTAGAGAGAGCTAGGATTAATAGGAAAAGTGGGAGAGGAGGGAGCTATAGGAGCATGCTTGACTTGTGGAAGAGGGAGCTATATATATCACCCCGCACAGTTTACAATTGTGATTGCTTTGGGTTGACGCTCCGGGTTCTTCAGGAACATATCACCCCACATAGTTTTCGCACTGTGATCGCTTTGGGTTGAAGTTTTGTCTTGTCATCAATCACTTCTTAATCTTTGTATGTGTCAAATTCCAGGTCCGACACATTAGGGTACAGGTTTGGGCCACCCGCGGATACGTAAATGGGAAAAACTTCATACCCATCAGGTACAGCGTATGAGAATACATAATCGGGGGCGTTCCGGTGACGACAGGTGTCTTCCACGCGCGCGAACATTTTCTTTTGTTTTTGTTTAATTAATCAATCTCAATCTAATCCTAAAACCCTACCAAAACACAACCCAAATCGAAACCTACATTAAATGAAAATCACCAACTCATCTTCAAGAGGACATACCGTACTTCCTCCATTTCACAAAAAATGGCGCTCACGCTTTTCGAGATCGAATTTTGACCAACAATTACACAAATATATGTAGGTTATATGTTACAAATTTTATATTGTTGAAAAGGTTTTTGAAATACGAATCCAATGACATAGTTTTTGTAGCACAAAATTTTCAAATCATTAGTCTAATTGTTGGTTAAAGTAAAATTTTGAAACGCGTGTGTGCCATTCATTGTGAAAAAGAGGGAGTACTTCGGAGAGCCATGGTCCCATCTTTGCTATTGAGCTTCGTGCGCCGTCGCCGTGTCGCGTTCAAGTTGCCTTTTTTTTTGCATTTTCCCACCGCAAAGGAAGACTTTCTTCTCTTTTCCAAATGGCCAAGCGTCATCAGGTGCCAAATGGGCCTCGAACACTCGTCGGCCCACGATGCCTTCTTCTTCCTCCAGCTGCTCGACGGAGCCCGACTGGACCCAGCCCGGCAGAAGCCAGAAATCCACCGCCGGCGCTGAAGGGTGGGTGGGAGAAGGAGGAGGAGACACCGGAGTAGGAATTGGAATCGGTAGCTGGATGAGGCGGAGGCGCCGAGGCCGGCGCTGCTCCACCACCGGCCTCGGGGTGCGCGCCCTGGAGTCCCCCCTCTCTCGGCAGCTCAGACATTCTCGCCGCCACCGGCCGGCCGGTTTATTCCCTGATCCTGCTTGAGTCGTCATCTACGCGAATAGAAATCAAAAGATAGTATGGAGGAATCGATCCCCGTTTCTGCTTGCAGCTAGACTCTGTTCCAAACACCATTTTCCCCGGCGTCTAGAGCGGCACGTCGGCGTTCTTGAGGAAGAAGAAGCTCCAGTTCCCAGGAATCTTGCTGTAAGGGCAGGACTCCTTTTATAAGCTTAGCGACATATGAGAGAGAAAATCTTTTTTTCCCTGTTTGATGAACTATTCTAGTATCCTGATCCCAGGAATTTGCATTTATTCAGAGAGGATGCCCCTTCATAGCACCGTGTGTGCATTATGTGCATTGATGCTAGTGTTGACAGCAACTCTCTGCACATCACCATTAGAGTGCATTTTTCATTTGGTGATTCGGGAGACAGAAACTTCATTCAATATCTGACTGAAGAACAGCATCGTCTTCATTACATGTCCACAGGGTCCTAACTCATGTAGAGTCCATGGTGGATCGTCGACATTACAGATGCCTGCTGGTCGCGGCGCTTAGAGACTACTAGGTCGGCGTCTCCCGGAGTACCCGCCTCTCTCGGCGATCGTCACCACCATGGTTTTTGGGTTTCTTCTCGATAACAGGTTTCAAATTGGTCCCCATTTTATCAGCCTGTGTGTTCTGCATTCAGGATAATGTGCAATGCTGATCCCTTGTTTTGCTTTCAGCTGGAAGTCCGTCTAAGCGTGATGCTCGTGTCTATAGTGGCAGCTGCACGTTCTTGCAAAAGAATAAAGCTCAGGTAAGCTCAACTCAGGCTCAGCCAAGGAAATGACTAGTCTACACACATGGTATGCGACTAAAACATTACAGGCTTGATTAAATATTGTGTTGTTTGAAAATGCATTATAGTTATCTCTCTGCCTGGATAAATAATTCTGCTAGTGCTTTCATGCGTATTTAATTAGCTTGGAACATACAGCACATGCTATCATAACTTGAACTCCCTATAAGGATCACATATTACCAAACTCCCGAACAAAAACACTCCCGATCCTAAGCTAGCGTGGGACGCGAAGGCTGTCACCACCACCGGCTACCTCAAGGGCAGTGCCGGTGGCGACCCGAAGGCCGTCGCTACCCTGTTCGACCACTCCGCCATCGCCTCCAGGCCGACGACGGTGACCAAACACTCATGGCTTCATCCTCCAGTGGTTAGTTCATGTTTAATTCCGCATTCCGCATTAGTTAGGTGTTCATCTATTAGACTAACGTTTGTAACTAGTTCAGTACTATCACATCTTACACGCTCGTTCCATCACCACGCGCCGGCGTGTCCGGCCGACTCGATGGCTCGGCTGTTATGCTGCCTCGGACGCCCATGAGGAGGGGACGCCAACCGGGGCCAAGGGGATCGGCGGGATATTTGGTGGCTTTACTTTTTTAACCCTGACCGCGGGATACTCCGCCTCCTTTCCACGGGATACTCCACAGGTCCAAAGGAGTACCAATTCATGTGAGCCCTTAGATCGAAGTAAATGGATGGTTCAAAATAGTTTATGGGTACTGTAGAAGAGCTCGTTTAGTATACTAAATCTGGGACAAGTAATATGGGTCGGAGTGAGTAGTATAAGAAACAAACATGAAAAGAAAGCAATAATCCTAGTAATCTAATCTAGGGATTTGCTTATCGGCATCCAGAAGGCTTTATCCGAATCAGCCGGAGCTTCATCCAGCAGCTGCGACTCCATGCTACCATCCTTGACATTGACAATGTGCAGGATCTTGTCCCAAGGGTAGGCAATGTAGACACAGTTCTCTCGCAGTCCGTAGTCGGCGGCGGCAGAGAAGAGAGTCCCAAAGTAGAAGAGGGACAAGAGGAAGGAGCGACCACCAAGATCATCCACTTTGATCCATCGCTTGGTGGAGAAATCCATCCTGTGGATGCTGGCGCCAAGGATGGTTCTCGCTGGCATGGCGCGTAGCAGGGAAACCTTGTAGAGGTCATCGTCGTTAGATCCCACCAGGAAAACTGGGCCTTCACTGTCTGCATACTCAACTGTGATGGAACTGAAGACTGGAGCAGGGCTGAAGTCAATAACCTGCAGCTGAGACCCCAAGGGATTGAAGTAAAACCTGCCTCCACATGCAGCAATCGGGGATATCACCACTTTCTCGTGCGTTTGCAAGTCCGGCAGAGGCTGGGTTCCAATGTCGTAGTCGTATTTCTGCCACTGCTCGTCGTCGTCGCCATCTCCAGCTCCAATCCGGCAGTACCACAGGAAGGTGTTGTATGGCTCAACTAGAAGCACGATGCAGTTGGGAGCAGCAGCGGGGTCGTGGGATAGCAAGCAAGAGCAGTCTATGAGCAAATCGCCGTCTTGTTGGATCGGCAACGGCAGCGGCGGCAGGCGGATCTTGTGCGGTTGTGGGGATTCCAGAGGAAGGTGGAGATGGAGGCAGGGCACCTGATCAGGAAGTACCCGTGCGTGGCTGGGCAGATGTGCTTATTCTTCAGCTCGTCCATGTCGGCGGCGATGCGCTTCTTCCGCGGCACATCCAAGAGCACCGTGGCTGGATCCGCGCCGTGGTGGAAGGCAAGGCACGGCAGCAGGTGGCTCGACGACATCGCACCAAGTTGAGCAGCGCAACTACGGCAGCGACGTCGAGCAGGATCGATGCCGATGCGCCCCCCTTCGGGTTTTAAATACTACCACCAGTTTAGATCGAGGAGAGGATCAGAACCCTAGCGTGGAATATGGGCTCGATTTTCACGGGTTACCCGCGGGTATTTTTACCTGACCCACTCAAGGCCCGTGAAAATCGAGCCCACTCAAGGCCCGTGTATAGATTCACGCGGGAGATCCAAAATATAACGTGTATAGATTTACTATGAAGTTCCACAATACACCTCATTTTTTCTTGGTATCCGCATTCGACCAATAACTACTCACATTCATTTATTTTTAATCTAATATGAGTGGTTAAGCAACAGAAACGAGAGTTGTCTTGATACAAGTGTACAAATCTATATGAGATTTATTTTGGAACGGGGAGCATGCCTTTAGATGTGCATTGAAATTGGTGCAGATTTTTTTTTTCTAGAAAGAATAGAAGCACTTCCCTTTGTTTGATTAATCAAGTGCTGGGTCGATGATGGTTGGCTTGACCGGGAAACAATATATGGACCTGAATCATTAGCAGTTCCGTTTTTTCATACTAGCACAACGTGTCAAAATACTTTTTTTCACGTGGCATCGTTTGTATTCTTCAGTATAATTAGTAGTATGCCTGCGTCGTCTGGGGAGGGATCGCTGTGCTCCAAATGCCAATTTGATGCTCAATATAACCTGAATGAATGTCAAGCTACAACTAGTACTTCCCATGTGTTGTCTACCTGTTATTTATGCGCGCATTCGATTCAGCTAATCCACCTGATCCGTTTTCGAACAACTCCGAATCGAGGAAACCAGACGACGGCTTAATTTGTGATGATTGTAAACCTTTTGATTGATCATTAAAATCTCTGTTTCCCCGCAACAAAATAAACAAAACAGTGGCTTAATTAATCCTCTCCTCTTGCTTGCAACTTGCAGGCGCCACAGCACGGGAAGCGGCATCACAGAGTTGTCCCATCTAGGATGTTGATTTACTATATACGTAGATGAGGCACGACCCAGACACACTGCAGTGGTTGCTTGAGACCGTAGAACGATGGGTAGTACAACTTGGTCTCCATATCATAGAATGCCGCCTGCTTTCCATCCTCCGAATACCTAGGAAAGTAAATTCTGTTACCATGCCCACCTTCCGGTGACGCCACGGAGTAGGACGCCATGTAGTCCAGAAACAAGGCCGCACCACCAATCTCATGCATCTCAATCCAGACCATCATTGCCTCGTCGAGCTTGAATACTCGTGGTGGCTCATTGGCGTTGCGTACGAACACCGAAACCAGCTTCCCTCCGAGCTCAACAAGGTAGCAAAACTCTCTGCCCTCGTGGTTCTGGCTTCTCCAAGATCGTCCATGCATTGTTAGTTGGGTCAAGTGTCCCCAAGTTGCCCTTCCTACCGAGGCAATAGAACTTGTCATGGAACAAAACAGGATTATTGAATGCAACCGGGAACAACGGCTCTTGGTACTCTAGGGCATGTTTTTCGGTCCACTCGTCCTCGCTGTCCTGCCAAGTGTAGACACCGACGCGGTTGCCATCATGGTTGCTGTTGATGCCAAAGAAGACACAGTCTGGAGACGTCGGGTCTGCGTTTGACCACCACAAGCCCTTGTAGTGGTATTTCCTTTCGAAAATTGGAGCTTCCACCATCTCTCTTGTGAAGGGGTTTATAAAGACGAAGTCAACGAGATGTTGACACCGGTCGACACTGCCACCCAGCCATTTTTCGAGGATCGGAAAAAATGCTCATAGGCTTCGTCTTCGCCATCGAAGAAAAAATTCATCGTCTTCGTCTTCGCTATCGTCGGCTGGGTCGAATGCTTTAACCCGAATGGTGTACTCCTCGCCTCGGAGAGGGTCAAAGAGCTTGCACAGCTCACCTCGGCCGGAGCAGTGCATGAGCCAAGGCCAGACCTTGGCTTCCTCAAATGGACTGGACACCATGCTCCATGTCTTGCACACGGCTGGAAATCGAATACGATCCACCAAAGATAGTTTTGAGACGACCAACTCTAGCAATTCGATTGGCAGATCTTCCCATGGTGGCGTTCCAGAGGTTGCTGCTGCTTGTTCTTCATCTTCCACTGACTGGAAGCTGGATTCACAAACCTCTTTCGGCGCGATGTGGTTAGTCGGCAACAGTCTTAAATTTCTTCCACCTCCTGCAACGCTGGCGGGACTGCCCAGAATACTCTGCTCCAAGGCTCGGTAGGCTCTGGGAGGATCTTCTGGAAGCTGACGGTCATGTCGTCCAAGCAGAACTTGTAGAGCCTCTCGCAGTCGCAGCTCGACGCCACGAAATACACACAGTTACCCTGCTGCACAAAGCTGCCCCCTGCCTGGGCGACGGGCACGGAGAAGCCATGACGGCCGGAGACGAGGAACGCGCGGTCGTCGCCGATGCTATCCACGCTGCTCCACTCCCTGGACTCGAGATCCAGGCGAAACACAGCAATGGCGCTGGGGGTGCCGTCGTTTTCAAACATCCTGAACTGCTCTATGGGCACGACGAAGAGGTCCCCGCACGACTCCACAAGACAGTACCCCGTCGGCATGTCGTGTTTTCTCTTACCCCTAGGGACGACGGTGTGGATCAGCCGCGCTCGGAGCACTTCGTCGTCCGGACCGATTACGGCGAGAGTGTTTGAATCGCCGAACCAGTAAACCTGCCCTCCGTAGCTGATCAGACGGCTCGTGAGGCTAGGCATCGGCGACTGCGAGGCGAGGTCGGACCACTCTGGGTCGCCGGGGCGGCAGTGGAGCAGCCACCTGTCTAGAGATCCATCCTCTTCTGACTCGCGTGAGATGGCGACCACCACGGCGAAGTCCGGGTGCGCCGGCGAGGGCCCGAGCGAGGCGTATGTTACAATGTTTTCCAGCGGCTCGCGCAGAGGAGGCAGCGGGATCGTCTTCTTGGACGTGGAAGATGATGATGGATCGCTCGCCGGATGATCCGGAGGTGAGGCGGAGGAGGAAGCATTCGGCCGTGGACTCGTCGAGCATCAGCAGCCAGTCTCCGCCGTGGATGCAGCCTAAGCACGTTTTCCCTTGCATCTCCGGGACGGACACCCTGTGTGAGCTCCCGTCCGACGGGTCAACGAACGTCAGTTGGTCTCCGCCGCGCGTTAACGCCTGGACCAGCCATGGCCTCGTGCCGAAGCCGGACAGCAGCGCAGATTCCTCCTCTTTTGTTGCAGTCATGTTGGGTCTAACACGAAACTCCTTTTCTTTCTTTATTACGATCAGGAGATTATATATGCATCCGGGAGTAGGGGAGTTCTTGGTGCGCGCTTCCGGTCGCCGATACGGAAACGAGCTCAAAGTTCGATTTAGGATAGGACAGGCGCGTATATATAGCCATCCGGGCACCGTTGTGTTAGGAACTACAGTAAGTAATCTTGAGTCTGAGTTCTGAACGTGTCTGAGTAGTACAGTACTAGGTTTAAGTTGGTTTGTGCTGTTAGTGTTCACGTTGGTTTAGGATTTGTGTCGTGTGCAAGCAGGTCTGGCAGTGCATGCATATCGTAGCTTGTAATCAGGTTGTAAGTTGTAACGAGAGACCAGAGATTTGATTTAAAAGAAATAAAGACACGAGCTAGCCGCGTAGAGTGCGTTTTCACGTGATTGATTCTCGAAATAAGCCAACACGTTGATTCCTTTTTAGCCTTTCTTCGGTGCATCCTCTTGTTTAAATCAAGCGCGGAGATTAAAACATATGGAGCACTACCTTTTAAATTGAGAAGGGTAGTTTAGTCTTGTTAGTCCAAGACTAATCCTGAGAGTTTTGCTCAACTTATGGTTCTGCTTTGAAGGTATATATATGCATAGTTTGTTAACTTTTACAACGGGATTTTTAGGAGAAGTGTGTCTGATCAGATTTGTCGAGAAAAAAATATATATTGATCATATATAGCAGCTGCGTCTTTCATGGCGAAGCATGGATTTGGCCATTTGGGCTAAGGCTCGAGTCTGGGCCAAGAAGGTATCAAAGCCTCCGTGGAATGAAACACACCCTTTTAATTCTCATCACAATTTCTAGTAGACGGGGTAGGCGTTGATGGGGCCGCTACAAAATTTGTATTTCAAACTTGATTCGGTTTGGGGTCGGTATGTAAATTCATCGAGGAGTTTTCCTTTTTCTGAGATGATTGGCCATTGATACGGTACTAGCCGGATACGCAGGCGGGGGGCATTCCTCCTTTTCGAAAAGAGAAAAAAAGCCGGATACGCGCTACTCCGGACCGTTAACAAAACTAAAATTATTAGGGGACCCAAAACTGAAGTAATTAGGCGATATTTTCTCTTTTTTCTTGAGGCAAGCACACAAAGAGAAATTAGAACAACATCAATCCACAGCAACATGCACGCAAGTCGAAACGGTAAAAAGAAGAAACATTACTGTGAGGCTCAACCAACCAACAATAACAACAAAAAACAAAAAATGCAATGCCGAGCTCAGTATGACATCTCCATACTATTACACTTCTGATTAACAACCTCCACGCCTCAATCATGTAACCGTCCGGCGGTCTGAATCCTTTTCAGACCATCGCTAGACTTGTTATTTATCTGTGCAGACCAATCCGTCGTCAAGATTTCGATTTAGCTTGAGCATCTTGCTGCGTGTTCGTGGGCGTGGACAACGCGAAGCCAGCGGAAGTGCGGAACAGAAGGATGATGGTACGTTTGTGCTTCTCTCAGGTTTCATGGCCAGTTCCGTTCGTCGCCTCAGGCTGCCTCCGAGCCCCTTCTTCTTCGGCTTCAAGGGGATCCGCAAAAGAAAATTGTCGTAGTAAAATAAAATTGTTATATGGACCGAGCCGTAAATTCTATGTGACGACGACCAAGTCAACGTTTCCCAAACACGAGTCAAGATGCACATGTGGCGCGATCAATTCTACGTGGTAAAGAAAGACAAGTCAACAAGTCAAGTCTTTCATGCCATGGTCAAATGGTCAAATAAGTTAGAGTAGGCTAGAAAGGTGTGGGATGAGACTTTTGGTCCACCATGGACCATCCCTCACTTCCCCCTCATGGTGCACACAAAAGTTATGAATCAAAAGAGCTACTTTTACCATTTTACTCTCACTTTTAACCATGGTCTTTTGTTATGAACCCCTAGGCTATAAATATTCCCCCATGGGGGCATGTACCATTCACTCTTATTTGAATAAACTCAAGGGAAGAGAGACATAGTGCTCTCTCTAAGGTTCGCTCTCGCACGCCGATTTCGACTGAAAGTCGATCGGCCTCAAGGAAACCTTCTACGGGACTCTAGTTTCGAGATTCTGAACTAACCTTGGTTGGCACGGGCTCGAAGGAGAAGGGGTTGGGTTATAGTTCCGAGGGTATCCTAACCTCGATACTTGTAAAGATGCGTTCGGTCCAAGTACGAGACGGCCCCGACAAACCTCTCGCCAAAAGGTGTCTTGGAAAGATCCGCTCAGCCCAAGCCCTTGGCTAACAACCCCCTCGAAGCCTTTCCTAACATAGGATTAAGTCGCACCCGCAGGGTCGACCGAACCTATTCAAAAAATATTGACGTGTTAACTTGTCCAAGTATACGGCGACCTTCGCTATAAGGCCGGCGTACACGCCCTACTTTTATACCCGCACTTGTGCCATCGAGCATTGGCACCCCTTACTCTAATTGTTGTCAAGAACAACAACAGTGGCACCAACCGTGGAAAACCCTCGCCGCAATTGAAGATCTAATGGCCCCGACGAAGCCGACTTCATCAGGTCCTCAACTTGCCACGAAGTCTACACGGTTGCAAACGAAGAAAGCAAATGCCTCGGGGGTTTCCGAGAAAGAAGGAACCCTCACCAATCCGGACGTCGCCGCTAGCATGGTCGCCACGACAAAAGTCGCGGTCGCCCCTCCGCTACCAGCCATCCCGGAAGGAACCGAGGTGCTCGAAACCGTCGTAGGCGGTCCCTCGACACTCACCAACGTAGTGGCAAGGATCGACGAGCTGCCTACGGTTGCCGCCCCCGCAGGGGATACGGAACTCGGCATGCCTCGCTCGATGGGCTTCGCGCCACCTTCCCTACAACTGGTGGTGACCTTGCCCTCGGAACCTACGAGAGGAAACAATGTGGCGTCGGGAGGATCCGCGCCAGAAAACCAAGGAGTCCCGGCCTACGACCCCTCCAACCCGGGATTACCTCCACTGGCACTCGTCGCGATCGCCCAAGGAGCTCCTTGGTATCATCCTTATTGGGGGCTTCCGCCGCATGGCGCTCTCCAAGTCGCACACACTCAACATCAACCTCGCTTTGCTAGTGCCCCGCAAGCGCCCCTTGCTCCCCCCGTCGGGGTCGAACAAGGCGGCCACCGGGTACCACCTCAAGCTGCGCCTCGCAGGGAACGAGACCCCAGCGTGCATGGAAACGAGCAAGTGGCGGAATCCGGAGCCCGTGCCGGCGGCGAAAAGAATTCTCGTCGACGCTCCGACCCTCCAAGAAAACGCCGAGATCATTCTCCAAGCGACCCCTCTAGCGACGAAAGCGACGAGGGAGGACCTCGCCACCGAAGGAACCAAAAGAATCGGCCGACTTGCAACCCGCTCACGCGGGAGATCCAAGACGCACCTTTTCCGCCAAGGTTCAAGCCACCCACAATACGGCCATACGACGGGGAGTCGAATCCTTTTCAATTCTTGGATGTCTACTCCACCGCCATACGGCCGCCGGGGGAGGTCTCGTCGAGATGTGCAACCTCTTTCCGCTCGCGCTCACCGGAATGGAGCAAACTTGGTTTTATAACCTGCGGAAGAACTCCGTGCACTCATGGGAGCACCTCCAAGAGGTCTTCATCGTCAACTTTCAAGGAAACTTCAATGAACCCGTGCAGCCTCACGAGCTATACGCCGTAAAGCAAAAGCCGGAGGAATCCCTCCGAAGCTTCTTCCATCGCTTTGCAAAGGTGCGAAGCCAAATCGCCAACCCGTCGTCGACCACCGTGATCGACGCATGCATGCAAGGTCTTCTCCAAGGAGAAGTGAATCGGGCTCTAAGTCGTAACCCGCCGAAGACGACCGAGGAGCTCTATCGAATCTTGCAAGAATACGCCCAGGGCGAAGACGGGGACATCGCCAAAAAAGACGTGCCACGCGCCGCTCCTGAAGGAGCTCCCTCGTCCGACAAACCCTCTGCGCCTACTTCGTCTTCCAAGAAGAAGATGAGGTGGGGGAAAAAGGCCCCCGGCAACCAAGCCCGGAAGATCTTCGCCGTCGAAGGACAAGCACCATCCCAAAAGACGTGGTAGCCCAAGAAGCCACCTTGCCCCGCCGAGGGAGCAACTGGGAGATGCCTCATCCACAACTCGGCAAGCCACAACACCGAAGAGTGCAACACTCTCATCGCGGCTCATGAAGAGTTTCAGGCACGAATGCAAGCCTGGCGCAAGGATGAGAAGACAGCCGAGGCTCCACGCCCCGCCAACGTCCTTGTCGCTGACCCAGCACCCAAGGAGGATAACCTCCCGTTTCAAGAACCTGCACATCACGTCGGAGTGATACTCGGGGGCTCTACCACGGGACGGGGGTCAAAGCGACAACTCAAGGAGTATGCTCATGAAGTCAATGTCGTGGGAACCTTCACCCGGACACCACCACCCAAGTGGGCGAGCGTGCCAATTGCCTTCACCGAAGAAGACACCAAGAGGATACGCTTCCCACATGAAGACGCCCTCTTTGTGACGGCGATCGTCGCCAATTGTGAGCTCAAGAAAATTCTTGTGGATGGCGGAAGCTCCGCCGACATCCTATATCTGAGCACATTAAAGAAGCTGATGGAGCCACAAGGGGGATACAAGAACGGCTCGCCGCAGCCATCCCTTTATCCCCTCACCGGTTTCGTGCCGGGGAAGTCCATTCACCCGCTCGGACAAATGGAGCTCCTCACGACCTTCGGAGACGCCACAAATCATCAAACCTAGCTCGTACGGTTCGACGTGGTGGATATGGGGGCCTCCTTTAACACCATCCTCGGGAGGACGACGCTAAACCGACTTTGCGCCGTCCACCACAACTTTTTGTGCATGAAGATCCCAGGCCCGAAGGGCGTGACAACGGTCCGTGGCGAGCAATCTTCCGATAGAAAGACACTCTACCGCCACGAGACCAAGTGCGCCGAAAAGGGAGAATCATCCAAGAGTATTAACATGATTTCGAACGCGGGAGCATCCGAAACCAATCTCCAAGAGCGCTACATCCCTAAGCCCCTCCCCGAAGGAGAACTCAAGGAAGTACGCGTCTCCCAAGATGACGTCACGCGCACGGTGAAGATCGGAGCCGACCTCCCGAGTAAACTCGAGGAGGAACTCGTCGACCTGCTTCGGAAGAATTCCGACCTCTTCGCTTGGTCACCTTCCGACATGGGAGGAGTCCCGCGCGACGTCATGGAACATCGCCTCGCCGTGAGACCCGACAAAGCTCCCGTAAAGCAGAGGCTTCGGAAACTCTCCACCGAGCGAAGCGAAGTCATCAAACAAGAAATCGCCAAACTCTCCAATGCTGGTCTCATCCGAGAAGTTTGGCACCCTGAGTGGTTAGCCAATCCGGTCTTGGTAAAGAAAGCCAACGGCAAGTGGCGAATGTGTGTCGACTTCACCGACTTGAACAAAGCGTGTCCCAAGGACGACTACCCGCTCCCCGAATCGACCAACTGGTCGACTCCACGGCAGGATGCGAAAGGTTGAGCTTCTTAGACGCCTATTCAGGGTATCACGAATGTCACATGACCAAGGAAGACGAGGAAAAGACCAGTTTCATCACTGGTTTGAGAAACGCTGGCGAACCTTTCCAACGCCTCGTCAGCCTCATCTTCAAGGAACAATTGGGGAGAAACGCGGAAGTCTACGTTGACGACGCCGTCATCAAAAGTCAAATTGCGAAGACCCATCCCAGGACCTGCAAGAAACCTTCGACAACCTCCGCAAGTACGGCGTAAAGCTCAATCCGGAGAAGTGCGCATTCACAGTTCGAGGAGGGAAACTCTTGGGCTTTCTCGTCTCTCAACGAGGGATCGAGGCCAACCCGGAGAAAATCCGGGCCATCATGGAGATGGAGGCTCCTCGCTCCGTCAAAAATGTGCAACGTCTAGCAGGAAAAATGGCGGCCTTGGGACGATTCGTCGCCCGGTCAGCCGAGAAGGGTCTTCCTTTTTTCAAAGCCTTGAGAAGTCTCGACAACTTTGAGTGAACCGACAAAGCTCAAAGGGGCTTCGAAGAGCTCAAGACTTATTTGTCGACCCCTCCGCTTCTCACGAGCCCAAAGCAGGGGGAACCTTTGCTCCTGTACCTTGCCGCGACCCCGGTTGCCATAAGCGCAGCACTCGTGAAGGAGGAAGACGGCTCACAACCCCCGGTATATTACGTGAGCGAAGCCTTGGAAGGAGCAAAGGGTCGATACACCCAGATTGAGAAAATCGCATATGCCCTCCTCATGGCCTCTCGAAAACTCCGTCATTACTTCATGGGCCACAACATCATGGTGCCAACTACCTTCCCACTCAAGAAAGTCTTCGGCAATAAGGAAGCTATCGGAAGAATCGCCAAATGGGCAACGGAATTGGCCCCTTTCTCGCTAGAACTCACGGCAAGAACGGACATAAAATTCCAAGTCCTGGCTGACTTTGTGGCCGAGCGGCATGCTCCACTAACCCCGTCCGAAGAAATCGCATCCAAAATCGAGCCCCCCAAACCACATTGGATAATGAGGTTCGATGGCTCCAAGCGCCTCAACGGCGCCGGGGCCGGAGTCATAGTCATCAGCCCCGAAGGCAAGATCTTGAAATACACCGCTCATCTTGACTTCAACGCCACCAACAATATGCCGAAATATGAGGCGCTACTTCTCGGGCTTCGACTGGCCAAGGCCATGGGAGTCCGATGCCTTCTCATCCAAGGAGACTCCCAACTGGTGATAAACCAAATGGACAAGTCATATCAATGCCTTGATGAAAGGATGAAGAAATATATCGAAGAAGTTCGCAAGATGGAACGGTATTTCCTAGGTATGGAGGCGTGACGCATTCTGCGAGGAGAAAATCACCTGGCCGACAGGTTAGCCCGAACGGCCGGTTCCAAAGAACCGCTGCCACCCGGTGCATTCTTCGAAGTAATTCGTGCCCCATCCATAAAGGAAGAAGCCGACGCCCTTGACGAAGCTTCAAAGACTAGCATGGTCATCGACGCTCCACCCTCTTGAATGACACCGATTATCCGCGCCTTGAAAGGCGAAGTGGACGAAGAAGCAGAAGGCCCGAGCGCCAAAACTCTGCTCGCAAAAGCCAAGATGTACGTCCTCCTCGACGGCATCCTATACAAGAAAGGAGCTGCCGCATTGCTTAAGTGCATAACTCCTGACCAGGGAGCCGAGCTCCTCCTGAAAATCCATTCAGGAATATGCGGCCACCATCTTGCGCCAAGAGCCACCGTGGCAAAAGCCTTACGTTAGGGATTCTATTGGCCCACCATGGTGCAAGACGCAATCACCATATTGCGGAAATGCGAAGCTTGCCAGAAAATGGCTATGTCAATCCATGCGCCCGTGACTTTCCTGAAGAATATTCCGATAACATGGCCATTTGCACGCCGGGGAATGGACCTTCTCGGGACTTTCCCCGCATGCAACAGGGGCTGCAAATACCTCGTGGTGACGATTGATTACTTCTCCAAATGGATAGAAGCAGCGCCGCTCGGCAAGATCACGTCACAGGCCGTTCAACATTTTTTCTGGGAAACATCATATGCCGATATGGCGTCCCGCGAGAGCTAACCGTGGACAATGGCAAACAGTTCGACTGTGCGGAATTCATCAAATTCTGCGAATGCCTTGAGATCAAGCTGCACTTCGCATCCGTAGCTTACCCCAAGAGCAATGGCTCATGCGAAAGGGCAAATGGACTAATCCTCCAAGGACTCCGCCGAAGAGTAGAGCACACGGTTAGCAAAGTAAGGGGAGCATGGGGAGATGAACTCGCTAGCGTGGTTTGGGGCATACACACCTCTGTAAGCCGTTCCACGGGCCGAACACCATTCTCTTTGGTGTATGTAGCCGAAGCAGTTCTTCCCGTCGGGCCGAGTTCCGCTCACCTCGGGTTGAAAGGCTCCAAGAAGCCACCCCAATTGCCTTCATCGAAGATGAAGAGCATCACAAGACGGCTATCGATCTTGTGGAAGAAGCTCATGACAAAGCCCTCATGAGGCACGCCGTCTACGAGCAAAGCGCTGCATGCTTCTACAACACAAGAGTGCGGGAACGAGCCTTCTCCCAAGGAGATCTCGTGCTGAAAAAGAACGTCAACCCAAAGCTCCAGCGCAAACTCGACCCTAAACAGGAAGGACCATACCGCATCACCGTAGTATTGGGAAATGGTGCATACCACCTCGAGAATATGAAAGGGAAAAATCTTGTCGGCCTGGAACGGCGACAAGCTCCGGCGTTTCTACGCCTAAGGAGGACCTTCAAGGGCAATCCTTGCCGCTCCCGAAAAAAGACTATCAGCGCCCAACCGGCCGTTTCCCTACGAAACTACGAGGGATCGTAAGTGCCAACAAGACCGCGTTTACGTAAGGCTTGTAAGCGCCCATCAGGCCATACCTTAAGACAAGGAAGCAAGGATCAATAAAACAAGTCCTTGAGGAAAAATTAAGAGTGACACGAGACACTCACATGACTCATCGTCGTAAAAAGAGCCGCTGCCCCTGTGCCGCGCACTGAGGAACGCGGAAAGGCCTCCGTGGGCCCAAGCATCCTCTAAAGAATGTCCACGGACATAGGTCGCTACTAGCGACTTGTTCCTTGGTGGATCTTAGCGTGCCTCGAGGCCATCCGCCAAGTAGAACCAAGTCCCTCGAGGGCCGGAAGCTCCTTAAAACGCATTTAAAGAGAACCGTAAATAAGCGAGTTATGCATGAGCAGGCTCAAGGCAACGCACGAAGCGTCGAGCCTGAGCACGAAGAGGAGCACCCTGGTCCGCCAGAAACTTCTTCGCCCCGTGAGACATCTCACCCTCAAGCCCACTCATCCCGGCACCGTCGTCCAGGACTGTCGCAACCGCCGACGAAACAAGTCGGGCACCCGTACTCAGGAGGCACTTCTTCACGGTAGACTTAATGAGCTCCACCTAGGAAGTAAGCACCCTGCTCGCCTGGTCTCCGCGGCCGCGAGCTCCGCCGAAACGCGAGAAAGCTCGGCCTCCACGGCCACCACCAAGTCCTCCTCAACTCGACGGGTCCTCGTAATCTCGTCCCTCTGGCGCTCCTCAGCAAGTCGAGCCCTAGTCTCCGCGGCCGCGAGCTCCGCCGAAACGCGAGAAAGCTCGGCCTCCATGGCCTCGCGCCGCACCCTCTCCGAAGCCAACTCGCTCAAAGAAAGGGTAGACTTGGACATCTCCACGTCCAAAGCAGCGGAAAGCACCCCCACCTGAGTCTTAAGGGCAGGAAGGGCGCCCACGGCCTTGACCAAACCCCTCACCTACAAAGAAGAGGGAGTTAGCACAAAAGCTAACCCAAAGAACCAAGGGAGGTACGTCACGGATGCTCACCAGCTCCAGTGTCACGAAAGGGTCTCTCGGTCCATCCACGGTCGATGGAAGCACTCCATCCCTCGCTTGAGTCGGGGGCTCGCCCTCAAGAACCCCGGGCTCCGCAGCCCTCGCACCTAAAAACAAACCAAGGAGATCATGTCAAAATCATTCGGAAAAGGAATGACGTGACCAAAAGAGAAGGGCACTCACCCGAGGTAGGAGCATTCTCCTCGGGACGCTCGCGACCAATGGAGAACACCTGGACGCCCGCACCGCTGGCTCCGGTCGACAACTCCACCACTGAGTCGCTCCGAAGCCGAAGCCCTGTCTCGCAAGTGAAAGCCTCAACCTCGTGACTTGAAGGAGGAAGAACTTGCTCAAGTCCAATCTTCCCCTTCATGTGCAGGTCCAAGGTCATCCTCAGGGGGGACCTCGACTCGCCCACGACAGGATCCGCCGAATCCGCCGGGCCGTAGTCAAGAGAAGGAGAAGGAGTCGGGGGAGCCTTCCTCTTGCATCCACTCGACGAACGAGGTATCTTGGGAACCGGCACGACAGGCACCGCCAAGCCCAGCACCGCCGTTCCCGCGTTCGCCTTCCCGCAAGAGTCCCGCAACTTGGACCCCACCGCCAACATCGACGGTGTGGCCAAGTGGGAGTAGCGATCGTCCACTCGGAGAAGACGACCAAGCTTCGGGTCCTGTCGCACCGGCACCATCTTCCCGAAGCACCTCGTGATGATGTTGTGGAATCCACCCTCGCTGATCTTGGTCTCGTAGTTGCGGTGCTCCGGTCCGCCGTATGGACCTATCAGCTGCGCGGCCCACAACGCCGCCCTCTCCTCGGAAAACGTCGCTGAAAAAAAGACAAGCCAAAATTGTTAAGTACCTTCACAAGGGAAAACAAGCAAAGCACGAAGGGGAGAGGGGCGCCACTCACGTGCGGTGACAAGCTGTGGAGGACGGAAAGATCGAGGGATCCCAATCTCGGACCTCGGACGGCTCCTCATCATGAAGCGTCCCACCATCACCATCTCCTCCATGAGGTCACGAAAGCTCCTCTCGGCGGACACCTCCTTGATCTTGGCCCCTTTCCAGAAGTCGACTGATCGAGGATCGCCGGGGTGAGACACCTCCCTAAGACCACCGGCCCCAGAGTGCCGAGGAAGATCACCCGTGTGCCGAAGACGGGTCTTCGAAGCCCGAAGAAGAAACCACTGGGACTCCCACTTGACGAACAACTTCTCCGCACTCTTCCCCGGCATGAGCAGGAAGTCGTCCCCAAAGCCGGAACGAAGCCTCAGGTTCACCTAACCAAAGACGCTCAGAGCAAAGCCGTCCGGAGTGAGCAGCTCCCTCACCTCCACGGTAAAGCAGAAGAGCAGAAGCTTCATCGAAGCCTTCTCGTGAAGCGCCGTCTCACACAGCCACCTGAAAACGTTCAACCTCACGATCGTCGACGGGTGAAGCTGGGCCAACTCGATGCCGTATGTCTCTGGGAACTCTAGCAAGAAGGGGTGAATAGGCACACACAGGCCGGCGTGGAACCAAGCCGAGAATGCCACGATGCATCCCGGACGACGCCACTGGTCGAGCCTCACCTCCTCGCCATCGGGCAGGATACCGTCCCCCTTGGGGAAGTATCCCGCCTCCTCCAGCTGGGCAAGATCCTCGGGAGAAGGTGGTCGTGTGCCCAACCTCCGCCGTCCACCGGCGCTGTCGGAACCAAGGGAGGGCCACCACGAGGGCTGAAAGAGACCTTCTTCTTCCGCGACGGTTGGTTCGCTGCAAGCTGCGCCGCGAAAGACCCCCTCGGCGGCTCACCAACCGGACGCTTGACGTCGGGTCCTGCCATCTCACCTGCAAAAAAAGATCCGCCAAGAATTAGCCAAATAAGGTCATGTTCCGAAAAGAATCGGCAGAAGAAGGAAAACTACGGGCCTGGAGCCAAAGCCCCCGTCCCGCGCCGCAAAAACAAAAAAGAAGAGGCCGCAGCTCCACGGGCTGCAGGCCCACTCGCTCATCGGCCCACCCGCGTAAAAAAACAAAAGGACGATAGGGCGGGCTGCCGCCGCGCCCTCCGGGCGTTCGACAGAATGCCCGCGCGCCTGCGTCCCTGCCCTCGTCCGCGCGGACGCCTCGCTATGCCTACACTCACGCCCGCTCTCGCGCGCCGCAACCCGCTGCACCAAGACCTTGCCCACGCCGCGCGCCGTCTAGCAGCACCACGTCCGCGCGCGCCTCGCCGCGCCCGCTCTGGCAAGAGCGCGGCTAAGCGGCTGACAAGCAGGGCAGCATAGGACGCAGGATCGATGGCGAGGCCGGCCAGGAAACCTTTTGCGCTCTCGTGGAGCAAGGAGAGGCCGAATAACTCTCCGGCTTTAGTATTTGTATCTATCTTATATGTATATGAGCCAGCCAAGAACGGAGCGATGAATAATACCAATTGATTGGCTTTGGATGCACATGTTCCGGGGAATAAAACTGGATCTAGAATTTACGCATATGTACATGATATCAAACATGAGGGGAAAGGCTACAAAAGATATATACAAGTCTTGGTTATATTTTGGGAACTTGACATGAATCAACGCATGGTGTCACAGGTTTGACCAGTATATCAGGACAAGGGTACGGGGGGCTCTCTGGAAGTCTGGATGACAGGATCGGCTAATGCCTGACCAAACAGCTTCAGCAACGGCAACACTGCAGGAGGGAATTTAGGTGCTATGCTCTTCAACAGGGCACCTTCAGGACGGGTCCCCCAGTGTGCTAAGGTCTTCAAGAGGTGCCACCTTCGCAGACGTCCCCACGGCACAACGGGCACACCCTGCAGCATTGTATCGGCAAAACTTCAGTAGGGCATGGGGCTAGGCAACAGGGCCTGGATTTATGGGTGATCGAATCAAATTGCCATTTTGCATCAGGAGGGGGCCTATTTTTACCTGTGTATTTCTTTGAGCCACTTGTCAACACACTGCAAGTGGAACTCGTGCTTACACGGGAGACTTCTTATCTGATCTCCATCCTCGTATTCAGTCAAGCAGATATGGCACCTGAAGATACAGAAGCATAAGGATAACATTTCAGCATTCTAGAAAAGACCAATGAGAAGAGACTGGGCAGGAAAACCGGGTCAGCAGAATTTCAATTGTTGCAATCTTCCAATACCACAACATAATTCAGAGTATTTGATAAGATGACATGTAAAAAACCACCATTCTCAATTCCTGAGTGCAAGACATAAGGCAAAGTCGAAGAAAAAAAGGAGAGCAACAAGCATTTTCCTGAGCTTGAGCAGTAAAACTGACATAAGCCGACCACAGAATTCAGGGTCTATAGATGCAGTTTATAAACTTCTACTCACCTATCACAACATTGTAAACCCCCTTTACCAGGCGCTAAAACCAATTTGTGCAAAGTCTGCAAATTGTGTCTAGTAACAGTAATAAGAACAACTAAATATGGCTAATTAAACTTCAGTGATTTTAACACCTAGCTTGGTATGATAGGTATAATGTCCAGAAAACTATTGGTATTATCCAGAAGATGCTTACTTCGATGCCCACACTGAGCAGCTAAAATTACATGATTCTTAGTTAGTGTCTCAAAGGATGTTTTGCATGGATTATCGTAGGTGCAAGATAACTGATAGTCAGGCAGTTTTGTTCAAGCATCTATTAGAAATATACCAATATCAGATCAAATAGAACTGTTTCCTAGGTAAATTAGAGAGATTAAAATTACAAGAAGCTCACTGTTCCAAATCAGCACTGCATTGGGCTGTCTCAAGCTTTTTGTAGCTCTTACATGGTAATGAATTGACCACAGACTCTGGAGCTTGAACAGAGACCATGGACAGTGAAAGTGATGCGGGCTGCCGATGAATTTCATCCAATACCTGAAAAGAATTGCGCAGACAAGCATACTAAGTAACAGAAGATATATCTTATACAAAAGCAATAAGGAGCAGTAAAGTTCACATAATCGCATCATCCAAATATTGCAATCCTAGTTTAGACAATGGGTGCAAAATTAACTTTTGGTTACAATTTACACCCCTCTACTTAATTTGCAGTTTCAAATAAGCCTGAACTATCCAATTTCATATTTCTAATTTACACCCCTCTACTTGATCTCATAAGTTCACTAATCCTAATCCTCATACAGATACAGCCATGTAACAATCCCTTCAATACTCCTTCATTGTGCTACTTAAACAAGTTGACACAACTTCAATACAATTACTAAAATAGTAAATACTAGAAATCCAATCCAATTTAGTGCTTTGAAATTTCAATGTGAATATGCTGAAGTCTGGAAGAACAGTAGATGGCAATCACATATCATTGTCAAAAGTCAAAAGTACAACAGCAGAGCAGCTAATAAATTTTCTTTATACCATATATATTCAGTTGGATCAATTAGTTCTTTAGTCTTCTACTACGAACACAACTAGAATACTGATGATAATCCAATGAATCATACTTGATAGAAATTAATTTTACAAGGAGAATGCTAAAGAGTTTTCAGTTTTGACAAAGGGTCCATCTAAAACAGATGAAGGGATAGAGCAACCTCAAACAATGCCTCCGTTAACATGACAATTCTTGATATACTTGCTCGGGCACTAGATTCTTCAGCGACCAAGAAAGAATCACAGGTGCATCTGCCAATTTGGTGAATCCCCAAAGGACAAGCAGCAGTACTTTGTCCATTGCCATTATCGAAAATAGCACGACGATGCTCCCTAATCTGTAATACAAGAACAACACCAACTTGAGGACATGTGTGCATGGGATCCAGAAACAAACAATTAAGACCGTAAAAGCAATGCTACTGAGTCTAAGAACCGAGTTAAGAACACATCAGGCATAAAAGAAATGCATAGATGACACCGGACATGCAGACATAGGAAATATGTTTAGTTCACAGAATTCTGAATATGCTGAAAGCAAAACAATAGAAAAGCAGCAATGATTAAGGTACATGTTTTAGTTTGGATACTAGTACCAACCTACATCAATAATGAAAACATGTTTTGTATATAGTGATACCAACAACATTATCCTAAATATGGAACTGTGATATATCAAAAAGTAGGCAAAGGTGCAGAGCTTCAATGGTTACCCTGGATCTTGAATACTGGTTTAATCTGATTGATCCATGGCGTCTGCGATGAAAGTACCGTGCCTCCTCAACCTCATCTCCGAAAAGGTCATCACCAAGGTCTAGCCATCTAGTGTAAAATCCCAGATCATCACTGTCTGAATCTAGATAGCCTCTAGAACCACGTCTCGAAAATGAATCCCATAGAACCCTTCTATGATTCCTTCTTGTTTCACTGCTACTGGAATCTCTAGAGCGTCCTGGGCCATCATTTGAGAAAATGCTAATCATGTCATCATGCAATGTACTTCCATCAATCTGACCATGTGACCCACTGGGTATGGGAATATCTGCTCTGCTAGGAGTTGCATCTGGAATTGATTCTCCAATGATGGATGATGCAGTTGAAGTAGCAGGCAACACAGGTGCTAAGCTAGATTGAGAAATATCTGATCTTTCACTCGACAAAACAGCTGCGGATGAAGTCCTGTGGAGAGTTATCTCTCCGTCTTCCAAGTCAGACATGATCCTCTCAGATGTCATCAGCGAGGAATGGAAATCAGATTGAGACATGGAGCCACCAACTTCTGTAATGCAAACTGCGTTGATATGAACATTATGAGGGGCATGTTCTACAAGCTCTCTAGATGTTCTCTCAGCATTGCTACCTTCATCACTGAAATTCCCTCTAATCATGGCATCTTTTCCCGATGAACTCTCAAGACCACTTGTTTCAGATTTTTGAATTCCTGGCTCACCTTCCTTGTTGTCATGGCACTCTAAAGAATTGAATCTGAGATGGTGACTTATGGTGCTTGAAGACGGATGCACTCTTTGATCTGGCTCACTGGAGATGCGAAGATCCTTAGCAGCCATAGAAGCCCGGAAATCAAGCCTAGACACTGCTCGCTCAACTTGCCGAGATTCTACCTGTGGAAAACACCTTCCTGGCATCAGTTAACAACCTAGATAACAACACAGAAGGAAAATAAAGCAACCTTGTCCACTGAAATGATGAAACCATGGCCCATCAGCATACAGAATGATGCAATATCCCAAATTTACTTCAACTTATCACTCATGAGACTGAACCCTTTTAATGTGGAATGATTGATTCTGCTAGCTCTGCACTCTTCATTGATGTGCATTATGAGGGTTCCAAATAGGCTAGCAGATTAAGATGCAGCTAGTTATTCACGTTTGCATGACACGAAAATGTAAGGAATGTAAGGAAGGATGGTAAGTGTTCATTCAATTAGTCAACTCCTCAACCATACTTATCATGATTGAACAAGCAGTAGTTCAAAACATGGCCATTAAAAGCTCCAAAAGCACGTCTACTTTCCATACCACACTAGACTTTCTCCCAGCAAAATCACCATCCCCAATCCCACAACCCAGCGCCGGGAACCACCAACCAACCAATCCCTGGAGACAAATCCACGCCTCGGCAGACCCAAGGAAAGCCAACTCGAGCGCCCAAACCCAATCGCGTTCGCCCCTCGGTGCATCAACTCAACCCAAGCGACGACGCCGGTGCCAGGAGTGACCGACTAGTGACTACCTGGTGAGAGCGCGACGAGGAAGCCGAGGCGGCCGCGACGAGCGCCCCGCCGTCGCCGGCCGCGTCCGCCGCGGAGGAAGATCCCCCGCAGAAGCACCCGGCGACGCCGAGGCCGATCCGCCGCCGGCCGCGCGACTGCGAGTCGGCGCGGCTGCTTCCGGCGCCCATCTCGCCCGCGCGCGCCTGGATTCCGCGCTCTCGCCGATTTGTCCGAGTGCGGGGGAGGGGGAGGAACTCGCTTGGGTAGTGTCGCGGATGCAGGGGGTCTGTGCCTGGCTGTGTCCCTTTTACATTTGCACACGCTTTATAAATTGCTTTCGCTCGAAATTATGCGAGCGGCACTTAGTTGCTGGATTTATCTCTTCCTCAAAACCATTGACTTTTTGCATTGGAGTCAAGGACGAAAAGTGGTGTATCTAATCGTGAAGGAATGTGTAAAATGCAGATTTTTTTTTTCTTGCGAGTCTGGTGTTAATTGTCAGCTGCCGTGTACACAACCTAATACTCCATATCTTGCAAAAAAGAAAACCTAATACTTCCTCCGTCCAACAAAGAATGTCTCAAATTTGACCAAATTTGAATGCATCTATACACTATCATATCTAGATACATTCAAATTTTGATAAACTTAAGACATTTTTTATTGGACCGAGGAAGTACTCCATCGTGGCCTCCTTTCAAAACATGACATTTTTCCTATAAAAACACGAACAAGGAGACTTTAAATTGTTTGATTGTTTGCCTCAGTGTAATAAAATCACTCTTCGACGAAGTACCGCAGATGTATCCGTTCTTTACGTGTTTTCTTGTTTATGTTAAAGGGAAGATGCTGGACACGCCCCTATCGGCAATCATGACCATGCTGGACACCTACTCCCTCCATCTGCAAAAGACCGTTCGTTTGGCTCCGTCGCTTTTCCGCAAAAGACCGTTCGTCTGTGGTTTGGCGATGCAATTTTTCATTCACCCCCCCACCCGGTCTATGCCTCGTTTTGAGCTAAGCCCAACCCCAAATCCCCATAGTCTCCCCCAACTTCCTTCCTTCTCAATCCAATTGCAGATTCCCATCGCCCCAGCTTCCAATTGAAGCCCGTTGCCGTCTTCCCGGAGTAATGGCGGCGGTCCTTATAAGCTGCCGGAGAGCCCCTCATGCATCCCACGGAGTCAGCCATGGCGGGCGGAGGAGCGGGCAGAGGTGCCGGCCAGTTCGCTAGGGCCTCGCGGCGGCCGGCGGAGCGGCACGAGCGGCCGCGGATCCGGAGGCCCCCGTCCGTGCTCGTGCTTTCAGGCCTCATCCGCATGCGTTCCCGCCACGGAGGATCTTTCGGCGGAGGCAACGCGGGGCCAAGCTCGTAGACCTAGATGAAGACGAGGGTGGCGATGGCGATGCAGTAACCGGCGATGGTGGCGGCGGTGCTGTTGTTCTTGTGCATGCCAGCATGTGGACCCTACCAACATGCATTTTCGCAGTGGACCCCACCATCCTCGGCCACATCCACGTCGATCTCATGCTCTTCACGCGTCTTTAGCACGTGGCCCCTGCCAGCACTCATGTCCATGGTGGACTCCAGGACCGCATCCACCCCGGTCTATTGTGTTTCACGCGTCTTAGCATTTCGGCATGTACTAGTATGGGTGTTCGTAGTGGACCCTGCCACTCACGAGTGCATTCACCCGCAATCTCCATATCCCTTTGTGGTCGCCTTACCCCTCCCATCTTCCCTTTAACATAAACAAGAAAGCAAGAGATGGAGGCGACAACAACCGTCCACCGAAGCAGAGTCAGAATCCCGATGGCCGGGCATGGCTACGAAAGCGATGAGGTGACAAAAGGTTATAGTTTGGCCCCTCTGGACAATATTAGGGGGTAGAGTTTAGCCGGTGGCAAGGAAAACCCCCTCTTTCCTGAGATTGGAGGGATGGTCAGGGCGGCGGCGGACCAGACGGTGCTGATGGTTATATTACAAGAGAAAAAAATACTCCAGCCACACATAAAAATAGGGATGAAACCGGATCGGATTTAGTCAGATAGTGCTTGTATATCATATTCCATTCAGTATTTTTTATTGGATTCAAAAATGGTACGAATGTGGGCTGAATCAGATAGGGTATGGTAGCGAAGCGGTGCCGACCAGAAACGGATAATGATGTGGCGGGTGATCAAGTTTCAAAAATTCAAATCCTTTCGAGGCTACACTCAGAGTAGACGTACGGTAAATCTCTCGAGCCACGTGGTACCGTACTGAGAGTCTTGTACAAGGAGTGGCAAATCATTGTTTTGACTTTCGACAACCATTGCCTAGCATGTATACCTACGCTCGGCCACATTGCACCCTCACCGTTCTTTGCGTGCAAGCAAGCAGATGGACACATCGATCCGTGTACCATAGATACATGATTCAATGATACACACACATACGGCCAATCGAACTGAAAGCTCCATTCCCCAGCTAATGCTGGCCATATATACCACACCAAATTAAGTTCACGCGCTCGCTCGCTCCCGCCGTTTATTCGAACGGCCTGCCTCCTGCCCGCTGGCTGATCTGATCGCCCAACGGCAACCTGCTGTGGTACCATGCATCCATCCATCGTTTCGTTCGGTGCACCTTCCATTTTGGCGCGTCCCGGCGGCCGCCTCAACGTAGGCTAGGCTGGCACGATAGCAGTGGGTCCTCTCAGGTTATGGTTACGGTTACCGGTTTTGGTGGTCAGTTGCTTGCACCAGAAAGGCGATGTGTAAGACTGCAAGTGTAACTAGTGCTGGACCAACGTGTGCTCGGGTTACAGTCTCTATCAGTTTTCAGTTCCACCACGTATTATTGATTCCGACGATGTGAGAAGACGACTTAGACGAGCTAGCCTTATCCGTTTCGCGCATATATAGAGAGGGAGAGAGCGAGAGAATGTGCTGTGTTCTTCTAGCCGCAGTACGATATGAGGAATCAATGATACTACTCCGTATATATGGTATTGGAACTCAGTTCAGAATTCAGGGATCGATCGATCGAGGATACCATTCGTTCCATAATTCTTGTCAAAATATTATATGTATGTATCTATACATTTTTTAGGAATAGATATATCCATTTTTGGACAATTTTAAGACAAAAATTATGAGACGGAAAAAGTAATTGCAAATGTTTCCTTGTCTCTGAAATCTCTAACCGAGTACCAATACCAAAGCATATGCCTATAAAACATCTGATAATATCCAAACCAAAAGTATTCTTTAAAGGAAAGACACTCACAACCAAATTGACAGGATAACCAACAAGATCTTATTGGCTATTTAATACCACAATGGAATTGATTTATAGAACACAAATTAGCTTCAAGGTTCAGAGGGAATGCATGCATCTGGGTGATGGTTCGGTACGCTTGACCCATCAGGGGTGCTCGGCTGCTTCGTGCCGGCCGGATGTCTGCTAGTGGCGCGTGCAGACACTGACCGGTCCAGGCCGGTTTTAATTCCATCACTTTATCTTTATCTGTTCATACGAGAATAAAAGGACCGAATCAAATCATTGCCAAAAATATACTTTTTCTTGTATGTTTAGGACTTAGTTGCAATAGTGCTTTTATATTAGCTCTGCGCGATTACAGTGCTGCATGCTGAATAAAACTCGAGGAGACATTGGCTTGATTAAACTCGTGAGCCAAGGAGGCAACTGTAATCTAAGCAATACTCGTAGTTCCTTACTCTTGATTTATTTCATTAAGGCATTAACTAGTCAGAGGGAATGTTGCATCTTGGATTGCCGATGCCAGGAATAACGAACTTCGCAATCAATCTGGTAAGAACCATTGGTGGGCCGTATGTATTCTTGATGCAGATGTTTTGGCCTTTTGAAGTCCATATATTATATGTTGGTCCAACCCAGTAGCGTAGCGGCCCAGTTCCATTACGACTCCAGCAAGCTGGCAGAGTTAATTCCATCGGTCAGTACTTCACCTTCACTAGTACTGCTAGTGATGTTCCGCATCACGAAGGTGCAAGTCGATTGAGGTTCACTAAAATGTGATGGTAAAAAGTAAAAAACGTCGTTGCTCAGAGTCCCGGTCGATGCACTAACAATGTTGCTACGACCAGGAAGTAAACGTGCGACGACCTTGCACGCACTGCATCTGCACGCATCGTCTACTCAGAGCTCTTCTCTGTTACCCTGAAGTGGATTTGGGCCGTCCGTTTCCGTTGATCCGAATTTCCAGATAGATCTATACTGTTCTCACAAGATTAGCAGTATACTGTACCGTTGGGTCAAATTGAGCAGTACAAGGGTAATTTCGGAACTCCAGCACGGCCCAAACGGTGATTACGGGCCGACCCTTATCATTTCCTCTCCCACCCCGTCGTCCTCGCTCCCTTCCCCGATTGAACGCCGCCTCCTCTCCTCCGATCCCACACCGCCGCCGCGCCCTCCCGTCTCTGGCTCCGACGACACGCCGGCAAGCACCCCCACCACCAAGGCTGCCACCTCTCCCCCCTCCCCGTTCCGAAGTCCGTCAAGGCGCCCGGCGCCGCGCCTCCGGTCCCCTGTTGCAGAGGCCCCAAGGACCAGGGGCTGCGCTGTCCAAGGCAACGGCGTGCAGCTGCAACTCGCGGTGGCGGTTGCGGTGCCAGTGGCGCTCGTGGCGATGGGCAGCGTGTCTCGGCAAGCAGCGGCAGCGGCTCGCGGCCTCGACGGGGCCCTTACCTGCGGCGAGGCACGATGGCGGCAACAGGGCAATGGTGGCCGCCACGGTCAGGTGCCGAACCTCGTATGTGAGTTCTGAAGCTTTTCTTATGCAGTTTCTTTCGCATTTTCCTGTAGCCATATGCTTCGCTAGTTCTATCCTTGTCAAACGACTAGTCATGCAAAGCTTGTTTTCAGTACAGAGTTACGGGGTATTTTCAGATGAAACCAAAAACATAAAAAAAATGCACACATGCCACAATGTTCTTGCCATGAGTCTGCAGCCCGCACAAGATATTACACCGACAATAACACACGCCGATGCTCGCTACAATGCAACATGCCTATGGCAATTAATAGTTTCTACTGTAAATAATATTGTATTCGTATACTAAAATTTAAAATTTCCCTTGTTATTGATTGTCACTAATTATCACATTTCGGATGTTATTAATGTTTGCAGGGTTGTAGTTTATCGATCATGGATGACCTTCTTAACAACTACGCAGAGGAGATGGTCAATTATTGCACAATGGCTTCAAACAGTAGTTTCCTCGAAATGTTGGCTTCCACTGTCGATCTTCTGAAAGAGAAGGAACTACTGTACCAATTTCATAATTAGAGAAGCAACTTGACCCTCTAGCTTGTCACGCAAAGGTTGACGAGAAGAGGTGTAAATGTAGGACATATGCAACACTTTTCTCGCTCATGTTAATCATGTATGTTGCTAGAGTATTAATCCTCATTGTGTAAATTTCATCTGTTCAAAATCTCCAACCTTCATTCATTGTGCTATCCAAGTTTCTCATCATTCACTGTGTTGTCCAAGTTTTACTGGGATTTACTTGCATGCAAAAGAAAAGGTGTGCTTAATATGGCATGGCATCAGACAATTCAATACTTGAGGGAATTTTTATCATATAAGCCAACAAACGACAAATCTATACTTTACATGTGATTCAGACTGACTTTAAGTATGAAGAACATCACAGTTTTGGTCTGAAGAACATAAAACGACAGAATTTAGGCCATGCTGCATACATACAGTTTGCTAAACCATACAGTTGGCAAACATCAAATGCAGCCATGTACATTAAGATAAACACTCATCTTCATCTCACTTCATCGAATAGGTAAACCATACGGTTGGGAACAGTTCACCAGGTGCCCAATTGTTTCAGTTCATTACAAGATGCACAAACACATTGTATGACACAAACATTGAACTTCAAATGTACTGCAAAATCAATGTAGCAAGAGCACCATAACAACATCAAAAACCATGGGGAACGACATAAAAAACCATCAGGAACAAAGGAAGCCATCAGTGGTGCAACTTCCGGGTACGGAACGCCACCAAGTGTCTCTACCGCCTGACCTAATTGCTTTGCCCAAACCGCTTCTCCCTCGAACAGCGGATAGCTTCACATAAGAACCTCGATTATGCACCTTCTCTTACCTGCAATCAAATTGCTTCACATAAGAACTCGAATAAATAATTTTAAGACGCTGAGGAGAGACATAAAGCTGAAGATAGATATACAGAAACACTTGCTTATGCATTTTTTGGTTTGCTAAGGTCTCGTGAAACAGCTTCAATTTAATCACAGATACATGTCACATGATCTCAATCCAAGTATCAATCTATTTAATCACAGATGCATTCAGCTTCACCGCAAAAAATAATCAAGCCTACAGAAAATCTTTGGGCTGCCAAGATCAGCTCATTCCTTCACCATCAATAAAAAGATTTTTTTCATCAGGCCCCCCATCTCCATTAACCGACACCACAATCGGTTCTTACAACAACCCTGTTTAGAAGAAAAAAAAACTAAACATTTAACAGAAGCAACAAGGGTAAAGCCTCAAATTATAGGTTGGGCGTGCCTCAACAAAACTTGTTTCTTATTTACTGTACAACAAATTGTTTCATATCAATTCCTATTACCAAATTACACTGACCAATGCCATGCCTATTTGTATTTACTGTACAACATGTTGTTTCACATCAACACATCCATCAGAACGTCGAGTAGAGGATGTAGCTTACTGGCTGGCAACGACTTGGGCGACGACTCTGATGATGGAGACGGCCGGCGGCGGGGGGCTTGCCGGCGAGTTCGACCAGGGATCCAACCCGGTGGTGCGTGGCTTGCTGGCGAGATCGACGAGCCGCTCGGCCGGGGTAGGTCGACGAACGCCAATCCGGCGGCGCGTGGAGCAATCGGCGGCACCGGGCCGAAGTAGACGAACCCCTGTCTGGCGGCCGTGACGAGGTCTACGAGCGGCAGCGGCTGCGAGGTCGATGACCAACGGTGCGTGGGGAGTTCGGGATCGACGGGGCGACGCGAGATGGGGATAGCCACGAGAGAGAAATGGGCCTGGGCCCGTTAGGAGAAAATAACTTTTTTAGATTTTACCCTTAATGCTATTAAATGGGAAATGTCCATAATACCCATGACGAATCAACGGCGGAGATTAGTACACTGCTTCTTTGCCCTTTGCAGTACAGCGGTACCGTAAAACAGGTCTCTGCTCACGATCGAGCGGGCTTTGCGAAGGGGACAAGGAGGCGAGAGGACAGACAGCCAATGCAGTGCAGATCCCGAGGTCAACACGAGTCGAGCCGAGCCAAAATCCAGAGTCCCCGTCGAGAGTTTAAAGAATGCCACAAGCATACAGCGAGAACACAGCTCATCATCAGAAGCGAGAGGTCAGAGCTGAGCGCGCACTGTGCAGCTCTCACTCTCTGTCTCAGTGGCGGCTAGACTACTCGAGCTGTGGTCTGATCAGTGGATACTGGATAGTACATCTCGATCTGATCCGCCGCCTAGCAAGACAGCTCCATCGGGTATGCATCGCAGGAGAGCCACCACCATCTTGACGCTCGTCGTGGTCACCTTCCTCCTCGTCATCATGGATTCCGGCGAGGTCTCCGCACGTCGCCTGCTGCCGAGTCCTCCCCGTCCAGGTATTCCGAATCCTCCCGGCTTACTGTACTACCACGTACTCTCCCCTGATATGAACATGAGATGTGTGAATGGATTATGGATGGATGGACTGATGCGATTGCATTGCAGCACTGCTGCTCTTGAGTGGCGACGCCGGCGGCAGGAGCCGGCTCATGCATGAGAGGAGGAGCTGGGACTGGGAGCCTCAAATAATTGGGGAGAAGGCGGCTGCCGTGGGATCATTAACCGCGATGACGAGGCGCTTGCTGGGGCAGAGGAAGCCTGGGAGTCCTCCGTCGCCGAAGCCCCACGGCATGACGACCATGTTCAGGCCCCTGCCGCCGCCGCCACCGCCGGTCACCGAATAGAGGTGCCGTGACGGGGGCCTTTGGTTCGGGGCACGTACGAGCACGAGATGATGGTGGGCTGGGCTTCGATCGTTCCGGTTGGTCTCCTCGTGTTGTCGCGCTGGTACCTTGGGCGAACCGAAACAAGCCGTTCGCTGTGGACAAGGAAACTACTGCTCCATTTCGAAACACTGTAAAAATGAGACGCCGTGCTGCACCGTTCGATCCCTCCATGCGTGGCCACGCTCGCTATCGGTTCCAGCTTTGCACCTTTGATATGTTGTTCGAAAGAAAAAAGAACACTCTCCATACGAAGTCGTGGGGGACTTGCCACGAGTTCCTTCTTTATATCTTTGATTTGGCCACGAGTTTGTTCAAAATGTAAAGTGCATCCTGGCTGTTGTGGTTTGTGTGGAACAAGGTCTGTCACTCTGTATTCGAATCAAATGAGTAAATTACTCAGAACTGCCATGTTTGATTGATTCAACATTCTATTGTAACCACTATGATTTAATTTCCCCCAAAAGGCCACCATGTTTGTGGCATGCAGTTGCGCTCATAGCACCGATTCTTGTTAGATTGCATTTTGATAACAAAACGAACAAAGGGAGAGCCACCCATAAGGATTAAGGGCTGTGTTTGGCGATGCTTGCGTGGAAACTACCGAGGCCCATGTTCTTACCATTTCCTCTTCCATCCTCCCCCGACCCTCTCTCCCTCCTTTAGGCCCCGTTCGATTCATAAAAAATTTAAAGGATTTTTGGAGGATTTCGAATCCTCGGGATTTTTTCCTACGTGGTTCATTTGGTTCAAAGGATTACAAACCATAGGAAATTTTCCTTATAATTCATTTATACTAGGTTTTGTAGGAAAATTTTCATCCAATCCAACCTCGTTGTAAGAATCCTATGTTTTTTCCGTGCATAATCAAACATCATCTAATTCATGTAGTATTGAAAATGACATGACACTTTGACCCTGTATTTTTCATATTCCTGCGTTCTGGAAATCCTATGAATCAAAGAGGTCCTTAGCATGTCCTTGCGCTATGGTCGTTGGGCTCTTAATAGGTCAGGTGCTCTACGTCGACCGTCTTGTCGTCGCCGACCAGCGTAAGTTCATGTGACGTTTTGACTCTGGCTGTCCTAGCACTCTACCGACAGTCCTCCGGCTATCACCGTTTGGGCTCTGAATAGCATAGGTCCGTTGTGTCGACCACCTTCGTCTCTCCCCAGCGCGAGTTAGGTGTCGCCTTGGTTATGGCTATCCATGACCGAGGTTCACATCATGTTCAGACTCTCGACTCCGTCCAACAACGACCGCAAGGAAGTGTGCATGGCACCTGTCCAACATGTCCATGAAGGAGGTGTCGTCGTCACCTTACGACGATGCACCGTGCCTCCATCACTCCTCTAGGAGCTTTGTCTATAGTGGCGCAGCTCTCACACATCGCGACGGTCGGCGTCACCATGGGATGATGATACTGCCGCCTGCTGGAACACACACAAAGAATAGGCACTCCGCCAGCTTTGACGTGCCCAACGCAATCAAGGAGGGATCCGTTTCAGCGGACCAGCCATATCAGCTGCCATGTCACTTCTGACATGTGGGATCAGACAAACCGATTTTTGCAGGTCTTTTGGGGTCGGACGGTCGGTCATTATGTTGAGCAGGGGCGAGTTTGGTTTTACATTTGTCATAAAACCCGAATACCCGATTCTTCCAAAACCCGTCCGAAACGAATGCCCAGTACCGCCGACGACCTCTCCACACCTTTCTCTCACAAATTCGAACGCTCAAGACGCTTCCAGTCGACACCGCCCCCGCCGCCGTCTCTCGCCGACGTGCCACCGGAGGCACTCTCCTCGCCTTCAACGCATCGCCGCTCCCCCTTTGCGCCCCATGGTCCGTACCTACCTCTCGGCCCAAAACCCTAAACCCCCCTTCCTCTCCTCTCGCGCTACTCGTCTCACCTCCATCCCCTGCAGGACTCCTCCCCCGCCGCCGCGCTGTCCGCGCCGACGACGGCCTCCGCCCCGCCGCTCGATGACTGCCTCCGCCTCCTCCGTGGCGAGCGGGACGAGCAGAAGTTGGCTGGCCTCCTCATCGCCGCAAACGTCTGCCGCGCCGGCGACGCCGCCGCTGTCGCCGAGGTCTACCGCGCCGTCGGGCCCCGCTTCCTTCGCCGCCTCCTCAACACTGGTAAGAAGCGCTGGGAAACTCGTGCTGTTACCTCGTTGTTGGTTTCGCCCGTGGGGTGCTGCTGCCCCTCGTTCGTCATTGGGCCTGCGGTTTGTGGTGGCCGTGCAGGTGTCTAACTGGGTGTTTTTTTTGTGCGCCGCTGCAGGGTTGGGGAAAGTGGAGGGAGGGAAGGAGGAGGAGCGGGAGGCGTACCTGCGGCTCGCCGTGACTGTTCTATCTGGGCTCGCGCGCGTACCGGAGGTTGCAGCCGACGAGGGGGTCATCTCGATTGTGCCCCTCATTGCCGAGGTCGTTTCCAAATCGTAAGAAATTTCTCTCTCTGTAAATCCTGATACTTGTGTAAGTTCTTAAATACTGATGCAATTGTAGTGTGGTTGTTGAAACATTTTGGTATTTTTGTGGTCTGAAACTGTGAAGGGCTTGGACCAATTGTTTTGCCTACTTTGGATGCTTGCATTGCAAATAACATTTGCTTATGATGGCAGCCAAATCTTTGCAGGTCTGAGCTGACAATTACTGAAGAATGTTTTGAACTTCTGTCACTCATTGCAATAGCCTCCGAAGATGGGGCATACAAGTTTTGTGAGCCTGGAGTAATGGCCATGCTCTTCAGTCAAATTATCAACTTTCCAGATGGTAATTAAATTTTTCTAGGCAGTCTCTTGTTAGCCTGTTAAGTCTCCGTCCATCTTCCTTCATCTTGCTGAGCATGTTAGTGGCGGCACTTGCACCTATATTTACTTGTGCACCTGGATGTCTGATGAGTGCTTTTCGTACTCCGCTATGGATTTTTAATTTGTGGACACTGCTAAAGCGTTGCTGTTCAATAGCGGAATAATATTATCCAGAGTTAAAATGAATACTTATAGAGTTGCTTGGTTGTTTCCTTTGTAGGTTCAAGGTGCTCAGAGCTTGCCATTCATCTAATTCAATTACTTGCTCATAAACTCAGAGCAGAGAACATGAGTGTGGAGAATCTGCAAGGCATGACAAGCATGGTATGGATGATGTACCAGATTGTTTTAACTGGATCTTTCTATCTTGTCAGTATTCCCTATTGATGATTTGATCTACAATTTTTGTTGCAATTTAGGTGACTTCTCTTGCTACGTTTTTTGATGCTCTTCATACAGCAGTTAAATTTGAATCACTGCATATTCTTACCACCCTCCTTTCCCAAAAAGAATCTGTAAGAGCAACCCCACCTCCCCCCACCCCCACCCCCTGTTTTATTTGGACCATGAGGGGTTTTATTTTAACTCTGTCTTTTCTATTTGTACTGCTGGAACACCAAAGCCACTTCATGATGCTTTGAGGTCAATGCCATCTGCAATTTGGCAGTCTCATATCCGTGGTGGAATTATTGCTGTTCTCCAGAACCGTGTTGGTATGCCCATGCTTCAGAATTTTAAATGTTGCACTATTTGTTGCTATATTACTAAAAAGTTAAAAGTTTGTCTGTCAAGTTCATAAAGTAGCCAGTAGAGCATATGCTCAACAATGAGCTGCATTTACCCAGGATGAAAATGCTAATATGCACAGCTTTGCTAAAACTATTATATACCAATGCAGTGATAAGCTATAATTTCAAACATGCTTACATTACTGTTGCATTATTTCTTCTGTTCTAGGCTTCTAGTTGGATCCCTCTTTTATTAGTGGATTGTAGCATTTTGTTTCTTGTACCAGTTGGTAGTTTGGTGTAGATAGTTTGGAGTAACAGAACCATGGTCAGAACTGTAGTATTTACTACTCCCTCCGTTCCATAATTCTTGTCGAAATATTACATGTATCTAAACGCTTTTTAGAAATAGATACATCCATTTTTAGGCAAATTTGAGACAAGAATTATGGAACGGAGGGAGTAACTCATAAGGCTGCAACATGCTGATGCTGTGAGAGGAAATTATGTAGGATTTATTTTTTATTTTTTAGATCAAAGGCTAAGGTCGTGTTCCATTCCATAAGAAATGAAACCTTCTTCAGTTAAGCTCCTTACAGCCATAACAGGCAACCATAAACACAAAGTATGTAAAGTCCCAACATCCAAAACAAAGCTTTTAACAGGGAGAACAGCTCTGACAGAATTAACAAACAACAGAGCAAGGCCACATCTGTTGACAGTCTTGTCCTCGAAAATCTTCGGAGTGCCTGGCATCAGAGTAGCAACTTTGTGCTTCTTCAGAGGGGCCCTAGCCTAGGAGCCTCCAATCCTCCAGGGTTTAACTCTCCGTGAGACCATGAGCTGTAGACGTTTGTCCATTAACAGTATGTTTGCTTTGGGGCATAATGGATGCCATTTCTTCAGCAATCTCAATAGCTTTTGCCAGATAACCTGTAGACCAGACCAGATCTGACGACCAAAGAAGATATCATTACGTAATTTCCAAAAAGACCAGCAGAAATCTTGTTACACATGCATTCTTTTATTACTAAGCCAGCAGGTGGCCATCTGTTCATATAAGAATAAATCTAATTAGTGTTAGTATGTTCCTTCCTTTTGGAGATGGTTATGATACTAAATATTTTCCATGTCCAGTGTCTTCTGAAAAGCTGCAAGCTCTTCTTTTGGCGGAGTGTATGATGTCTATACTGGGTGAGAATTGGTTGTCAAAAGATTATAAAGTCCCAGATAACGAGAATGGGATGCCCATTGACAAGTACGTGTGGCATCTCCTGTATCCTCTATGCTGTTGGATGTACCATTCTCATTTCATATAACAATTTGTGATCTCTGTAGATTTGTATTGCTTGTACTAGAATCCGCAAGAGTTGAAGTTGCTGTTCTTCTAAATGAACTTGCTTATTTGAAGTACGAGTCATCAAAAAGTGATCAGACAGATGACGCCATCAGTCAGAAACAGAGAAATCTGGCTATATTATTTTCATTAATAGAAAGAATAATAAAAATGATATCGGATGCCAGTAGCAGTGAAGGTATGTAACTTTGTATGCCATCATCTCAATTATTATTGTTTCCATGGGGGCTGCAGACTTCTCTAGCTATCAACTGATGTATTATATGCAATCATATGATGACAACTTTTCATTCCATATCTATTAGTTTAACAACAGTGAATTTTGTTTTATATATGTAGTAAAAAATAGAATATATACTATGTCCTACATACTACCTATATACTACTCCCTCCGATCCATATTAATTCTCTCAAATTTGCCCAAATATGAATGTATCTACGTCTAAAAGGTGTCTAGATACATGTAATATTTTGACAACTAATATGGATCAGAGGGAGTACTTCATACTACATACTGCCATTTGCGCTACATACTCCCTAATTTGAGTGAAACATGCGTTGGAGTAACTACACCAGGTAGTACGAAAAAATACTATTGAATCAGCAGTCAGCACCTGAAGTCTGCAGGGGGGAAATCACCTCCTGAAAGTGGAGATGAGTAGCAAATACTATTGAATCCCTAAGCGTGCCAACTTAGCAACACGCCCAATAGCAGCATGGTTATTAGTTTCATTATTTTCATCATCAAAGCTAAGCTACATTCTTCTCTTATTCACATAAAATTCTAGTGACATTATTAGTATGTTCCTATAATTGCCTAAGCTTCTTACATATGCTGGTATACACTAGTTAGGTATGGTAGTGTTTAAATAGTTTGAGGGTGAGACTGTCACTGCTTTTGTAATATTGTTGCCATTTCTTCTTTTATATTATCCAACTTTCAGTTTTCACTTTTAAATATTTCTATGGAAGTTTATTGTCATAGACTAGCAAACTTATTAACACCTCTCAGTCTTCCTTTAAAAGAATATTTAAAACTGTATGCAGGTGCACCAACTCAGACTATTTGTGAGAGGACTATCATGAAGGCAATTACAGGACTAAATGAGACAGTCAGTTTAGTGTTAGACTTCATACAGGATGCGAAGGTACATATTTTGATCTTCTGGTGAGTGGTGACCCAATCATTAGTATTGGAAGATATCTTACAGGATAAAATATGACAGGATCATGGGCAAAGGAAAGGTGATGATCTTTTGGCAGCTGTGAGAATAGTAGGAAGGTGTGCTGTTGCTCTTATGAGTTAATATCTGGATTTATGTGCAATTTTATTCCTGTCGAGACTGTTCCTTGGAGATAATAATTCAAGACCATAAGTATTATGTTAATGGCACTTTAGTTGCTACTTCTCTAAATACTAATTCATCCACCTGCTTGCACTTGCTCATCATAACGAACTATTTACTCAGTTTGACATGCTAGGCTAAGAGCAGCGTCAATGTGATAACAAGAAGGGGTACCAAGGGAATCTTTTGGGCACAGGACTGGTCACAAACATTGCAACACTGTCTAGAGTTTTGCCAAGCCAATATTTGCTCCTTGCAGGAGAACTGCTTCCATGGAAAAGCAACTACTAGCGGGCCCACATGTCAGCTGGTGTAGCAAAAACAACAGTGTGTGGAGGACCGGTACCACACATTGCACAACTTTTTGCTAACCAAATATAGTGGGGTCCAGCTTATTATCCCTAGGGGGTATCAAACGTTAGTGATGCCCTTAGTGAGTTTGACCATCAGAAACAAGTTTGTGTAATTTTGGCCACTTTAGGTTTCACTATGCACAACATTTAATAAGCCGTTAAACGAAGTTATCCTAAAATTAAAGTGCTTAAAACAAGCTCCGGTTGCCATCCTCAATTAGTAGCTACATCTATGTGTTACTCCCGTTGCAGCTATCTGGCAGAGACACCATATGCGTGCAAGGAGAAGACTGAACGTCTATTGGAATTTATTTTTTGTATTGAAGGTCAAGATGAATCAAGGTAATTTCTTCTCCATTTTGTGCTCAGCAGCTGTGAATATTTAGTATCTTTCATAATGCAATATATTGATGGTATAAAATATATTCTTGCACACAGCCCCTTCTATTCTGTGTGCTTCATGCTTCCAATGCTATCTCAAATAACAACGACGGCTGATGGATGCAGAACTTTGGCGTCGTTTGGAGGCTATAGAACTGTAAGTAGGCATATTTCATATTAAGCTTTCTAGATTATCTTGATTCCCTTGCTTTTTCCTCCATTGATATAATTTATAACTTGCCAGTTGAAGATAACACCCTAATTTTCCAAATTTAAGAAAGGACAATCAATTTGAGCCTTTCATGGATTTCAGAGTATTTTCTAGATTTTGAAAAGCTTTCTCACTACATTCAGGATACAAATGCATTTATTTAGGAAAAAAATTGCAGGGTTGAATATTTGGAAATATTTTATTTGAGTTCCAGAGAACCAGAGGACTGAGCCACCACCTTACATTATGGGATGTCCTGGCATAACTATTCAAGTTGCTTCTGCATGCCAATTAGTTCTGATGCAAAGTTTACTGATTGAAATGAATCCATGAGAATATGAAATAGCTGCATTGATTTTGTCAACAAGATAGACATTTGGCATATCACAGTTACCATGTATTTCATTTTTCCCCTGGGACTGTGGACAACTGATATGGATGTGTTTGTGTTTACAGGTTATAGACTGCCTTATTAAAATGACCGAGCAGAATGGAATGATAATCGACCATGGTAGCATGTTTTTAGCATGCGATACCATCATAAACTTAATGTCAAATGTAAGGGACTACATTTTTCAAAACTCCAAAAGTATTTTGCCTATCATGAGAAAGTCTAATAGCTTGTTTGTCATTCTTTAGAAGAAAAATGCTCATATTTCAATGGAGCCTTATTTCGTCCGCCTCTTGGAAGCACTTACTACATGGGCTGGTATATTCTGCTCCTAATTTCTTTACATCAGCTAAAATAGATATGTATACTCTTTGCAGGGTGGTTCTCAGTTGTCATCATTTGTGAATGTCTGATTCTTTGCATTCATTTTTTTGACATTGAAAGAGATCCACGATTGCATTCCGACGGTATATAGATACATATATTAATTTTTGCTTCCGACAGTATATAGATACATATATTAATTTTCGCAAAGAGAGACGCCAGCTTTGGGGGTCGAACCCTGGTGGGCAGCTAGCATAGCTAGCTGGGCTGACCACCCAAGCTGAGCTTGGTTCGATTATTGCGTTCATTACTTTCTTGCATTCATTACTTCAATTTGTCAACAGCGTCAAATCTTTTACCAGAATTTGGAATGATGACTACTGCTTCATGTCTGCATCCTATTATATGCTTGACATTGTAACTGGGATCAGGCAGACATCAGGAATTATTACTTAGCTTTGTTGGCTTATGTAGATTTATCTGTGTTCTGTGAAGGGTTCAGAAAACCGTTTTTATCTTCTGTGAAAAACTGGTGCCTGGCTGTTTTACGTGCGCTTTTCACTTCTTAAATAAAACTAAAGTTATGTTTTCATGTCTAAGTAATAGAGAAACAATTCACTGCAAAAACTGGGGATCAGATGGCTCTTCTTCAGTTTTACTCAAAATGTCCAATAGTGTATGTATATTAGCCCTTTTGAGATAATTATACGTTCAAGAAGGCAATTCTAATTGATCAGTAAAAAATATAATTAATTTAAATGTAGGGTTGTTGAATCTTGACCAGTTTGTGGCAAATCCCATTACCGGTTTCTGAACCCTGGTCCCATGAAGTTTTAGCTGCTTGAATCGCTGCCTATTATCAGTTCTGGCACTGTGGCATCTACTCTATAGAGATATTCTTGATACAAGTATATAACTAGCGAGCTGTGTATAGATGAACTGATCCATGCGGACCATGCCTAAATATTATGATGCTATTGGTAGCAAAGATTATCTCAACTTTTTTTCCTTGCTGATTCTCATGTGCTGATCAATAATATGTTTTTTATGTGACTGATCATCGTATCACTACGTGCGATTGTTTATAGGAACAATGGATGCTTCGTCAGTCATCATGACAGCCTCCAGCTTATGCACGATGGTGATGGACTTGACATCAGAAGATTTTCTCTTGAGCTGCTCTGATTTTGACTCCAAGACCCTTGAGACTTTGTCTGACCTCATTGTCAGAAGTTTGCAGCAGGTGATTAGTGACATCGTCTCTTCATCAGTATATTATCTTTATGAAGGTTCTTCTCTACAATGTTTTTCTGCTTCACAAGCGGCTTTGTGTATTGTTGTTGCAGGATATCCCTGACGATGACGGGGAACAGTTGAACCAAAAGCAAACCATTATATCGGGTAATGCATCCATCTGTAAACTTAAAAATTAATAAGAAAACACGTCCCTCATTTCATGTGTGATCTGAAGTATCATTATCTAACTTTGAAATTGTACTGGTTGCAGGTTATAAGCGGTGGGCTGATCGATTTCCACGTGTTAAAAATGTTGTAAACCGGAATGTGTCTGTCTGATCTTCAACTATCTATACCCAAAAGTTGTGTTCTCTCTTGCAAATGAAAATATGCATATGGGAACCTTCAGTCCAAGCATGCCATTGCATCAAGTTTATCTGAGGCTGGTCATCATTGGCAATTCTTTATTTACATGTGACACGATCACCTGCTGGGGCGTGACCATGTTACTAATACCTCAAATGGCAGCTACTGGTTCTTCTATGTAAAGTCTGACGCCCTGACATGAATACCCTGATAAGGGCAAGCAGGATGGCATCTGCGTGTTTCACAACTACAGGAAGCAAGTGTCTGCGATGCCGATAGCATCTCAGTCTGTTTTATCTGTCATTTTGCACAGAACACACATTTCTAGTGTAATGATGGTATCTTACCTGATAGGTTCACGGTGCAGCAAACAGTCTTTGTTGTTTATTTGCAGCTCCGCCCATATGATTGTTGTTCTGTTTCAGCTGCGCACATGCCAGGATCAGTTCTAGGAGTAATAAAGAGCTATCTCCATTCTTCCCTCAAAAAAAGAAAAGAGCTATCGCCATTCTCCAGGTTTTTCGTGATGTATATTGTTTCTTATTTGCACGAGGTGCGCCCATGTGATTATTTGTTTCGGATAAGTACATGGGTTATATGTAGTTTCGGGTCAGTTCTAATAAAGAACGTTGTAGCTCTGTCAAGGATATGTTTTTTGTTTATTTTGTGCAGATACTGTTCAAAACATTTGCATCTAAGTAAAAAATAGGTACAAGTGCGAAACAAGCTTACACATATTTCCCCAGCTAGAGTTCCCAGTGATACGTGATGACCTGAAGATGGGGACAAGGTACTTGCAGTATCGAAAAAGCAGCTGATGTTTTACAAGCAGCCAAAAGCACCTGATATTCCTTCAGAATCTAAACACCCACACAGCCATACGGCCATACCAAAAAGAGGTGATGTTTGGAGAACACAATCACATGAACTCCCCTGTTTTTTCCTGTCAGAAGCAATGCAAGGACTAAAAACAGAAACAAAAACAACTGTCATAATATGAAAGAATTCTGGCAAATTCTTGAAACACCTTCTTTTTGCGCCAAAAAAAATTGCAAGAACTCTGCCACTCAAATTAAGCATAGAGAGAAAATGAAAATCTATGCACAAAGGACAGCAAAAGAAGATGGATAAAAGAAGTCTAAACCATCTGTTGAATTACCAAAAACATGTATAAAACATTTGAATTATTGTAAATGGAAATGAGTGCATCTGTCTTACAATTAATTTATAATTATTACTACTACAGTTTTTGACGGGAATTACTACTACGGTTTATAACTAGCACAGCCATTCCATCATCTGTCACATTATCACATCTGCTGAGTGTGAGATTACTCAAGCAAGGAGACTCTATAATGAAATTCATCGCAGCATCAGTTATAGAGCTGCAGCACACGAGATGCAGCCTCTCCAAGAACCGTGAGCATGAGAGGCCCTCCGCCCCCTCGTCACGGAAAATGCTGCCACCGTTTAGTACAAGATCACGAATTGGACAGGACTGGACGAGTGCTACAATACCCTTCTGTGTGTAGCCTATTCTGCAGGAGATCTCAAGAACCTGAAGCATTGGGCAGCTGAGGGCTAGAGCCTTAAATGTATTATTAGTCAATGCAGTCCCAAATTGAAAACTGCAGCGCCAAATTGAGATGCTTTTAAGGTTGCTGCAGTTCTGGAAGATTTTGATCAGCTCATTCTCATTTAGACCAACAACAAACTCGAGCCAAAGTTTCTCTAATGCTTTGCACTTCCCCAAGAGGAAACGGAGTCCGAATACTTGTGTCGTTACAATACGAGCCAACCTAAGTTCCTTCAAATTCTCACAGCTTATGTCATAGCTATGTGGATAGGAGGGATCATGTGGCGGAGTGCACCGGTACTTTCCATTCATCTCAAACTCGAACTTTTGGAGCTTCGCCCATCCTGGACCAAACTTTAGGAGGTCATATCGTCTGATTTCGTTGCAATTCTTTACCACAAGCTCTTCCCATGATCCATACCTGCCAAGGTACTCCAGCCATTCCATGTTATCTACTCCCTTACAGTCGACAAGGTGGAGGAGTGAAAGACTCTTGCAACCAGCCACCACCGAAAGAAGCCCACTCGAATTTACTGTTGATGTGCATTTCAGCCTGAGGGACCTCAGCTTAGCAAAGCAAGAAACATAAGCTAGACTAGAGTTATTGACATATGAGCAGGAGCTTAAGGTGAGATCAGACAGTGAGGGGCAGTGAGATAAAAGCATATGGAGGCCTTGGTTGTCCAACTGCTTCCCTTGACTGGACGAACAACAAGAGTAATCGATCTCAACTTTCAACAAATTGGGGAACCGGGAGAAAAGTGATTCTAAAGGTTCTGTTGTAGAGTGAAGTCCACAACCGATGCGGATAGTGTCCCTATGCTCCGCCTCAATGGTGTAGAGGTGCTTTGACACGAGGGATAGAGAATTGCGATCACTTGCCCTGGTAATCCATTTGAGGATCTCGGCTAGCAGTGGCTCAGGGAGGTCTTCCATCGAGTACTGCAGCTGCACAAGTCAGGAAATCTCAACCCTCAAGGGTCTGCATGGCATGGCGCTGAACTGGAAATTTTATGATCAGAAAGGTAATCAGATAGCAGTAGTAAAATTTATGTAGAGGAAACACTGACAAAGGTTTCAGCTTTTTAGATGTGTTGGAAGATTTGGGTGCTTATCTTCTTCAGAACGCTACATAATGCAGGACCTATTTCTATGTAAAATCGTGGAACAAACACAGTTATAAGAAAAAGGAAATTAAACCAATACCCAGATTATGTGCAATTGTCGAAACCAAGTGTACCGGCGTGGAGGTATAATACCATCTACCGATCTACGAACAGTACTAATAAGAATTACAAAGCCCAAAGAGATACTTAAACATTCACCAGTTGAACTGAACTCATATCTGGAAGCATCTAACCAATGACATGAAAATAACGATTTCATGACAATCCAGAACAGGTGGCATAAGTGGCCGGGTTCCATTACATCCAGAACAGTTGTTACTAGCTAAACCAAACTATTTCCTCCAGCATTACACATACTCCCTCCGTTCCTAAATAATTGTCGCTGTTTTAGTGCAATCGGAGGGAGTAGATTCTACTAAGCCAGGTTTATAAACAACGGGCTAATGGCATCAACAGAACAAATCGCGACAATCGAATCGATCTAGACAGTACGTGATGGAATCGGAAGAACTATGAGCACGAATCGAGTGGTTCGCCTAGCAGTAGTCTCTGCTCAATCAGGGATTCAAGGTTGCTCCAAAAGGAAAAAAAAAAAAGAAGAAGAAGAAGAAGAAGAAGAAGAAGGAATGGACCCAAATCCGTACCTCGGGCGGAGGAACCAGCGATCAGCAGAATCCGGGGGATTTAGCACCAGCTGAAAGGGAAGAACACAGCTGAGACGGCGGCGATCGTGGGTTGCATTCGGCGGAGGTAGGCAGGCAGGAAAATCTCCGCGGCGAGGTCCGAGGCGAAAAACCCTCGCTCGCGGTTCAGAGTCCCCTTTGGCTTGGTGTTCTGTTTTGGTGGAGAACGGAGAAGATGCCCCCTATCTAGGCTGCTGAGGCTTAATTATCGGGCTAGCTCGTTCTCCGACTGTGTTGGGCTGGTGGGCCGTGATGTGGGCTAAAGTTCCCTATAGGTGTCAAGTGTTTTTTTTTTTTTTTGACGAACCTGGCAGTGGTTCTGCCTTTTCCATTAACCAAGGTAGGTGTCAACGGTTAACCATGCAGCAGAACGAGCTTCCAGGACTCTAAAAAAAAGAAGCAGAATGAGCTGCAGTAGCTTCGAGAATGTGACACCGGAAATGGCACTCAAAAGTGTGAGTTCCTTTTCCGTGTCACGCTCAGTGTATCTTCTATACATCCCACTCCCGAAAATGTAACAATTGCAGATTTGAACCAAAGATGAGCAAGTGACAAAGCACATAAAAGGCACAGTCAAAGCGCATAAAGCTTTTCCCTGGAAAAAGGTAAAAAAAAAAAAAGGCGGTGGCAAAGCTTGTGCATTAGCTCGGCCCCGATCAATCATCACGTCTCACTGTCGTTACTTGGTGAAACGGTGAATCAGAATCCACGGCATTATTGGGTAAGAAGCTAGGCTACAAGCTAGCAAGAAATAATAATTTACTTATACATTATACAATTTTTCTTTTTGGATTGGATGATCATCTCTCTATCCATGGCGTTGATTTCGTGTCGTCCCTATCCCTATCGGTCGCCGTCGCCAACTTTCGCGAGGATAAAGAAAAGGCCACCGATTCTGCGTAAGCACTACGAGCACCGGCCGTATCCTCTGCGTCCCGTCCCGTATCATCCGTCCTGGCGTCCTCTGTACTTACGAACCTGAGTGATCGGGTCGAGAAGTTAAGAGTTAGTATCCGTGTAAATTTAGAAACAAATATTTATGAATTACTAGTAATTGAAAAATAATAAAATTGAGGAGAATAAACCTGGCAAAATTGTCACTCTGACTCTCCACCGGTCACTCTGGATCGCCTCGTGATGCAAAGGATCAGGAAGAAGACGTGAGCAGCATCTGTAGGTGCGGATCGGTGGATTTTTCGGGTGATTGCGACCTGCAGGTGTGAACCGGTGCTATCGCTGAGAATCTGCTCCGGAGGCGTTATTTAAAAGGAAAAAAAAAGGAAACGTGGGAGGAGCAGCTTTGATGGTTCTCTCGCCCTTAATTTTGTTCGATTGGAAAAAGTCTCTAGAATCATCATATTTCATTCCCGATATCTGTTTGATGTGACCCACGGGTCTTAACAGCATTGCCCTGTTTCTTCTTTTCCTTTCGAATACAAATACAGTATTGCACTCTGCTCGCCTGTTCTTGATAGCGAGAGTGATCGATCTTTTTTTGGCAGGTGTGGGTTACTCTGAACAGTTTCTGGGAAAGTCGAGGCTGGAACTACACTGATCTCCGGGACATCCTTGCAAACTTGAGCAATCAGGAAATTTGGCCAGGTGAGGAGGGTACGAATTTAATTGTTTGTTTATGTACACGTGTTACGCACACGCCCTTTCTCCCCCGACACGTACGAGATGGTTCCGCTCTTCTCTTGGACGTGCTGCAGCGAGCCCACCTGACAGACGGTGTCAGGGGTGTCGTGTCGTTTAACCACGGCTGCCTACGTCCACGTGTCCCGCTGACTGACGCCGATGCAGACTATTGCAGCAGCTTGTGTGTTGATGATGTACATATTACACTAGTACGTGGCCGTGGGAGTGCCGCGTTTTCTTCGATCGATCGCCGGCTTGCTTTCCCAAGTTTTGCGTCGCCGGCGGTGGTTGCGCGGGGCACATCCGTCGTGTTTCCCCTCCGGGTGGTTTGACCATTGCTTCAAGTGGCTTGGGGCGCCCCCCCGGTCATGGTGGGGTTTGGCCGTGCGTCTCGTCTCTTCTTGAGAAACAGAAATCATGTTTCTGTGTGACGCTACACCAACCTGCTCCACCAGCTAGCTAGCTACAACGCCTAGGAGTTGACTCCAGCTTAGTATGGCCCTGGAGACTGGAGCTCAATTGTTTTGCTACTTCAATCAAACAACCGTTTAGATGCCGGCTCCCCGCTGTACGTACGTGCATCCTGTTGTGCTGCTACTCGATCCAATCAATCCGTTTTGAAAGTTGTAAAAGAGTTTAGAGGTGTCGCCTCGAATACATTTGAATCTGGTTAATTCATCGACGAAACGGACAAGGAGACAAAGACATATTTTGTTTCCGGTTTCATCGACCGCTGATCACGATGAGTACTGTATTTTCGATTGAGCAGTGCATGTATTGTTGGTACCAGCTTCGAGTTAATACATTTATTCTCTTGGTCGAGAGAATTAATTTCGATGCGTTCTAATGTGATTTTCTCTCTCTTAATTATTACGCCAAGCGCGTCATGGGTGTCGCATTGCATTTTCGTGGTTGCGTTTGCAGTTTGCGCTAATAGAACTTCAATATCTACCTGAGAATTAATTTGCTTCGTTATTCAATAGAAAATAAAAGAAACGTGCGGGTGCAGCTTTGGTGTTTTTCCCGTCGTCGTCTTCGAGGAATAGTCTCCGAAATCATCAAATCATATATATTCGCGATCTCTATTTGATGTGTCACGGAGCATAGTGGAGGTGGACCAGCTTGTCCCCCTTAAGCGTGCGATTTCTTTGATCAAATCGTACTGTTGCTAACTTATTATGTAGTACATTTTTTCCATAGTTAATTATGAGTATTCCACCGTCCCAATAAGAGTGTCTTAATTCTGACTAAATTTGAATGCATCTATACACTAAGTCATATCTAAATACATCTAAATTTTGACAAAGTTGATATATTTTTTGTTGGACGGAAAAAGTATCAAAATTACAACCTAATCTACGAAAGCGATCAACGTTGATCCGGCCGTTCACGAATCGGTTCCAAGCTCCGCCACTTCGTGAATGTGCACGTTGATCTTATTGCCGGAGAAGAGAAATTAAATACGTGCTGGAGTAGTACGTTCTAGAATCTCTGGACGTCGATCGATCTGGACTACCGGTCTCCAGAACACCGTTGCGAACTCGAGAAGTTGTGTGAGCACACGTAAAAGGAGGCTCACGCTTTCGATCGCCACAACCCACAAGAAATTGGCCAGGCGACAGGTGTAACAGATAAGCTATAGTAGTGCAGCACTCTTGTAATAACAGCTGGCAGCTGTCGAGCATTTAGGACACTACTATAGTGGAACGGGCAACATCCGATCGAAAAGCTAGGCAGGCAAAGGCATCAAAACATATTACTACTAGCATTGACCTGAAAAGCTATATATAGGTCTTGCAAAGTAATTCATCAGCGTTCGCTTTCTCAGAAAGAAAAGAACAGAAAAGAAATCTGCATTCTCGCATACGCTGTGCGCTGAAACAGTTAATTTCCACGAGTGGGGAGGGATCGTGTTGCTCGATCCGGCAAGTGGCCGATGGAGCAGGGCCAAGCGAACGCGTGTCCAATTGCCAAATACAGTATATATACAGCGTGCATGCATTTCTGGTAACTCACTCACTCGCACCCTCGCTGTGCCGTGTCAAACCAAAGCTCCCCAATCTCAGCCACGTGTCCCACCCGGGTGTCACGTACTACATGCATCTTGCTCCCTGACGCCGACGTGTGGACCCACCATCAGTCGCACTCATCAGCACTCCTGTGCGTGTTGTTCCCGGCGCCCGCTGACGCCGGTGCTGACGATCGATGGAACCATCGATTCATGGGGATTTTGTTGTGAGAGCCGCGTCTCTCCGATCCAATCGATGTCCATTCCCAAAGTTTCTGGCCGTTGCCCGGGGACACACAGCCTTTGCGTTTCCCTCCCTACGAAGTACTATTGTTCTCGTTCCGGTTCTGGGATAGTAGCACCGTTTTGCGCGTAAGGCTGGCGGCTCCCTGCCGTCTACTTCATGCTGCTGCTGCTTCACAGTCAGCTAAAGATTTACCACATCATGTACGGAGTGTATCTCGAGTGTCACCTCCGGTGAATTCTGAATCTATATTTTAAAAGTGGAACTGGATGCGGTTGTTTGACCGGCCGGGTACCTTGACGATCAAGAGCGATCAAGAGACAGCTAGCAGGACATCTTTTCTCCCGGGTTTCATCGCTCGCTCGCGATAAGAATCATGGAACGGTCTTTTTTTTTTTATTTCTCTTCGATCTTGCCAGGGTACAAAGAGTTGTTTTCTTTTTCTTTCTTTTTGTTTGAAGGGAAGTTATTTTCTTTTTCTTTCTTTTTGTTTGAAGGGAAGTTGTTTTCTTTTTCTAACGAGGGTGTCAAGAATTCATTTCGAGAGAAGAGATTGGTCCGGTGGCTGTATTTCTTATGCCATTGAGAAAACCATTATGAATCGATGCTAATAGCCCCCCGATAGGATCATTGATATTTACACCGTGTAAGAATATTTTCATCACATGTCCAAGATTGTCAATTGAGAAATAAATCCACGACTTAGAAATAGCCACAATCTTCAAATGATTACTGTTTTAGTCCGCGATGAAAATGAACAATCTTGGGCGCCACACCCAATTTCAAAGACGTTGGACTCGACAAGGTAGAAGAAAGGCGAAGCACGATCGTGATAGCAAGTTCTTTGTAGCAGGTGACCAATCAAAAAAAAAAATCCATTGAGATATGTACACTGGTTTTTATCCATAACAACAGAGTGGATTTTAAAACATGGAGGTTAACTGTGGATCATGTCAACGGTACCACCACTTGAGCCGAGGGCATTGATACGAGAACCAAATAGGAGAAACGGTGCAATCCATGTTAATATGATCCAACGGCGGGGAGACACGCATTCCGACGTATTGGGTTCACCAGAGTAATAAAAAGGAGACTCCAAAGCCTAAGCTTCTCGGCCTGGGAACGCTCCAAGCCGCACCCGTGTCCCCTCTAAAAAATGTCATTAACTTTTTGTGTAATTACATCAAATGCCACCGTTTCGCTTTCGTCGAACATTCGAGACTTCTCCTGATTACCTGATCACTTCTCTCTCACTCACTCATTTTCTCTTCCTCCTTTCGTCTCTCTCTCTCTGTCTCGCACACCGCTTCTTCTCAACTAGTGTATGGTTTATGCATAGCAACAAAGGTGGATTTCAAGACATGGAGACAAACCATGAATCATGCCCACGGTACCACCTCTTTAGCCGAGAGCACTGACACCGAAACCGCGTGGAAGAAACGGCACGTTCCGTGTTCGGTCCAACGGAGGGGAAACGCATGCTCGGCTCACCGAAATAATAAAAAATATAATTAAATACCGCTAGCGTGCCTCGACGGTTTTGATCAACACATGTGTTTTCTCGCACTTTTCCTTGAATAAATACCCTTTCTCTTCTCCTCTGTTTCATAACAAAATCAGAAACCCAAACACACAAAGCAAAGAACGCAGCAAATCCATCCCCTTCCCAATTCCCACCTCCGCAGCAAAGCTTTCCTAGATATCCCCGTGTATCTTCCGCTCCCGCTCATGCCATGGATTCCCCCAAGGTAATTATCCGGCTTTGCTATTTATTAGCCACTTGAGATTTATAGATCAATGCCGATGGATGTTCGATCTGATCACCGAGATTTGTGTAAGTATCGAGAAATATCTCCGTCATATGCCCACGATTGCCAATTGAGAAATAATCCCTCTACTTAGAAATAGCCACCCCTTTTAATGATTAGAGTTTTAGTCTAAGATTCAAGTAGACAATCAGCGGTGGCACACCCAATTTCGAAGGTGTTGGGATCGACAAGGTAGTATAAAGGGCGAAGCGCGACGATGGGCATGATAGATAGTTGTTTTTAGAAGGTGATATATGTCTGTTAGCCAGGCGTCGATTTGTATGTGCAATGATATCCACAAGGACAAGGTGGATTTCGAGACATGAAGGTTAACCGGGGATCATGCCCATGGTACCACATCTTGAACCAAGGCTACTTATATCGGAATCAAATGGGAGAAACGACGTGATCCGTATTTGATCCAACAGTTTGGAGACACTTCCGTTTCTATCCCACACACGTTTTCTCTCAACTAGAGTACAATTTATCTATAGCAACAAATGTGGTTTGAAGACAATGAGGTAAGCCGTGACTCATGCCCATGGTACCACCTCTTGAGCCGAGGGTACTGATACATGGACTGCATGGAAAAAACGGCATGCTCCGTGTTTGATCCAACGGCGAAGAGACGCATCTGACGTATTCACCTCACTTAGATATATAATAAAAATAGAAGTACCTCACCTAGATATGTAATAAAAATAAAATACCGCTAGTGTGACCGAACGGTTTTGATCGACACGTGATTTTTCTCGCTCTTTGCCTTGAATAAATACCGTTTCGCTTCTCCTCTCCTCCAGTCCTCCGTTTCATAACATAATCGGAAACTCTCACACACAGAACAGAGAAGGCAGCAAATCCAATCCCTCCCCAGTTCCCATCTCCGCTGATCACTGCCTCCGCATCAAAGCTTTCCTAGATATTCCCGGGAATCTTCCGCTCCCGCTTCCGGCTCGGATACCCCCTGCTCGCTTCCGCCTCGGCCTCGGTCGCCTCTTTCCTCCTTGTTATTAGAAAGAGGACTCAGCAGCTGCAGTTCGAATCGATTTGCATCGGATAGAAGCCAGGACTCTGCAGCGGGAGAGAGAGGGAGAGGAGAACTCGTCTGCCGTTTGAGAACTGGACATGTGCGTGGAGGGATTCGAAGACGCCGAGAGGTTGGATTTTGGAGCAGCGGAGATCGAGAGGCCGGCCGATTTCCTGGTGGGTAAACAACCTGCTTCTCCTCCTCCCTTCTATTGAAGTTCAATTTCTCCTCTTGCGATTCTCATTTGTTTCTCCATTTCCCTCTCCCAATCCGGAGGGTTTTTTTTCCCCGCAAAAGAAATGAAATCAATTTCAGTGTTTTTTCTTTTCTTTGGTCGATGATGATTCGTGCATGTTCCTGTTTGGTCGGGGATGATTGATCGACCGGTCGAGCAGAAGAAACAAAACAACACTCTACTAGTTGCTTCAGGCACACTTCTTGCGTGTTGCGTGAATGCTTCTCGTTTCTTTCTTTCTCAAAACCTTGAGGCGAAGTTGGAGGACAGATTAGTTTATTTATTCCCGCTGGAATTAGTGAACTCCCTTATCTTTAGCAAGAACTAGTAGTAGTATTATACTGTCATGTTATCACCTCTTGTGCCGAAGGTGTGAACATCAGGAAGATACTTTTGAATTGTTCAGCGACCAAGAAGTTTCTAGTTGGGATTTCTAGGATTGCTGCAGAAACACAATCTGTTTTTCCGTTGTCCTGGCCTGTGGATGTCATGTCCTGTCTGTTTCCGCATTGCATTGTTCTCCTGTTGTACGTTTTGATTCTGTGATGAAATCGTGTGGGGTTTTCAGTCGACGTGTACGCTTGCTATCCTCTCATATGCTGCGAGCAAGATATTTGCATGTGACGGTACGGTTCTACCTGAAAACTTTTTCATACCAAGCAGGAACGCACAGAAAATTGAACACCGCCAAGTTCACAAGTAGTACTTGAATTCTTTCCTCGAATTGAATGCCAAATTCTAACACCAAAAGGGAATAGTGTCCTTTCTGTGTTTGAAGCATCAGAGAAAGACATATTGTTCACTTAAAAAAGAAGAAGAAGAAAGACATATTGTTGGGCAGAAGGTAATAATCCATCATCCGCACTCTTTATATGCATAGAACAATCAGCACTGGTAAAGTTCAGGTAGTGCTGCACCTCTTTCTGGATTGAGGTCAAGAAAAAGCTAGGTGTGCTGTCAAGCCTCTAGAAGCGACACGTTTTTTAACATGTATATAAGTGATCCATGTACTCCGTAGCTCTGAATTACATAATGATGGGGTAGCTTTGTCCCTTTTTAGTTGCAATGGTGGTTGCAAGCAGGAACAGGGCTATGGAGTGGGGCACAAGAATGCACACCTGGAAGTTCCATAGGGGGCAACAATTGGAGTTTATGTTGTCCTATCATATTGTCACAACTGCTTGCTATTTTGAGTTCATATAATGTTATCAGATTTGCTCTTTTGTTTAATACCCTTGTGTGCTTTCTTGAGGGGTTCCTGTTGTTTATGAATCCCCTCTCTAGAAATGGCTATCTGTAGCCTTGTTTATCCATAGGGTTCCTCTCCGACTTGACTGAGTTAGGCTTCTGTTTATATGTCCCTTTCAACTAGGTGGATTAGTATTTATTACTGAAGTCATCCACTTTCTATGTGATAGCGACGACGTTCTTTAAGTTATTTTAGTTGTTGGCAGAGTTGAGGGTTGGGAAATAGATTCTTAACTGGTTTGCCAACATTTCTATTGTTTCTAAAAGGCTGGGTGGTCCTTTATCCCACCATCTCAGATTTATCCTGCTATTGTTTAATTTATCACAGTTGCTTCTTGCTTTGACCTAATCTTTGTTTTTTGGGTAATGTGCAGATGGAGAGAGTTTGTGAGAACATGGTGTCTCTTGATTTCAAGCAAACTAAGATGGTGTCTGGCACTGGAGAGAGTTGGCACAATTTTGTCCCAGCCATCCGATCAGGCGAGTGGTCTGACATTGGTGGCCGTGATTACATGGAAGATGCACATGTGTGCATATCAAACCTAGTGAAGAATTTTGGTTGTAACAAGGCTGATGATGAGATTATTTCCTTCTATGGGGTAATCGCTTCTTGACTCTTCCTTTTCTAAAACATGTCTACTTCATAGCAAACTAATAACCAGTACTAACATTATATGTTTAGCTTTTTCTAAGATCATTTTGTCCTTACAATGCTCAGGTCTTTGATGGACATGGTGGAAAAGACGCTGCTCACTATGTTCGTGATAACTTACCACGGATCATCGTGGAAGACGCCGACTTTCCTCTTGAGCTTGAGAAGGTTGTTAGGAGGTCATTTGTGCAAACTGATAGTCAGTTTGCAGAGAAGTGCTCTCGCCATGATGCACTTTCTTCTGGAACAACTGCACTTACAGCAATGATTTTTGGAAGGTACTATTCCTGTCACATGCAATCCTTCCTCTCTTGTTTTATGCACTATCATTTCATTGATTAACAGAAAATACTAATGCATTAGAGTACCAATGGATTGGACCCTAAGTTACCTGTTTTGCGTGCTATGTCTAATTCTCAAATTAGAATGCTTATGACAGATGTTCAGCATGTCCCTGTGAGTCAATCCAGAAGTATTTGAACATTTACCATTTCGAGAAGTTACTAAAATTTAATGCATCATAATTCAAAACTTGTCAACTAGCCTGGATTGGCAGTACTTTCTACTGAATTGGCAGTACGTCATGTTATACCAGAATTGGCAGTACTTTCTACTGAAGGTTTCTATGTTATTGGGTGATTCCAAGTGATTAGCGATGCTAATCATATCTTATGCAGGTCTCTTCTGGTTGCTAATGCTGGTGATTGTCGAGCAGTCCTTTCCCGGCGTGGTGCGGCAATTGAAATGTCCAAGGACCACAGGACTTGCTGCCTCAATGAAAGAAAGCGTGTAGAATCACTAGGCGGCTATGTCGATGATGGCTATTTGAATGGTCAGTTAGCAGTCACGAGAGCACTTGGTGACTGGCATCTCGATGGCCTGAAAGAGATGGGGGAGCCAGGAGGCCCATTGAGTGCTGAACCAGAGCTGAAGATGATCACATTAACAAAGGAGGACGAGTTCTTGCTTATTGGGAGTGATGGTATCTGGGACTACTTCTCAAACCAAAACTCTGTAGACTTCGCAAGGAGAAGACTCCAAGAGCACAATGACCTGAGATTATGCTGCAAGGAGATCATCGAGGAAGCAATAAGACGAGGGGCCACGGACAACCTAACAGCAGTGATGGTCTCTTTCCACCAGGAAGCCCCTCCTCAGATAAGAGTAAACAGGACAGGTCGGGTTGAGCGGACCATATCAGCTGAAGGGCTCCACAGCCTCAGGGTCCTCCTGGAAGGTAAATGATAGCGGTGTGCCATTGTCGCCGCCATCCTTATTCTGTGCTACATTGTTGAGTGTTAATTGTATGTAGAAATTCCGGCGTTGTACTGCTGTCTATCCATCATCCATTGTTGAAATGTCAGTGGCTATTGTTACCTGAGAATAAACCAGCTGTGAGGGACTGTAGATAAGTTGGGTGCCTGGTTAAGGGTTTAGCGTATCTGCATCCAGGGGGCTTTGAGGCTCATTGTGCGATGTTTTCTTCCCCCTATTTTATTTTTGGGTGTTAAAGAAACTATTTTGTGGTCGTTCAAGTCAATGAAACTTGAGTTTTATCATGTGATGACCACCTCGTTGATCACTGATTGCATGTTTTATTATGCCTGTTTGGAAAGCAGTCTTATACCCATTTAGTGGTTCATGTCCATGTTTAAAAATAGTCTTATGAGGAAGCTGAATTGCATTTTCAAAGCTGATATGGATCTGCACAGGACAGAAAAATGAGAAGATCCAATCGTGGAGTTGATCAGGTCAGATCAGATAGATCGATTTGCTGTTATAAACAACATTACACGGTTAAAATCTCATTAGCTGAGCCAAATCGAGCAGCAAGTCAGCATGATTGCACTAGAAAAGCCAACTATTATGACTGAACTAAGCCCAACCATTATAAAATTGATCAGAACATTGCCTCTTAACTCTAGTCGCAACATAAAACAATAGGCAGTAAGAACAACAACACTGCTAATCTCACTAATGTTGACTGCATTTGTGCACGATCAGAATAGGAAACAATGTCTGGGCAGTCTCCAATAAATCGATGGTCAGTTCAGTTCTACACAGATATGGGAAGTTGCAGAGACCGCAGTCCTCCCTGCTAAGGCAAAACAACAGGATACAATCAATATCAATACAACAATAAAAATTCTACTCCTTTAGACACACACGCACACACACACATAGATGTTACTAACTGTAGTTAAGGCCGTCGCATCTTTACATTCAGGGGTATCTCTTTGTAAGAGACGGCCTTTCCTGATGTCCGCATCGAAGACCTTCTACCTGTCACCTGCACAGAAGAACGTCTCTCTGTGGCTTGCTCTTCGGAAGGTTCACAGGCACAGCGGTCATTTTGCTTCTCATTTTTGCTCTGCTCGATCGAGACATTTAAACTGGAAGGGGCGGCTAAAGGAGCAATATCTTGCGCAGTCTCAAGAGTGTCATTTGTGACCTCACAAGATCCTGGGTTCAGTCTTGAGGATCTTCTTCTTAGAGATTTTCTGCAAATGTTTAGGCCAGCCATGATTGCCATGTTCCAATCAGAGAGATAAGTGTATCGGTGGAAGGTAGGGAAAGGCAAGCAGGCAAAGGCTTTACCTTGTCTCTTCATGATGCAGCGGTTCACTAGAAGTTGAGTGAAGTCTGGCATTAATGTCCTCTATGTTTGTGTCTTTTCGACCTTCATACGATTCCAACTTCCGTTTGTTTACACCCCTACAACCAGATTTGAGTCAAATGAGTATTTCTTAGGGAAATTGTGAGCGCGTCTCAAAGATCACTAGGATGATAGGGCATACCTCTTGTTTGCTCTCTCCTGGGGTGGTTCTGTATGCTGAATATTAAATGGCACAGAAGCTGGAAAGGAAGTACCATTACAGTAAGATTACATTTTCCCTTCAAAAGAAGGGTTCAGACTACCAAACAGATACAGTTAGCTAGTGATCCGCGCATACACTCACACCACTAGCAAACCTATTAACCTAGAGACAATGGGCTCTCGGGCATTGGTAAATAAGATGTGCTTTTTGTTCAGACTTCCCCGCATACTACCAAATCTTTTCATTTGAAACTAACGCAAAATTTGGATGAGCATGGTACGCTTGAATCCTTGGTAAAAATGATGACTAAGTACCTCAAGTGCAGGCATGTGCAGCAACCAAGAGCCCAAGAAGAGTGCAATATAACAGCAAAATAATTGAAGGGTCGACAGGTGCTTTACATTGAGTTTCTACCAAATGGTTTGGCTTGGTATTCATGACCTTATTGTCAGTTTGTCGTGCCTCAAGGTCCTCAACTCCAGCAAAGCTGGAGCATGCTTCTTGTATCACCTCCTAGTTACATAGGAAGTAAGTAACCTCGCAATAAGGACTAAGACTCCAACATGATAGGTAGGCTGATAAATAACTGGAAAACTGTGCTGCGTACCTTCAAATTCACTTCCATCTGGGTTTGCTTATTCATCTTATTTTTCTTACACAATTACAGTCAGGATATCAGACGCTAAAACTCAAACTGTAACATCCTTAACTATAAGCTGAGTCTAACAGTGGAATTACTTTACCTTGAGTACTGAAGTCTTTACTTTATGCCCTGCTGCATTGCATAAGAGTTCATCTTGTGTTGCCTTCTGCTGCACATTAGATCCACAAATATAGCACGAAATGAGAACCACCATATTGAATCTTAACATTCAGAACTCCCAATGGAAAGCGAATAGCAATATATTACCGTATCTTTTCCACAATTTGGTTCATGAAGTTCTGTCACACTGCAACTAGAAGATGAAGCCACGGCAGTGTCCTCATCCAAGGTTTCATCAGAGACTTCTGCCAGTTCACAAGACCCTGCATTCAGCCTAGCTGACCTTCTCCGTAGTGTGTTTCTGGTCACATGCCAAACAGTTACCAAGCGTTAATTGTATAGTATTATAGCATGAATAAATTCTGTGAGCAAAAAACTACCTCTGATCTTCATGATGCGATGACCCAGTGGATTGCAAGCGAGGCTTACAGCTCTGCTGGACTGTGCTGGTGCCTTTTGTACCTTCACATGATTCCAACTTTTCTTTATTTGTGCACCTACTCACTGACGTCCTGAACCAATAGAAATTTTCTCAGGTAAATCACGCTACCTAAAACTCAGTAAGCTATATGCCATTGTCTCTCAAGTATTTGTAAACAGATGTACAATACGTCAATACCTCTTTTTTGTTTTATCTGGTGGCGCCTCATGATGGACAATATTAGATGGCACAGCAGCTGTGAAGAAATTGACAGAAACTGGTATATAAAATTTCTAAAAGTGGATAACTTAAGGTAAAGTAGAAATGAAAATTGATTGAACCAATTGATTGAACCATAAAATACAATTGCAGAAACAATTATCAAGCATATAGTATCGAAATCCAAGCAAGAAATAAGGAAAGAAGAGTGAGCTTTACTTTGTGTTTCAACTGAACAGTGCATGTTAACAGTGGTGGCCTTATTATCAGTTCGACGAGCATCACCTTTTGGGAGCTCGGAAGGTGCAGCTTTTATCTCCTGAATTCATTGCAGGGAAAACAACTCAGAATTAGAACTCTTGTAGAAGAACATGGTGACCTAATTTACTTGAGAGATTTGCCGCTTACCTGTGAAGTTACTTCCTTCTGTAGTTGGTTAACAGTGTTCATATTGTTCTATAATAAATACACAAAAGAAAGCAAAAAAAATCATGTTATCTGTAATCCACAGAAGCTCGGTTAATCCATGCTCTTACTTTACCTCAAGCCCTGAAGCCTTTACTTTAAGCACTGCTGTTGCACATCCAAGCTCATGTTGTAATACCTTTAACTGCATGTTACATCCACAGATAATTCCCCAATCAATAACCCACATGATGAGATTTGAAAGTCGAAAAATCATGCAAAAAAAGGTGACAGCTTACTCTATCCTTTCCCTGATTTAGTTCCTGCAGGGAAGCGCAAAACACATGGATCGATCAGACAGTGGCTACACAGAACCACAAAACAATCTAACTACGTGATGCTTTCCTAAGTACCATTAAAGACATACATCTACTCGATTTTTCCTCTTACAACCTTGATTAATTCAGTACATATTGAAGGATTTCATATCCATAGGAATGGCTAGTTTTTACGTTGGCTCGCCAAGCCTATCACAACCCTCCTCCTTTACCCGGGCTTGGGACCGTCTATGCCTATAATTCAGTACATATTGAAGACACATAAAAAAACATTATTCTTTCGTTATTGTTTACATGTGCATCACACTGTAAGCACGTCATTGCTTTGGTTGGCAACTCAGCCACTTCCATTGGAATCGCCACAAGTATTCAAAACACTATTGCAAGAATGGTCACACATAAGGAGAGAATGGATAGGGACAGGTAGTGTGTAAGTATACGAACCGCGAGGATCTGAGAATTGGCCTGCGCAAGTTGCAAATTCTTCTGGTGTGTGGCATGCAGAGCGAGGCGCAGCTTCTGGATCTCAACGCCGCTGAGCTCGATGATCTTGCTGCAAACAAGAGATCGAACCAAAACTTATGTTACTAGTACTTGAGAAACATCAGTCAGCCCCACTTCATGTGAACAAGGGAGGGGCCAGACGCGCATACGTTTTCTCCGCAAGCAGATGAGCCAGCTTGGAGTTCTCCTGCAAGCAAGCAAGCAAGCGCTCCATTGGCATTAGTTTGGAAACTGGGACCAACCTCGGCAGAGTCAGCTAGTAGTACCTAGGCTCGCTGTTTTGTCAGAACCAGAGCAGAAATTACCTTGAGGATGTCGCCGACGCTGACGGATCTGGGATGGTTGGGCCGGCCGGTGTTGGTGATGTCGGCGAGCGCAACGGGCTTCCCCGCCGGCCGGGACCCGGGGCCCTTGGTGCTAGGGTTCGGGTTCGGGCTCGAGCCGCCGAGCGCCGCCGCTCCTGGTTAAGCGGGGGGAGCTGGGATTGAGTTGCTGCGCCATGGAACGTAAACGGTACTAAACGTGTGCGAGTTCCCAGCGAGAGGGAGGAGCCTTACCGGCAGCGGCGGCCATGGAATCTCACGGGCGGAGGACCCAGTAGGGCAAGGTAGGGCGGCCTTGATTTTTGCCTGAGTTACGAATTGGGTAAGATTAAGGAGATGAAGCGGGGAGCTAAAGTGCGGGATCCGCTCGTGCCTCGTGGAGTGACGGGAGGAGAAACGGTCGGGAGCAAGAGAGAATCGAAGGGGAGATTACCTGCGGTGGATCCGTGGAGGCGCTCGGCTCGCGTGAGGAGGAAGACGAGACGAGCCAGGGGCCTGGGCAGCGGTGGATTCAGATTTTGAATATTGGGCGGGGTGAACGCTGAGATTTTTTCACGTTGGAAGGGGCAAATACACAACAATATTATTTTTATAATTTTTTCTGATAATTTCTATTGCTAAAAAAGATCTCAAAAATAATTAGATGGGGTATGCCTCAGGGTGGGCATAATAAACCGAGGACTGAAAAACCGGACCGAAACACCGAGACCGAACCTGAAGTGACCGAAACCGAAATTAGAAATTATAATGGTTATTTCGGTTTTCAGACTCAGGTAACCGAATAGACCCAAATAAACCAAACATGGGCTTAAAGCTTGTAGAAAAGCCCAGCTGGACAACCCAACTGTCAAAAACTAAATACAAAACAGCCCACTCAAAAAAAAACCACTACAGAGGCCCATGTAATCCATATTATCGAGAGATCCAGCCGAAATAAGCTTCCACGTCTCCATGATCGAAGCCACGATCTCGATCCCGATCGGGAGTCCCTGTACATTCGGTTTTCTCGGTTAGGACAGAAACCGAACCAAAAAGAATCAATAGACCGAGGCCTCGGTTACTGATTTATGAGGAAACCGATTGGGTAGCAATTATGAAAAAACGAAATTTGAAAAAAAACAAGAAACGATCGGTTCGGTTAGACCGAACGCCAACCCTGAGGTATGCCCCACCCGAAAACCCAACTAGGTTCCGCCCCTGGGGCCGGGGCGCTAAGCAGCGGGATGGGGAGGGAGGAGTGATGACGCGTAGGAAGACGAGCGATTGATGGAGCGAGGGGGCTGGGGCGCTCGGCGACAGAATGGGCCAGAGGGAGGACAAGGGTTGCAAGGGAAAGTAAACGAGCTCCGGGCACCGGCCCATGTCAGTCTCATAATTCATCTGATATAACAAATAATTTGTCTTTCATTTATAGATTTTTCTATTTCCTCATCTTTAACCACGGTTCATGAACCGTCTCTTCGTTGATTTTCTTAAGATGTCGATTCCCACGCAAGTTTAGACAACTTAACGGCACTGAGTTATACCTCTCGTGGTGATGCAACCGAAGAGCTCTTTGCAGTAGTTTAGACAACTTAAAGACACCGAATTATACCTCTTGTGGTGAAGCAACCGAAGAGCTCTTTGCAGCCCGCACTCACGCGAGATGCAACTCTTTCATTCTCCTACAAACCTGGCTGAGTCGTGTTGCCGTCGCTGTCGATGAGGTCGGTCAGCTCCTTGAGATGCACATTTTTTTCCTGCAAGTAGAGACAGAGCCGAAGGGGTACGAGACACGTGGTTGGATTAGTTCTGAAAAGGCGGGAGGTGGAGGGGGTCCTGCGCAAAACTGCCATCCCAGCCAAAAATGTTGTCAGTTAGTGGGCCCGGCTTGTCAGATACCCGCCACGAGGGCAGAATACGTAGCCATACCGCGCATGGGATCATATCGTCCCGTATATTGCACTACAAGCATACATCTGTACGCTAGCTACGTCCAAAACACGGGCCCAACAAATGCGCAAACCGCTTCTAATTTACACCCATTCCGTCTTCTCACCGTAGGTACTCGCTTAACTAATTTCTTCAGTCCAATAAGCACGGACGGACAGTCTCGCGACATTCCTGGGGGACGATGCGTGCGTGCGGCAAAACCTGAGGGTAAAGACCAAACGCAAAACCTGACGACTCTGTTCGCTGCTACCAGTACCTCCAAGTAGTGCCGCAACGTTTAATTAGCACGGGCACCTAATCCTAATCCCGGGAGAACCACCGGCGGCAGGTTAATTGATTAATCATCAAACATGACCCAGCTTCCGTGCAGACACTCAGACAGGGACTCCATTAAGTAAGGCGTCGCTGCATCCTGCTCCTGCATGCATGGGGTACGAGCCGAGCGACAGTGACCCGGAGACAATCTGCAAGTAGAAAAGCAGTTTATTAAAATGTTTATATGTTGACGTGGTGTAGTCCTGTACCCACGACATGAGTGCAGCAAACACCGGGACGGGTTTGCAATTTTGCAAAGCAGGAGGTGTATATATACCGTCTGCTTGGAATGTCGAATACTTCACAGTTCAATCGAAGATCGCCTTGGCCTAGCTAGCTAACCTACAGCTCGACTCTTTGCTTCAAGCCTCAGCTGAAGAGCAAATCAAGTGCTCTCGATCTTAATCGTATTTCTGACAGGATGAGGAGCTCCAGCTACTTGCCATTGGCTGCAGCTGCGATCTTCCTCCTGGTACTGTCGAGGGCTATGGATCAGGCCCGAGCCATCCGGCTGGACGCAGAGACCCGGGCGTCAGTCAGCGGCAGCCAAACGGCCATTGATGTAAGTAGTGGTTCTGTATTGCTGATCACTACTCGTTGTATATCTGAAACACTGAATCCGGCTTCTGCAGATGCTAACGTGTGTTGTGTTTGTTAATGCAGAAACCAATCGACAATGTGGTGGACAAGGATTCTATCACCACGTCAGTTGGCGATACGAAGAGAACTACTAGCGCTGCTGTGGCAGCAGAAGTTCGGGCGGTGGCGCACAAGCTGCCGGAGTTCCACGAGGACTACTACGGCCCGAGCGATCACAGTCCTAGGCATCACTGATCGACCAAGAAAAGAAATTTGTTCTCTTTTCATCTAGTTCCATTTCTCCTCTCCATCTCTGACTAGCTAGCAGTATAGGTAGCTGCTTAAGTTCCATGTAAGCTCTGGTAGTGAGCACATGGGGTGAAGCTTGACTCGTTTATTTCTGCATCTCTGTGGCAAAAAGGGAGAAGGAACAGTTCCGATGTAGTACTAATTGACCTCTTGACGACAGTTCAAATTTGAAGCGACGGTCCAAATTCACGAGTTGTCGTCTGCCTCCGGATCTTTTCGAGTGTGTGTGCATGTGAACTTACAGAATAACAGCGACACATCCAAATTTCAGTAGTAACCCCTAAACCGGCAAGAGAAGAGAGACCTAATTTGTTGACGCATAAGAGCGAAACGTACACAAGCCTAGCTAGCTAAATCCTGATCAACGAGAATAAGTCGCAGGTTACCCGCATAACTGCGTTCTTACTCGCAGGCGGAGTTTTCGACAGAGACTGATTGTTGCAAGTACAAGTGCTCAATCAGTTGATTAACTAGTACAATGTGTAAAAGTCCTTTCTTTTGCCAAAAAAAAAAGAGTCCTTTCTCTATATATATGGTGGGGTGTATTACCAACTTCAGTGAGCAGTACCACTACACAAAGCTAGCTGTACGGCAGCTGCATGGTGGTTAATTTTTGTGGACATTATTCCGAGTTCGTAGCCAATACCAACCCCAACAATGGAGGCATTGCCGGATATGCTGCAGTGTTGTTCGCCGTGTACCTGTACTTTTATGTCCAGGCCGGAAAGACGTACGGGACAGTGCCCTAAAGCTAGGAGTAACTCCTCTTTCTATATCCACCCACTGTGTTTGTTTTCTCAGTACACATGTCTAATGATAGCTAGATGATTAGTGGATCGATTGAGCCTAGCTAGCTCCTGGGCAGGCACCTTTTTGAAAGGCACGGATAAGTGGAGCCTTGGGCTGTAAAGAAATGCGGTGCATGTATGCATGACGTTCTAAGGACAGGCAAAAGAAGAACGTGTGTGGAGAAAAGGCTTAAACAAAACAAAACAAAGAGGTCCCCTGTTTGTTCTTACCGGCCGCATCATCTGGGCAACCACGTTGTCAATGGCTAAGGTGTGTTTGGATGGTTGCATGCGACGGGGAGTCAGTTGATGCATCCTGATCTCCACGGCTAGACGACGCAAATCTTGCGACTGCTGAGCCATGTATAGTTGTATGAATAACGGTGGAAGCAGTGGCGGATAAGAATTTATACTATGTGGGTGCAAATAACACTAATAATATCAAGTTATGGATTAAAAAACACAGAAAATTTGAAAATTACAAAGAGATTGCCAAATTATGTGGGTGCAGCTCACCCTACAAGGCCTAGTTCTGTTACGCCATTTTCAGTGGGGATTGACATATTCTACTGTATTTTTTTTTAGAATACATATTCTACTGTAGTTCAATTTTCCTCTAGCCCCTCTTAAATCTTAATCCCTGTAGGGATAGAAACGAACAGGCCCGTTAGGATCCGCCACTGGGCTGGTTTGGTGCCGTTGATGGTTGTAACATGGCCCGTACAGTGGCCACCGAAGAGAATGCCCCCGAGAGGCCGAGGCCCGAAAAGAAGAGCTCGGCGTTCTGTTTCTTTGCGCGTGGCCCGCGGGAAGGCCCGGTAGCTGCGTGCAAGCTGCGCTACTAGTTGTGCGGCAAACCGTGGACGCCCAAATTCCCGAGCGATGACAGTGAACAAGCACGTCGATCGCCAGTCTGTATAGTACTCACCGCATACGTACACACGTCTGTGGCCGGCCAGACCGATTAACCGCGATACAAACGAGAGAGTGCTAGCACGCGACGCGACTACACTGACTAGCCAGTAGCCACCATCTGCCCATGGACGCGTGTCATGCCGGACAAAGGGGCCGCTCTGACCGAGGAAAAGGAATAATACATACACCAGTATAGTTGTATGATTGTATCCGGCAATTAATCAACGGAACAAAGGTGTATATACATGAGCTGGCTCAACACCGGGCCTGCACATGCATGCACGGCCGTCTTTCTACAATCTCCTGCCTTGCCTCAAATCGCCCGCGGGTCCTTTTCAAATCCGAACCACCCTACGCTAGTAGCTACGAGCCGTGTTCCAAACAGACCGCGACGGTGAAGCATTTGGCTGGAACACGGAAGAAAGAAAAGAAAAACCAAAAGGTCACCACGTGGGGATCAGCGACGCGAGAGACGTCTCGACGGGAACGGAACACAACACAGCTGTGGCGCCTGCCGGAATGTTCTAATCTAACCCACCGCAAGGCAACCGCGGCGGCACGTGGACATAGCTACCTGGCGCGTCTCGTGTGGAGTAATTTAAGTTGTGCATATGAGTTTTTGGATCCTAAATTATTATAGTTGTTTTAGTGCAAATTTGAACTAAAACATTCTTGAAAAAAAAATAAAATAAAACGACGACAACAGTTCCGTATTTCTATCCCAAGACTTTACGAATAATAAACTAGGCAACTGGCACTGGGCGGCCACGAGGACGCGTACAGCGCGGCTTGCGACGGTCAGGCTACGCCGTATGTCGCGAGTACAACCTGATTAACCACCTAATCAGGTAGCGGCCGATACGTTTTATCAATTCGTCGCTGTATACGCTCAACATGGGCTAACACACATGGCGCAAAACTATACACTACTCACCTTAAATTATTGGTTTAGTCGTTAGCGAAAGATCGTACTCACCCTTGAATTTTCGTGTGCTGTGTTTAAGAGTAGTACAACCATGCGCTTCGCTAGTTTATATTGTTATTGTTGTTGGTATTCGTAGTCAAAGCTTCTTTTTACTTCCTTTTTTTTATCGACCACCAGCTGCTACTTTACGCTGCTAGCTTTTGCCGCTCCACAACCACGTTCCCAAGCGCACATCGTTAATTCACCCATGCCTGGTTGAGAAAAAAAGAAAGAAAGGAAGTCATTAAACAACATCCATGATGGGAAATGGAATGCTTTGCTTCGCTCGGAAGGAAAAATCTCAAAGCCACATCACCTACTGATACGTGAGAGCAACTTTTTTTTATATAGAAAATATTCGTGACAGCAATTAGTACGTTTGTTAAATAAAATAAAAGATAGCCTCAAGAAAAGCTAATAATACACGCTCCCTCCACATGGTGCCGTTGCGAGCCATCGGACTCCTAGTCCGCGGATTAGCGTGGCTTCGATTGTACCAGAGCGTTTGCTTACTTTCCAGATGAACATCAAATCAAACTAAACACAGCACACACACCCCTTTAAATACAACTTGCGTGTGTGACTGACTCAATTAGCCATACGCTTCATTTTCTTGATTTTTCTTTGACAGTCGAAAGCGGAATTTTCTTTTTCAGCCGGAGTATTAGGTTAGCGAATTAATGTCCTCATTTTCGCACTACAAGAATAAAAACATAAAAAAAACAGAAAGAGAAATACGGTTATTCGTGGCAACTAGTCGTTGGACGGCGGGTCCCAATGGAGACGCGACGCGGCTCGCAGGAACAAGGAACGGTGAACCCAAGAAGAAGAAACCTGATTCGAGTTTCCCGACTGATTAGTCAAAGCAATTTACTTTATTTACTTACTCCTTTTCAAATGCGGTTTGAGCTGTGCGACAAATAATGGTAGGGCATGCATCCAGCTTTTGCAAAGCAAAACATTGAGTACTCTTCTTCCCATATTGCCCATGGTCCTCCGCTCCTATAGAACAGAACAGGTGCTGCCCCGTCGGTTATCTCTGACGAGGGGATTAGTGCGATGGTGTTAGTGTTAGCCTTGATTAGATGATTATGGAGATCGACAATGAACTGGATGGGAATTCGAAGTAGACTTCAAATTTTCTTTCCTCGCGATTAAATCACGAGCAATGATATTGTTATATTCTCTCGGTATCATATTAAGTAACTTTCTATTACATGTATGTATCTAGACGCTTATCTATGTTTAAAAACATCTAGATACATGTAATAGAAAGTCACTTATATGGGATGGAGGGGTATGTGGTTTTTCTAAGAGCATAGGCGCATCCTGAGTAGCTTGTGAAGTCCTAGATTTTTTTTCCGGAAATCTATACTACACGATCATGGGAAACAAACATGGTCAAGTTTCATCTTGCAATATAAAATCGTCAATTGTAGAAATTTTGAGTTATTTTCTTAGACATCTAATCTAAATAACCATTTCGCTTATAAATTGGTGCAATCTCAAATTGTAACAAATCTAAAACGCATAAACTCTAAAAACATCGATGTAAACGTTGTAACTTGAGCCTCGCTCTTGCATATATCCCGAATTTTTTCGAAATCTTTCACGAGTACTTCCTAAAAAAGGAAGAGAATAAATAAATAATTACGGTCGATGTTAGCTACGTAGATAACCAACATGCTCTATCACACACATTTTATTATTCCCTATACATCCACTCCTTCATCCCTCGTCCACAATTCACTTCCAACTGGCTCAGTCTCACTCTCTCCCCTTATTGATTTGTCGCTCTTTTTTTTCCTTCTATATTGCGACGTTGTTCCATGACAACCGTTTCAACTCATGTTGCCGTCTTAATAGAGCCTACGTATAAATCCGGAATGGCGGTTATTGCTTGTTCTATGTTGGTAGTTGTCGCCTTCTATCTCACATCGTCTCGTCGACGTCGTCTCGATCGACCACTCTTCCTTCGTTCTACTCTTCGTCTCCTCGTCCCACGGAGATAGTTGTCTTCTATGTCATAACCGTCTTCTCCTCGACTTCGTCTCGATCGACCACTCTTGTTTATCAATGTTTTTTTCTTCTTTCGTTCTACTCTTCTTTAAAGAGAAAAATATGGTAACTAAGAAACGGCGTAAAAACCTTTTCAGAAAGATCTTTTTTTTTCTTCTGGTTTTGCTATTTCTTAGGCGACTGAGAAATAACTATTTCTAATTTATTAGTCGACGATAACAACCTTTTGATTCAATCATTGAGATTCATGTGAGATTAATGTGGATCCGATGGATAAAAAAATCTTGATTAGATAGTCACGATTGTCGACTGAAAAATAACTATCTATTTGGCGACCGGGAAAAAAACACTCATCTTTTTTTCTACTTAGAAAAATTCAAGATGTCCATCCGTCTGGCCTTTCTGTGACTCTTCACGAGTACCCTGCTAACTGGAGGGGCACAATTGTAACTTCTCCGGAAAGAGTGAGAATGAACGGTTCCCTGGGGCAGTTTGGGAAGAACGCGCCACACTGACACACACACACACCGAAGCCCAAAACACACGCCGCCTCTGTCGCCGCAAAAAACCAAATCCCCCTTCTCCGATGTCCGATCTCGCTTCCATTTCTCTCCCCGTCGACAAGAAAATCAGAATCCCATTAACCCCATCCGGAAAAGCGAAGAACAGCTATTAAGCCAGGGACGAATTATCTCCCCCTACGCGGCTACGCGTCTTCCATCGCATCCCCCGTCCTTTTCTTGTTTCTCCCCCCATCTTCTTCCACCTGAAGCTTTTACTCCTCGTTCTTATCTTCTTCTTTCTCCCTTTGGGAGTTGGGGGGCGAAAGGTGTCGCGTTCGATCTTGCTGTGTACAGGCCAGGAGGAGGAGGGAGGCCATGGCATTGCCTGCCGGCCTCGTCCGCATCTCGCCGCTGCTGTTGCTGCTCGTCGTCCTGCCATTCTGCGCCGGGAAACATCACGCTCCTCGCGAGTTCCGCACGGCGCTCCACTCGGGTTCAGGTTGTCTGTTGCCCTCCTTCCCGTTTCTTGTTTCCACTGCAAAAACCGCACGATTTGTTACAGAGAAATCGTCTTCTTCATTTATGTTTGAATGATTTTGTTGTGTCGTATTTTTTTTTTCACTTCATCGTTGCGTGTCTTACTTTTAGGCCGGTTCTTTAAAATATCTGGGTATGATTCAGTGGAGTCGGATTTGTGATGTGGAAATACTCCCCCAATTTTTTAGTCTCCTGTGGTCCTCAGGTTATTGCCCAGATGTTTCTCGTCCTCTTCTTTTCTTCCTAATTTTTTTATCTGAAAAATGAGATCCATGTACCATTTTGATTTCTGGGTTTATAGGGTTGTTCGTCATAAATCAGCGCCTCTTTGTGAAGAACAACAAAAACAAACTTCTGCACAGTTGCACGTCCCTTCTCTGCATCCCCGCTGACGGACGTTACATGAATTTAGGAGTATTTTTTCTTGCTTCAGCAAGACAGTTTTTCCAGGTTTCTGTACTTGGGTTTCAACAATGCTATTTCCATTTCTTTCCGTGCCCCAGATGGATTCTGGTCCAGTCTTGCGTCCCTTTCGATGCGTGCATCCTTCCTTCTCTCCCCTTATTATCCACAAGTGGTTTTCAGTTGGCTGCCCTTTTGCATCATTAGTCATCCGAGAGCAGTAATGTTCTTGGAGTTACTTTCCATGGCCATTTCGTGTTACGGGTGGGCCGTTCCCCACAAATTTAGATTTATGGGTGCCAAGTTCTTATTTGTTAAAAAGAAATCAAGCTATAAATTGACAAGGTGGATATTTATCATGCCGTTATGCCTGTTGTATTGTAATCATATGATTTTATACGAGTTACCTATGTTATCCTGGTTGTGACAAGAATTCTCATTGTAAACAGCAACTGAGCATGGCTTCGTGGTGAGAAGATCAATTGCTGAAGCTCCTGCCGATATAAATGTCACCACCAATAGCTCGTTCATCTTGGCGGCAGATCGGACACATCGAAAGGACCCCCTGAATGGTTTTAATAAATATCAAGGCGGTTGGAATATCAGTGAAGTGCACTATTGGGCTGTAAGACTTTGAAAACTAAGCTTATCTGCTTATTTCTGTTGCTTTGGTAGCAACATATTAACGGCCTTGATTATTTTGTTTCAGTCTGTTGGATACACAGCCTATCCATTGTTCCTTGTTGCCCTGCTATGGTTTGTGCTATTCTTTCTCCTGATGCTTGGAATTTGCTGCCATCATTGCTGTTGTCCACATCACAGTTACAACTACTCTCGATTAGCATATGCCCTATCGCTGATATTCCTAATACTATTCACTTGTGCTGCAATGTAAGTACTATTCTTTTAAAAGCTGGGTTGTTTCCATATTTCTTACAGTGACATATTTTGAGTTGTTTTGCTAAACTAGTTCCATCCAATGCTACCAGTGCTGGAAGCATTGTGTTGTATGATGGCCAGGGAAAATTCCATTCTAGCACAACGACCACCTTGGATTTTATTGTCGACCAGGCAGATTTCACTGTTGACAACCTTAGGAACCTTTCAGATAGTCTATCTGCTGCAAAAAAGGTCGACATAGGACAGTTCTTACTGCCTGCAGATGTGATGAATCAGATCAATGAAATTCAAGGAAAGTTGAACTCATCAGCTAATGATCTTGCTACTAGAACATCTGATAATTCTGCGAAGATCCAAAAATTGCTGAATCGTGTGTAAGTACCTTTCCATAGCATCACATTTTTCTATTACCGTGCACATGATTGACAAACTTTATTTCAGGCGGTTAGCTTTGATTATCATTGCGGCAGTAATGCTTCTTCTGGCATTTGTTGGCTTCTGTAAGTGCTTATGCCTTCTTAGTTCTTACATTGGTTGCAGTATGAATGTAGCTGTATGCTTTTGTGCAAAAGCAAGTTTTTTTCCTAACATGGTGATGCTTTGATTTTACCAGTTTTATCCATATTTGGGCTGGAATTCCTTGTGAATATGTAAGTTAATACCTTTGTTTATGCTAACAAGCTTGACTTAACTTTTCGCTGACTGTCCGTATCGCTCACTGTTCTAAATTTTGTGCAGTTTGGTTGTTGTTGGATGGATACTAGTCACTGGGACGTTTATCCTGTGCGGTGTTTTCCTTCTTCTGCATAAGTATGTACCACACCTCTGTGCAATCATCGCACTCATTACATATTTCCAATTGGTAATAGATACATGTGACTATTTTTGAGGTGTTGCTATAAGTCTTTATCTGGGCTGGAGCCAATCCAACAAATCTTTATACTCGAATGGTAGATAACCAGCTTATATGGCTATATTCTGTTCTTTTGAGTCAAAGATTAGTGCCCCTGCAAAAAGAAAAAGAAGATTAGTGCCAATCATTTGGTTCCGCGGCCAGGCCTGTGTCAATGTAAGGTCAGGTCATGGCTGGAGCATGTTGATAGTACATGATGAGAACACTAGTTGCAAATTTATGTAGATTGCGTTCATGCCTTGGAGTCTTGTTCCATTGTAAATTTATATCCAGTGTCATGCTGAATTTTGGTCATGGCAGCACTCTAGGCATTTTCCTTGTTATTGTTGGTTAATTTGACTTAGAACCCCCAACTACAAAATGTGAACACTTCCGTAGTTACTACATGGTTTCTCTTGGAGTTCCTTCATGTCCATGCTGTCACCACTCACCACTGCCAAGTACAGATTGTAAATACCCGTCGTTTGTCATCATTATTACTTTCTCTTAAGATACCTGAGACTTAAGAAGGGGCTTAGTTCAAAAGCAAAATTTCAGTGACTTTTGGTTACTATGTTACGCTGTATTTTGGTTGGAAGCTACATGTCGAGTTATGTACAATCCCTTTTTACTTGAAATTTGGACTACAATCTCTGGCTTCTGGTGATATACCTCTTGCATGGGGACATGTATTCTTTGAACATCTTTTATAGCTTTATTCTTAGTTATTCCTTTCAGTAACATGTCACTCTGTAAAAGTTGGGGGAAACTCGGACATCTTGTGTAGATGCATATCTTTGTTAGAAGATTCTGTCTGTTCTTTACTGCTTACTAGTATGACTCCATGTGATGGTTGTCTTGGTCCAGTCACTGGTGCTCCAGTGCCTAGTTATAAGGTCCAGTCATCTAATTAACCAGTTCACTCATCATATCAACCTGTTATCTTTTCTGTCATAACAGCGTCGTTGGTGACACTTGCGTTTCAATGGACCAGTGGGTTGCTCATCCAACAGAACACACTGCTCTGGATGACATTATCCCCTGTGTCGAACCTGCTACAGCGAACGAGTCCCTGACAAGGAGCAGGCAAGTCACGTCCCAGCTAGTGAATCTGGTCAACCAGGTGATCACCAACGTGTCAAACCAAAACTTCCCTCCGGCAGCGGCGCCTTTCTACTACAACCAGTCAGGGCCACTGATGCCTACACTCTGCAACCCATTCACGCCTGATCTGAACAACCGGACCTGCACCCGTGGAGAGGTTTCCTTGGACAATGCAACCCAGGTAAATTTGTGGTCTTGCAACTATCTTCATGTGCTGTTTTCTGATCCGCATTATTTGGTGAACTCTAAACAACATTGCTTTGTTTGGCAGGTTTGGAGGAGCTTTGAGTGCCAAACTACCACTGTCTCAGGAGCTGAGATTTGCACCACGGTGGGCCGGCTCACTCCAAGGATCTACAGGCAGATGGCGGCGGGTGTGAACGTAAGCCTGGGGCTGTACCAGTACGGCCCTTTCCTGGTCCAGCTGGAGGACTGCACCTTCGTGCGCGACACGTTCACAAACATCAGCCAGAACTACTGCCCAGGGCTGGAGCGGTACAGCAAGTGGGTGTACATCGGGCTGGTGCTGGTGTCGACGGCGGTGATGCTGTCACTGATATTCTGGGTGATCTATGCTCGGGAGCGGCGCCACAGGGTGTACAACAAGCAGCACCAGGGCGTCGCCGGCCAGAACTACCCTAGGGGGGACGACAAGCCGGTTCCGATGGGTGCCTGATCCGGTCGTGGTTCACCCCTCTTCTCGCCGTGACCTGTCCATGGCACCTTGTAGAGAGCTGCAGATCGATGTGCGTTGACTTGATTGTTTTGCCTGTCTGTTGATTTATTTATTTTCCTGACACCTGTGGCGTGTGCTTGAGTGGTGTTTGCATATACGGTTGTGACCCATGTTTAGCGTTAGCTCCAGCAGTATTCTTGTTTGTGTCTGCTGGTGGAACTAGGCATTGCCGTTTTTGCTTGTGGAATGTGGATGTACAGTTATGACGTAGAAGGATTTGCGAGCGTTGGTTGTTTAAATTTTCTTTTGTGATTCAACGGAGATAGCACAACAGGTTGACAAACTGAAACAAACACAACGACAAAGATTACAGGTAGGATAATTTTTTTTTAATAATACGATTTTTTAATCATTTTTAGAAATAATACGTGTTTTACAAAAATTTCAGAAGCTCAGCCCCGCCGCTGACACCACTCGGCCATGCACGTGGAGCGTTGTCACCGATGAGTGAATGCCTGGAAGAGGCGGGCCCATGGCCGTGCTAGACGGGTCCAGCCCAGGAGAAATACAAAAGATACCTCAGATTTTTTGTACCACGGTGCCGTCCAGGAGAAATACGAGAACTGTGCCACGGTCGGCCGTCTCACTTCAAGGATCTACAGGCAGATGGCGGCGGGGGCGAATGTAAACCTGATCGCGTTCTAACTGGGCCACGGGGTGCCTGCTACTTGTTCGTTGGGCCTAATCACCGTATCTGTATGGGCTGGTGGGCCATAAGGCTGGCTGGGCCCGTCGCAAGTACGGAGATTACGACTAGACGAGTCACTCCATAATTCACTTCGAGAGTTACACACGAGGCCCAAGCGCAGAAGCTTCTCTGCTCAACTGCTGACACAACTCGTAAGCTTCCGGGCGGCATCCGAGCTTAGTCAACTGAAACACGCACGGTTGATCTGATCCCGTTCCCCCCGGCACAGGGCGGTGTACATTGCGCTGACCGGACCCTTGATCTCTTCTCCTGCCATTTAATAAACCTGCACTCGATACACAGTCAGCTTCGGCGCCCTGCAGCCTACTGCATGCATGCCCTTGCTTCAGGGCTGCATGTCGAATTGCCGTGTCAGCGTCAGCGGGTGACTCGGCCGGCGTCGAATTAAGGTGATCCGAGTCAGATCGATACCTCACTCAGGAAGAGAGGGTAGGAAGTGTCCCGAGGGCTCTGTGCACTGCTGAAGCACAGCAATGGTCAACGGTAACCTAGCTAGCTACCTGATCATCTGCCCTTGACTTGGCAGTGGTTGATTTAGATATATCTGCAGGGCTGATCCGACTTAGTCGATCAAGCTACTAGTATAGCTCCCCCTGGAATAGGGCACTTAAGTTGTATGTCCCCGTTGCACTTTTTGCTAATAATGCTCCATCCGGAAACTTGTTGCAAGATATCCCTTTTCAGTAAATGGACGCACATAAGGTTTCTGGTATCCGCACCGATCGAATAAAATGCCCAATGTTATGTCATTTATTTGAGATGATTTTTGAAATGTTTCTAGTTAAATTGAAACTGTACGTACAGATTAGAATTGTCGACGACCACGTGCAATTTGGACCACAGGAAAAAAAAAAAGCCGATCAATTAAGCTATCATGGCCGTCTGTCTCACCGACCGCATATACTGCGAAAATAGAACATCGTGACATTTTAGAAAAATCTAGCGATTTGCATAAAGTCGAGTCTTTGAAAAGGAAAAATGATAAATCTCACCATGTTCCCCCCTTGGAAATGGATGGCTGTACGAATCGTCCACAGCTTCCCCCGGTTGCTGCCTTGGCAAGATCATCTGTTAACTCTCGCAACATTCATCACGCGATCGAGATGTTCTTTGGTCTTGATATTCCTGGTCACGACTTCCAACGGATCCTAATTAACCGCGGCATTGGATCAACCGATCCCGTAGCTCTCTTTCAGGGGCTCCACTGTAGAGGAAAAGAGTGCAAGACTTCAATTTGTCAGTTCTAAGTTAGGAACTACAAGTGCTTGTGTTAATTGATCCTGCTGACCAGCCCAGTCACAGATCCATGTCGTCGTCAGTGTTAAAGAGCAACCAGCTTGGAAATGGAAATGTTTCAAAGCAACATTAAAGCCGGACGATCGATCTTAATCACCTTAATTTGGTCAGATTTTTTTCTCCGTTTCTTCACGTCTTACAACTTATTACAACCGTATGAATTTTCTACCGTTGGTGCTGCATGCGGGAGGAGTACAGGATATTCGCACGAGGATTAATTAATGTCAGCAGATTTTTCAACAGCAGCTTGCCTTTGTAAGAAAAATCTTTCCCAAAAAATCTGTGCTAAAAAATCTAGTGCGTGCAATTAATTCTCTCTAGGGACCAAATAAAATGGACTACGACGTATAGTACTCCCTGCATGCATATCGATCTTTACTGGAAAGATTGCACAGATAGATATGTTTGATTGTTTATCCTTCCCGTCTTTGGTATACTCACCTTGCTAGCTCTTACAGATTGCACAGATATGTGTCTGTGGAAGGTTCTGGATCTATTCGTACAGATTTCACGTACGTGTAAACAACTAGTATAGCTCACGCGGTGTAGACGCTGAGAGCATGACGAGAACTACAAGGTCAAGAACTTAGTCTTGTTTATCACAGGGATTTAATCATTTAATTACTGGGTGATCGACCCATGCGGAGACAGCGCATATATATGTATCTGTGTTCCAGAAAACGGCCCTTGGAGGGTTAAACGAGCCGCGCATCAATTGATTTTGTATGCTGGATGATGTGTAAACTAATCTGGGCCGGGGTTGTTTCACTGCTACGTACTCCGTACGTACTTTGCTATCTCCGTAAATAAATTATGGTAGACTACGTACGTGCCCTGATACCTTTAACCGGGGAGAAAGCGGCTGCTTAATTAATCACCAAGAGAGTAATTTACTAAATATTTTAGGTTGACGGATCTGCTCCAGTACATGTTGCATGCTACTCCTAGATTTAGATATCTTTGCCGGCCATAGAGGATCCTATGTAGCTAGAGTACCAGGTAGTTTTCACTCACAGCTGCTGCAAGGCAAATCTGGGTCCGGTAAGATGATGGCGTCCTTGTCCAGAGATGTTTGCCTGCCCTGATCCATGCTAAAGATCGCCATCAGTGCCTTGATTTTTGGCTTCAAATGCAAGCGTGGCTTGGCCGGCCGGCCAGACCAGACCAGAGAGACAGACCCTTGCTGGCCCAAGCCAGCGGCAACCGGCAAAAGCGTCTCGGACAACGATGACCTGGCCATGGGGCCCACCAGTACTTGATGGGCCTACCACCACTGGTGTGGAGCACCTACATTTCTCTTTCGCTATAAAAACCCCTACATTTCTCTGTTTTGGATAAATTGATTTTCAGGAGGAATTAACAAAACTTTGTGTTGTTGTGGATAAGCCTTCGGAAGGGACCTGATGATCGATGGTTATCTGCAGTTAAGCTTCTGGCTGGAGAGAAAGCAACTGCTCGATTCTTGCAGAAAGTTTTTGTCCGGGGAGTACAATTTGAGGCTGCAGATGGCGACCTAACGAACGACCTAATCCCAGCTCCAATCCTAATTAAGCTAGCCAATGGCATGGTATACACATCGAGAGTTAATTAGCTAGCCCTTGTTAAGGATGTTGGTTAATATAACCTATCGGTATAGTTTACTCGACAGATGGTCTAATTAATCGCTTCGCTTAAGTCGATGGATAGAGCTAGCAATTGAGTACGTATCTGACAGAATTGTACTCCCTTCGTTTCTAAATACTTTGTCACTGTTTTAGTACAAGTTTGTACTAAAAACACTGACAAATATTTAGAAACGGAGAAAGTAATTATCTTGTACGGCATATAATTATTTTAGTACGTCGTACTGATCAACTTTAAGTCAAGTCAAACCGAGCAACCAGATGAGTACGTATAGATGAGTGATCCCTGCTCCTGTCGCGTCAGTGATATCCCTGATCCTTATCGAAGGGAATTCGACATGATGCACACTCTTCCTTAAAATACACTCAAGGGTTTTGGGTAATTCACCGCATGTCGTAGTCACGGGAGTGTCCACTGACGTTAAGACTCCGAGGTTTCGGCTAACACGCAGTAATGATAATGTTCAGATTAATCAAACTTACTAGCACTCTTGTCTAATTAAGGTTCCTAATTAAGCATGTCACAGCGACATGTGCTCGGACATTTCGGGCCATGGAGGCCGTAGACTTTCAGTAACGGTTACAACACTCGTTCTGAAAGACGACAGCTTAAACTACTCTGACAATTTCTAGCTGACGGAAGCTAGCGATCGAATTCAGATTCAAATCAACTCACAGTAGTTTCGCTCTGCATTTAGTTACGGATCAGTTACAGAAGAATGGTAGGATCAATTTGCATGTTGCCTTATCTGACCTCGATCTGACTGTGTGCACACGATGGCAAGGACTAGATGCATGCACATATAGTACGCATGTTCTTTTTTATTCTCTCGTGATTTTTCCTGAAGAGATTCCAGGCAAGCAATAATAGGGTCCGTATTAGCTGTAGATAGATAGGATCTGCGCAAGATTACAAAATGTGTTAGGCACGAGACCAGGACGAGAGACCCCCCTCATAGCAGGTCCGACGCAAAAGGCGGCTGATCTGAGTCACGGCCCATGCGAATATATGAGATGCGATGCAGCTGATGGACCGGTTCAGGTTGCCTGAATTAGAGATGTCGGCGTCGAGGATTAAAAACAAGATGTGCCGGCACGATTTATGGGTAAAGAACATGCAAGTGATGGAAGCGAGTGAGTGCTGCTGAGTCATGAGTGCGTTCCAACGATATATGGAGGAGACAGCAAAAGCAGGAACGATTCCGAGTTTCTGGGGTTCTTTTTGAAATATCAGGTCGGTTTCTTTTTAAAGATGTTGCATCAAGATTTTATAAGATGGGACAGAATGCGCACTGCGTCGATGAAAAGGCGGTGCACGGAGTACTACCATATAGTTTCGGTTCCCGCTTTGCTAGCGCACCTCACGCGGGCCGAATCGATCAGAAATATCAGAACACGTATACTAGTACTAGCTCACATCGTCACTCACAGCCACCATGCAGTTTTTTGGCTAATTAAGTTCCAGTTCTCACGGAGACAGTAGCACGTGGTTTCACTCGTTCCTGCGGCCCGCCGTGCTGGTTGAACAGGAACAGCGATGGGGGAGGAAATCACTCGCGAAACTGAGCTTAAACACAGATGTAACGACTCTCGTCGTGCTCCAGCCGACATGGCCCGTCGCGGCTGGGCCTCGCCACCGCCTGTCGAGACTGTGCTGCCTGCCTGCAGGCCGTTGCTCTGCTTCAATCCCCTCGTCGTCGTGTCGTAGATGGCTCTCTAGGCGGTGGACGTACTGTGCGCCACTATTTCATTAGGCGCGCGCACATCCATAATTTGCTATTCCAGATGTTACATCTTTTTTTCTATAAGGTGCGGCTATATCCCTGATTCTTGAACAAAAGGCCTTACACATCGGTCGACATTTCCGAGCTTTCGGATTAGTATGTTCGTGGTATCGCCTCGCTCCTCTCTTCTCGACATTTGTTCCAAATCTTAGATTCAACAACTGATCAATCAATTTATGATCCCTACCTTAACTAAGAATCAGACAACTTGACATACAGAACGCTTTTTTTAAAATAAACTCAGTGAGTACGACGCGTCCTATATTTCGGATTGACAGATGCCCCTGTTAATTCCTTTTCCTGCCATTCAATAAACCTGCACTGCCCAGTCAGCTTTGGCACCCTGCAGCCTACTGCATGCATGCATCGCGTGCCCTTGGTCCAGGGCTGCACGTCGCATTGCCGTGTCATCGTCGTCGGTGACTCGACCGGCGTCTGAAGATACGCGCATAAAAGGTGATCCGAGTCGGATCGACATCTCACTCGACAGAAGGGGCTAGGAAGTGTCCCGAGGGCTCTGTGCACTGCTGAAGCACAGCAATGGTCAACGATCGATGACCTATATAGCAACCTGATTTGATCACCTGCCCTTGACTTGGTAGTGCTTTAATTTTGATATATCTGCTGGGCTCGTCCGACTTGGTCATTCAAGTCAGCTCCCCCCGAACCAGGGCACACCTTTGCACTTTTTGCTAATAATGCTCGATCCATTTTGTTGCAGATACACTTTTTTAGAGCATGGAGGGTACATAAAGCTTCTTGTCTCTGGCATGCATGGAATACACAAATCCACGTCACTTATTTTGAGAAGTAGCGAGTATTATATTTATTTGGAAACTTATTTTAAATTAATTTAGTTAAATTTAAACTTATACATGCTAGATTTGTCGACGATCGCGTGCAATTTGGACCAAAGGAAACAACTGATCAGTCATGTTGTCAATGGCGTGTCTCACCGATCGCATATACCGTGAACAAATAAATCGAGCCTTCACGATATTTTAGAAAAATCTTTAGATCTGCATGGAGTCAAGTCATCATCCAAAAAAGAAAAGAAAAATATCACGGTGTTTAATTGCCGAAATGGATGGCTCTATTCGAACCGTCAACAGCTTCCACCGGTTGCTGCTTTGGCAAGAACATCTTTTAACTCTTACAGCATTCATCACACGACTGAGATGTGCTTTGATCTTGATTTTTCCAGGCACGACTTGCAACGGATAATAACTAACTGCGCCATTGGCTCGACCGCGATCTCATAGCTCTCTTTCAGGGGCTCCATTGTGGAGAAAAAAGAAGCGGTTTTGCTATTTTTTAGGCGACTGAGAAATAACTATTTCTTAGTCGATGATAATAACTTTTTGATTCAATCATAGCTTTGTGAAAGAGAGTTAATTACTTTGTGTTGGTTTGCGTGAAAAGACAGTCACTGGCATAAAAGACCGTTTCATCATTAAGATGATGCCATGTCAGTAAAATGTCTAAGATAACGTGCTAATAGATTAGCATTGTGTGGCCTAATGTCGGCAGATTTTCAACAGCTTTCTGTGAAAACTCTTTCTGAAAATCTAGGGTAATTAATTCTCTCTTGGGACCGAATAAAATGGACTACGATGTATAGTACATGCATGGTGAACGGATCGGATAAAGATGGATCCCTGCATGCACGACTTTTGCTTTTCTTACCCATAATTCCAAAGATGGGAGAACATGCATGTTTGCTTATAATCTATGGACGGCTTTGGATCGATTCATACAGATTGCACGTACGTGCATGTAATTAACCTAGCGTTTACACGTTAAACAACTATAGCTCTTTTCCCGTTACGCGGTGTTAACGCTGGGAGCATGACGAGAACTACAAGGTCAAGAATTAAGTCTAGTCCTAGCCCAAGGATCTATCATTCAATTACTGCGTTACCCGTCACACAGTTCGTATCATGCGTGTTCTAGAAAAATGGCCCTTGGATGGAGAGGGTTAAACTTAACGAGCCGCGCATTCTATTGATTTTGCATGCTCGATGATGTGTAAATTAATTAATCTGGGCCGGGTTGTTTCACCGCTACGTACCTTGTTCTGTCCGTAAATAAATTATGCAACGTACATACGTGCCCAGCTGATACCTTTAACCGGGGTGAAAGCGGCTGTTTAAACAATTACCGAAGGAGTACGTATTTTACTACCAGCACAGCTTAGATATATCTTGACGAATCTGTCCCATGTTGTGTCGCATGCTAGATAGATATCTTTGCCGGCAGGGGCCGTTGCTCTGCCATCAGGTACTTTTCACCCACAGCCCTTGCAAGGCAAATCTTGGTGCCGGTAAGATGTTGGCGTCCCTGTCCAAAGATGTTTGCCGGCCCTGCTCCATGCAAAGATCGCCATCAGTGTCTTCACAATTTTGGCTTCACATGTAAAAACGTGGCTCGACCGGCCGCCCAGACCAGACCACACCAGATAGGCACCCTGGCCCAAGCTAGCAGCAAGCCGGCCTAGGCTCTCTGACAGGTGACAGCGATGACCTGGCCGTGGGCCCCACTGATACTTGTTTGGCCCATGCAAAGACCACTCCTCCGGGTCATAAAAAGTATCGGCTATTTTGTACTAAATTAAAGTTAGTACAAATTTTGTACCAAGTATACGGCATTTTTTATGTATCGAAGAAAGTAGTACTTATACTACCTATTGTATGTTTTTATGTTAAAAAACATTTTGGCGTTTTCAATAAATTGATTTTCAGGAGAAATGAATACCTTTTTGTGCTGTCGTGGATAAGTTCCTTTGGAAGGGACGCGATGAAGCATGGTTAAGCTGCTGATGGCCGGAGGGAAAAGCAACTGCTCGATTCTTACCGAAAAGTTTTGGTCCGGGAGTCCAATTTGATCAGGCTGGAGATGGGCAGATGGCGACCTAACGAACGACCTAATCCCAATCCCAACCTAACCAATGGCATGGTGTACACATCGAGTTAGCCCTTGTTAAGGATGCTGGTTAGTTTACCCATCGGCATAGTTTACTCGCCAGATGGTCTCATCCCTTAGCTCAAGTCAGATCGATCGGTGGAGCAGTTTTTTTGAGGGAGCAGTTCATTATCTCTGATGAAATTGTAATTTAACTTGTACGGCGTACACAATTGATCTAGTGCTAGCTGCTCCGGCCACTTTTAGCCAAGTCAAACCGATCAGCAGGCAGATGAGTACGTAAACGGGTGATCCCTATTCGCTAGCGCTAAGCTTATCCGAGATTTTTTGGGCTTTTGGCTAATTAACCACATGTCGTAGTCATGGATCGAGTGTCCCTCTGACGTTAAGACTCCGAGGTTTTGGCTAACCACTCACTAATAATGTTCAGATTAATCAACATCCACTCGGACGTACCTGGCACTCTTGTCTAGTACAGTAGTTAATTAAGGTTCCTAATTAGGCATGTCACAACATGTGCACTAGGACATTTCGGGCCCTGGCTACACTTTGAATAAAAGATTAGCCCTCGCTCTGAATGATGGCCTAATCTACTCTGAAAAATACTACTGCTAGGTCATGAAAGCTAGCCAGCAAATTCGGATCGACGACGCAGGCGCAGTTTCACCACCGGAAATTCAAATCATTGGCAGTTTCACTCTGCTAGCTGTTTGCTTGTATTTAGTCACAGAGGATGGGTAAGGTTAATTATTTAATTTGCATTGCCCCGCCGTGCACGCACGCCCCCACAGGACACATGCATGCTGCCGTGTCTGATCTCGATCTGACTGTGTACACATGCTCCTCCTTCTCTTTTTTTCGTTTCTCGCGATTTTTCCCGACGAGATTCCATGCAAGCAATAATGGTGCCATACAAATTGGCCATAGATAGGATCTGCGCAAGATTAAAAAAAAAAGTGTTAGCTAGGCACGAGAGGATGACGAGACACGGACACCCCTCACAAGTCCGACGCAAGAAGTCGGCTGATCCGAGTCACGGCCGATATGCGATTAGGTCCCTAGATGCGATGCAGCTGATCGATGGTTCAGGTTGCCTGAATTAGAGATGTCAGCGTCGGGGATAAAACAAGATGTGCCGGTACGATTTTTGAGTAAAGAAACTTGCAAGTGATGGAAGAAGCGAGTGGGTGCCGAGTGCGTACCAACGATATATATTCCGGGTTTCTGGGATTTTTTTTAAAGAAAATGTCAGATTTGGTTTCTTTTTAAAGATGCATGAGCTCAGCTCTCTTGCGCTAAGATTTTGTTTAAGATCGGACAGAACGCGCTCGATCTGTGTCGATGAAAAGACGGTGCAGTTTAATTTATCGATCATTGGTTTAATTTCAGGTTCCGAGTGCGTGTGGTTTGGCAGGGGGATTTTTGGAACACGCAGCACGCGTCGAACGCATGCATCCTGTTTAGTAGCTCCAGTTCTCACAGAGACAATCAGACAAGTACAGGGAAAATGAAACGTGAAATTAACCGCTACGTGGTTTCACACTTTCACTCCGTGTTGGTCGAAGAGGAACAGCGACGGGGAAGAAGAAATCACGCGCGAAACTGAGCTGCGGAAAGAGAACATACTACTCTAGCAAAGTAAATCGAACCGAACCTTGTCCGATTTATAATATGGTTTGGAAGCGAATTTCCGGCGCGGGAGCACACTTGCCCAGTGGTTTACCTTTCCACGCACCGCATTAAACATGACAGGAAAAAAGAAACGTCGCCTTCGCACCGCCGTGCAACAGTCGAGTCGATCGAGCCACCGTTATAAAACCAGGACCGGATGATCTCGGGTATTCTTCCAGGACACCGCCGTGGATCCATCCATTCACCACTGCCAAAGAGAAGAAACCAGGACACTCTCACACGCGGCCATGGCAAACCCATCCGCCCGCGCCGGCGCCGAGGCCTCCTCGAGCTCCTCAAGGCCGCTGTCGTCTTCGTCGGCGGCCCCCAAGGCCAAGCTGACGTGCCTCTGCTCGCCGACGAACCACCCGGGCTCCTTCCGCTGCAGCCGCCACCGTACTCGGCTCAGCCCCCGCGCCTCGCAGGTCGCGGCGGCGCCGGCCGAGGGGGCCAGAGGCGGCGCCAGCGCCGGCGGGAGGCCCAAGGGCCGGTCCGTTCTGCGCGCGCACCTGCTGCGGCTGCTCAGCAGCTCGCCTCCCTCCTCGTCGTCGTCGTGCGGCCGCGGCCATCGCTGCCGCGACTTCAAGCCCCGCCCGTCGCGGCTTGGCCTCGTCGACGCCTGAGGACGACTCCGGCCGAAGCTTACTTTAGTGGACTCGGTGCGCCTCTATTACGCGCGCACTCGTCTCGTTCCTGCTCCATTGATCAGTCGTTTGCTAGTTAGCTTGGGGATCAGACACTACAAAATCCAGACTTCCTTAGCACTGCATGTGCGACAGTTGAAATCCATGTAAATCTTTCCCCGACAGCAATGAGAATGAAATGGAGCCGTTAATTCGTGCTTATTACCTGCCTCATGCATCTTTGTGCTCTCCTCTGTTTTTGCTACTGCGCGCCGTAGAACATGCTACTGTACTCTTTTTTTTCTCATCTGCTTTGCAACAATTGCTGAATTGAGATTACCTTACTTGTGTCAATTGATTACGGAGTATCAGTTTACAAAAATGATCTTTATGTTAATTATGTTGCTTCATCTTTGATGTGCTAGTTAGTTACCAGTGGGTACTGCTTTGCTTTTGCTTTGGTTAGCTGCGGGGACATGTCGCTCACGGGACGCCCATGGAACTTACTCAAAAACTTATCGGAAAGCAACGTTCCCTAGTACTACGTGTTGGTCGCGTGTGGGGCTGTGCCTTGTGCGCGTCTGAGCTTGTTTTGTTTGTTTGCTAGTCGGACCGCCGTGAAGTCTCGAGATGTTCTTCTCTAATTTCTTTCCACAGCTTTAATTATACCACAGCTGACAGCCCGGTTAAGTTTCTCGATCGACCGTTTCCCACTGTAGGAACGTGACGCGTGCTGTATATATTCTGCGACTCATTCTTCGGCGTTAAGTTTCGTCTTCGCAGCAGGACTCTTCTCGAACAAAAAGCTACGAATAAGAAAATCTCTTCTTCTTCTTTTGTGGGGAAATATTTTTTGCGCGCGCGCAATTCTTGAGTATCATCAGGATGCTAGAAGGCCACGGGATACGCGGATCTGCTTACGTGCAAGCACAGAGGATATCCCCCGTGACAGAGCTCACACGACAGCTGCTTTAAGATGATATCCCCGTGATAGGGCTCAGAGATCCAAGATCCAAACAAACAAACTGCAGCATCTGCGGCCTGTTTTGTGAAGTCCCTGTACACGCTTGTTTGCCCAGTTCCTTTTCAGTGCATAACACCCCTTTGGTTAATTCCCCATACCATCCCCGTTCTAAAAATACAAGTTGTTTTAGCTTTGTCTATATTCAACTTAGATCTTGAGCATCTTATATCTAATTAAATAAAACTAATTTAGAATAGTAAATGTTAGCAGATTTTTTTTAAAATGTTGAGCATCTTGTATCTAAGAGCGGAAGGAGTTTATATATCATATTTTACTTCCTTTTTCTAGAAATAGAATTGGTAGGGGTACAACAAACCTAACGTGCTATCGTCACTTAAGATTGGACTCGCGCAGCTTTTGAAGACTACCGAAGTCAGCTTAGCCGCAGTCCTTCCTGCAAGCGTAAGATGTATGTACTAGGAAGAATATTTCGACTTTATGAAACACACAAACATGTAAGCTACAAGTAAATGTAAGTAAAATACTGGTTGTGCAGTTTCCCAGATGATTTGAAAAATAAACCGTCCAATCTGATTGCTGAGATTCGTAAAAGTATGGAAGAATGACAAAATCTTCGTCGGATGAGTATAAATATCGATTGGGAAACAACAACCCCCGTGAAATTTTGGTTCTCATATTCACATGTCACCACCTCACCATGTTACTACACCAGATAATAGATTTCGCATTCTCCCGGCTCATAAACAAGAGCGAAAAGAATCCATAACGCATCTTTGGGTTTTTAAATTCACTCCATTTTTAGACGAACTTAATTTGCTCCCCTTAAAAAAAATGACGGTAGGTAAAACAAGTGGATCATATATACTTCAGAGTTTCACTGTAATGTGAAATACATTTTAGAATCTAAAGGCATCTTTATTGCAGTAGTTTTATAGGAATTTTTCAGTATTTCAGTCATTAGGAATTTTTCTCTATTACGACTCACTTGCAGACGAGGGAGGCACACAGTAAGTCCAGCAGGTTTCTTCCATTTCGAAGAAGTCTGTTGCACTGCAATCAATGCTCGGAGTTTTCGACATTTCCTCCGTTGCCGTATCGGGCGCAATCAAGGACAGTTCCACATCTCATCAAATCGGTTCACATTGCCCCTGCCTACAGGCTAGCCATTATAGGTCCAACTACTGTTCGGTCTCCAAGTCCGAGACCCTGAGCCTGAGGGAAATGGGACTTTATGTTGCAAAAAAAAACTTTGAACTTGTACAAGTCCGCAACGTAGAACAAATCGGGAAATAGGGTCAAAGCCGACACGACGGGGACATGCCAGTACACTGCACTGAGAAGTCAACTTACGATGGAATCGATCTAAACAGAGCATCCAGAACAAAAAGAAGAACATAATTCACAACGAATCGACTGATATTTTCCTCCCGCCCGCTTTATGCGATGCAATTGTCCGACGGCAACAAGCACGAACTTCTTCTTAGTTTCATACGGAGTTCTTTTGAAACGGAGGGCACGAATAATTAAACTTTCCACACAGGAGAGATCCGAGTCATTGTCACCGTGGGTGAGTCTCTGGCGCACATGGCGCTTGCCGGCGGCGACGCCTGTTCAGCTATTTGCCTCCGGCGCAGGCCGTTTTAACTTCCCCAGCGCGCGCTTTTGGCGATCTTTTTTCCCGGCTCGATGTCGCGCTCCCGTCCTACATGGCTTGACTTAGCCATTGCCCCTACGCGATGAGGTGGCAAGGCTACTGTACTGCTAACTCCAGGTTCCGTACTGAACGGATAAAAAAAATATTCTCCTTCCAACCAATTAGTGCAGAGACTTACAAAGCCTGCTGCCCTGCTGCACAAGGTAACCCCGTGGTGTGCTGCTCGGCTGCCGGAATATATACCCCGAATGCGTTGCTGAGTCAACATGTGCGTGCTTGATGCTGTCCCTGATCGAGTCCAAGCTCTCACAACTCTCATCAAAGAAGCGCTCGGTCCGGGCATGTTGTTGTACTAATCAAGTTATTCTGACGGGTCAAGATTTTGACCTTCTTCGGCCATCGTCTGACGCTGACGTTCAAGAGAATTTTCTCTGGTTTAGCGAAAGCTCGTTTGGTATTTGACGATTTTTGGTGTACCGACTGGGAGGATCGTCAGTCAGATATTCAACGTGTTCGTTAAACTACTATGCCCCACTCTGCGCATCCGCTTGCTCCACTTGAGCTTTACAACTTGGCAGGTTTTCAACTCCAACGGCTCAACGCACCGGTGCAGATATATAAACGGACGGGTTTCAACGGAAGTCGATTTGTAACGAATTGTTTGAGACTTGTTTTTTTGGGTTGCCGTTGTATATATGATATGATAGAAGATCAGTTCTTGAACAAAAAAAGAAGAAAATAAAAATCAGTTTGGATCAAAGAAAGGCTGGCTCGACAGAGAAGGTGAGGTGAGAGGCAACCGACATGGCGGCGACAGAAATAAATTTGGGGTAGTGCTTCTGTGATGCGCTGCGGAGAGCCAACTGATTTCTGGCGAAGAAACAGAATCGATTAAGTATCGCCTTCCACAACTAAACAAGAAGCAGGTGACGGTCTGATGGAGCCGCCGGCCAGGCCAGCTGGGTTTGCCCACCCTTGTCCCGCCATCTTCTTGCGCAAGTTCAACAGTCTGAATCCTAACCGCAAAATATCACTAACAGGTAAGACACAGGTTCAATTACATCGCAGTAACTGAAATTTACAGAGTTTTCGTCAGTTACATCAGGAGCATTTTTACAGAGATTTCCCTTCGGAATCAGGGGATTTTTCCCGCGTTTCTCGCCTGGTCCCGGCCCAGCCAGGCACGGGTGCCGCGTGACGGAGGAGGCGACGGCGAGACGCCACTCCCCCGCTGCCGATCGAGCTTATCCGAAACCGAAAAGACACAGAGACGTGGGCACACTCCAGAAACAGAAACTGAAGCAGAAAGTTGTTGGGACTGGACTAGTAATCATGGATTTATGGATTAGCCAGCCTCCCGTGACGGGGCACAGATGCATGTATCTGAATCTGAGCTACGTATGTCTCCATTTTCTCACTCAAGAGTATATCCAAAACCAACGGCCGCGTGCTTAGCTTACACGGCGACGGCGGAGTGGACAAAGTACAGTTGTTGTATATGTACATACAAGGTGGACGGACGGACGAACTGGAGGGTGTATGTGTATTTACAGAGAGAGATTGATCCGGCCCGGAATTGGATCCAAAACTCCAATTTTTCCCCGGCCTGATCGATCCCACCAATTACTCCCCTATTTACAAACAAGCGGAAGATCGATCCCCAGCAGGTGGAGCTTTCTCAATTCCTCCTTCCTATGTACAGGACTCTATACTATGTCTGGCTATATGTCATGTCGACGAAGGTTTAATTTCCCTGGTGGGAATTGTCGCTGGCGCGGTCGCCGGCCATGGACACGGCGGAGAGCCGGCTGGGACGGGGGCGTAAACCGCCGACGCGCCGCCGGTGCTGCGACTGCTGCGCCGCCGCCGAGGACGGGGCGATCGCCCTGCGGGCCCACTGCCCGCCGCCGCCCTCCACGGAGACGAGCCGCGCCATCGCGCTGCCCATCCGCTGCTTGGTACCCAGCTTGCTCGGGCCATGGCCGCCGGGGGACGGCGGGGAGGCGGGCTTGCTGTGGCCGTGTCCGTGGCCATGGCCGCCGGGGGCCTTGTTGCGCTCCTTGTGCAGGCTACAGCGGAAGGAGCCCGGGTGATTCGTCGGGGAGCACATACAGGACCGCCGGCTCCTGCCGCCGGCGGCGCCGGGGGAGGAGGAGACGCTGACGGAGGTAGCCGGCGAGCGGGCCCCGGCGGCGGAGGGGAGCTTGACGCGGGTGGGGGAGGCGGAGCGGAAGTGGGAGATGGAGAGCACCGGGCCGCTGGGGCGCCTCGCAGTTGCCGTCTCCATGAGAGCGAAGCAGTGCAGTTGGATGTGGAGCGGCGGTTGCTTCGTGGCTCGATGACTGGGATGGAGCCGGAGGAGGACTTGGGTAAACTGAGAGGGGAGCGGCCGGGAGGGAATTTATAGGGGACTCAGGGGCATTTTGGTAACTTCGGTGGGCAGCAAGGAGTTTGGTCGAGTTAACTAACTGGGGTTGTGGGCGTAAAAGCGGTGGGCGAAGGTGGGCGGCCGTGCCGTGGGCCCGCGTGGACATGGTATAGCACACCGGAACCGGTCGCCGAATCGAGGCAAAGGTAGGGCCAGGCCAGGCCAGCCACCCGGCATTATTCTTTTGAGATTCTCAATTCCAGCTTCTTTTGAACATTTTTGAGTCAAAATTCTAGTCAAATTCTTGCACGACAAACCAGTGCTGCTCTTTTTTAAATGCTTAATCATGTTAAAAAAAACTATATAGTCGGCAATGGACTTTATACGAATGGGAGTGTAGCTAAAGAAGAACCGTTTTCAGCGGGAATTCGGCAAAGGCGAGTCCGTTTCTTGCAATCCTGCGTGCAGCCCACCGGTTCGTCGTTCGCCCATCTCCCCATGTTACTGTCGGGGTTTAACCCGTTCCGGCACACCGAAAGATGGAACCCACAGAAAGAGGAATTGCCTGCAGTCCCGATGGAACGTTCAAAGGCAGGGGATATGGGCGAGTTGGCACGGGTAGGACCTGAGACGTGACACGCCAACAGATACACCGGACCGGCCAGCGCCGGGCGCCCATGGAATCGGGATCTCTCCTCTTTCAGTCCGTGCCTCGAAACCCGGCCGACCCCTGACTGACACGAGATCGGTACCAGCGGTTTGGGGCCCGATGCTCTGTGGCGCCACAGTGGTGGGACGTCGTTGCTTTATCCCGTTGGGATTATTAACACTCTTGATAATACGGAGCAATTTCTGAAAATACAATTTAGGCGATGTGTGGGCAGTGGAGTCCGTGTGAAGGAAAGGATCTTCGAACCTAAGCTTAGGCAAGTGGCGCTCGCTTTCGAAGGGGGGAAGCCACCCACGAGCGTGTCGTGATCCCGATACGGGACATGATGCTCTCCCTCTCTCCCTCCCGGCTGATCTTTCATTTCATTCACGTCGACCGAACGTGGCCATCCCTTTCTTTCCGCCCTTTCGCTTTCTTCTCTCGTTTGTTTGTTAGAATCTGGATCGACCAGTCCCAGCGGAGCCCTCTCGTTTCGTAGTTCCGTGTTTTTACAGCGAACGGGACACGCGAGATCTGAACATCGGTAGCCGTCCTCGAAACCCGTGCCAGTAGTGCCCTCTACTGGAGTTCCATATCTTGTCCAGCGCTGCACGCACTAGCTAGGAGGCCAGTAGTCACGACGCACGGAGTGTAATAAACAAACAGAGAGCAGATCTAGTGTAAAAAGGCAAACGCTGTTCCGGTGTCACGGCAACAGACCCGACAGCAGATTCTCAGTGTTGAGACGAGACCACAGCCACATGCATGCACATCCGGACGCCGCGCGCAACGGCCGGCTGCGGGCGCACATGTCATTCCCGATCTCGCCGCGTGGCGTCCGAGTGGCTGCGTGGCAAAGACGGGGTGGTGCGTGGGGGCGCACGCACGCACACCAAGGCCGGCTGCTGTTTGGGACGGCACAGCTAGCCAGTGGCCAGAGCTAGCCCTGGCCACACAGGGACGGGCGGGGGCTACGAGTCCTTTTTGTTTTCGTTTTTGTTTCTGGCAAAGCCGCCTTGTCTTTTGGATTCGGAACAGCTCGCGTGCCCCGTCGTTGGCTTAGCTCCATCATGCATGCGCGGGCGCGGCATTATGGTGAGTTGATGCCCTGCGGGCCTGCACTGATGGAGTTGATTAAGATAAGAGCGATCCCGGTCCTTTTTTTCTTTTCTTTTGTTGGGCAGAAAGAAAGCAGGGCCGGCGGGCGCCCAGAAAATCAGGTTTTGGTTTTGTGTTGCCCGTGGATCTCCAATCATACGAACTCTGCCCGCTTAGTCGTGCCGTGGATCTCCAATCATACGAAATTTGTCCGTATAGTCGGTGCTGTGTGATCTCCAATCATACCCCATTTTTGTCTTTTAAACTCGCGTAACTGTATTTTGTGTGCGTGTAGGTCAGTCGTTGCACGTACCAGATTCTTCGTCCGGTTGGCAAAATATATGATCTTTGTAATATAACATCATGTGGCATATTTCGTTAGTTGATTGATTGTCGAAGACAGTTAAAGAAAGACGAGACGGATACCTGCACTGCTGGCCAGCCGGGCCTAGCTTGTCCGGCCGGGCCGGAAGAATATCAGAGGTGCAGCTCCAACATATAAAGCGTGGAACGCACGCACGTAGCTTCTGGGTCGTGCCTCATTTAGAAGATCTTGCTGTTATGCTTCGAAAGAAGAAGATCTTGTTAGTCCTTTTTGCTCAGATGAGTCTCAGAGAAGATGCGTGCGCCGTATCGACAGCTAGTTTCAAGTCGAGCTGAGCTAAGCATGGACCGGCCGACCGACCGACCCAAATTAATCCGGTGTCGACCGTCCTCATGAGCTCGTGACATCGCTGTCATGGATATAGGCTCCGTCACGAGTAAGATCACAGACGCACGCAGACTGATTCCGCGACACACGCAATTAAACCTCGTCTCCTTAAGTAGCAGGGAGTAATTTGTTATAAGCATGTGGTTAGTTAATAAAAACGGAGAGGGTAATTTGGTCAAGAATTGATTTGACGCGACACGAGGCAAGGCGGAGAGGCACGCAGAAATTGCAACGTCCATGCATGAGACGTGTCGAGCGATCGAGCACCACCACCGGCCGGCCACAGTGCTTTTGTGCTAGTGCATGCAGGAGTGACAGTACGTGTGGCACGGAACCGGAAGTTTCCAGTGCGAGAGGAAAGCCATCTCCGGTTGGCCGTTGCGTTACCCCCCGTTCGTCTCTGGGAAGCGAGATGGGGACGTACGTACGTTACCCGAGCTAAGCTAAGCTAGCTGCAGCACGCGTGGAAACTGGTCGGCGCGAGCGACGGGGAGGCAGTTATTCCGTCCTGGTCAGCTACTGCCACTTACTCCCAAAGGGAGATGCGTCATATGGTCAGCTTCGGGTATGTCGATTCGATACATCGGTTAATTGTCTGCCATGGCCGGCATGCAAAACCAAACCAATATGCATGCGCCACGTACGTACCCTGCTTAATTTCTCCGGGGACAACGTGTTACTCTATCATATCCTCCTCTCAGCCCCTTTTTGTTTCATCGCCGTTGCCGACCTTGCGAATTGCGATACGTGGATCAATTCTCGATCGAGAGTCGAGTCGGTATGGGCGTATGGCACGCGGAATCTCCTATCATCGTCTCAGTCAGCTGCAGACTGCTGCACGTGCATACTGCAGCATCTCCAACCAAACGATTAATATATCCAGCCGCAGGATATTGGAGCACCGGGACGATACGCGTGCATTTGTTGGTTTTTCTCCAACACGTGGCGGGTATGGAGGTCGGCCGCGTCGATGAATGCTTTTGTTCGGTACCCAGGCACCACATACCGGAGGCGGTTCGTTTTATACTGTACTCCGTATTTAACTAACTGTTTCGGTCCATTTTTTTTAGGTTCAGGAACAATCTAGAACCCAAAGCTGCCAGGCATGCACGCATTGGATATCGATCCCAATTCGCCGGCTCGTTCGTTCTTTCTTTCGTTTGTTCTCGGCAGATCTAGCTTATCGATCCACGATTTTAATCCGTAACTAAATTCTTTGTTTTTATACAAGACGCGTGTGTGTTGTTCCTTAAGCTGGCCGAAGCGTAACGGCGCGTACGTAGAGTAGTTTACTGTCTTTGTACGTGCCGGCTTGAGCTGTTGAAATCTGCATTTCCATGCAGGTGCACACGCAATGACGCATATGTATTGCGCGGGGATTACCAAGGACACGCATGAACTATACGTACGTACGCACTTGCTGTAGCATTATACATGCATATACTATGAAATGTATAGTACTTTGTACACGCGCATACCGTGAAAATGAATGGACGAGGACGATCGATCGAGCTAGCTGTGGAAAATACCATGTACTCCGTACTTTATTCTTCCTTAATTTTCCAGCAACGAACGAACGCGACGGGGTTAAAAGTTTTAAACCCCATATGGCCCACTCTTTGACGTCCACGTACCGTTGTACAGCGACCACATTTAGGGAAACAAAGATCCGCATTCTTTTTTAATTAACTACTAGAGTAATTAAATTCCGGCCCACGACGGCATGGATCGATCCACGGCGTGAGTACGTGATGGCGACACGGCAGGTGCAGTGAAGCATCGTCCCGCGGTTCCTGTCGCGAAGGATTACAGTATTGATTCGCCATGTTGGAGACAGTGTTCCGCGAGCGACAGATCAACATGTAAATATGTTTTTTATTTGGAAGATGATGGACAGGTAAATTGAGATCAAATTTCTACACGCATTACAAGGTTACCCAGATAAGTACGGTCATTTTTTAAAATTGCGAGCAGTGATTTGCCTCTGCCGTCCTTTCGGTTTTTGTGGTGGACATCTTTTTCGGAATGAAAAAGACAAATTTTTGTGTGTGTAGAGAATCCCGTAAAAATATGGTTCAGACTCCCGAAATGGCTTCGTTGTTTATAAGAATGGGCCTGATTGGTTTTCTTTGGCCTGCATGGCAAGATCGATAAACAGGCCTTAGAGGCAGCCCATCGTCAGGAATTTCGAACTAAAAATGGAAAATGAGAAAATTTTCTAATTTCGCCACCCACTAACACGGACGGCCCAGGCCCATGTTTAAACCTGGCCCTGGAAGTAAACCCCCGCTCGCACGTGAGGTGCGCGTGCGCTGCTTGTCAGGCCCGAGATAATTCCAGCACGCTCCTACTGTAGCAGCGCTCGCACCATTGGTCCGTACAGCAATATCCATTTCTGCGTTTCCCCGCTCGGCCGCTCGCAAACACCGACAACCATGGCGGCGCTCTGCTCCGCCGCCTCGCCTGCCATCTCCAGAGCCGCGGCTCTCGGCCTGTCCGCGCGCGGTGGAGCCATCTCCTTCCTCCGCCTCCGCCTGCGCGAGGCCGCTTCGCGCTCTTGCTACGCCGCCGCCGCACCGCGAGCGGTGAGGGCACCGTCGTGGCGAGCCCAGCGGCGCTTCGCCGCATCGGCTGCTTCCACTACCGAGGAGGACGCAGACGTCGATACTATGATCCCGCCCGATGACCGTATCCCGGCCACTATTATCACCGGCTTCCTCGGCTCCGGCAAGGTTAGGGCGCCCCCAAAGTTTCTGTAGCTCTGCGAACGAGCGCTTCATGTTGCGCCCCGCACGAGACGTATGCACGCTCTCCCGCAGCGATATTGGAAATTTTAGCGATCGATTAGCTCATTATTGTGTACTTCCCTGGGAAACCTGGGATTTTGCAGTATTATTGTTACCCAAAGTTTAAGTAACTTCGAACAGCACCCAATCAAAAGTAAGATCAGTGAAACCTTGACATACTTCGCTCTGGAATTTTCATCTGATTGTAGAGCTTCATAGCATGTAGTGGCAAATGACAGTGAGACTAGTTGTGTAGCTATGTGCCTTTGGCACCTTCAAGTCATAGGAGAATTTTACAGTGCACCCAAATGTGTGAATCCTTATAAAATTAGAACGTGTAAACTTAAGTCGTGTAGAACATTTCCTTTTAGATACCAGCGAGTAACTTTTCAGAGGCAGAATGTTTATACGGTCAACCCTTTCATCTGTGGATGGATAAGATCAAAATCTCCTGTTATCTGTTAGGACATAAGGGAAGCACCGTGAAAGAGTTTTTAACTTATGTATATGCATTCTGTGTGTAATGTTTTCTTGCATATTTCGGTTTAACGAGTTCTGTTATCACTTACCAAGTTACCATGAATCCTTGTATCTGTTATATTGACAGTTTTTTTTTATTCACAGACAACTTTACTAAATCACATATTGACTGCTCACCATGGAAAGCGGATCGCTGTAATTGAGAACGAGGTATTCCTGTATGACTAAATTTTGGCTGTCTATTTACTCTTGATGCGCCTGAACATGAGTCTTGGATACATGCCAGTCTTAATCTGAAAAGTAGTCATTTTAAAAGTACCATGACATCAGCTAGAGTAGGCAAGGTGAAGCTGATGTCATTTTGTTTATTTGCAGTATGGAGAAGTCGACATTGATGGTTCGCTAGTTGCTGCACAAACTGCTGGAGCTGAGGATATAATGATGCTTAACAATGGTTGCCTTTGCTGCACTGTGCGTGGTGATTTAGTACGTATGATCGGTGAACTGGTTGACAAGAAGAAGGGCAAGTTTGACCATCTTGTTATTGAAACTACAGGTAAGGAACTTTGTATGATTTTCACCATAATCAAGAAAAGGGAACCTGTGAGTTGTAATCTTCTCGAGTTTAAGTGATCACCCCAGTTTTGTTATATCTGATTTTCTACGTGTTATTAGTTTTATGAATGGTATGAGGAGTACTTGTTATCAATAAATGAACTGATGCATATTAAAAAATTGCAAGTTTCCTCGTTATTCTTTGGTCACATTACTCTGTGAAGTTCTCTTACCCTCTGTCTGTCTGTTTCCCCAGGTTTAGCAAATCCAGCTCCCATAATACAGACATTCTATGCAGAAGATACAGTTTTTAATGATGTCAAGCTGGATGGTGTTGTTACTTTAGTAGATTCAAAGCATGCAAGGTTGCATTTGGATGAAGTAAAGCCCAAGGGTATTGTCAATGAGGCAGTTCAGCAAATTGCGTATGCTGACAGAATTATTGTTAACAAGGTAATGATTTTGTAGCCAATGGTTTATGTACATCAGTGTGTGTCTAGTTACTAGGCCTTTTATTTTTTGTTCGGATCCTTTCGGGTGGAAGACCTAATTTCTTATTGCCTCCCTTGCAGACTGACCTTGTTAGCGAGACTGAAGTATCTTCCTTGGTTGAGCGTATAAGGGTCTGTACAGAAATTATTTTTGCTCTTATTTTTGGCCACCCGGTTGTTCCTTACATCATGTTTTGTGCATACAGAGTATCAATCGCATGGCAAATTTGAAACGCGCAGAGTATGGTAAAGTTGATCTGGATTACGTGCTTGGAATCGGAGGCTTTGATTTGGAGAGGTTCCTTTCTTTCAGCGCTCTTTTTTAACCTTTTGTTTTAAACACAATACCATCTTTCAGATGGTTATATGACCCTAAAGCAGTTGTTTACCTAAGTGGAAACTGGAAAAGAAAGAAAACCATCAGGATAACCATATCACATAATTAAATGATCAAATTATTCAGGCACAATGGAATGGTACATTATGCTACAAGAATATGGTACGGAGTAGATGCCAGCCTCATGGTGCCGTCTCCTAACCCTGAGAGATTCATGCTTTTTACTACTATTTTGGTGCACAAAATGGTCTGAGCTGTCCAACCATAATGAAATGACACATTTGGCTAATTGTATTGAGTAAAGCATATGGTATTTGCTAGCACTGGGAGATTAAAACTAGTTGCACCATGACTTGATGGGCATAGTATGACCTAGGGTATGGCTATTAAATGGAACATGTTTAGAGTTCATATGAAATTATGCTATCGAATACTTTTACATGCAATTGAACCTCCAGTTACTTTTCTGTATAGTGTAGCTATTTATTATATAGGGAAACATACTGTTTGAGATAGCATCGAAGCACTATTCCATGTATTAATGCTTGCGCATGCTCAGATACTTGAAATACCTCATTTACCAAATATGTTATGATCTGGTTTAGCTGGAATTGTACAATCAATCACCGAGCAGTGTATGTGTAGTCGTGTTCTACACTGAGAAATTGCTCTTCCATTTTCTTCAAATTTAGCTTTAGTTACTGAATTCACGAATTGCTGAAGCATAAAGGAAATTGAATTTGTTTATGTTTCAGGATTGAGAGTGCTGTCTCTGAGGAGCCACATGATAACCACGCAGAGCATGAGCATGGGCATCACCATGATCACCATCATCACCATCATGATCATGACCACAGACATGGTGAGCGTAGTATTATGATACACTGGCAAACATGGTCGCCATCAAATTATGAAGCTAAAATTCATGTAAAATAGTAACCACTTGGGCAATCAATGAGGAGAAAAATGTGTCAAACCTGCTTCTTGTCTTCATTTAGATGCAGATACAGATTACCTTTTGGAAGCATATTAGTCGTAACTTCTGTATTATCACGTGAATGCCTGGACAGATGTCATTCTAAAAGAAAATGCTTATCCATTATCCAATACATATAATTTTGTGCTGTACTCTTCTTTATGGCAATATACTCTGGCAACAGACTTTGTATGGAAAGACTATAATTACTGTTGCTAAATCTTGTGTAAAGTTCTGTATTACAATAATATCTAAAACCTTGTACAAAGGGGCTCCATGGCAAGTTTTTGCCAAGCACATAAACTAGATCTTTATATATGGCTCTGAGTTGATGAGTTCAGGGATCTCGTTGTTGACAAGTGAACCTGGAACCAAGTAAAATCCTCATTGTTGCTTTATCTTGGAATCAAAATCTTAACTTCAGAAATGTGCATTGCTAACCTGCTTGGTGCTAAGAAAAGAGAGACGGTACTGTATTGACATTTTACTTAATTGCGGCAAACTTAATATGATGATATATCTGAAGCCATGGAAATGCTGTCATGGGCTTCTTAATTCTGCAGACCCTATTTTTTTTTATCATGCGAACATCTTAAATAGCATATAGTTTCTCATAATATGAAGGAAAAGTGAACTCAATGTTGTTTTCTTCTCGTAGACCATCATGCGCATGATCACACCCATGATCCTGGTGTTTCTTCTGTAAGCATTGTTTGCGAAGGGGAGATGGATCTTGAAAAGGTTAGACTTAAAAATAAAGTTAGCTGGCGTTTTGTTAACATGAATTTCTAGACATGGCCCTGGACGTGTTTGGGCTGTGTACATTGGATCAAGCATTTTACATGCACTCTTGCAGGCTGACATGTGGTTGGGGAACCTACTACTGGAACGCAGTGATGACATATACCGCATGAAGGGGTTACTCTCTGTCAGTGGAATGCCTCAACGCTTTGTCTTTCAGGTATCTCTTTATCTAGCCCTATCCTACAATTTTTCCAGTTCATTTTTTATATTTCAAATTATTCTGCTGTTCTGGCATTCACACTGGTGAATACGGTCAATAAATATGTTGAACAGCGGGCACATCTTTGAACAGAGGGCTCCATCTTTAGAAAGGTGGAAGAATTTAGTAAAGAAAGACTTGCTGCTGATCTCTCATAGGGTTAAACTAAACCCCTTGTTAAGCCTGGAGTAGTGACCCTTCATAGTGCTCTTCCTTTGGGGCTTTCTCCATGTGCATATGATGTTACTTGTCTGTATGATGAAAATCTAACCATAGGGGCTGCCCCTTCTGTTTTCTGGTAAAAAAGCCATTAATTCCTTTTAATGATATGTTAAAGGCATAAGCTGGGTCCAAAACAATCGTACAAAATTATTTGTTGGTATGAAAGACGTCTATCTTTATAAAGAAATCAGCCCGTCTTTCTTTCATGTTCTTATTTTTCCATTTCAATTTTGGATCACTCTATTTTACTCTGTTTGTTAGTGTACATATGCACCCAAGCACCATCTTTTTTTTTCCTTGAAAAGGAGGATAACACCGGTCTTTGCATCGATTGATGCACACAACCATAACCCAAGCACCATCTCCTTGATCTTAATAATTCTTTTATGCTTACTCATGATCAAGATCAAGGCTTATGTTCATGATGCTAGAGTGCTCCAGACTTGTTTTTACGTTTTCTGAAACTGCATTAAGTTTATGAATCTTTGAGTGTTTCTCCAAATTTTCTTTTCAACTCGCAAAAATGGGCTGAGCAAATATCTAGGTGTTCTGCTGTTCTTTTGTTTACACGCTGTACATTTTATACAACCTAACCGCTTCCTTTTTATTTCCATTGGTAGGGAGTGCATGACATATTCCAGGGATCACCCGACAGAATGTGGGAGCCAAATGAGCCGCGCATCAACAAGATTGTGTTCATCGGCAGGAACCTCAACAGAGAAGAGCTGGAGACGGGCTTCAAGGATTGCCTGCTGAAGCAATAGGCGAGAGACCCCTGAGCTTCTCTGTTCTCTTAGTCACTGGATGGATCTCCAGCTTCATGATTTTGAGCTTTGCGGCTGCAGAAGTTATCCTTGAAAGTCGAAACTGATATAGATGTGATTTGAGAACTGACATGAAACGCGAGATGTACATATCGGGGAACAGTAACAACCCTGCTACCTTGCTGTCGTTTACAGCCATCTATAGTACCTTGATGCTGCAGTGTGTCACTTTGTTCTATCGCCTGTAGAAACCGTCCCTGTGATTCGAGTAATTGCATTGTGTACTACTAGTACTATTTGCTGGGAGATTCTCAAGACTACTCTTGCTCTTAGAACTTTAGCCCGTATTTCGTTTAAATATTGCATATGGAATTTAAATTAGGACTGAACAGTGATGCAAGACGAAACGTAAACATACTGGAGTACGGTTTATTTTTCTCGGAAAGAACACAGCAAATGCGAGCAGCAGCAGCAGCAGTTGGGCCGGCCCAACAAGAGGAAACTAGTCGGACAAGGCTAGAAGGCGAACAACAGTTCTCGATGAGTATAAACCTGGCCCACCCCCAAGCCTCTTCCCTTTCTTCCTCACAAAGAAAGAAAACTAGAAAACAGAAGCAAAGACCAGAGAGACAGAGAGAGAGAGAGAGGAAAAAAGCTTTGCAGCGACTATGGCGAGCGGCGGCATGACGAAGAAGGAGATCGGCGAGAGCCACGACGTGCTCCGATTCGGCGTCAACGACAGCGTCAGGGGCGACCTCGCGCCGCCGCACCCGCTCCAGGCCACCATCCAATCGGTACCCCTCTTCCCCTCTCCGATCTCCCCGTGCGATTACGAAACCCTAACGCCGAATCCCGACTGACGCGCGCGCAGGAGACCAAGTTCTGGGACGACAAGAAGAAGTTTGGGACGGAAGCCATCTACGGATCCGCCTTCAACATCCGCAAGGATCTCGACGCCCAAATCCTCTCCAGGTAGTAGTAGTTCACTGACCCCTCCTTTGCCCACCCGGAAAATTAGGTTACTTTTGGCTGTTTGATTGTTTCACTGGTTGTATTTGGTGAGAAGTTAGCGGTTTCATCTAGTTGTTGGACTTGTTTGTCCGGATTGGAGTTTTGGGTGAATTTGACCATGTTCGGAGCAGAAAATGTGTTAATATCTTTGTGGTCGGTAGTGATATGTGTGCCTTCCCGTGTTAGATAGCCTATTTACTCATGCTAGGTTATGTTCATGCTGGAACTAGGTAGCAATTGAGCTGGTGTGGTCGTGCCTGCCTTACAAATATAGGTGTTGTTTTCATGGGTTTTTGCAAGCTGTCCTTTACAACAAAAAAGTAATGCGAAACTTGTTAATCTTCTTCTTTAACTTCAAATCCATTGCTCCTATTGTCGTTTGCATTCAATTCGAGTTGTTATGCTGGGGATCATCAGCTCTATTGTGGTAACAGCTAGTCTGCACAATGTTGTTTTCTCCTTGTGCCATACATGCACTAATAATATAATAACCAGACATTCTGTTTGTTATTGCTATGCATGGTTGATTGTATCTAAAATTTTGTGTATGTCAATGAATTATCACAATTTATAAATTTTGTGATCATCAAGTACAGTTGTTACTTTAAGATGGTATTTATTATACTGTTCAATTTGAATGGGTCACTTTGAATGCCTGTATCTCCTGCTGTTTTTGAGTGCACAATCATATCTTGAATTTTTTTTCGTGTTCACATGTCCCTTCTAACAATAAGTAGTTAAGTACAACAATGCGAGGACAAAAGTAAGCAGAATAAGCATGCACTTGAGCCTACTGTTCTTTTGAACAATCTGCGCACTTGTTTCCAATTGGCTTTCCTAAACATTTAAGTTGATAAGTGCCTTTTGACTTTTCAGTCTAACACTGAAAATATTTGACTGAGGGATTTCTTTGTTGCCACAGGTTCCAGAGGCCCCCAGGTGCATTACCATCATCTATGCTAGGATATGAGGCAATGACAGGTTCCTTGGATGATTTTGGATTTGAAGACTATCTTAACAGTAAGGATTTTTATCATTCTGTTCTACATCAATCATCTTGCTTCCCGTTTTATATTTTGTGCTAGCAATAACTTGCTACTACATGAACTGCTTGCTCAGTATTAGGGAGTGATATTTTTGAACTCTCTTAAGCTTTATATTGACCGTAGCTTCTTTGCTCACTGTAACGCATTCGAGCAAAACATTTTTAATCTGATGGGAGGTTAGAAATTAAGACTTCCCAATTTATTATAATGGTGGTGGTGTTCATCTTCCATTGTTTTCTGCTAAACTGGATTTTCCATTCTCATGACTAGTTACATCAAGTAGTGTAGGATTGCGCTGTAGGATTTACTCAGAGGGCCGATAATTATATTATAAAAAGGCAACTGTATTGACAATGTAGGTAACTAGTGGTACTCATTGATTTTCTAAAGGAATCTATTTAACCACTAACAACAAAGTGTTTCACAATTCTGTCCCACTAACTGATCCATGCTGGTTTCTATGAGAAAGGTTGCAACTACTTTCTTAGTTAATCGTTTGTCCTTGCAAGTTAACTGCTTTCTTAGTGTTCTTTCTATCTCCAATTCTTTTGTTCATATTCTTTTACTTGGCCACCTTGCAGTGCCCCAAGAATCTGACAGCCTTCGTATACCGGACATGCACCACGGGATGGAGGTTCGCCTTGGTCTGTCGAAAGGACCTATTTGCCCTAGTTTCAATTGATTCCACCCATGTATTTCTCTTGCAATACGTTGTGCTCCTCATCCAGCATCTGTATCGGTCTTTAGATCGTACTGTGGATTGGTGAAAAGTGAGAACTAATGGGTATTTGCATCAGTTTGAATTGCTTAACTTTATATTTAATGCCATCCTATTTGACTCTGTTTCTGGGCATTCAAGCAATTGACCTCTTTCATGAAATTTGGTAATATGAGTGTGGAGAGAAAAACCAGCTTTTGCAGGCCCATGGGCTGCCCTATAGCTGAATGTAATTTAATAGAGTACTCTTTGCAATATAAGCTTCTGGGCTTGTCCTATACCATTCATGGAAAGACCTTTTTCTCTCTGTTAGACTTTGTTGTTCTAGTTTTTGTGGAAATTGGTCCAGTAAGGGTATTTGATTCAAGGGAATTGGAATTTTGGAGGACTTGAATCTTGAAATTTTCCTATGTTTCATATGATTCGCAGGATTGGAGTCCTTTGATTTTATTTTATTTTTGGAAAATTTGCATCCACTCGAACCTCAATCACTCTGTTTCCTGTGTTTCTCTGAAGTTTCTTAATCTTGTACCGAGTAGGATTCAAGAGTATACTGTATACATAGCATGTAATCCTTTGGTTTTCCTATTTCTGGATTATCTATGTCAGTCAGCTTTCCCTTGAAATACCGATCCATCCGTGCGAATACTTCTTCCCAATGGTGAGGTTCTCTTCATGGTTTTCTTGGTACGCCAGACTCCACAGAAGGCCGGTGTTTTTTTTTTTGTGTGTACTCTGTATGACAGTATCGTCAAATCAAAATTGCCAGCTTCGACCGTCGCCTCAGTGCCCTGGACAGTGGACACCATCCATCCGTTTGCCCATATTTTCTTCCATGTAATAGACTGAATGCAGCCGATCGAACGCGTTCGCGTTGAACTAATCAGGCAACCAAACCATACACGTCTAGAATTAGGCGAGTGCATCTCCTTGTCTTGATCGTAAGCCGGGTAATACGCCGCACAAAGTTACAAAGTGGAGCTTTCCTGATGGTTCTGCCGTTTGTCTTCAGTCCTAGGGTTTGTCTAGAACTGCATTTCAACATCTGCAACAGAAGCAGACGAACAGAGAGAGACAGAGGAAGGTCCTATCGATAAGGGACGGGAGCTTCTGCCAGAACCCACGGCAGAGCTAGAGTTTGCAGCCGGCGGTAACCATATCTACAGGTGGTGCTAAGGGGTAGACTAAAAGTAAATTTACAATGGCGCAGGCCTGAACAGAACTTGACCTTTAGTGAACACCATTGCTTGCATAGGACGCCCTAGGTGGTAAACGGATACTCATTGAGCCCATCATTGTCACTTGGAAAGAAAGCCTCTAGGGTCTCATATATCCCATTTAAGCCTCTAGGAGTAATAGTAGGACAGAATGCTAGCTGCTCTCCTAGACTGGAATTTTGCACAATAATTGCCTCTTTTCCAGCGCATGTTAGCACAATAAGATAAGGCCGCAGCGCAGTGGAGATGATTTGCTAGTTGCCACTGAAAAGGCGAGCATGGAGATCACAAGACAAGGGGCCTCAGTTCCTGCCTCTTTGGATTAGTCCAACCAAATTTTAAAAAAGGGCTATGAATTATGGTGCTTTGATTTGAAAGAGGGGCTCGAGACCGGTGTAGCAGTTGCATGCATGGGGTAGCTAGTCAACTCGTCACCAACTAATATTTGAACAATTCTTAATCCTCCCGCTTTATCCCAATCAAGCAAGGTTGGATGCTACAGATTAATCCTAGCTTTCCTTTTTTTTTTTACCTTTTTGATACAATTAAATAGAGTAGTAGTCGCACCAACTAGATTTGGTCTAACTGATCGACAATAAGATATATGTTATTGTTTATGTTTTGTTCAGACAGAGGGTCCAACTTTCTTCCCATTCTCATGGCCGGGTCTGTAGTTTTGATTCAATCATATACGGGACACTTCTCTTGCCATAAGAAAGTAAAGGGTCAGAGCTAGCAGCCATTTTCCTGCTGTAAAGGATCGATGCCTTTTGGTGTGGACAAGAATGTAATTGGAATATAAGTCTACAGTGCTTAACCACTTACTGCTAAAAAGTGTGACCGGTGCAATGCTCGTGGTCCAAACAATATACTCCGTAGTCAACTAGTATAGCATTCATGTGCAGCATTTCAACGCGCGTATTGAGGGTCCAAATGGGAGGTCCATTTCCCTGCAATGTTTGAAACCTTTTGGTTCCATGTTTGACACGCACAATACAATACATTGCTACTTCTCTGTCTTAATGTTGTTGAGATGGTTAGTGCTCAGTATACACTGTGTAGCGGCAGCTCGAACTCTTTTGCTCTTGCTAATCAATATGCGAATATGCACATGAACTGAAAAGATCTCGGGACACAAGCCTTAGCCAGCCGTACGTGCCCAACTGACAACTTATATTGTTAAGCTTAATTATAATTACAGTACCTTGCCAGCTGCTGGAGTACACGACATACCTACACATGGTCTTAAGTTCTTAACAAGGCCCCTGATGCGAGGACCGATCCTCCACGGGTTTATAATTAACCAAGTTAGGTGCCGCGTCGATTTCCCCCATGGCGTCTTGGCCAGCAAAACCAACAAACCAACCAACCAAATCCTATCTTGCCGATCAGGCCATCACTTCAATTCTGTTACGGCTATAGCAGCCTCTACGGGCTAAGCTTGTCTCGCCCACAAGCAAAGCAAGAGGCAGAGGATCAGGCATGAAAGGCGACAAGAGACCTTTTTCCTTTCTAGATGGCGCAAAAGGAGATCGATCGATGCACAAGTAAAAACTCTCTCGTGATCACATTTTAAGTGCTCCCATTTTCTCCTATACGGGGGACGGACGGAAACATCGTCCCCATTTTATTTGTCACCCTCTACATGTTATGTGAGTGGCACGAGGTTACTAGCTAGTCCAATAATACGGATAGCATGTGTCATGTGTGACTGTGTGGGATGCCCATGTCTCATTGGATCTTATCCAGTTCTATAGCACCCCCAAGTTGCATAGAGCAGAAAAATATCACATTATGCCATTATTGCCGACACACTTCCTGGTAATGTATATACATGCATGCCCATGCAAAAGGACATGATATAACCATGTGTTTTCCTGACCTGAACTTGATCGGCGAGTCAAGCTTCAGTCTTACCATGATGCCACTACTGGCTGAATGATTGGTCCAATAACATGACAGCAAATAACATGGGCCGGGGCGATGGACATTATTGGCGTTTATCGCTGGAAAAAAAACCTAGGTGAAATACCCACGATGTGGAATCTTAAGTTTCGTTGATCCTATTCTCAATTAGACAGCCGCCGGAGAAAAAGCCTCCGTTTCAATCTGCATGGATTCCCCTCTCCGACGGCCTATTCAGTATTCAGTGTCGGGGTGTGTGAGGGAAAACATCCATCAATGTTTGGCTTATTGTTTTAGCACCGTCGCGGTAAGATTTTGTGTGTCCTTCGCACCAGCCTAATTTTGGAGACGACAATGCACTTAGCAAAGGTCTGTCTGCTCAGTTGCCGTTTCGGTGTGACTATCATGATCTAATACATGGAGTTCGTGGATCACACGGCTCATAATTTCATGATTTTGACCCTCTTGTGAGGGGTGTGTCTCCAGTCACAACGCGTTCAACGGTATCAGGTTCTCACCCGCTAGTTGTACTTGAAATCTTTATTGTTGTTTTAGTTTTCTCCATCAAAGTTTACTTGATTTGTTGATAATAAATAAAGCCAATATGTAGTTCTAAAATATATCAAACAATGGTAATTTACCATTAATTTGGTGCAACTATAATTTTGTAACCTCCTCAATAGTTAAAATTTAGCCTCGTAAAAATATTCAGAACTTCAGAATTTCCTAAAAGGAGGGTAGACCTTGTATTATAACACACACAAAAAAAAAATTGTCAGGGAGTGGCCGGCTATGCTAGCCAAATTCCCATGTTTCATGGAAGTAGAAATATTAGAAGGATGCAGATTCTAATTCTAAGAACTCTCCACTTGGCATGTTAGGATGGTCGTCCGCCATTCACTAGCATGGCTTGATTTATTAGCCCTCAAGTCCGAAGTAACATCGTCGTAATAACCAAGATTTTTCTTTGCGAGGGTAGTAATAAACAAGAATTGAGAAACACCTCTTGTTGCGGTGGTGAAGTTGTGGATACATGACTCCACCCAATAGGGTTCAAATTCAAATCCTAATGCTCACAATATATTTTAGGGGTTTCTCCTACTGTCTTTCTCCAAAAAACAAGCATTGACCACAAGGTAGTAATAATTAGTATAATTTCGTTATCATTATTTGGTGCGATTACACTTTTGTAGTACTAACTGCCACATTAGTTTGAAAATCAAGCCTCGTAAAAATATCCAAACTTTAAAATTGTCCGTAAAATTGGCTGCATACCGTATCATAACACAAAAAACATTGAACCAGAGCAGCCTGTGCTAGCTAAACCTTACCAACCAACGTCTATGATTTGGCTTTTCTTTTCTTTTTTCAAGAAACAAAGCATGTCCTTATTTAGCTAATCTTCTTATCTCTTCTCAACTTGAGGAATTGACAGGCTCAGAAAAATTTCTAGATACGATTGTTTAATACTTTAATGGCAGCTTGGGTAATCAGGCGCCGCTAATTATGAGTCTCTGAAAACGACCAGAAGCAGGACGCAGGTGCACCAACGTTGTCTGTTGGACGGAGCAGGTAGTGTCGATCCGGTCATGGAGGACCAGCCAATAGCCATGGATGGAAGTGGATAGACAATAATACGCGTCCCAATAATCATGCATATATAGGCTTGAAATGTGGATTTGGCACTTTATATCCTCTTTCTGAGGCACGAATTTGACTGGGTTTTCTCCTTTCTTTGACAGCAGAATATGACTGTCGGTTTATATAGCGGATCACAATCAGTTGCCAAATCCTTTTAGTCTCTACTAGAAGTCTAGAAGCCATTGGGTTTGGATGCATACAACCGGGCCATTTTTATTATTCTGAAATCTGATTACAAGATAATAAGATCTGAAACCTTCTTTCTTCTGCTGCTTGCAACCTCAAGATTGGTTCTGAATTCTGATGCAGGACTTTGATGGATCAATACAGTATATATGACGCGTACTGGTTCCTGGACAAAGAAGAAAATGATATTCCTACTAATGATATACATGACCACGTTCATCTCTTGCTGTTTGGTAGGTGGATGGAAGCATTTTTATTCGGTGGATTCCTAGAACCTTTCTGCTGTGCTTGTCTCGTCCGTCCTCCTCACGGCCGCCAGAGATCGAGACGAGCTTTCCAGCTCTGCAGAACTGGCAAAGGCAGCTTCGTCAAAAAGACAAGAGCTCTGCATGTTTTTTTTTTTTCACTTGCCACTTGCGCACAGAATAAACAAATGCAAACTTGCATTAAATTGTCGTACTAATCCCGAAACAGAAATCAAACCCTTCCACTTGCGTTCATCAACCCATTAAATTGTTAAACTCCCATGCTTACTTTTTATTACGTACGACATTACCGAAAATAAATTACACGCACGTAAGCTAGCTGATCACCATTGTCAAAACAAAGAACAAATCACCAGCCACTACTTCAGAAATTCTTCGATGGATCCATATTAATTGTTTCAAATTTGTTCAACATATATCTATGTCTAAAAAATCGTTTAGATATACATAATATTTCGATAATTAATATGTATTAGAGGATCCGGAGGAGCGCAGGACTCGAATATAATACGTATCCATTCCCAATGAAACGCTGCCTCCCTCTGTTGCCAATTTGGTTTGCTGGCCTACCTCAGCTCTTTCCTTCCCCATATAAAGATTCCAGTTATGCTTCCCCCTACCACCAAACAAGCAATTAAAGCCCGCCTACCAATCTCCTCCTGATCCCGCCGCTGCTTTCCCTCCCTCCCTCCTCCTTCCCCACCTGGGAGCTTTCCATGGCGTAGGCCGCGCGGCAAGAATCAATCTAAGCTTCCTCTGCAACCATCTCTCTCCAAGCTAGGGACATTGCTTGCATTTTTGCTCTCCCCTTTGTTGTTTCTTGGCATATCTCTCTCTGTTCTTGGTTCTTCCGAGAATGGCGGCGGGGCTGCTGCTGCAGGTGGTCGGGTTCTGCGTCTGGGCCGTCTTCTCCCTCGGCGGCTCCTCCGCCACCGTCAGCAGCACGAGCGCCGCCGCCGCCGCCGCCGGTGGGGCTTTGGTGGTGGTGGACGCCCGGTCCGCCATTGCTGAGACGGAGCAGGCCTTCGTCTGCGCCACATTGGACTGGTGGCCGCCGGAGAAGTGCGACTACGGCACCTGCGCCTGGGGCCTCGCCTCCCTCCTCAACCTGGTCAGTCAGTGAAGCCCCCCTCTACAACTCTCTTCTTTTTAGAAATTTGTTTTTCTTGAGGTTTGGAAATCTGGGCGAATTCAGGTGTTCTTTTTAAGAATTGTGATTTTCAAGTGGGGATAATTCTGTGGAAACCTTGAGGTTTCGAGGATATCTGTTTGACTGTTTTTTTTTTCTCTTTGTGTGTGTCGGCAACCGTATTGACCTTTTTAGGAGGTGTATTGGAATGGATAGGAATTTGACAGCCTAGCGTAGCACTAGGATCAGTCCCATGAACCTATGAACTTGTCGGGCAAATTCCAATTTTGTCCCTGCCAGTCATGTGCAAATGCAAAAAAAGCCTACTACCACCAAATGCTACCGTGCTAGTGCTTTTTACAAGTACTAGTAATCTGTAAGGCTGTAGCTAATGATCCTTCTTTAAACAATGGCCAGATTTCAATCAGACAAATAAGATAAGTTCCATGACAGTAGGAGTAAGTATATTTTACTTGGGCGTGTGACTATTCAACTTTATCGTTTCCGCGGGAACTGAGCTTGTTTCATGTGAAAATTTCTTCGCTGTGTGATTCAAGCGTTCCAAACACGGACATGATTTGACACGTGCCATTAATGTCTTCCTCCCCTGCAGAATCTTAACAACAAAATCCTGCTGAACGCCGTGAAAGGTAAGCCACGGCAGTCATTTTCGCTTTCATGGTGATGACCAATCAAATGGTAAAATGGAACTCGTCATATTTATTTGAGTGAACACCAATTTTGATGAATTTTGCAGCATTTTCCCCTCTCAAGCTCCGGCTCGGCGGCTCCTTGCAAGATGTCTTGGTCTACGGCACCGGCGATGGTCCGGAACCGTGCACTCCGTTCACCTTCAACTCGTCGGTGATGTTCAGTTTTTCGCAGGGCTGCCTGCCGATGCACAGATGGGACGAGCTCAATGCATTCTTCAAGAAATCTGGGTATTTTTCAGTGCAGTTGTTAGCCTCAAGTCAGCATCAGATGCTAAAAAATAATAATTTGTAGACTTTATTGGCTCATTTGTATTTGTGATAATTGCAGTGCACAAATTATATTTGGGTTGAATGCCCTGAATGGCCGGGTTCCAATGCCTGATGGCTCTCTAGGAGGGCCATGGAATTACACCAATGCAGCTTCCTTCATCCGCTACACTGTCAGCAAGGGATATGATATCCACGGCTGGGAGCTAGGTATGAACATGATCCTGCTGCAAAAATATTGTAACAAAAGCAACCTGTTATTGTAGAAAAGAGATCCTGATAGGTTTGAACAAAAGAAATCTGGACAAGTCTGTCTGCGTCGATTAGATAATATTGAGCTATTGCATGTAATAAAGAGCAGGGGAAAGATCATAAATGATGCTTATCCTGACCTTTTCACGCGTCGATGTGTGTACAAAAGATACTTTAAGGAAATACCCCGCACTTCACTTTCCAAAGTTTTGCTTATAAAGCAATCTACTATAATAAGCAGCAGTACCTTTTGTACTAGCGTTCTGGGAACATAATGTGCTTTCATTGTAGGAAATGAGCTCAGTGGCAGTGGAGTTGGAGCGCGAGTCGGGGCAGATCAATATGCTGCAGATGTGATCACCCTGCACCAAATCATTGACAAAACCTATCAAGGACCCAAGCCTCTGGTAATCGCACCAGGAGGCTTCTTCGACGCAGCTTGGTTCAACGAGCTAGTTAGCAAAACAAAGCCAAACCAAATGGATGTCATAACTCACCATATCTACAATTTGGGCCCTGGTATGCTCGCAATGACCGATCACTTATCCAGTATGTGAGTTGGAAAATTGGGATCTGCATAAATGGACGCAAATTTGGGTGTAACAGGTGTTGACACGCATCTGATTGAGAAAATTCTCGACCCGTCTTACCTTGATGGCGAGGCAAGCACGTTCAGCAATCTTCAGGGGATACTGAAGTCTGCGGGGACATCTACCGTAGCATGGGTCGGTGAATCTGGAGGGGCTTACAACAGTGGTCACCACCTTGTAACTGATGCATTTGTGTTCAGCTTCTGGTAAGCCAATAATGATCAGCAGTCGAAATTACACTCTGAGTTCTGAAGTAGTATTTATCTGTTACGACATGTCGATGTCTCAGGTACCTGGATCAGCTTGGAATGTCAGCAAAGTATGACACAAAGAGTTACTGCAGGCAAACCTTGGTTGGAGGGAACTACGGCCTGCTCAACACTACAACATTTGAACCAAATCCTGATTACTACAGGTAAACATGCCTGACATACCTGAAAATTTGTACACCAAGAGAAATTACTTATTTTATTCCAAGGAGATACGTAGAGGTGCCAAAACTGCAGAATTTTTCTAATTATTAGAATCTGGCGCCACATGCTTGATATCCAAGCTAAGTATTTGTTCCATCAACTGAATGCAATCTTGTATGATACGAGAACAAGGTGCCAAGCTTGCAGTCTTCATTTAACTTATCTCTACCTTTCTCTGCAGTGCTTTACTATGGCATCGTCTCATGGGAACCAAGGTTCTTTCGACAACATTCAACGGCACGAACAAGATCCGTGCTTATACACATTGCGCAAGAGATACGGTAACGAGCACTGGCAATCCAAGAACCCCTTCTGTTTTGGCAACAGCACCATATGAACTAACTGACCCATGCTTAACTCTATTCCTCTGAATTTCCAGGAAGGGATTACCCTACTCCTGATCAACCTCAGTGGCAACGATACAAACCATATCTATGTGACGAGCGAGGGTGCGCATCTCTACAGTGCAAAGAAGGAGAATAGAAGGTTTGCCCATGTCCCGGGGCTCGGCGAAGTAGCTGAGTTCAAAAGACAGGAATACCACCTTACCCCCAAAGACGGGAACCTGCAGAGCCAACATATGCTGCTCAATGGCAATCTGCTGGCTACTGATGCCAATGGGGACATCCCCAAGCTGGAGCCCGTGCAGGTGGAGGGATCGCAGCCCATAACCGTGGGCCCTTACTCCATTGTGTTTGCTCACATCCCCAGCTTCTATGCTCCTGCCTGCATGTAGGTAGATTTGTTGATTGGTTTTGGTGAGAATGATGATGTTATCATAGGTCAGGAGTGCGGGTGAGAAGCAAAGCATGCTCACCTGCAAATGAAGTAAGCTGTAAGGCTGAAATATTGTTATTCATAGTTGTTTCAGGAAACGATTGTTATGAAAATTTGTGTGAGAAAAGGCAATGAAAATGATAAATGATTTCTTATTTTGGTTCATACCTGTCTCATTTTGGATATAAAAAGTGTATAAAACAGCTATGTTGGTAAGAATCATCTTACAGCGGAGATATGAGGGAAGAAGGGATTGCCGCCGCTTTCTCGGCTGCCAGCACCGCAACAACAGCTATACCTGGTCAAAGCCTGGGCCCAGAAAAGTCCTTTTAGCTATTAAAAATAGAAAAATATATATTAAAATAGTCATTTTCAGGATAAAATATAACTCTTTACACCTATTTTTCAGAAAAATAATAATTTTTAAACCATCTTGGGCTTGGGCCGGGACGCCCATGCCCAGGTCTAACGACAGCCGCCTCCTCTTCTGTTGGGGTTTATGCATTCTGATGCGGGCTTTCGTGAGCGTCATGATGGGCAGTTAGCGCCTCAAGGGATGTTTAGGACCTGGAATAAATATGTTAATTAAAATTGGGACTCAAATATGCAGTTTGTAGGATTAGGACTAATTTGACACACTGACAATGATAGTAGGACTACTCATCGAAAAATGACCATTCATGCATTACTCAAAATGTAATACTACATGGAGAAGAAATGCTCATATATCAACTTTCAGCCAATTCTTGTAAAGGACAAGGTTCGGTGTTTTAGTTAACTTGACTCTATGCTCCTTCAGTCCCTGCGATGTGCAACTTACCAGCTTTCTGTTTTAGGTTATACAAATTTGTGCAAGACAGATTGCCTCAGAACAACACTGTTCAATTTGAAGAAAAAGTATCAGGGAAACCCCATAAGTAACCATAAAAACCGGTTCTTGGGGAAATTACATAATAGATTTTTCAAGTAAAAAACTAGGTCCTTACCCTCTTTAGTTTTCACAAAGCGGCTTCCATTCGTGATTTCAGTGGCTTCTGTTTTCATGGTTTGTCTCGTCAAGTAATCTCTGCATTGCCAACCGCAGTGACAGAAAAATAACTGGCTTGGCAACCTTGCTTACGGCTGACCATTAAAGATAGACTTACAATTTCATAGGACATGTACTATGTTTTTTTGAGCAACACAGTACAAACTGCAGGCACCTTGCTGTTGATGGGTATGTCACCTACCACTGAAAGAATAACGCCGGTTAAATCCTGAAATAATTCAAAAAAATGTGACACTCACATCAAGTTTGGAATTTGAACCTGTGTGGGCTGGTTCACCGCAAGAAACCAGACCACTTGAGTTAGGCTCAATTCACTGGATACTATGTTGAATGTTCTGTACGGAGAGATAGCATACCATGACACTTAACAGAAACAAAATGTCGATCTTACCAAGTAGTTAACACATATTACCAGGAACAACAATGATTTTACAGAGAATCTTTCATGATAGTCCCTTTTAACAAATCAGCGTTGCCATACTTATACCATATCCTGCAGATGCTCTCAGAAATTCGAAGTAACAAGATCTCTTCTGCTTCTTCATTTCCAACTAGTGCCAACATTCGGTTTTGATGAACAAGGAGAATGCAAAATGGAGAAAAGTTACAAGAACAGTGTAGATGCAACGATCATGCTATCTGATAACAAAGTATTTTTGGATTAATAGGCAGAGTAGACTATTTTGACAGAGCACAAGCGCATTGCACCACTCACACAAAGCATTACATGCATGGAAATGAAATAAACAGAAAAATAATAGGGCCAATCAACAAAACATGTCCGTCGATCATAAATCGGCAATGGTGCCCAATGCTGAAACCATGTGATACGTTCTAATTTGCATACCATCATATATCACAACAAAATTTACAAAAATAATAATAATCACAAGAACAACTAACTAATGCTAACTGATAAGGCGATAAGTTTAGAAACCATGAAGTGACATGTGCCCTTCTGCCTCTGACTTCAGAGATGCATTGAACTCACAAAACATAGGCAGAATGAGGCACCTTGTTTTTTCCAACCGGGCTACTCCCCTTTCCATTCATTGCTCAACGGAATTAACAAGTTCTTACAGCTTTTAGGAGGATGGAAAGAGAGAGAGAGAGAGAGAGCTAGCTGAGCATTTTCAGGAAACCCACTGTTACTATTCTGCAGTCAGGATAGCAACTATGGGACGAAAACCTGAAAACACTGGATAAATACTTGATTACACAACTACCTTATTACACAAGTCTAGAAAACACTGGATAAACATTGGGCATCGATCGCTCAACTAAGGCTTCATGGCCTTGGCGACGAGCTCAACGAGCTCGGACACAAGATCAGGGCAGCTCCTGATCAGATGCTTGAAGCTGTCGCTGCCGAGGAGTGCCACCAGATTCTCCGGACAGTCTACAAAACGAAAGCATGCCTTCTTCAGCCCAGCACAGTGGTGCTGCCCGGCCACGGCAAAGATGCTGGCCACGGTGTCCCTGTCAATGTGCTCGCATAGCTTCTGCTCGCAGATCAGCTTCAGACGCTCCATCTTGTACCTGTCCGCGGCGACAAGCAGATGCTGGAACGCCATGCTTTCGCGTTCCTTTGGGATCTCCGGCAACGAGCCAGTGTAGGCGAAATGGAGCAATGCCTTGAACACCTCTGGATCCATGTCTGGTATGCGCACGACACCGGGGGCGGTGTTGCTCTCCTTCATCGGCCCGAAGAGCTCGGCGGCGAATACCGACGAAAGGGCTGCGAGCACGCACCGGTGCGCTGCGAAGGTCTTGCCGCCGACCTCGAACACCACGTCGGCGCCCTTCCCTGTCTCGAGGAGCTCGCCCAGGTTCCGGGCCAGGTCGCTGGGATGCACGGGGACAAAGGCGGCGATCTCCTCCGGGGCGAACTTCTTGATGACGTCGCAGCGGATGGTGAGCGAACCGTCCGGCCCGAGATGCTTGGAGGCCTCCAGAACCGCCCTCCTGACGAACCTGGAGCAGCACAGACGGCCGTAGGGGGAGAAGAAGGTGTCGACCCACGCCCACGCCACCGGCGGCACGACGTGCTCCTCCCCCGACTCGCTGACGAGGCTAAGCTCGCACTGCACCTTCACCGGCGGCGGGGCGTCCTGAGCGAGGACTAGGCAGAGGGAGATGTAGTCCGCGACGTCGGCGCGGACGCCGTTGGGGTAGTAATCGACGCGCCAGCGGTGGCCGCCGAGGGAGAAATAGTCGGAGCTGAACTGCCCGGTGGGGAGGTTCGTGGTGCCGGAGTAGCCGTGGATCTTGAGGTGGAGGTGCCCGCTCGACCAATCGGCGGTGATGGGGGAGGCGGACCTGGACGACTGGCCGCCGGCCTGATGAGCACCGGAGGACGACATGGCGGCGAATTCCCTCTCGATCGGAACTCTCGTGCTCTCGTCGTTGGGATCTCAGCTCACGGCTATACTAGCCGTTTAGGGCAATGGTGAAAGGGGAGGAGCGGAGCAAGGAGATATATAACATGCGGATGCTTCAGTCCTAAGTATTGTATTTGGGCCGGCCTCCTATTTTCACGGGCCCTAGCTAGGTTTTTCTTGAGGCAAATAGGGCCTCTTTGGTTGCTGTCCTGGCTACCTCATGCCTGGCCTGAAGTATCCCTGAAACTTGCCTGAGGTTTGTTTGGTTGCATACCTGAGAAAACACGCTGATAAACGCTGCCTGAGATTGTTGCCTGTTGCCAGGCTTGGAAAATTGGAGACCTGAATCTCTCTCCAATTTCTCTCATTTGCCTGAAATTCTAGTGGCTGCACGTGTAAATAAAAAGGGCATCGAGGCATGGTTTCAAAGCCCTACATGCATGCATGTGTTGTGGATCGAGGAAAATATAAACTAACGCTACATGCATGTGTTGTGGATCGAGGCATGGTTTCAAAGCCCGTAACAAACACAGCCTGAGATCTCTCCGTGCCTGACCAGTCAATTGTGCGTGTCCATCCAGGCCATCTACAGGAAGCTAAAATTTTCAAGCACGGTGTCCAGGGTACTAACCAAACAGACCCATAATCCATGAACAGTCGGGCTGGCAGCAGACACTCCATTCTAAGAACTGAAGCGCGCACACACTTAACTCTACAAATTGTTTGGTGCTAGTGTAGTTTGGTTCAAAATTTGCACTTGCGCAGTTGCGCTTTCCAAAGATAGACCGAACTATAAATCGATCTGTAGGTCTCATATTATCTTCTAACTTCCCGCTTAACGATCCTTTCCAAAGATAGACCGCGAGCCGAGGAGGGCGAAAAGGCGGGAGGGGAGGGGTGTTTGCAAACTTGTCGAGGCATGCGAAATCCTTAATTGCATTTATTAGCCTGAATAGTGAGGGCATGCGGATTTCGTAGCCAACTCTCAAAATGCGGATCTCTAGGGCGGGATATCGGGAAACCCTAGGGAGGGATGGCAGAGGGAATAGGGAGACCCGCTGAAGAATGTTTTTGAGCCATTTTTCCTAAAATATGACTAGAGGGGACGGGATAGGAAACCTGCTACGGTTTTGTGATATTTAATCAAAAACAATTTTACCGTGCAAACATCTTTGGGTCGTGCTTAGAGGAGACTTGCTGTGCAAGAAGAGGGAAAGAAAAAAGAGAATATTGTGAGAGGATGAATGAAGGGAGAAATGGAGGGAGGTGAGGAAGAGAGGATGTTTGACAAAGATTATGATATTGGCGAGATCATGAAACCAACAACACGACACAAGTAATAAGCAACTCTTGGTCCGCGTAATCCGATGGATGTGGCTCTGCAAAGGCAGAGGTGGCAATGGGAGGAGGTTGCCCATGTGCTAGTGCAACACGCAAGGAGGCATCATGACAAAGGTGGCCAAGTCCTCCGCCACGGGTAGTTGTGGATAGTTTCGTGTTGGATGGTCAACAAATCGTTCCCCAGATGCTTCTAGGTCCTAATGAAGAGTTAAGTACCGAATTGCCCCTAAGATTTCATGAATGGACTACTTAGCTCTATTTAATCACATGAACTTTGCAAAGCAGTCTAAAGAAACCTCCATCCATTTTAAGTTGTGTGTGAGACACTCAAGCCCTTATTATAGCTCTTGTGACCTCCATGAGAATTCCACATGAAGACCGCATACGAGACCTTGATTTTCTGTTAAATCTTGTTAAAAGAATTGATTGTCATTGACCAGACACTGCCAGAAGGAAAGCTATCGACCGACACACAACAACACTAGCGACACCCTTGGTGTTGAATCGCGCGACAAGACCAAGACAAACCTCAACGGCTCACCGCCGGCACCCGTGGACGACACGGCGAACCCATCGTATAGAAGATTTTATTTAAAGAAATACAAAAATGGTTAATATGGATCGCTGCCTTCGGAAGCTCCGCGAATTATAGGTTAGCACATATTTCCTGCTCACGTTTTATTATCTTGTTCTGAACGACCAGTCCAATCATGGGACAAGCCCAGTTGAGATTCCTTTCACAAGTCGAGTTGGATCGAGCTCGAATCGGCGTAGATCAGTATGCCGCATATTTGATCACCCTGAACCAAATCATTGACAAAACCTACGACGATCGCACCAGGAGGCTTCTTCGATGCGGCTAGGTTCAATGTCCTTGTTAGCAAAAACAAAAGGCCAAACCAAATGGACGTCACACAACTCACCATATCTACAATCTAGACCCACTCTCACCATGACTGATCACTTATCCAGTATGTGAGTTGGAAACTTGGGAATCTGCATAAATTGACACAAATTTTGGTGTAACAGGTGTTGACATGCATCTATTGAGAAAATTCTCGACCCTTCTTACCTTGATTGCGAGGCAAGCACATTCAGCAATTTTCAGGGGATGCTGAAGTCTGCGGGGACATTTGATCGCCGTCGCATGGGTCACCAAAGCTGGAGGGGCTTACAATAGTGGCCACCACCTTGTAACTGGTGCATTTCTGTTCAGTTTCTGGTAAGATAATAATGATCAGCAGTATCGGTTGAAAAGATGAAAATAACAATGATCAGCAGTCGAAGTTACATCTGACTTCCGAAGTAGACATGTCGATGTTTCAGGTATTTCAGAAAAGTATGACACAAAGAGTTACTACATGCAAACCATTCTAAGAAATGATTTCTAATTTTGCCTCATACCTGTTTCATTTTGGATAAAAAATTGTATAAAAAGGCATGTTGGAATCATCTACATTTGAAAGGGACACAGAAATATAAGAGCGTAATAGAGAAGAAATGCTCATATATCTATGTTCTGTCAATTCGGGTAAAGGACAAGTTTTGGTGTTGTTGTCGATACTGTCCCCTACTGACTGTTATTCTATGCTCCTTCAGTCCCTGCCACTGCCATGTGCAATTTACCTGCTTTCTTAGTTTAGGTCTATTTCTGGTTTATACAAAATTGTGCAAGAAGAGAGATTGCAATCATGCATGAGAATCGAGAATAACATTGTTCAACTTACAAAAAAAAAACTACATCAGGAGAACCCCATAATAACAGGATCTTGGGGAAATTACTTACTCCCTCCGACCCATATTACTTGTCTCAAATTTGCTTAAATATTGATGTATCTATGTGTAAAAAACGTCTAGATACATTTAATGTTTCGACAAATAATTCCAGCCGGAGTGAGTAATAGATTTTTCAAGTAAAAAGAATACCTCCTTACCCTTTTCAGTTTTCACAAAGCGGCTTCCCAACGTGATTTCAATGGCTTCTATTTTCATGGTTTGTCTTGTTAAGTAATCTATGCATTCCAACAAAGTGATGCAACATCAAACATTTAAAATTGATAGATAAACTAAACATAGACTTACAGCTCCACAACCACCTTGGTCCTTGGCCACAGAACAAAGTAAAGATATTGGATGCTTTTACCTACACAGAAATAGCATGCCATGCATGATACTTAACAGATCAGAAAAATGCTGATCTTAACAGGTACTTAACACATATTACCAGCCACAACAATGATTTTACAGAGAATCTTTCATGATATCCCTTTCCACAAATCAGTATTGTTATACTTATACCATATCCTGCAGATGCTCTCAAGAATTTAAGGTAAAAAGATCTCTCAATTTTCTTCATTTCCAACAAGTGCCAACGTTCGGTTTTTATGAACAAGCTAGGAGAATGCAAAATGGAGAAAAGTTTCAGGAACGAAGTATTTTTGGATCAACAGGCTCAGTAATAGAGAGACTACTATTTTAAAATAATCTCTTTGGAAAAGGCAAAGCTCAAGCGTGTTGCATAACTCACACAAAGAATTGAGTATGCATATGGAAATAAAATACAGTTAATTAACTGGCACAATCAGCACAGATATCTGAAAAGTAGCTATTGATCATAAATTGGTGTCCATTTGCTAAAACAATGTGATACATAGTAATTTGCATGCAATCATATACCACCACAACAACTAACTGATACATATCTGATAAGATAATGAATTAAGTTTAGAAACCATCAACTGCCATTTGCCCAAAACTCTTTAGCCTGAATTCATGCCCTCTCTGCCTGACCCCAAGATGCATTGAACTGACAAAACATAGGCCGGCCGGCAGAGTGAGGCACCTTTTTGGCATCTCGATATGATAGATTCAGCAATATGCTAAGAAGGCCCAAGACAGCTACCTGATTACACAAGTCTAGAGTGCCATAACATTGGGCATCGATGGCTCAACTAACAAGGAGCCAGGGACATGGCGAAGAGCTCAACCATAAGAGAAGGACAGCTCCTGCTCAGATGCTTGAAGCCGTCGGTGGCGACGACTGCCTTCATATTCTTCGGAGAGGCTAGAAGACCAAAGCATGCCTTTTTCAGCCCGGCGCAGTGGTGCTGCTCGGCTAGCGCCAAGACGTTGGCCACGGTGCCCACGTCTATGAGCTCGCATAGCTTCTGCTCGCACATCAGCTTCAGACGCTCCATGCCGTACCTGTCGGCCGCGACAAGCAGATGCTGGCACGCCATGTTTTCATCTTCCTTTGGCATCTCCAGCAACGAGCCAGTGTAGGCGAAATGGAGCAATGCCTTGAACACCTCTGCCTCCATGTCTTGTATGCGCACGACACCGAGGGCCGTGTTGCCCTCCTTCATCGGCCCAAAGAGTTCGGCGGCGAATACTGACGAACGGGCTGCGAGCACGCACCGGTGCGCAGCGAAGCTCTTGCCGCCGACCTCAAACACCACGTCGGCCCCCTTCTCTGTCTCGAGTAAGTTGCCCAGGTGCCGGCCGAGGTCGCAGGGAGGCATGGAGACGAAGGCGGCGCCCTGATCCTCCGCGCGGTGCTTGTTGACGACGACGATGTCGCACCGGATGGTGAAGGAATCGTCCCTGAGATGCTCGGAGGACTCCAAATCCGCCCTTTTGGCGAACGTCGGGTACGACCAACCGCGGCGGGAGACAAGGGTGTCGACCGACACATGCGCCATTGGCGGTGCCACATCCTCCTCCGCCTCGTCGACGATGTTGAACTCGAACTGCGCCTTCACCGGCGCCAAGTCATCCTTTTCGAGCACCGGCCGCCCGCATGCCGTTTGGGTAGTAGTTGATGTGCCAGCTTTGGCCGCCGACGGAGAAAGAGATGGAGCTGATGAACTCTCCGGTGGGGACGCCCTTGGTGAGGGAGTAATCGTGGATCCTGAGGAGGTGGTGCCCGCTCGACCTGTCGGCGACGATGGCGGAGGCGGACCTCGACGGCTGGCCGCCGGAGGACGACATGGCGGCGAGGCGAACCTTCTTGATCGGAACTCAGATGTGGTAAATCTCGTGGTCTAGCTCGTCGGCCGGTGGGAACTTTGCTCACGCTACTGCTTTGGTGAGGGTTAGGGCATCGGTAGCTTCCTTCAGTCGTAAGTAAACATTCTATTTGGGCCTCCTATTTTCACGGGCCCTAGCTAGGGTTTTTTCGAGGAAAATAGACCGTTAGCCCATAAACAATCGGGCTGGCTGCAGATGAACTTAACACTTCATTCTATATCTTCTAAGAACTCTGGAACACACACACACTTGACTCTAAATTGTTTTGGTGCTATAGTCTCTTGTGCTTTCCGAAGATAGACGACCGAATGTTGGTAAAAAAAAGATAGACGGTATTTTAATTGCATTCCGGCGTCCTCTTGCCAGCTTCTAACTTCCGCTCAAAAAGGCGGAAGAGAAGGGTTCTTTGTAAATTGCCGAGGCATACTAAATCTTTAATTGCATTAATTATTTATTATCCTCAATAGTGTGGGTATGCAGATTTCCTAGCCAACTCTCAAAATGAGGATCTCCCGAAGGGGATATATGGAATCCTAGGGATAGCAGATGGAATAGGGAGACCTGCTGAAGAAAGTTTTTGAGCCATTTTTCCTAAAATGTGACTAGGGAACGTGATAGGAAACCTGCTAGGGTTTTGTGATATTTACTCAAAAATCATTTCATTGCGTCGAACGTCTTTGGGTCGTGCTAAGAGGAGACGAGCATTAATGCAAGAAGGTGGGAAGAAGAAAGGAATGCAGGAGGATGAATGGAGTTGGATAAGGAAGAGAGAGTATGTTTGACTAAGATAATTATGTTGGCGAGATCGATGAAACCAACGGCGCCACACTGGTTGTAAACTTGTAATCAACTCTAAGCGGATGGTTGTGGCTCTGCAATGGCAATATGTGGGCAAATGGAAGGATAAAAAGTGAAGAGTTTCCCATGTGCTAGTGCAAGTCGCAAGGAGGCATCACGATTCACGAAGAAAGTGGCCAAGTCCTCCGCAACCGGGTAATTGTTGATAACAACAATTTCACGTCGGATGGTCAGCAAATCATTCCTCATATGCTTCGAGGTCCTAACGAAGAGTTCTAAATTATCCATGAAATTTCATGAATGGACCACTTTGTTTTTACAATTAAAATGATTCTTTATTCATTGGATATAATGGTTACATCCTGCAGTAAGAGAGGCACATCATGACCGGACCATATTTAATACGTAGTCTTTGCAAAACAGCATGAAAAACCTAAATCCCATTTTAAGTTGTATGTAACGCCAGCCAGGTTGGCCGAGCGCCTGGACAACTGAGCCCTTATTGGCTCTAGCAACCCCGATGAGACTTCGATATGAAGATCGCATACGAGGCCTTGCTTTTATGTTACCTCTTGTAGAAAGAATTGCTTGTCATTGACCAGACACTGCCAGAAGGGAAGATATCGATCGACACGCGACAACACTAGCGACGCCCTTGGTGTGGAATTACGCACAAGAAGGTGAAGGCAAGCCTCAATGGCTCACCGCTGGCTCTTGTGGAAGACGGGGTGATTGTTATCTTGTTGTGTAATTCCACATGAATCTTGTTGTGTTCCACCTTTCCCCTCTCACGTGGAATCAGCGAACTATACGGGCACGCTCATGTTCTGATTGTTATCTTGTTGTGAACGACCAGCCCAATCATGGGACAAGCCCCTTTGAGCGTCGTAATCTCCCCTCCAACGCGACTTGCCCTTTGTGCGACCAGGCACCGGAGACCATGGCTCACCTCCTCTTGTCTTGCCCTTTCACCAAGTCGGTCCTTCACGAGGTTCTGTCTAAGGCAGGGGCTCTTTGCTGCCTGCCGCGGCCCTCTGAAAGTCTCTCGGACTAGATGGCTGTTGGAGCCCAGCAGCTCCGCAGGAAGGTGAAGGCCATGCGGTCGCTCATCAATCTCTCTCTTTGGCGCATTTGGAAGCTGCGCAATGCGTGCATCTTCGAGGGTGTTAGACCGGTAGGGGCTCGGCTTGCCGAGGATATCCTTGTCGAGGCGGATCTGTGGCGTACCGCTGGCGCACGGGCACTAGACCACCTCCCCCTACATGCGCGTCCCCGGACTTAGTTTCGGTTTCCGCTCCTGTATAGCGGCCTTTGGCCTTTTTTCTCCTTCTTTCCTTTTTTTTATTTTGGGATCCGTTGGGTCCCGGTTTTTGTTGCCTCGGTGTACTTGCGCTTCTTGCGTTTTCTTCTCAATGAAAATGACATGCTGCTTGGCGTGTTCGAGAAAAAGAATGTTCAAAATATAAAAACTATAACAAGGTTCACACTACATTGACACTGCATTTTTCTCCAAAGAAAAAACAAAGAACTACACTGACACTCCAGATGTGGACTAATTGGTAACCATTAAGAGCGAGAGAAGGGGCGGCCGACGGGCTATGCCACGTTGACTGGTACTGTGCGAGGAGGGAGGGGGAATGATTAAGTTAGTTAAGGTTTACTATGGGAGTCCTACTGTCCTAGCATTATATTTATTCCCTATGTCTATATGGTGTATGTTTCACTGAAATGCATTACACAATATAAACTCGAGCAGTACAAGAGTTTATATCTTGTACAGTAATGTTTGAGGAATTTCTGAGTTTCTAAGGATATGCTAAGCAGAGAAATTTTTTTTAGGGAAGAGCACAAGAGTTTATTAGTTATATGACTGTGAGATTCGAGAGCTTGATGCAGCATGAACAAATACTTATTTGTTACTCCCTCCGATCCATAATAATGTCTCAGATTTAATACAAAAATCTGCGACACTTATTATGAATCGGAGGGAGTACATTATTTTACTTTATCAAAAGTCCATGTATTGTTGATTATTGTTATTGTCCTGTCTTGTAGGATGAATCATTTGCAAGCCTCTAATACAAAGAATACAGGTCATTGCTACAGAGAATGAGGGGAGCACAGTAAGTTACATGCAGAGAAAGTTCGAGATGATGTTGAGGAACTGCAAAGTTGGATAATCTCTTCACAGAAAACTGTAGGCTCAACATGTTCGACCATATCAAATTAAAAAGCTCAGAAATAAGGATTCATATCGTCTGGGTATTTGTATCCTCAGGTTATTTAATTATCTGAAGAGTGAGCTGCAAAATATTGCAAAAGCTACTATTTTGCTGCCAGTATCTAGGAGGATGGTCTCTGTTTCTAATTCCTAATACATTGTAATGCATTTCAGGAAATTATGTTTGTCTTATTATCTTGTTATTTGTATTAGGATGTAGCAGCTGATAATAGTTTCAACAGGAGCAGCCAAGTATAGCTCTAGGCTCTTCACCACACTTGACTCACAATTTAACAAAACTGAATAAAATACCCTTAAACAAGTTTCTTGAGAGCACATGGACAACTGGACAAGATAACATGTCCACGGGGCAAAAAGGGGGTAATTTTTCTGACGTTTTACTCAGTTTTTTAGATGAGAGAGAATCGTATCTACCTCATGCTGTGTTGTGGCATGTGCCTCTAATATTATTATCATCATTTAGCAGGATACAAATGATCATTGCAACTCCGTGATGTGGCTACAGTTGAACAAACCAGACACCTCGACAGCTAGCCTGGGAATGAAGCGGCAGCTGACCCCATTGTTAATTTAGCAAGCTCTTGCGTTTTCTTGGCCTCAAAGTCAGTCCTTGCTGGTATAGCTACTTATTTTAGCAAGCTTATTCTGTTCTTTGCATCCATCGATCTGTAACTTCTAATTTTCTTGTGCCTCTACAGTTCCTTGGTACGTATTCGCTACTTGATTGTTGGCTTGATTGTCCGTTGAATAGGATGTCCTCCACCTTGGTGCTACTATTGTTCCCGAGTGTGATGAAGTTGTAGAAAAAACTGACAAGTATCTTTGTATGCGTTTACAGCGTTGTCGTGCCTGATCCATTTCAATATCACGATTATTTCAGTGGCTCAAATTACATTGCTCCATCAAGGTTGTATTTTGGACTGCCATTGCCCTTGAAGTGATTAAACAGTAAATATCCAAAAGCAACCTCAATTGCTCCAAAGGAAATCCCTTGGTTCTTGGGATTATATCTTCTTAACAATGGTTCCTGGATTTCAGATGTTGCTCGTAGCAAACTCACCTGTTGGTCTTTTTGCCAGATAGTATATGGAAAGAGATCCTGTTACTGAAATATGATTAGGCGACATTGAATTTTTCTAAAATGGATAACATTGAGATCATTCACTGCAATACTTGAACAATTCTATTTAGAAGAAAATCAAACCGCTGTTCATATGTATGAGTTGGAACATCACTGACTGACAATGAAAACTAGGGGATAAAATGCATTACAATTTTGTCATTCTTCGTGCAAACCTAGGCATCAGCTCCTGATCTAAAAATGCACCGATTCAGATATCAGCTTCCTAAATGCACGGATAAAGAGGCGCGCCTCAACCTCTAGTACACAAGAAAAGCAACAGTAAGCAAGCGCACACGCATACTCTCTTCTGTCGCGCACACTGTTGGTTATGGACAGTTGCTTTTCCAGCAGACAAAACCAGATAGAGGTTTGCAAGTTTGCATGGCCGTTCATTAGTCCATTGGTACTTCCACCTCCATCTTTAGTCCAGGGTGGTCGATGATCTGAAAGCACGCCACAAAATAGTTGATAAATATGAGTCCGGAGAGAGTATAAAACAGGGCAATATATCACAAATGATGCCTATCTTGGCTTTTTCACACATAAATGTACAAAAGATACTTTAAGAAATCCCTGGCCTTTTGTACTAGTGTTCTAGGAACCTAGCGTGCTGTCGTTGTAGAAAATGAGCTTAGTGGCAGTGGAGTTGGAGCTCGAATTGGCGCGGATCAATATGCCGCAGATGTGATCACCCTGAACCAAATCATTGACAAAACCTACCAAGGATCGAAGCCTCTGGTACAAGAGTAGGCTTCTTGGATGCGGTTGGTCCAACAAGTTCGTTACCAAAACAAAGCCAAAACTGGACTCCAGCATGCTCACCATGACTGATCACTTATCCAGTGTGTGAGTGAGTTCGAAACTTGGGAATCTGCATAAATTGACACAAATTTGGGTGTAACAGGTGTCGATACGCATCTGACCGAGAAGATTCTTGACTCATCTTACCTTGACGGCAAGGCAAGCACATTCAGCAATTTTCAGCGATACTGAAGTCTGCAGAGACATTCACCATCGCATGAGTCGGCGAAGCTGGAGGGGCTTACAATAGTGGCCACCACCTTGTAACTGATGCATTTGCGTTCAGTTTCTGCTAAGACAATAATGATCAGCAGTCGAAGTTGCATCTGAGTTCTGAAGTAGTATTTAGTTATTTACTGATTATGAAATCTCGATGTTTCAGGTACCTGGATCAGCTAGGGATGCCAGCAAAGTATGACACAAAGAATTACTGCAGGTAAACCTTTCTAAGTACAGTTGCAAGTTAATTTACTACTATGCAGTCAAATCCAGGATTGTTTTTTTTTTCAGGAACCGTGTGAATTGCACGCCTATTTTCATTAAGAGAAGGACGGGAGAACCGCCGACCACAGTACAAAACACATGAGCTACAACCACCACCACGCGCAAAAACTCACGCCTGCTATCTCAACAATCCCACTTCTTTCCACCTAGAAATATCAAAGCGAATCGAATCTAGAATAATATGAACCTTAAATCCAGGATTGTATGAAATGAAAACCTCTCTTTGTTTCTCTGACATGGATGACCATGTTAGATCCCATAAAACCTTTACCAGGTCCTTGAAGGTTACTTTCCCCTTGCCATCAATGTCATACACCTAAAATATCACTGCTCAACTGAAACATAAAACAAAGTTAATACCAGCGAACGAGTTATTATCAATTTATCAAGAGGACTAAAAGAATCCACAATCAACATACAGTCTTTCCAAAGATAAACAAGGAAATGATGAATGATTAAGAATTACACTCAATCTTTTGCTGAAGGCTGGCCCTTGCGCTGAAGGTAGAGAGAAATGAAACAAAGTCCTTAAAGTTCAATCCATCGACCATGCATAGCAACCTCTGCCAGAAAGAAAATAAACAGAAGATCAAAACCTCGGCCGAATTTTTAGCTTCGACATTCAAACTTCGAGTAAGGAAAGTCAATGGTGCCAGTCGTATCTGCAAGGTATAGTGTTGTTTTTCCGTAAATCTCGTGATATATTACGAGTCTAGGACGCAACTTGCAGGTCTTCTGCAGAAATGATGTTTTTCTGGATATTTCCGCAGTCTGATAATTACTACTGTGGATCAGTTTTTGAACATGAATGGCTTCCTGCATTAGGTACTAATACTGAAAATTACGATGTCATTGGTATCTAGTGAAGCAAATCTAAGCTAGAGCTTTCCCCAGCTTGGTGTGGACGACGCTTTAACTCACTCAGAGATGTGCAGGAAGTACATCCTCAGGTTCCACAAGTGTTAATTAACAACAGCTCAAAGCACGGTAAAAATTCTGAACTTCTGTTGCTGATATTTCCATAACCTAAATATTCAAGTGGCTGCCACTTAACAAAAAAAAAGGTGGGTCCGGTGACTAATTTACATTTGCAGGTGGCTATACCACTACATTGAATGAGATGCCTAATACTTACTAAGGGACCAGCGATAAGTATTTGCCTTTCTGTTTTGCCGATCAAGAAGACTGTTGTCAGAACTCAGAACACATGTCTGCCAGTTGGATCTTTGGGCCACATGCCTGTGAGAGAATACTGTAAACTCCTCAAACACACCTTCTTGATGGAGTCGGCAATCCTATTTTCCCCATTACGTAAAACACTACTCACTGGCACGTTAATTAGTGTAGCAACCTATCTAGGTGAGACTATATAAACCAAACCAAGAAATTAGTACGGTTAATTAGTGTAGCAACAGCATAATCCAAGGCCAGCCGCATGACTAAAAGTAAGGCCCCCTTCATCGGCACATACAACACAACTAATCAGTTCGCACGAAAGGGACAGAGCAGCCGCGAGTTTGCATCAATGGAAACAAAACTAAGATGACGAGAGGAGGAGGAAGAGGCGAGATCGATATGACGGACCTGGGAGAGTGGGTTGGTGGAGAACTCCAGGATGGATAGGAATCATCTTACATTTGAACGGGAGACAGAAATGTAAGAGCGTAATAGAGAAGAAATGCTCATATATCTATGTTCCGTCAATTCTGGTAAAGGACAAGTTTCGGTGTTGTTGTTGACACTGTCCCTTGCTGACGGTTACTCTATGCTCCTTCAGTCCCTTCCATGTGCAATTTACCCGCTTTCTTATTTTAGGTGTATTTCTGGTTCATACAAATTTGTGCGAGAAGAGAGATTGCAGACATACTTGATGCCTGAGAACAACATTGTTCAACTTAAAAAAAATACATCAGGAGAACCCCATAATAGGTTCTTGGGGAAATTACTTAATACTCCCTCCGATCCTAAATTGTTGTCGAAATATTACATGTATCTAGAAACTTTTTAAGAATATATACATCCATATTTGGGCAAATTTGAGTCAAGAATTTAGGATTAGAGGGAGTAGATTTTAAAGTAAAAAAAGTACCCCCTTACCCTTTTTAAATCTTCACAAAGAGGCTTCCTATGTGATTTCAATGGCTTCTCTTTTCATGGTTTGTCTTGTCAAGTAATCTCCGCATTGCCCGACAAAATAAACCAAGATCAGACATTTGAAATTGACAGAAAAACAGAAGATAGACTTACAGCTCCACAACCAACCTTGGCCACAGAACATGTAAAGATTTTGGATGTTTTGATTTTCTACACGGCAATAGCATCCCATGATGCTTAACAGAAGCAAAATGTTGATTCCTAACAAGTACTAAACACATATTACCAACAACAACAATGATTTTCCGGAGAATCTTTCATGATAGCCCCTTTTCACAAAGCGGAATCGTCATACTTATAACATATCCTGCAGATGCTGTCAAGAATTCAAGGTAACAAGATCTCTCCACTTTGTTCATTTTCAACAAGTGCCAATCTTTGGTTTTCATGAACAAGGAGAATGCAAAACGGAGAAAAGTTACAGTACTAAGTACTTTTGGATTAACAGGCAGAGTAGATGATACTATTTTGACATCTCTTTGGAAAAGACAGAGCACAAGCGATTGCATCAATCACACAAATAATTCCATGCATGGAAATAAAATAAACAGATAACTAACAGGCACAACCAGCACAGCTATCCGAAAAGTAGCCATTGACATAAATTGGTAAAGGTGCCCAATGCTAAAGCACCGAGATACATACTAATTTGCATGCCATCATATACCACCAAAACAACTAACAGATGCATATCTGATAAGATATGGAATTAAGTTTAAAACCATGAACTGTCATTTGCCCAAAATTCTTTAGCCAGCTTGCCCTCTGTGCCTAACTCCAAGATGCAGTGAACTGACAAAACATAGGCAGAATGAGGCACCCTTTTTGCATCTCGTTAAGATAGGTTCAGCAATAAGCTAAGATCCTGATTACACAAGTCTAGAGTGCCATTACATTGGGCATCGATCGCTCAACCAAGGCGCCAGGGACATCGCGATGAGCTCGACCATAAGAGAAGGGCAGCTCCTGCTCAGATGCTGGAAGCCGTTGGTGGCGATGACTGCCCTCAGATTCTCTGGAGAGGCTAGAAGACCAAAGCACGCCTTTTTCAGCTCAGCTCAGTGGTGCTGCTCGGCTAGCGCCAAGATGTTGGCCACGGTGCCCACGTCTATGTGCTCGCATAGCTTCTGCTCGCACATCAGCTTCAGACGCTCCATGTCGTACCTGTCTGCAGCGACAAGCAGATGCTGGCACGCGATGCTTTCGTCTTCCCTTGCATCTCCTGCAGAGAATTCGAGGTGGACCTAACACACTACGAGAGGGCCTATTCACCTATACCAACTACTTTGGTGTAGTTGATTAGTTCTTTTTTATTTCTACTTACTTAGTGCAAGCTTCCAGGCGGCAGAGCCACTCACGTTAAAGCAAGTCTTGAATCCGGGCGGCTATGCCACTCACGTTGAAACAAGACCGTTGTGATTCCGGACGAATCCGCTCACGTTAAATCACAACTTATATGCACTAAGTACTTAGAAATAATAAGGCCTAACCGGGAGACTTATATGAACAAAGTAGTACTATATTGCTTTAGGAATATTAGTACAAGAGAGAGCATACACACCTTACACTTGCTCACACCTTGTTCTCCATCTTCTTCACTTTCTTATTCTCTACTACACAAGGTGTGAGGCAAGGGCCTCTATTTATAGGACTACATGGCCATTGAATCTTTGACATGTGTCAAAATCTTAGCCATTGATACAAAATATTTAAAGCCTTTCACACACTTCTACATAAATATCTAGGTACTAGAAGGTTTCCTATTTATTTATTTTAAACTCCTATTCTAGAGTATTCCAAAGCTTCTACATAATTCTTCATGCATATCTAAACACTAGAAGGTTCCCTCTTTTATTTATTTTATATTCTAGAGTATTCCATAGTAATGTCTTCTTTCTTGTAATATTGAAAACACTCTAGAAGCTTGCATTGTATTCTCCAACACTCCCCCTCAATGCAAAGCTTCTTTGGTGACCATGCCAAGAGCTTCTCGAAACTTCTCGAACTTTGATTTGTTGAGACTCTTGGTGAGGATATCTGCAGTCTGGTCTTCTGTCTTTGTTGGCACCATCTCAATTTCCCCTTTAAGGACCTTTTCTCTGATGTAGTGGTAGTGCACCTCTATGTGCTTTGTCCTTGCATGGAAGACAGGATTTTCTGCTAGCCTTATGGTGGATAAGTTATCACAGAAAATCCATACCTGATCTTTTGGAGTTTGATGAAGGTCTTCCATCAATTGTTTAAGCCAGGTGCTTTCTTGTGCTGCCGCTGCCGCTGATCGATATTCTGCTTCGGTACTTGACAGTGCCACTGTAGGTTGCCTTTTGCTGCACCATGTTATGGCTCCCGATCCAAGACTGAAGAGATATCCAGTGGTTGATCTCCGTGTATCACAATCTCCGGCATAGTCGGCGTCGCAGTAACCAATAACCTGGCATTTTTTTGTTTTCTTATATAGGATGCCATAATTTAAGGTGCCTTTGACATACCTGAGTATTCGCCTTATTGCATCAAGGTGAGGCTTCTTTGGTGTGCTCATGTATCGGCTTGCCACTCCAACGGCATAGGAAATATCTGGCCGACTAAGTGTCAGATAGATAAGACTCTCGACCAGTTGCCGATACATGGTTGCATCCTCCAAGTTCTTTCCTTTGTCTTCTTGAAGTCTTGCGTTAGGATCCATAGGAGTGGAAATAGGTTTGCAGTCAAGCATCCCATACCTCTTAAGAAGGTCCTTCGCATACTTTTGTTGGCCTAAGAATATCCCATTCTTAGTCTGCTCCACCTCAAGTCCAAGGAAGTGTCTTAACTCACCAAGTTCCTTCATTTGAAATCTCACGGAGAGATTTTCCCTTGTCCTTTCTATCTCCTCGGAGTAATCTCCCGTGATGATCAAGTCATCAACATAGACTAGAACTATTGCTAGTCTTCCTTCCTTGGCCATCACAAATAAACTAGAGTCTGATGGAGCAACTTTAAAGCCATTGTGTATTAGGAACTCACCGATCTTTCCGTACCATGCTCTTGGTGCTTGCTTTAGCCCGTAGAGTGCCTTCTTTAGTTTGCAGACATGCTCGGGGTATTTCTTGCTCTCAAACCCCTTTGGCTGCTCCATGTAAATCTCCTTGTCAAGTTCTCCATGCAGAAAGGCATTCTTGACATCCATCTGCCACAACTCTCAAAACTTGATGGCAGCCAATGCAAGCAAGACTCGAACTGTTGTGATTTTTGCCACCGGACTGAATGTTTCTTCGTAATCCAGTCCATACTCCTGCGAGAAACCTCGTGCCACAAGTCGAGCTTTATACCTTTCAATTGAGCCATCTGTTCGGGTTTTCACTTTGTAGACCCATTTGCAGGATATTGGCTTCACGTCCTTTGGCTTTGGCACCAAGTCCCATGTTTGGTTTTCCTTTAGTGCCTTAATCTCTTCTTCCATCGCCTTCTGCCACTCAGGGCCTCGTGCTGCTTCTTCATAGGAAGATGGCTCAATAGGTAAAGACTCATCGGCAAGAGCAGCATTAGCGTACCTTGGATTGGGCTTCCTGGGTCTTGTTGATCTTCAAAGTTCTTGATCATGCTCCTCGGTTTGTGGCTCTTCAGGTTGGTGTATGCCAGTCTTCCACGGACTCTTGGTCTTACTTGGTGAGCTCCTTTCTCCTTCACTTGGGTTTTCTAACTTCTGATCTCTTTCTTCTTCTATAACCTCCTCCACGTCAGGTGATTCAGGAATCTCTTCTTTCTTAGGGGACCACCATGAAGAAGCTTCATCGAACACAATGTTCCTTGAGGTGTGACATTTACCTGTGGTTGGATCACAACACCTCCATCCTTTTCGAGCATCATCGTAACCAACGAAGATGCACCTCTTCGCCTTCTTTTCAAACTTGGTTCTTAGGTGATCTGGCACAAAGATATAGCATACGCAACCAAATACCTTGAGGTGGCTGATGGCTGGTTTCATCCTCCAAAACTTCTCATGTGGTGATTTGAACCCCAACCTCACTTGTGGTAGCTTATTAATCACATGAGCTGCAGTCCTCATACACTCGGCCCAGAATCTTCCAGGAACATTTTTGGCATGCAACATACTCCGACAAGTTTCCGCAAGGTGACGATTCTTGCGCTCCGCTACTCCATTTTGTTGTGGAGTATTAGGGCAAGTTAACTGCCTTTTTATCTTATTTTTCTTGAGATAGATGGTGAACTCATTGGATAAATATTCTCTCCCATTGTCAGTGCGTAGGCACCGTATCTTATACTCGAGTTCACCTTCTATCATATCCTTAAATTCCTTAAATTTCATAAAGGTCTCAGACTTCTCCTTCATAAAGTATACCCAAACGTACCTTGAGAAGTCGTCGATGAAGGTCACCATGTATCTCATGCCTCCAAGTGATATTTGCTTGACTGGGCCAAAGACATCTGAGTGTATGAGCTCTAGAGGTACCTTTGACTGATGCTGCGACTCCTTGTATGGCAATTGGTGGGCCTTGCCATACTGACATCCAGCACAGACCATGTCTGTACGGATATCAAGATCAGGAAGCCCCTTCACTACGTGCTTCTCCATCATCTCCTTCAACTTGTGGTAGCTGACGTGTCCAAGCCGCGCATGCCAAAGATCAGCCGTCTCATTCTTTCGAGTCTTGTCTACGTATGCTGACTCAGCAGAGAGCACAAAAAGTGAGTCTCTTTTTTTCCCTTCCATGATGGGTGTGCCGATCACCTTGAGCCTTCTGAAGATTGCTACTTCTTGTGGACCAAACAGAACATACTTCCCTTCTGCTGTCAGTTGAGGTACTGACAACAGATTTTTCTTCAAGCCTAGGACGTGATAGACTCTCTCAAGGTGGAGTTGTTGAGGACCATATCTTGGAACGGCTGTCTTTCCAACATGGGAAATCGATAGCTTGGAGTTGTTGGCTGTCAGCACCATTTTTCCTTCCTTGTACTCGGTCATATCTTGCAGCTTGTTGTCATCATTAGTCATATGGTTGGAGCACCCAGAATCAACGATCCAATCATCTTTATAGTTAATTTTTGGATCCTTGATTGCTACAAGGGCTGGCGCCTCCATGTCCTCCTCCAACTCTTCTTCATCCCTTGCAAAGACTGGTGGCTCCATGTCTTCCTCCAACTCTTCTTCATCCATCGCAAAGGCTGGTGCCTCCATATCTTCCTCCAAGTCTTCTATGTCAACCTCTTGAGAGTATCCAGCTTCGGCGTCCCATTCTTCTTCGCTCATGGATGCTTCTAGAGTGATCTCCTCTTTCTCCTTTGTGGTGGCCACATTCCCTTCATAACGCCTTCTTGGATATCGACATTCTCGAGTAAGGTGACCTTTCTTATCACAATTGGAGCATCCATCATTTGACCTCCTTGGAAATCGGCATTCTCGAACAAAGTGACCTGCCTTGCCACAGTTGAAGCATCCATCACTTGGTCTCCTTGCATTCTTCTCATACCATTTTGGTCCTTGTCTTTCTCGTTGGTCTCTTCCTGAAGAGTTGCTTCTCTCCTTTGGATGCTCTTTCCCACCTTCTGTCCACTTAGGCTTGGGCTTCCATTGTTTTTGGTGTGGGCTCTTCTTCTTAGTGAAAAGTGCCTCCTCTTCTTCCTTTATGGTTATGCTCCCCATCTTCTTAGCTAACTGCTCTTGATTTACCAATAAATTCTCCAACTCCACTACTGAAGGTGGAGTAGGCCATCCCATCACCGCAGCCATAAACCCATTGTATTCGGGTCTAAGACCGTGGATGATGATTCTCTTCATCCGAGTCTCGCTCACCTTCTCATCCGGGGCAAGTTGGGATATCTCACGGCAAATAAACTTCACCTTCGAAAAATATTGACTGATGGATAGATTGCCTTGTGAGATACCTGCGAGCTCATTTTCCAAGAGCTGGAGCCGTGCTTCATTTTTCCTTGAGAATAGCTTCGCCAAAGTCTCCCATGCCTCCTTAGGTGTCTTCTCATCACGGATGTGCTCCAATAGGTCCTCTTCGATGGTCGTCTTCAATACAAACATGGCCTTCCCTGACTTGATCTTCCATTTCCGCAAGGCATCAGCATTCTCTGGAGGAAATGCTTCGGTGCCCGCAACGACCTCCCATAGGTCCTGACCTTGTAGGTAGGACTCCATGCAGGTCTGCCAATAGCCATAGTTGTGGCTATTAAGCTTCCTGATCCCGCTGCTTGAGCTAGCAAGATCTGCCATGGTGACTTGCGCCCAGCGTCAAGTAAGCTTTGGTCCCGGACCAGCTTCACAGTCCAAGACTGTGCACCAGCAGAGTCTCCCCTCAGCGCCTTCTTGTTGCACCGAACAAAGCAAGCACCCCGTGCTTACAATTCTTCCTCCAAATGACGGTCCCGGACCGCCTGCTTTGATACCAACTGTAGAGAATTCGAGGTGGACCTAACACACTACGAGAGGGCCTATTCACCTATACCAACTACTTTGGTGTAGTTGATTAGTCCCTTTTTATTTCTACTTACTTAGTGCAAGCTTCCGGGCGGCAGAGCCACTCACGTTAAATCAAGTCTTGAATCCGGGCGGCTATGCCACTCACGTTGAAACAAGACCGTTGTGATTCCGGACGAATCCGCTCACGTTAAATCACAACTTATATGCACTAAGTACTTAGAAATAACAAGGCCTAACCGGGAGACTTATATGAACAAAGTAGTACTATATTGCTTTAGGAATATTAGTACAAGAGAGAGCATACACACCTTACACTTGCTCACACCTTGTTCTCCACCTTCTTCACTTCCTTATTCTCTACTACACAAGGTGTGAGGCAAGAGCCTCTATTTATAGGACTACATGGCCATTGAATCTTTGACATGTGTCAAAATCTTAGCCATTGATACAAAATATCTGAAACCTTTCACACACTTCTACATAAATATCTAGGTACTAGAAGGTTTCCTATTTATTTATTTTAAACTCCTATTCTAGAGTATTCCAAAGCTTCTACATAATTCTTCATGCATATCTAAACACTAGAAGGTTCCCTCTTTTATTTATTTTATATTCTAGAGTATTCCATAGTAATGTCTTCTTTCTTGTAATATTGAAAACACTATAGAAGCTTGCATTGTATTCTCCAACATCTCCAGCATCTCCAGCAATGAGCCAGTGTACACGAAATGGAGCAATGCCTTGAACACCTTTGCCTCCATGTCTTGTATGTGCACGACACCGAGGGTGTTGCCCTCCTTCATCGGCCCGAAGAGTTCGGCGCTGAATACCGACGAACGGGCTGCGAGCACGCACCGGTGCGCGGCGAAGGTCTTGCCGCCGACCTCGAACACCACGTCGGCGCCCTTCTCTGTCTCGAGGAGGTTGCCCAGGTGCCGGCCCAGGTCGCAGGGAGGCACGGAGACAAAGGCGGCGCTCTTCGCGTGGCACTTGTTTATGACGACGATGTCGCACCGGATGGTGAACGAATCGTCCCTGAGATGCTTGGAGGTCTCCAAATCCACCCTTTTGACGAACGTCGTGTAGGACCAACCGCCGCGGGAGACGAAGGTGTCCACCGACGTTGGTACCTCATACTCCTCCGACCCGTCGACGAGGCTAAGCTCGAACTGCGCCTTCACCGGCGCCGCGGCATCCTCTTCGAGCATTAGGGAAAGGGATATGTAGTCCGCGACGTCCGCGTTGATGCCGTTGGGGTAGTAATCGATGCGCCAGCGATGGCCGCCGAGGGAGAAAGGGAGGGAGCTGACGAAATCACCGGTGGGGACACCCTTGGTGCGGGAGTAATCGTGGATGCTGAGGAGGTGGTGCTCGCTCGACGTGTCGGCGACGATGGCGGAGGCGGAACTCGACGGCTTGCCGCCGGCATCACCGGAGGACGACATGGCGAAGTCTGCGCAATCGGAACTCGGAGGTGGCAACTCTCGTCGATGGGAACTCTGCCTGCTGCTCGCTGCTACTGCTTTGGCGAGGGTTTAGCGCATCGGTGAAAGGGGAGAAACGGAGGAAGGAGATGAAGCCGATCGATGGCTTCCTTCGGAAGGAAGCTTCAGGTGTGGCCTCCTCAACTTCGTGTGCCGAATATTTTTTCGGGCCTGGGTTTTTCTCGAGTCCGTAACTATTGGGCTCGCCACGAATGAAAGTTTTAGGATTATTTAGCACTGTATTGTTTCTCGAAAAAAAATAGCACTGTATTTGTTCTCAAAAAATTTAGCACTGTATTTTTTCTAGTGTTTGTAGTGCATCATCTCCTTTAAAAAAAATGTAGTGTGTTGTCTCTCCAAATCCAAGAACACTAAAAAATGTAGTGTAGGCCTGAATTATAAGGGATAATTCTTAAATTTCCTGTACAAAACACATCATTTTTCAATCAATTAAATCACTTTTACATACTAGTGTTTTGGGATAGAAAGAGATTTGAGAGCATTGGGTGCACATCCAATTCCTCAAATACATAGTCCACTTATGACTGAAAATACATTAGTGCCAAATAAGGTCTTATGATATTTTGAATTGACATACTATCCCTTCATTTTTTTTCTAGTTGAAAGAAGCCCTTAATCCAGAAACTTGAAGAACACATGGAATCCATAAATTTTCTTAATTCTGCAGTTTAGTTTAAAAAATGATTGAGGAAAAGCAATCACATGGTGGCGATGGCGGATCTACGTTGATGGATGTGGGTTCAGATGAGCTCACATAATTTAAGAAAACTCATTGAAATAAAGGAGTACTCCCTTCGTTCCCAATTAATTGGCGCCGGCCATTTTGCAAAAAAATAACTATTAATTTACGAAATGAATCTGCAGTACGCATCTTCAATTGAACATGGACTGCACGTTGATTTAAAAAAACTACAGATTTTTTTTGGCAAAAGTTATGACAAAACATGGACTGCAAGTCGATTTCAGGAAATAACAAGGTTTTTTTCTTTTGCAAAATTTCCAATGCCAATTAATTAGGAACAGAAGGAGTAGTTTTTATGATAAAATTCTGAAATAATCAAAACTTGAAGGGACTGCACCCATGAATCCTTAGCTCTAGATCCGCCACCGCATGGCGACCATGTCAGACTAAAGCTAGCCTCAACGGAAGAAGGGGGAAAGTCTGGAGGGAAAGGGTGTTTGCAAACTTGTCTAGGCATGCTAAATCCTCAATTGCATTGATAAACCCTAAGTATAATTGGTGCAGGTTGTGGATTTTGTCGACTGACAGACCACTGCGAAGGGAAGCTCTCGACTGTGCAACGTCACTAACAACGCCCTTGGTACAGAATTACGCAATAAAGGAAAGGCAGACCCTCAATGGCTCACAGATGGCACTTGCGGACGACACGTTGAAAACATTCTCCGTATTTTATTTTTTTGAGAAATACAAAACTGGTTAATGAATCTACCTTCGTAAGATTCACCTTCAGCCTCTCGTGAAATCGGCTCACTACAGGTTGTCACGTATGTCAGCTCACGTGAGATTCCATCACAAGTCGTGGTTTCAAGATGTTCGAAGTATGGAAACTGTAACAAGGTTCACACACACTACACTACATTGACACCGCATTTCCTTCAAAACAAAAACAAAGAACTACACCGACACTGCATTGTGCTCCGTAATAAACTAGTGAGATTTATCCGGGGGCCTACCCTCCTTTCCGGAAGAAAAAAAAACTTGTGAGATCTAATACACAAGAAAGGCGACAGAGCGCCTACACACTCCCTTTTGTCGCACGCTCGGTGGGTTTATGGACAGTTGACAAAGCCACGGAGAGCTTTGCAGATATGACTCCACCGTTCATTAGTCGATTGGTACTTCCACCTCCATTTTCAGTCCAGGGTGGTCGATGATCTGAAAGCACGTCACAAAATAGTTCATAAATGTGTTTCCAGAATAAGAGAGGACAATACATCACAAGTACAGAACATAGATCAATATACAGTCAGAGAAATGCCAAGAACGGTAAGCAAGTACTCCGTATTATAGTTGTGTACCGTCATGAAATCTTCCAATGATAACGTGGAATCCTTCGTGTACCCAGCTTCTTCCAATACCTTTGTTAATACTTCCTGAAAGTTAAAAAATCTATTATTTTGATATTCTACCTATGCGTATAAGCTTGAAACGAGCATAATGCATTGAAGTTCAGAGTGACACTGAAACTCTTCCTTACAGATGATAAGGAATCGCTCCCATTTTTTTTAATAGTGCAGTTGCAAGTTAATGTACTATGCAGTCAAATCCAGGATTGCACGAAATGAAAACCTCTCTTTGTTTCTCTGACATGGATGACCCTGTTAGATCCCGTAAAACCTCTACCAGGTCCTTGAAGGTTACTTTCCCCTTGCCATCAATGTCATACACCTTAAATATCACTGCTCAATGAAACATAGAACAAAGTCAATACCAGCGAATGAGTTATCATGTGGTTTAAGGAGTCTACAATCAATTTACACTCATTTTGAATATAAAAAAGAAAAGAAATAATGATTGATTAAGCATTACACTCGATCTTTTGCTGAAGGCTGGCCCTTGCGCTGAATGTAGAGAGAAATGAAACAAAGTCCTTAAAGTTCAATCCATCAACCATGCGTAGCAACCTCTGCCAGAAAGAAAATAAACTGAAGATCAAAACCACGGCAGAATCTCCAAATCATAGCTTTTACATTCGAACTCTGAGTAAGGAAAGTCAATGGTGCTAGTCATATATGCAAGGAATAGTACTGTTTTTTCCCCGTAAATCTTGTGACACATGTTCTATTTTCTCCATACGATCCTATGGACTGGATTCCACTATCAAACGATAACGGAATACAAAAAACGCACGCCCCAGTTCACGCCACCGTAAGTCTTGTGATATATGATGAATCTGATACGCAACTTGCAAGTCTTCTGCAGAAATAATGTTTTTCTGGATATTTTTGCAGTCTATGGTAAGTACTAGATCAGTTTCTGAACTTGGACGGCCTGCTACACTAGGAACTAATACTGAAAACTACTATGTCATTCGTACCTAGTGAAGCTAATCTAAGCTAGAGCTTTCTCCAACTAAGTGTGGAAGACGCTTTAACTCATTCAGAGACGTGCAAGAAGAACATGTTCAAGTTCCACAAGTCACAAGTGTTAATTAACCACAGCGCAAAGCACCGTAAAAGCTCTGAGCTTCTGATGCTGATCTTTTCATAGCCTAAATACTTGAGTGATATTTTTTAAGAGTAAAATACACCATGAACTCGGCAAAAATGAACACTTTAGTCCACGAACTCAAAAAACGCACACGTAAACCCCTAAACTGGAACTACTGTGTCACTTTAGTCAAAAAACGGTTCGGCGAGACTTAAACACGCTACGTGGCCGCCACGTCAGCTTCGGCGACCCTTTCACCGGTGTCATCTCGTCAAAATTGAGCGTTGTGGACTTGATAGCAACCTTAGGCGAGGCGGCTGCGGCAACGACGTGGTTCTCAGGGCCCCAGGATCCATGTCTGGGCGCGGCCGCCTTGCCCCTCGCGAGCGGCTCGGGCATGGTGATTTTACAAAAAAAATCCTAAGAAAATCGGGTAGCAACCCGCAGTCCTAGCCGAAGCCAACGTGGTGGCCACATGGCGTGTTTAAGCCTCGCCAAACTGTTTTTGACTAAAGTGGCAAAGTAGTTTCAGTTTAGAAGTTTAAGTGTGCGTTTTTCGAGTTCGTGGAGTAAAGTGTTCATTTTTGCCAAGTCCGTGGACTAGTGGTGTATTTTACACTTTTCTTTATTCAAGTAGCTGCCACTTGAAAAAAAAAGAAAAGAAAGTAGGTCCGGTGACTAAATTGCATTTGGGTGGGTACACTACATTGAATATTTGAACGAGGCACCTAACATATTGCTAAGGGACCAGCGATAAGTATTAGCCTTTCTGTTTTGCCGAGCAAGACGACTGTTGTCAGAACACATGTGTCTGACAGTTGGATCTTTGGGCCACATGCCTGTGAGACAATACTGCAAACTCCTCGAACACACCTTCTCGATGGAGTGGGCAATCCTATTTTCCCCTTGTTTCTCGAAAAAAAATATCCTAGTTCCCCCATTATGTAAACTGCTACTGACTGGCAGGTTAATCAGTACAGTTAATAAGTGTAGCAACAGCATAATCTGAGGACAGCCACATAACTAAAAGTAAGACCCCCTTCCTTCAGTGGCACGTACAACAGGACTAATCAGTTCGCCACGAAAGGGACATAGCAGCCGCGCGTTGGCTTCGATGTAAACAAAGCTAAGATGACGAGAGGAGGTGGAGGTCGATTGACGGGCGGACCTGGGAGAGCGGGTTGGTGGAGAACTCCGGGATGGAGAGGAACTCGTCCTCGGAGACGAAGCCCTTGGCGCTGCGGTCGAGCTGGCAGAAGCGCTCGTACAGCGCCACGATCTCCTGCTGCGAGACTAGAACAAAATTGATCGGTTAGAACCCCCGATCGATCACGAAACCACACAAATCAAGCCGTGAGAACGAGAGAACGCCGAAGAGGAAATTCGAGATTTATATTGTAATATATCTGCTCACGTACATAGGTAGCTGCAGTGCTCCTGCACCTCCTCGATGTCGTACTGCGTCAGCATCGCCGACGCGTTCCCCATCGCCGATCGAATCGAACCAGAACCGAATCGATAACTCCCTTCTTCTCTCGTCTCGGCGGAGCAAAGCTTTGGCGGAGTGAGGGAGGGGATCGCGAGGTAGTACTCTAGGAATTATCCGGTCTCGTGGGGAGAGACCGAGACCGAATCGAGGTTGGATGTAGACAAGCGGGTGGAGGAAGAGGGAGTGAGTATATATGGATCGCTGGTTCGTGATCTCGTCAAGATCGCCCGCCCGACGCCGCCCGCCCGACGCGACCGCCCATTTACGAGCTGCTTCCCTTGATCGGTGCCGGTGGCAGTACGTGGGCCCCGGGCGATGTTAATTCCGGGCGTTATTCTAGTGCTTTCGGCCCGCGGTTTCGTATCAGGCCCACCCACGCTCCCCCACACTGCATCTGCAGCACGGCATTCCCTCAAAAAAAAAAAAATCTGCGGCACGGCAGCACGCCCGCCACTTGAGAACCGATCGGGGGCGGTTCCTGGTCGCGCGTCAGTTCCGTGGTCCGCCGGCCCGTGCATGTGACCGCGACTTCTTCTTCCTGCTGCTCCGGAGTCCGGACCCGGCTGGCTGGCGACGGCCACGGTGCCTGCCGCCGCCGCCGCTGCAGAACGGGTCTCGACTCGCAGTGACTTGCTACTGCTTGCTACTAAGTAGAAAGTCAACAAACTCGATACGGGGGACGTACGTTGGCATCTTTCGATTTCAGAGTAAGATGCATGCTGTTCTTGCAACCTTGCGTGATTCCGTTCTTTGCACTCGCCACCTATCTTCAACGATCAGCACTAATGGCTAAACCAACCCACATGCTACATAACTATTTCTAAGTTCATGCAAATTAACAACCATCCGATTCAATCACTGAGATTCATGCAAGATCCATACATATACAAATGATGAAAAAATCTTGATTGAATGGTTATGGTCGTTGACTGCGAAATAATTATTTATAAGTTTAAGAAATAAACACACACTTTACATTCTCGTACTTATAAAATCAATTTTACGCATTCGATCTCCTATTAACTTCCCTCTTTTAACCCTCTTTCGTTTATCCAATGCTGTGAAACACGTTGTAGGTTTTCTATAGACATCGAACCCCGGATCCCCTGAGGATGTAGCTCTAGCTCCGTTGTGTGAAAAATTACTGCACCAAAATATTGTAAAAAAAAACTGCACCAGAATGATAACGCCGATTGGTGAACGAGCCCTTGTTGCCATTTTCTCGAGCAAAATGAGCTACATCGGTCTAATCAAGGAAGAAAAAAACCTCGGGAGAAATTGAGAATCAAGTACTCCCTCTGACCCATATTACTTGTCGCTGATTTAGTACAACTATGTACTAAATTTGGGTCAAGTAATATGGGTTAGAACTCTCAGAAGGAGTACTTAATTACTTCAATGGTTGACGGAGTAGTTATGCCAATATCCAAAATCAAAATCCACCCCGGAGATCAAACCTTAAGGGCTATGGGTGTCTTATCAATGCATTCTCATCGTTTTACAGTGGCAGACGATTTATCTACTCCATCCGTCCTGAAATAAGTGACGTGTTTTTGTAAATGATACCTGATACAAAAAAAAGGCCAGATAAGCTGATAGCCTCTTCGTCCGCGGAACTCTCCACCCTATGCTTTGAGTAGTCCCCAGTTTGGCCTTGGCTGGAGTCTGGTCGGTTCGGAATTCGGATCGCGGAAGACTGTAGCCCACGAGATGAAAGAAGGGACCGAAGAAATGGTCCAAACTTCCAAATCCGCAATCATTTTCGCGAAAAAAGGGAAGCTTCATCTAATGCACATATTATCTCTTACGGTTTCACTATACCTAAGTTGCCTGATTTTTAGTTAGAGATAAGTTGATTACTCAGCCGTACGTTGGATATGATTTGTGCTCTTAGATTCGAAACGGATGATAAAAAAATAGGGACTGGCTACGGCTCAGTCGGCTGAGAAATTATATTCCAGTCGACCGGCCAGGCAAGCGGTAGAAACAAACAAAAATCGCGATCGATCAATCCTGTGCCGTGCATCCATGCATGCATGGCTAGTTAAACACGAGTTAGTAGCTAGCACTAGATACCTACAACGCTGGCGTGCATGTATGCCCGTTCGATCGGTACCTTCTTCCTATTAATTGATTTCAATTTTTTGTCTCAAGCACTAGCTGTCTGTTGTCTGGTAGCTAGATTGGTGAGTGCATGTCTAAGTTGCAATTACAAGAACATCAACTTGCAAAAATTAGCACACACTTGGCAACAAATTGCGCTTGCAAAAATTAAACTAATTATTAAATTAAGTTGCAGTTGCGGAAAGTCAGTACACAAATTTCGCTTTTAATTTATGAAAAGATACTAAGTTGCAACTCCAAAAAAAATTACGGCCTGACTTCAAAAATTACGGTTGCAATTAAAAAATTATAGTTGCAACCCCATGCGGTGGGAAAATTAAGGGCGTGATTTCAAAAATTACAGTTTGCAACTGAAAAATTGCAGTTGCAACATGGTTTTTAGAATATAAAATAAACGTGAAAGTTACCTAGTATTGGTATTTTATGTTAGGGAAAAAATATAAAATTGTGGGTGAAACTTAGAGTGTGCAAGACTCAAATAAATGAATAATAAAGAGAAACACATATTGTGTGCAATACTAATTTAGCATGCAACTAATTACCCTAACCACTCACTCTTAACACTAGAGTAAAAAAACATAAAATAGAAGGCATAATGAAAACAAAGGAAAGTCAAGAGAAACAAAAAAGAAAACAAAAAACAGAAATATATAATGTAGTGCGGAGGACTTGAACCCGCGACCCATTCAAAAGGCAGATAATGCTAAACCACCAATTCAACTAGATTTTGCTGTGCATGGTGAGTTGTCATCCTATTTATCTCGGATCAATTTTTCTGTCGACTCAGAAATCAAATTTCTCGTCGACTGCTCCCTAGCAATTCCGAAAAAAATAAGGATAAAATGAGATCTAGATACTAATGCAACGGTTCTAATTCGTCAATTTAGATTTAAAAATTTTACTTAAAAATCAGACAATTTAGATATATCCACAACCCTCAAATTTGTGCCCCCGTGTTATACATCTAATGAATAGCGACGCCACGGCAGCCGCGTGCAGTATATAGGCGTGAATGGTCGGCACTCTTCATTGTTTTGCTTCGTTATGCTTCTTGCAACAGCCAACAGGCTCTCTTCAAAAAAAAGAGAGAGAAAAAAAGCCAACAGGCAACTACTACATGTCTTTCGCCAATAAGCAGTCCGTGCATGCCTGATTTCGGGGCTGGGGGATGATGGACTTTGGGTGTGCGTTAGGCTTAGCCACTTTAATTAGCTAGGTATAATTACGTGACACGACGTGAGCCGACCACACATGCATGATTGCGGTTGCGGGGCAGCACAGCACGGCGTTTTTGTCACGGCGAACTTGACGTGATTACCATAGCTATCGCGCAACGGTCATTCGGTCGGGGTCGGGGTCGGGGTCCAGTTCCTGTAGTACGAAACCGACTTAAGTAGATTTGTGCCGACACACAAAGATGGTATTATCTGCAAGGGTTTAGTGGCTGAGATCTCATGGGATCGGTCATCGATCGCGTCCTGATTTAGTGGAAGTTGACATGCAAATTCCGCTCTCGTTGCCAAAAGTAACAACTCCTTTTTTTCCTTCCATGGCGTTAAGCACCGGCGTCGTCCCCGCAGGGATCTCGACATTTCCGACCAGCTCGCTTAGCCTGGACTCCAGAAACAGAAAGGCGAGGCAGAGTGAGAGAGCAGACGAACGTTCTCCAGACTTCCAAGGCTACACAAAGCCTTGCACGTACGTTCGCCACCCACCAAACCAAGCCAGCGCCAATGATAATCCCGTCTTGATCTATCCTGGGCAAGACTTGAAGCCGACTCCAATTCATTTTCAAAGAAACAGGAAATGCTGGCCAGCCTCAGATTCCTTGGCTCCTACGACCGAGTCCCAAGCCCAGACCTGCCGGGGGCACACGACAGCGAGCGTAGACGCAGCCGGCGCCGCACGTACGCTCGCTCGCTCGGGCCTCTCTGATGAGGGAGCGGCTCGAATGGAATAATCCTCCGGATCCCAGGGATTATTCCGGGGGATCTATTCCAGACAGCGCAGCCTTTCGTGCTATGCCATGCCCCCACCCACGTTGGCACTTGGCCATCTATCTGTCTTTGTTTATACAGAAAGATTACAGGGAGGACGGAGGGGATCGGTTCTAGATCTTGATTCGCACAGACGACCCCGTCGATGCAGCTATTTATGTGCGCTAATTAACTCTTAGGCCGCGGCCGGGCCAATCGATGCTTACGTTCCGTGGTGAGAGACGCTAATCAACTTCTTTCCGGCGAGTGGCGTCGTAAGCGGACGCAGCTAGGTTGAGTGTGTTCCATACCTTTTGACCAAGAACTGGACCTGCAGTAGTACGAGGATATTGTAACGTGAAAGTGGTACCATTGATTCGTCTCGAAAATGCCTTTGCTGATATAACTGTATGCACAAAAGTTTAGCATAAAATCGCACGCTATTAATGAATTCGTGGAATACTATAAAAACATTACGACCGTGCTCAGTACTATGCCATGGCATTTCCACCCCCACACTTTCATATATTCGTATTCCAAGATTTCGTGTGCCATGAAGACACTTCTTTTTTTTTATCCGACCATGAAGACACTTGGAACAAATTGACCCTGAGGTTTGAGCCTACACGGCCGGGCTACGACGTACGGCCGAACTTTTTACGTTCGGACCAATCATGCAAAATCGACCCTCTAGAATTCCTATTTCCCCGAACTTCCCTCCAATTCTCCTCAATCATCGCAGCAACAACGAACTCCTCCCCAATTCCCAGATCAGAAATTCAGAAACCAACAAAAGAGCAGAGCACACGCATAAAACACGCGACGACAACCACCGCCGTTCCAAACCTCCAAAATTCCAGTTGTGTCTTCCGGCCGCGGCGGCCTTGCCAGCTCGGAGCCCTTCCTTCCCCCCATCTCTCTCCTCCGTCCCTCCATTGAATCCATTCCCCCGGCCCCCTAGCCAATTTTAAACAACAAGCCCTCCTCTCTCTGCGCTGCCCCCCACCACCACCGAAGGAGAGATTGAGGGAGAGAGGGAGGAGGAGGACAGCCGGCGCGCCCGTGTGGCCCGCGCGCGACCGATCGGATGGCGGCGTCGATGGCGTCGCCGCGGGGGCGGTCGATCCGGGAGACGGTGCTGGAGAGCGTGGCGGCGTACCAGCAGCAGCAGCGGATGCGCCGCAGGTTCCGCAAGAGCCTCTCCTACGCCGGGGAGCTCTCCTCGGCGGGCCGCGCCGGCGGCGGGGACGGCCCGTCCTCGTCTTCGTCCGCGTCCGTCTCCTCGCTCTGCGGGCCCGAGGAGGACGACGAGCCCTTCTGGGAGGAGGAGGAGGGCACCGTCGAGCTCGTGCAGCTCGGCGCCAACCGCGCCAAAAACGTCCTCATCCTCATGAGCGACACCGGCGGCGGGCACCGCGCATCCGCCGAGGCCATCAAGGACGCCTTCCGCATCGAGTTCGGCGACGACTACCGGGTATACAATCTCTCGAATTTCAAATTTAATAACTGACCCCCCACTCCCCTTTGCGAATCCTTCTGCTTCCCCTCTGTGGATTTTCCAATCTGTCAAGTGCCCGTCCGCCCGCCGCGCTAACGATTTCGATTTCGATTTGGGGGCGGCAGGTCTTCGTGAAGGATCTGTGCAAGGATCACGCGGGGTGGCCGCTCAACAACATGGAGAGCTCGTACAAGTTCATGGTGAAGCATGTGCAGCTCTGGAAGGTGGCCTTCCACACCACATCGCCTAGATGGGTCCATTGCCTCTACCTCGGCTCCCTCGCCTCATTCTATGCCAAGTACGGATGCTTTTATTTTTATTTTACGTTTCAATAATTTGATTTTGCGGAATTTGCTAGTTTTTGGAACGTTTCTCTTGTTTCACCAACAGCTTCATCGTTATAAACAAATAATTCGATGTTACTTGTGTTTCCATGGCTACGCTATTTAGAATAACAAAATAAACTGTGGCTACGCTATATTGCTTCGCTGTTACTGGTTGGTGGTTAGAATTGCCAATTGGCTCACCTAATCGCAGATTTTATTATGGACCAGCACGTTTGTCAGCATCCATTACGCTTGTATTTTATAGTGTCAGACCTTACCGATTGATTCCGTGGCAATAATTTTATAAGGCCCACTTCTTGTATTGACTAGAGATGCTGAAATATCTGTGCTAAATTCCTTGTCATGTAATGTATGCAATTTGCTATTCAAATGCGGTTTTCTGAATAAACTGTTATTGAGCTCAGATATTCAGCCATGTGGACTAGTTCAGGCTGCCCATATGGGTATTGCAGGGTATAGGACAGGACTGGAAAGCATTTCAAGAAATTCAATTTGTACCATGGGCATCATCCCATCAATACGCCCACTGGTGTCACCCTATAGGTGTGGCCGTGTGGGTACTTTTGCATCCTAGGGGGCCACTATAATTGATTGCATTGCGTTGCATTGCTGCCATCCATTGAGCATCATTTAAGTTAGTTAAAAACTAGCTTACGTGCTTTCCGAATTGCCAGTATGTCCTTGCTTCCACCACATAATTTAAACTAAAATGGCACAGTGGAATATGCAAGGTGTTCATTTCTTGGATGTTTTTTCTATACTTCAAACCATTAACCTTGCGTGCGCATTTCTTTACTCTTATAAACATGTCAATTGGTGGCAGTGGTCCGTCACTTTGTTGCCATCACACATTGAGTTTGACATAATGTTTGATAAGAGCGACTTAAATTTAATATAATTCTACACAAACGGTAATATAATTATATTTAAAATGTGCAGAGTCGTCTTTTATTCCGTTACAACGTACGATCACTGTGCTAGTCAGTATAAAATCAACCTGCACTCCATTTTTTCCCTCTATGTCGATGCCTTCGGTGCTACTATGTATTTACAAGGATGTATGATCTGATTACATGAACAAGGTGTCAAGCTATTGTGAAATGGTTGCACATAATGCATATATCATTTGAAAGTTGCCTACAATATAAGTCCATTGATCCATATGTTTGACTTCGTTTCAACATCGAGGGACTACATGGAGTTCTTTTATCTGAATAGTTTCTTGTTTATGGGTGAAGGAAGGTTGAGGCTGGATTGAAGAAGTACAAGCCAGACATAATAATTAGTGTCCACCCCCTCATGCAACACATTCCTCTATGGGTACTCAAATGGCAAGGTCTGCAGAACAGAGTAGTATTCACCACCGTCATCACCGACCTCAACACTTGCCACCCTACTTGGTAAGTTAAGCTATCAATAAGGGGGAAATCTGGACACCAAATATTTTCCTTAAGAAAAAACACCATCTCTCACACGCTACAGAGGTAATATCTGACAGTAAAAATTTACAGGTTCCATGCTGATGTGAATAGATGTTACTGCCCATCAGAAGAAGTTGCCAAGAGGGCAGAAATGGATGAACTGAAACCTTCTCAGATCCGTGTGTTTGGTCTTCCCATCCGACCATCATTCTGCCGTGCTGTTCTTGTTAAGGTACAAGGTTAACTTGAGGACTCTCGGTACTTGTTTATATGTTCAAATATTATATTTTGTATTTGATCTTTTAAAAGCTGGGGGCTCACTTGTGCTATTTATCTTTTGATCTCTTGTGCATTCAATAATTGCTAAGTATGGGATAGTGGATAGCAAAACCAATTTTTTTACTGTGGGCTGTACCTCTACAGCTCTGATATGTTTCTAGAAAGAAATAGATGTATGGCTGATGTGTCTTAATACAATTTGTTATTGCCCGCTTTCTATTTAACTCAGAAGTCAAAACTTTATTTTACTCACCAGGATGATCTACGAAGGGAACTTGAAATGGATCCTGAGTTACCAGCAGTTTTGCTGATGGGAGGTGGGGAGGGCATGGGTCCTGTAAAGAAGACCGCGAAAGCCCTTGGAGAGGCATTGTTTGACAAAGAGCTCGGAAAACCTATTGGGCAGCTTGTTGTCATTTGTGGTCGGAACAAAACACTGAGCTCCTCATTGCAATCTCTTGAATGGAAAATGCCAGTAAAGGTATAAATCAAAATTGTGCTTTCAATTGTTTTAAAGATCAAATTGTTTCTTGCATAGCTCAGACAAGGTGGATATTTTCTTAACCGCTTTTCTTTTCTAAAACAAAAGATTAGGGGATTTGAGACCCAAATGGAGAAGTGGATGGGGGCTTGTGATTGCATTATAACAAAGGTACATATACTCTTGACCCTTCTTGATTTTTGGCATGTTGCTTTCTCTGAAGGTCATGTGGTACTCATAATTTTGTTTTTCTGTTGTTTGTTTCAATAGGCTGGACCAGGTACCATCGCTGAAGCCTTGATTAGGGGGCTTCCTATCATCCTTAATGACTTCATACCTGGACAGGTTTGTGTCTACTAACTCTTCCACGTTCCTATTGTTAAAATAAGCATTCAAAGTGTATTTGCAACGCTACAGTTAACCAAAACGCCTGACAGAAGCTCAAAATAATCTGCTACAGCTGCTGCCTGCAGTCCTTTAAGAACCTCAACAACATACATTTGCTCGATCAATATTAGTATAAGTTGGCCATGGGTAGGGATGCAAGAGGGATCCCACATATGTCCCACTTCTAGGCCAACCTCCAAATCTGGAAGTCAAATTTTGAGCAATTTTCTTGAACTAGCAAATCAATTAAACAGGATAAACCGGATCCCACTTGCATCCCTAGCCATGTGTGCAATGTTATTCTTGTTTGTGGTCATTGTACACTTCTTCCTAAGCGTCATCTTTACAGATCCGAAGAATCATTCTCATGAACTTTATTCTGATGAGTAGGTGATGGTTGTTTTACAGTAATAAATAAATATGCAGGTTATTCTTTTAGAAAGTATGTAGGTAATCGCAGTATAATTTATTCCTAACTCTGGTTGACAGAGACAAATGTAGCAGCCTACTTTTTGCAAGAGATGTGTGCTTCTCTCTTGTTAGCAAGTCATCAAACACTATCATTTTACACAAGTTTGTATCTTTTCCATCACAGGAAGTTGGCAATGTCCCTTATGTTGTGGACAATGGTGCTGGCGTATTCTCCAAAAGTCCCAAGGAAACTGCTGCACTCGTCGCCAGTTGGTTTGGTCCAGGCTTGGAGGAGCGCAAGAGAATGTCAGAAAATGCTTTGAAGTTGGCCCAACCGGAAGCTGTGTTTGACATTGTCAGGGATATCCATGCGCTCTCTCAGGAGCAAGGTGTGATATCACAGATCTCCAGCTCCTTGACATCATCGTTTTTCATACAATCTCCTGAAACCACCCCCATCCAACTTATGTGAAGTCTCAAACTGTGTACATAGGTAGAATTGCAATACATCTCTTGCACCTTGCATATGCCCTACAGTATATCCTAGATTGCCTGTTTGTTTCATTTGTTGACGGGGTTCCACTGTTTTCTGTTCATGGCTTCTTGTGATAGTTTTTATGGGCTCGTTTGACTGACTGACAACTGCTCCTTTGTAATATTGTGTTCATGTAAGATTTGTGAAAAATCATTCATTGACATCATTCTTTCATGTCTGTCGTTACCGAATGGGGGGCCGTGGTTGGCTTGTAAAGTATGCTCAGTTTTGTGGATTGAAGGTCTTAGATTCCCTTTTCGTGTAATCCATGTTAGGATTACTGTAAAGAAGTGCACAATATGATACAAAATTTGAGAGTGGAAGTCTTGTATTTGTTGAAGATAATGAGTGATATTCATATATGCATTCTCTTGACTGGAAGATACTGTGAGAGTTGTAGACCGGAGACTACCAGCCAAAGTTGTCTGACCGATTAGGGGCTTTCAACAGCAAAGCAAGCACCAGTACTTATCACGTTTTGTCAGGAACAAACTGCCGGAGCTATCACATTTGATCTTCAGAAGGTAAAAGCTGTGACGTACTCCACTTAATATGGCCGTATAGCTACTTTACTGTGACTGTGAGCTTGATATAGAATCTTCTCTACTCGTTTGTCCAGTGGATTCTCATGTTACTGCTCTGTCTTTTGCGATCATTCGCATCCAGGTCGTCGCCGCAGGCAGAGAGAGGCATGGTGCGCGGGACCGAGACTTGTTGTCCTACCATCGACGGAAAGGTTTTTCTTTACTGAACACAATGATGAAAAAGGTCACCACAACTAAGTCATCTGGAAGACAGAAAGGCGACGATGGATCACGATGCCTACAGAAAATATTCTCCTTTTTCTTTTTTCAGGTACCTGCGGCGCTCTCCTCGTCTTGCTCTGTCGTCAGTTGATCCTGAGATTGGATTCCTCGAGATCCTCTCTCTGTTTCACCCGTGCAGCGCCCGGCCCAGCACATCACAGAACCGTCGACAGCAAGTCTTTACAGAATTTCAAAGTAAAACACGAAGGAGAATATAAGCTGCGGATAAATCACTCCATGGTCCTCTCTTGGCCTGCAGAGTGCCGACCGCCAGCCCGCTGGACTGCTGATATCGTGTCTCATTCTTGTGGTTAGAGACGCTACTGCCTGCCAAGTCTCCGGTGTTTATTCGCGGCGCCGGAAACTGCCAGATCGACATTTTGTTTCAGGGATTAATCGCACGTCTTATTCACAAACTCCAGCTGCTCATTCTGAGGTAGCAGGAGTACCAATCAAATGTCCCGGTGACCGTTGTGGAAACTGTTTCCAGCCTCTCGTTGTCACTGCATCTTCGTTACATTTCCTACCGGGTTTTTTACAAGCTAAAAATAATGTTACACCTTGGACTCTCTTGTCCATCCGTCCAAACCACACATGCGTTGGATCGGATCGGAGTCCTCTACTCCTAAAGTCTACAGTCTACTGTATGTACATTCTACGGATCTACACGGCCGATGTCTGCTATTCACACGAAGATAGATAGACGGGAAAAAGAAATGAAATAAAATAAAAGATGGCCACACCAACAACCAACTAGTCAACCCGCGCTTAAGCGGCGGGGTGGGCCCTGGGTGTCAGTGTGGAAAGCCCTGCTTGCTTAGCTACGGGGTGGCGCCCCATAGCACCTCGGCGAGCACGGCGGCCTCCTCGGCAGGGGACACGGCGGCTTCCCGGACTCGCCGGAGGATCTCCAGCTTCGCGGCGCGCTTCTCCCGCTGACTCAGCCCCTGCCCGATCTCCACCTGCACCGCGAACCTCGCCACCGCGCTCACGAACGGCCGCCGCGACGACAGCAGCCTGTCGTCGTCATCCTCTCGCCGCTGCTGCCGCCAGTCCAGGAGCGCGGCGAACGGGCCGAAACCTCCGGGTTTGGAGTCTGGACACGAGGTGTCCCGAGGGTCGGTGAGGGAGCCGCCGAGGTCGGAGCGTTGGAGGCAGAGGAGGCGCTTGACGAGGCCGTCGGCGAGGAGCGCGTCGAGGACCTCCCTGCGGCAGTAGAAGCCGACGCGGAGGGCGAGCTCGAGGGCGGGCGCGCGGACGCGCGGGTCGGCGGCGCAGAGAAGGGCCACGAGCCGCGGGAGCTCGCCGCGCGCGTGGAGCTCGTCCACCAGCGGCCCGCGGACGGCGGCCACCAGCCCGTTGAGCGCGCGCGCCGCCGCCGCCGAGCCGGACGAGGCGGCGGAGATGAGCGCGCCCACGGCGGGGCCCATCAGCGTCGGCCCCACGAACACGTCCTTGTTGAACCGGACGAGCGCGAGCACCGCCGACGCGCAGCCGTCGCCCACGCCGCCGGGGTCCCCGACCCCGAGCCGCGCCTCGACGGCGGGGAACACGCCGCCCCGGAGGAGCGCGTCCTGCAGCCGCGGGTCGAACCGCCCTAGCAGCCGCGCCTCCAGCTCCGCGAGCAGCGCGCGGGCGCGGGCGTTGGCGGCGGCGTCCCCGTCCCCTCCTCGAAGCGCGGCCACGAGGCGGGACACGAGCTCGCGGTCGGCCCACGCCTGGATGTCCCCCGCGACGGCGCCCGCCGCGCGCTTGATCGCCCTCCTCGTCTCGCACCGCCGCCACCGCGCCCGCAGCTCGGCAACGAACCCCCCGCCGCCTCTGTCCTCGAACCCAGCAGACCACGAGAGGGCTCTGATCCGCGACAGCAGACGGCGGAGGGCACTCAGCTCGGGGTCCCCGGCGAGGAGGTGGTCGGCGCTGGCCTCGAGCGCGAGAAGCGCCCGCAGCGCCGGGCCGCAGTCTGCATCGCCGGACTCCACGCGCCGGGCGGCGTCGCGCAGGGCGCGCAGGACCTGGAGGAAGTCGTCCCCTTCGTCCTCCTCCCCCTCCATCGGGGAAGAAGAAGGGGGATCACTCGAGGCTTCGTTTTAGCAGCAGCACTAGTACTCTATCTCGGAGTCGTCGTACCGGCCCGTCTTCTTCGGCCGTTGGTGGCGCGCGGGCACGGTAAAAATCCCCGAGCGAGCAAAACAAAACATCAGAAGGATAACTTATTTTTACCGCGAGAGTCCAGGGGATGAGAATTGAGGCGACCCAACAACCAATCAACCGGTCGATGGCGGAGACGGCGGGCCGTTGGTTGGCCGCGCGCGCGCGCGTTGGCGTCGTATCTGCCTCGACGTGGCCCGGAATTAATCCTTCCTTTACTTGGCTTGAGAACTGGCTCGAGAAGCAGATGGATGCATCTCGCGTGACGAAGCCCGAAGGCGTGTGTGTAATTACACTGACGGGTTTGACCAGTAGCTGAGCAGTCCGTCCGTGTGCGTGTGGGACTCCACCTCCTCGGCTCGCGGCTGTACGTAGTGCGCCAGGTCAAGACGTCGTCCACCGGAACAACTTCATGCCATGGTCATCGTCACTCCATCCACTGACAGCATATCAGGATGGGATCTTCATCCTCTCTCTCTCGAAAAAAGGATGGGATCTTCAAGGAGGCTCCGGAATATGTCCTGGTTTGTGCTCTCTTCTTGACCATGTCGCGCTCGCAGCTGCAGTCGGAGAGGGACGTGCGTTGCGTGGCAACATCAGGCGTGCGTGTCGGGCTCCTGTCGCTGCCGTTCTTACTTACGCCTCGGGCAGAAGCGTTTTCCGCTTGCATTCTCGCCGTGATATTCAGGGTCTGTTTGGGTCTGTTTGGTTGCTACCCTGAGCAACGTGACCGAGATTTTTTCATGTTTTACTAATCGACTGGTTATGCACATGCAAAATAATCTGGTGTGTTTGGTTGCTACCCTGAGCAACATGGATGTGTGGGTAAAACTCCAGGCTTTGTTTGGATGCATTATATACCTGTGGTTACATTCACCACTGGTTACATGTGTTTTTCCGATCTGGTAAATTAGTATTGTATGAGTCATATGTATTGTAGACACCAGACGAAGCAATGGTTTGTCCAAACTTCAAAAAAAAAAAAATCTATTTTTTAATCTGTTTGTGAGAAAGCGTGAAAAGAGCCAAGAGACTTAAATTTTGGACTTCAACAATCATAATTATACGAATTTAGAATTCGCCAATAAATTGGCTACCGTCTTTTCAATATAAATTATTGCAATATTCAAATTGCAATATCAATGAATTAGAAAAATTCATTTCTTGGTTTCAATAGGACTCCTTACGAGCGTTCTTTCTATCTACTATTATCTAAAAATAATAAAGTTATTAATGACTGGACGAAACCAAGAAATAACCCCTTTGCGACACCAAAAGAGAAAGACTAGAAAAGGAATATATAGAACAAGAACTTTTTTAAAGCGTATCAGCCGACCCGGCTTACGAATTTATACCAACTAGTGAGGTTACCCCTTATCAGTATTGATGAATCCCGATACCAAGTTAACTCACATTTTTCACATAAAAATAAATCAACACATATTGGAAACTAAAAGGTACTTAAATACGATCAAACATAATCAGGTCTCATTACATCATTGTGCTACAGTTTTCATTTGTCTTGACAACTTGAATAAGACAAGTGAACCAACAGCCAGTTCACCATTACATGTCCAAAAGTCACAATTCTAACTTGTGCAAAAGCCACAGCCACATCCTATCAAGTTAAACAACTATTGTTTAATTAGGAGCTTGTCGCATAAAAACTTTGGTGACAAGTATAGCAATTGTCTGATCACAGTAGTGAGCAATTGCATAACCAAAAGTGTGCAGCAAAAAAACCCAGCATTAACCATGTCTAAAATATTTTGCAACCTGCTCATTTAAAAGCTAGTAGGACCATCACCAAGAGACCATTAGCATCCAGATCATCCCGAGAAAAATGATTCAACACCTAGTGCTCAAGGTATTCTTCACCCATGGCCATAAGGAAATTGCGCTGAACTTGTAATTCTGGTTTGCAAAGGTACATTCCTACTGCCATCTTATCATCAGGTGGCAATGCAATATTCTTAAGCATGTTCCAAAGCGGAGCATTCGGATCTGGCGGGGGGAGGGTTTGTATTGGTTTTGTAAGGTTTTTCTTGATCCCCACCAGAGTACTAGTAAGCATGACATCCATATCATTGCCATCACGTGCTGCAGCCGGGGACTTGGTTTTTTTGTTTGATTGTGACGCCGATAACGTCTTTTGTTTTCCAAACCTTTTGAAATTCTTCTTGTTAGGCTTCAGACCGCCAACATTAGCTGCAGCGACCGCTGCCACCTCCTTACAATCATCACTATCTGATTCAAACTTGTCTGAATCTTCTCCATCAGGACACTTTGTTTCAGCACAGGCAGACATGTCATTTATGTTCTCTTGTGTATCACATTCATTGTCAGAATCAGCAGCAGTAGAAGGATCATGCATAAATGTTTCATCGGCTGAGGATCCACTAAACAACTCTTGTAACTTGTCAAAGAACTGAATAGTTTTTGTGAGAATTCCACGATCATTGACCTGCAAGGAAAGGTTCATGAGGATCTGCAAAAATAGTTTCCAAAATATATTTTCAAGTGATAAAGTCGTTATGGATAGTTCATCCGGAGCAGATTTGGAGAGACTAAACGTTTTTTTGACATCATCCTAACCATTACCACTCACGTTCATATGGCGACCTACAAGTGAGAGATGTTTCCGCTTCATCGCGTAGTTGACCCACCGGCGGTTTAACAACAGCATCATCTTGGTGGCCTGTCCTAATAGTACGTGGTTGAGTTGACCCATTGACCATTGAGTTTTTTGGGTAGCATCGCCGCCGCTTGGCTTGGTGATGTGAGCTGGCCGCCGACCGGCCGGTTGGCGTTTTCCTCTGTTTTTTTTTGAAGCGAGGCGTTTTCTGCAATTCTGCTGGTGCAGGAGGCGTTCTCGGCCTGGAAAGCCCACGAGCCGTTACCTCCTTTGGCCCATGGACTGAAAGCTGTTCATCCATATTGGGCCAGTTCTCAGCCCACCGCTCTTGCAGTCGCAGCCTCGCAGGCCGCAGCTGATCGTTCGTCCACTCCACTCGTTCCTTCTCCTTCCATTCTCTTCCCCAAAACCCTACTACAGCGTCGACGACGACGAGGAGAGGGGAGGATTGAACCCCACCTCTCTCCGCCGCCGCCACCATGGCGCTCCGCCGCATCAACCCGAGCAAGAAGCCCCTCCTCCTTGTGCCCCGCCCTTTCTCCTCCTCCTCCTCCTCCAACCCTCCCTTCCCATCTCCACCCCCGCCGCCGCCGTCCGACGACCCCAACGCCCCTCCGGCCCCGAACCACGGCGAGGCCCCGAAGAAGTCCGCGTCCTCGCTCTTCCAAGATATCCGCAACCGCCTACAGTCGTCCCCGGCTCCGCCCCCGCCCCGCCGGATCCCGATCACGCCGCCCCGCCCCGCCGGGCACGCCGCGCCCCCTTCCGCATCCCTCGAGGACATCAAGCGCAATCTCGAGTCCTTCCGCGCTGCCACCCGCAACGCCGCCGGCGGGGCACCGTCGTCGTTGCCCTCCCGCTTCTCCGGCGGCGGCGGAGCCACCCCGTCATTCCAGGACCTGCTCAGGAACAGCACCGCCTCGCCGGGCCGGCCCCAGCCGGGCCGCAACGCTGGCGATAGCAAGCCGTTCAGCCTAAGCTTCGATGCCATCCGCGAGAGCCTTCACAAGACTGAATCCAAGCAGCAGAGGCCGACGTTCCTGAACTCGCTGCCGCAGAACATCTTCGGGAAGGAGCTACAGGAGAGAGCCAGGAAGCCAGAAGAGGGGTTCGCGAAGGAGGAGGAGGATTCCGGCATTTTGCTTTCGAGGGACTACAGTTATGAGGAGCTTGGGAAGAAGCTCGGTGAGCTGCGGCCGTCTGGCGCAGGGAAGGACGGGAAGGAGTGGTTCTCTCTGGAGGAGCTGCAAGGGCGGATAGCCAAGCTGGCCGAGCTTGAGAAGAGGCACGAGGACCCACGGTTCGGTGGGGAATATGCTATGCTCCGGTCGAGCATCAGGAACATCAAGAAAAACGAAGACAGGAAGATTATCAAAACTGGTAGTCTTGCCGAGCATTGCTTGTTTTCTTTTGCCACCTCTTTGTTTTCTCCTGCATGGCACTGATGGGTTACACCTTGTGTTGTATTGTGCTTGATCGTGAGCAGTCCAGAATTTGTCATTATTTTCAAACATTGGTGGGAAGCCAACACCGGAATACGAGCTGCGTAATCTTCCACCGCAGGAGGAATTGTTAGAGAGAGTGAGCTTTTCCATCTATTTTGGTCGTGGGAGGACTTCACCCCCCCCCCCCCCCTCCTATCTCTGTTCTGAGGATGTGATTGACTGCTTATTGGTGTGTGTTGTCTTCAGTATTTCCATCCTGACCACATGTCAGGCGAAGAAAAGATGAAATTGGAGCTTCAGAAGGTGAGGGACGAGTTCAAGATGTCCGAGAATGACTGTGGTTCTGCACGAGTTCAAAGTAAATAATTTGCCCCTTCCTGAATTCATTGCAGACAAAGCATTTTTATGTCTGCTAAATATTTAGTCACATCTTAGCAATGATATTCCTGCTCTTAAATTTTTTTAACACAGTGTACACTCTTTTATGTTTACTTTATACTGTCCACTACGTCTTGCCTGTGTTGTTTTTCAGCCTTTTTTTGCAAGGTTGCATAATACTGACAGAAAATTGTCACGTACCTGCTCATATAAGAAGAATATACACAGACTTAACAATTCCATAATTAGTGTTGATGTGATGGGAATTGATAACTGGTGATTGTTATCGCTTTTGTGTTTATAAAAAGATGATGGACATGATTTATATATGAGGGTTAGGACTGACTCGAGTATCAATTTTGCTTGAGGGGCTGATATAGCCTATGCTAAATATCCCAGCATCAGCATTCAAAATCTCCAATTTAATATTCCCTCCGTCCCATAATTCTTGTCTCAAATTTGCCTAAAAATGGATGTATCTATTCCTAAAAAGCGTCTAGATACATGTAATATTTTGACAAGAATTATGGGACGGAGGGTAGGGGGCACCTACTTTTTTCCCGTCAACTTTAATATCTGGAGACTTTATTCAATTAATTTCAATATTACCTTAATTTGGCGGTAATTTCGATACTCTTAGTTGGTAAAGCCCTCTCTATCTGGTCATGTAAACAAGCTTTGTTTTGCTATAAGAGCTTTCATTGCATTTAGACCATTTTATGTTGCTTGTAACCTTTGCTAGGCACATAATACATGTTACTGATATGCACATCTTTGTTTTTCAGTAGCCCAGCTAACACTAAAAATCAAGCACTTGTCATCTGTTCTACACAAAAAGGTATGTGCAATCTTGAATTTCCCTTTTCCATATCATGCTGCTTCCTGCATTATGCTTTTACTTCCACACCACTTATGGGATTGTTTGAACTTATTTTGATTCAGTAATCTGTCAACTCTGTTGTGATGCAGGACAAGCATTCTAGAAAGGGACTTCAGGATATGGTCCAAAGGAGGAAGAAATACCTCAAATACTTGCGCAGAACGGACTGGGACTCGTACTGTCTTGTTCTGTCAAAGCTTGGGCTTCGCGATGTGCCGGAGTACAAAGCACCTGATTACAAGAAGACACAGCCAACCAAGGCCCAGTCTAAGAAGAGCAAGAGCAAGCGAAAGAGGAAGATGAAGGCGTAGAAAGCCCTGAAACAAAGAGAATTTACCACTTTTGAACTTTGGCCTTGAATTGCAAGGCCATAAAACCTGTCAGATAGACGTCCAGGCTCGAGATGTCTCAATCCAGTCTTGCAGTGTTGTACTATCTCTTTTTGTAATAACAAGTTCTTTGGGTAGCTGCAGTTTCTTGTTTTGTAACACCAGTTTGTTTATTTCTCTGAGCTCCCAAGCTCTACTTCAAGAGGAGGGACTGATGAACAAACATAATAGCACTTGATTGATCTTTCTTTAAAACTAGTCACTGTTTGATGCCTTGTTGGGGTGTAATTGCTTTTGGCTACCATCAAGGGTCCCCTTCATTTTTTAGACATCATGCATTACTGGGCAGAAGGGATAGTTAGAGATATACTCCCTCCGATCCTAAATTGTGGTTGAAATATTACATGTATCTAGACGCTTTTTAAGAATAGATACATCCATATTTGGACAAATTTGAGTCAAGAATTTAGGATCAGAGGGAGTAGAAAAGATTAACAGATGCATAGCCTGCTATACTTTTCACAAAGATTGGTATATTTGGTTTTGTTAAAACAATATTTTGACAAAAAGTACTAAATTATTATCTGTTTTCTCATACATGAAACTTATATCAATATATTCGTCTTCAAAAGTTATTGCTACCAATTATATTTACATGCCTTGTTGGGAGTAATAAATATCAATATATATTCGTCTTCAAAAGTTATTGCTACCAATTATTTTTACATCCCTTGTTGGGAGTAATAAAGTACTCGTTGGTCAGCCTTTTGTCTTGAAGAAACCAAATATGCCGATTTTTGTGAAAAGAAGGAAGTTTGTCAGGTGCATTGTGAACTGTGTACATTTATTTTGATGAAAGAAGTCAGTTTTTGATGAAATGTGTACATTGTGAAGTATTTGCTAAGTTGTCAGTTTTTTTTAAAGTGGAAGCTACTGAGAAACTACATGGGTACTTGGGTAGTACTAGGAAAATCTTGGTAGACATCAATCCAAGCTGATGAAATCCCCACTGCAAGATTAAATAAATGCAGAAAAGAGTTCACTGCAGGAGGGTATAGGAGTAATAACGAAATCGGCGACTGCGCTCGCAGATTCAGGGCACGCGTGCAACTCGCGCGGCGCAAAGCCTCGCCGCCAAGCCGCCTCCCCTTCCTCCTCCCACCGAAGCGCGCCCATCACCACCTCGGAGCTCTCCTCCATCGCCGGCGTCCTCCTCTCCCTCCCCTTCACTGCTGACAGGGCCGCCGTGTGGAGTGGAGATCCATTCCGGAACGCCGCGAGAGAGCTCCTTCCTTCCTCCGCGCTGGTAAGGGAGCCCTAGCTCTTCTGCGCCTGTGTCCGTGTCGCTGTTCGTTTCGCTCCGGTATTTATTTATGTCCATTTGCATGAACAGTCGAATCCAACCAGATCCGATGGAGGCGAGCTCCTCCTCCGCAGGCCCCGCGCCGCCGCCGCCCAACATACCCCCCTCCGGCGACCGGACCGTTTGGGCCGACGCCTCACAACTCGTAGCTGCCGCCTGCGCTGGTAAGCTCTATTGCCGGTTTGCTCTATTTTTTTTTGCTGAATCGTGAACCTTACTAAGTTACGAGTAGTTTGGAGAACGGAGGAGTGTAAGCAGGTCTTTGTACCACGGTTCGATCATGCCTGTAGATCTCGCATATGTGTGGTGGATGCCTGTCTGGATGAGCCCGGGGTTGCTTTCAGCAATGTGTGATGCGTTTTTGCATTGTTTCTTACCAGCAGTGGTGGAGCCAGCCTGTTCCTGGAGCGCGGGCAAATCCTATAGGATTTAGTATTTGGCTTAAGAAAAGCCATCTCCTAGCCTTCAGATAATTGTATTGATCACTACTGCAGATGTTTTTTTTTTGTCGAGCCCAGGCAGCCGACCATGTCCAGGCATTTTTTTAGGATGCACGGTCCAAGTAAGCGTGTATTCCTTGGTTTGTGCTTACGAAAAATTATTCGACCCAACTGCAGTGTGAAATGCACTAAACTTGGAAAGGGACCAAACTTGTGATGTTCGGGCTACTACCCACCCCGTGGCTGTTAGGTTTACCCGTGGTTGATTTAAGGAGGGTGGAGGGAACTATGGCTATGCAAACCATGATTACCTACACAGATACACATGAGCACTGCTGTTGAATCATGTCCATAGACCACTCCTTTTGTGCATATCAGTGCAGATGAGTTCAATGGTTGCTCTTAACATCATGATACCTACTGCTAGCTGGGAAATTTTGTTGTCAGGAATCAGGATCAATACTATATTACTAGTGTTGACTGGAGTAGTGGACGTAATCAACCTTTACTCTGTTGTTGCAATCCTTGAAGTGTAACCTCATTGAGAACAGAGGTTTCTGTTTATCTTTAGAGTGGGTTTAGCCGTTGTTACAATTTAGGGTTATCATCTTGGGCTTAGGAGTTGTGTTGTTTGCTTGTATCTATCTAGGATCTGTGTTATTGTGCCTATTCTGAGGCTACTTGGGAATATTATTTATGGCAACTTTGTTTTATTCTTTTTTGCTTGGCCTCCTAATGCATGATCTCTCTTTATCTTTATATGATAGAGTGTCCTCATAATTAGAAATTAAAAGAGAATCCAAAATTCTCAACAGCATGTAACTAAAGGCTATATTAGTGCATTTGACTCCAGAGCCAAATTAACTTGTATGCGACTCTTCCCAGAAGAAGTTCACAACAATGTTTTATGTAAATGTATCTAGTACTGTCATATTTGAGCATAATCCTGAAAATGAGTCGATGCTGAGACCTGGTAGCTAATTTATTTTCTGTCGACTGTTCTTCTAATTCTTTCTTGCTTGTAGACCTCCAAGATGGGGAACTTGTACATGGGGAGAATTTCAGTTTGTTTGCGGCAATGTCTGCACTGGAAGTAAGGAGCACATTATTTTCCCTGCTCTTTTGCTGTGTTTCAACTCTATTCTGTTGTGCATACTGCAGAGAATGTAAGTATGATGTTTTTGTGTCTAGTAGTTTTGTTTATGAAACCAGTTGTTACTAATCAATTGAAATTTTCCTTGTAGACATAGTATTTTCGGCGTCGCTGGTAGATGCTTTTGTTACATAAAAGTTGCACCTGAGTTGCTTTGATATTGAATAATGGATATGCGCTTGTTACGTGACACTTGCACTCGAGTTGCTTTGATCTGAGTTCTGGATACACCTTAGGCTTGGAATTACTTCTGAGTGCTGAGTCGTGACTACTGTTCACAGCTCTGTACAAACTTTAAAGTTAATAATGACCAAGGCGAATCTCAGAATTGTGATTGTAGAATTTCAGCTTATCGTTCCTTCTATGCTTGCTGAGTGACGCATTTATTTGGTTTATCGGCAATTTAATTGTTTAGATCTATTGCTTGATTCTTGTTCTTAGTGTCTATTCTGTCTTGATATAGATAATGGATCCTAAAATGGATTCTGGAATCGAGAGAAGCGGATATTATTCCATTGAGGAAGCCATAGAAGATGGCATTGCCCCAGTTCCACTTAGTTTGGACAGAACACTTGACATTCAACGCACTCTTGATGTCATTGATCATCTTTTCTCATGTGAGGTACTTCAGTGCTATCACGTATGTAATATATGCACTATATAGGCGTATCAATATGGCTAAACTACTTTATTGGGATGCTTTATATTTCAGGCAACATGGCACAAGGGTCACACTCTAGCACAGACCGTCTTTACATGTATCTACCTTATGAAAATGGAGAGAATTTCATCGCATGCTGTCCTAAATAGCTTCTGCAGGATTTTGCGGGCTACTTGCAATGCTGTCGTTGCTGTCGTTTCAACTGCCCGAACTCATGAGGTATTTTTCAGCTGGAATGTTTTTGTATCGCCAGTCTCTCCTTATCTCATTTATCTATCTGGATGTTGACATTGCGGAGTTGGGTATGCAAGTTGATGCTATTTTGTTTCAGAGTTGATGCATATTGTTTTATTGAAACGAGGAGAATCCTATGCAACCACATTATCTCATGTCAGACTACCCCTTTATGAGTGGAATATGTAATGCATCATTTTTTATCTTTTTTGTCTGTCTAAGCATTTCTAGAGTAAATGCGTTTGTGCTCTTGCATCTTCTATACCTAAAAATGAGACTGCAATCTGAGAGGTGCAGTGTTTCCTTTTAGAAATCTGCAACTTTACTATCTATACCAAATTCTTTCTTGAGATTCAAGAGATCTATCATGTTGGTGAACTTTTTACTTTCTTAGGACTGATGCAAACACCTTTACTGGAAGGCTGTTAATCTGGTTGTTCAGTTGGTTTGTGAATTTGGTTTCCAAGAGTCCGAAAACCAAATTGACCAAACTTGATTTTGGTTTTCATGAAGCGTCAACTGAAATGAAAAATAAACGGAATTTAACTCATAGGATGTTGCTTGTTCAGTCTCCAGTTCTGGTTTTCTGGTGTTTTTACCCACCCTTAGTGTAGCTGTGGCTGATCTTTAGGGTGTTCTGTTAATTGGGATCTGCACATAACTCATAGGATGACATGCACAGCACACCAAGTTGATTATTGTTTGGTCTTTTTAATGTGATCAGAGTCCCGCAATTTCACTTATGGCTGAAGATATAATTTTGATATTTTTGTAGGAAGAGGACCTATTTACAATGTCTTTTGGACTGCCTTTGAAAGATGAAGGTGATGATAAATGTCTGTCAGTTCTAAACTCGGTTGAAGAGACGGTATCTCGTCAATTGCGTGCATGTAAATCCCATGCATTGTCCAAGAGAAAAACACTAGAAGGTACTGTGCATTGTCACGGCAGAAATCCTTTGATAAAATGAAATGATCATAGTTCTGTTTCATGTAAATTCTTGTTCCTTGTTTCATCAATTTACCGATTTCATGGTCCTCAGTCTTAGTTTCAGTCATACTGTTGAGTCTAGCTTGCCCTTGCCAGTAACAAGATAAATTGTAGTCTTCTCCTGATGATAGAACAAGCAATATATGCCTGTTTGGCTTACACCGTAAAATAAACCTGCCCTACTCTTTTTATCGCAACGACAAAAAATGCTGTTGGACGCTGAGTTTTTGAAATAGAATGGAGGTTACTGAATTACTTGGTAAAATGCCATATTTGATTTGGACATTCATTGAGTGTATAGTTTGTAGGTTTGTGTCATTAACTAGGGAAGTTTGTTACTGCAGGTCTTGAATCCCTGCAGGATAATCCTGATGTGGAAGAGGGTTACTGCAGAGCCTTGTTATGCAGATTACGTTTTCGTAAGGTCTTAACCCGTGTTTCCTTTTCAAATTTGCACTAACTTCAATAAAATTTCTTCAATGCAGATATTTGATAAGTGTGTATCCTCAAGCATGTTGGTTATCTATGTTTATGCTCTGTCATTATGATAATACTTGTTTCAAGCTAAGCAATTACAAGTTAGAAACTGGTGCTATTTAAATTGTAGAATTTTAAGAAATTACCTCTGCATTGATCGGCAAACTTACAGATTTCCCACTCAATTATTCATGACATTTGGGTCCTGGACAACTGTCATTGGGACAATTTGGTGGAAAATCCTGAAATGCCAATGAATTGAGTGGCAATCCTCAGTTTTCTTTTTAAATTGTGAGAGAGGGAGGTAGGGCGGAAGAATCGGCACATGCATTTTTGCAATTTTATGTTCTTGCTTAAAACTAAATGTATAAGTTGTATATCATAGTGTTATTGTATGAATGAAGACCAATTTAATCCTGGGGGGACTGTTCTGAAATTGATGCATAAGATGGGTTTTCATCTCAAACTTTGTATGGCTGTGTAGCATTTTTACCGTGTCGTTGTTTGCATGAGGAAACCTCACGGAAGAGGATCGTCATTTCTGAATATGACGCATAAGAGGGTTTTTCTTTAAATTCTGACCGTCTTCACATTTTGTTGTCATGTAGCATTTCCACCATGTTGTTACGTGCTTGAGGAGACCACATGGAAGAGGATTAGATTTAGCTCGCAAGCATGTTGCGTCATGCTTGAGTGAGCTTAGTTTGATGCTGAAGTCTCAAGAGTTCCTGAAGTCCCAGTCCAACATTACATTGCAACAAGGTGATGAAAGCTGCACCACTGCATCAGGCTGCCGTCCATTTGGCTTTGATGTCAGCTTAAACAGCAGACTCATGAGTGCTGCACCACCGCGTGCTGTTAAAATACTTACCTGGAGTGATGTAAGTTAATAGTGGTTCCATAAATAATGCATTAAACTTTGCATATTTCGAAATTGTTTCTGTATAGTCCTTTTCGACCTCACAAGTGTTGTGGGTAACAACGTTGTTGCAGGCACTCGGGTACTTTGAGAAGCTTCTGCGTGATCTAGATGTCATTTGTTCTTTATCGCTTGATCCCGTGCTTGAGAATGTGCTTCACTTCATTGCCCAGTTCCAAAAATCAGTTCCTGATTTGGTTCCTAGAGCATTTCTTCAGGTGTGTCACACATACATGCTTCAGGACCACCTGTATATCGCAGTATTGTTGTTGACTATGACTCATCTTAATAGCATTTCGATAGCTGTTTGCAGTAGCACAGTATTGTGTAGACTATGAATATCTTGTAGGCTTGTATTTTATATCCCATTTAGTGTGATTAGTTAAGTCCAGTCTTCTTTGAGTATTACAAATCTGAGCATTTCTAGGAGTTACCTTAGCAAATATCAGGATCCATATACTTTTGCTTATTGTTGACAAATGTCTATGCTTAGTTATATCAGTATGCACATTTTTTAAAGAGATTGCTATTTGGTTACCTTTTTCCTTTATAAATTGATCCCTGGGTACTATATAAATAGCTTTGAGATTTTCTTGGTTAGACAAAGCTTTTTTTTCCTACTGTTGTAGCACTAAATTACTGATGGCTGGCTCACTTTTTATTCCATTGGCGCTCTCATGTAGAAACACGATTTGTCCCCATAATAAATTTTGTCCTGCGTAATAAACATTTTATGTGTTATCTATAGTTCATTCTTTGTTTCTCTCTTAAATTAACAACGATACAAAATCCATTGAAGCAGACTTTATTGGTTCAAGACGGCAAGCTTTATGGGCGAGATTTGTTTTGTGATGTGATTTCAAGGGCTTTATCATTACCGGACATTATAGGAGATAAGGAGTTCCAGATGAATGAGTTTGTAGTGCAGCTAGGTCAGGTCAGACACCAGGATTATTTTCAACCTTTACTTTATTTCGCTTCATGGTTATTATTCTTCATGCAGTCAAATCAAAATATATCTGGAGTTCCTTACACATCTTTGATTAAGTTTGTTAATGACTTTGTAGTTGGTTATCAACTTGCTCAAAATTCTTTGTACAAACACTGCATGGCAACGACGCAAGCTTGGGAAGAGCTTGCAGGATTGGAGTACCATTTCCATACAGGTTTGTTGTATAAACACCGTTTTGTAGTTACTCTCTTCTGCTATTTGCATAAGCTCCACATTACTATTCCGTCTTCTTGCGTAGTTCTTTAACATGACATGCAAATTGTGAATGACATTATGTATGCCATCAAACCCGTTTAGCTACTGACATCGTGATGAATGTAAATTCATGCTCACCCACAGTTCTGTTTCTAAACTTGATTATTATTATGACAGCTATTGTTAATGACATTATATGTTTAATAATAAAGCTGAGGAAGAAGTCAGATTCACTGAATTAACCTTTTCTTACTGGTTGATTTAGCTTATTCACTTTATCATGGTACTGAACACTTGCCTTTCAGTCTTCCACTCTTGGTATCCTAATTATTGAATAACGACTGGGGAGGTGCTGCTAGGCCCATCATTTTATGCAATGTACTCTTGCAGACCAACAGTAACGAGCAACAACTTCAGCTCCCCTATTTAGCAATAATCTGGTCATGTCTTGAATCAGTAAAGATTGCCACAAATGGGAAAGCAGTTATTTAGGTAGTGTCAAGTGTGCTCTAATATTACTTCCACCATTATTTAGGCACTGTTAACGACTTATGATGATTACACTTCTATGATAGTTTTGAGACGACCATTCCATGATTGTGACAGCTGGACCCTTGATTATCTGTACATCTTACACTTATAACGTTCTATGCCTGTACATATTGCAGTTGGAGCTTGCATTGAAAAGAGAGTTTGGTGAAACTAGAAATGTCTTGGACCATGAGGTAATCTTTGATTTCAAATGCTTGCTGTAACGAATACCAATTGTCATAAACTTGGCATGCTTCAACATCGTTTTGTTGGTGGTGCAGAACATGTGCATGAGAGTATCAAAGCAACTACTTGTTTGGACTCAAGAGCAGACATACTGGGTTGCTTCTCGGTTTCTCATATTAGGTTTTGAACTTGACCTGTATTCTCCCAGTGAATACTGTATGGTGTACTGGTACATGCACGTGGTGTTTATAAAGCTAATAGAAAAGATGCAGTTACGAATCCTTGCTAGCAACGAAAACGGTAAGTTATGATGTCTGTTCTAAATTATATTAGATTCTTACTATTAGACTTGTATTGGATGATGTGCATGTAGATTTTTAAATCTAATAGGGTTGTTGATTTTATAAATTGACCAACTGACCATATAACATTCTGGATGTCTATCGGATATGCCAGCAACTTGACAGTTTTTGTTACATGGTGTACATTTTACTGCTTCATGTTATCTCCTTTTAGAATTCGCTTGGAAAATATGTGAAAAGTAAACAAATATAAGGAAAAGAGAGTGTGCAGTTTAGCTAAAGAAGCATGCTTTGCCATCCAGTAGCTGAAGGGGAAATAAAACATATTTCTTTTTGTAATTACATCATATCAAAAGATTCCATTGTTGTTGTCAATTTGGTGATGGTATACATATAATATTGTTACTGCTAACATCGTTGTGAAGAAAACTCATTTGATGTTGTCTATTACTCCCTTTTTTAAAATAAAATGGCACACCATCTTTTACTAACATTGTCTTCTATTTAGTAAATTAGTTTTTAATTTGTACCTATGGTTAAAGGTTCAGCACGAAGAAAAGGGAAAAAGAAGAAGGATCATTCAAAGGACTCTGCACGAGATGCAGCATTTTCATCCTCCTGTCTATTGCTTCAATGCTATGTTTTACTATCAGAAGGACTTTCAATGGTGTGTATGGCAACAATGTTGCACCCATAAAACATAGCCACAAAGCACATGTTTTTTAATGCTACTGTTCCTTTCTGCCACTAAACAATATTTTTATATTATTACTAATGTAGTTGCTGGCTGTCCTGAGAAATGAAGGCAAGTCATTCCTGTTGCCAACTATCTTTAATACTGAACAAGAGGTGGGCCAGATTCAATGTTGTGAATTTTGATATCCTTTTAAGTATGCCTTAGACGTGTCTGACAAATCTTGGATCGCTCTTTCCAGAGATTCCTGCAGCATTTTGATCTTCTCCAGAAAGCACGAATCCCTGAGCACATTACATACTACAGTTTTAAGGAATCGGCTGCTCAGGCACACATGGCAGTCAGTACTCAGCCCTTACCCCCCCCCCCCCCCCCCCTTTCACCAGTTTTTTTGTCTGCTTATTTTGACCTAACCATAGAATGTTTGTTCTTCACAGGACGTAATGAAGTACAATTTTTTTAAGGAAATCCAGAAGATAATCCCCTCTTTGAAAGGTAGTTTTGCAAGTGAACCAGAAAAGCTCGCAGAACTCCGCCAGATAGAACAGGTTGCTGAGCACAATAGGATAGCCCTAAACATCATCAACAGTGTTGGTGTTGGCGATCCATCGCTAAGGGTCTCATTTGAGTTCACGCACCACCCTCACTTTGCAGTTGCAGTTGTAAAGAGATCATAGTTTCTTCTTGAGGTAGGGTGGAAATTTCCGAACCCCGTTTCAGGTGATGGCACACTGGTCGGTCATTCTCCATTGTTCATTGGTTCGGGCAAAGCACTCTTACCTGTGGTTTTAGGTTGTAAGATGTAACAATTTTGTAGACAACAGGAAGAATAGATCAAACGCTGGGGAAAGCTCATGTCCCTGGCATTTTTCTGTCAAGAAAATTTTGATATTATTTATTCTGCAAACTATACGAATGTTCTTTAATTCCAGTGACAATTTACTGGCAAATTGAGTTCAGTGTACTTGTGGTCGGTGCTTAACTGCTGGCTGGGCAACACCTTCTGTCTAACTTATATGACGAAGTAGCGACTTCAGTATCTTGGTATATTGAACTATTGGTACAGGATTATCATCGCAAGTCGATCTTGTTGACAGACAGCTCACAGCGTACTTTGACATTGTTTGCTAGAGCTTATGGCTTGAAAGTTGCGACTCGTGACGTGGCCTTATTCAGTACTTTGACATTGTTCTCCAATCTCTATTTAACATCATCTCCTTTTATCCAATAGGGTTATATCATTCCAATTAAAAAGGAATTGTAGCATTAAAATTGTTTGCCTAGGAAAAGTAAGGCCAAAATGATTAGCAGGTTTGAAAATATTACTCCCTCCGTCCCAAAATAAGTGACTGGATTTGTATAAGAATCTACAAATCAAGTCACTTATTTTGGGATGGATGAAGTATAATTATTCTGAGAAAACTAGCATGGCCTATGTGTACAATTAATTTTAAAGGGAGAGAGCCCTATGGTATTTGTTCCCCAAAAATAGAAAGGAATATACATTTCTGAACCCAATTTTAATTGATGATGATAACGGCCACCCTGCTTAGATTGATCAAAGACGTCGACAACAGTGGCATTGTGGCGACGACGACGATGTGCTGGTGTTTGACTAATCAAGCACAACAGTGACCAACACGAGATGGCTCATGCTGGACACCCTCAATTGCCCTGTTAACCATGGCAAGGTGGGCCATGATCACTGATAACATCGTAAGTATCTGTGTCAAATGAAATTAGATATAGTACTGTAGAAAGTAGAAATGACTCCAACAAAACACAATCACTATCTACTTCACAATGTCGGCGGCACCTTCAACATGATGAACGATTATTGTTGGAGCAAGATGAGTTGTTAGATTCCATTGACGTTGTGATTGAAAGATGACTTTGCAAGTTTGCCGGATTTGCTACAGGACTTAACTAGGTTGTCGGCATACCGTGGCAGCAATATGACGAATGGTAGTAGGATTCAAACAGTACTCAAGTTGCATTAGGATAAAGAAAACATAGTAGGAGCACATGATTCGACTTCGATTACAACTGCAAAATCAGAAGAAAATAAAATAGATACTCCAACGCTTAATTCGCTCACAATTTCTGCGTCGCAACTCGCAACCGCAACCTAAACGGAAGACCACTATTCCTTTCCAAGGTTCAGTTCTTTCAACCGCCTATGGACCGTGGTCTTCGAGACGCCCAGTTCTGCAGCAAGGTCATGGAGATTCTTCTGTCTACTCAAAGGCACATCCTTGATCATGTCTACATCAAAGGGAACTCGTTTGCGGCCACAGTTCTTGGGCTTCTTGCTGTCAACAGCATGTATACCAACACCGCGCTTCCCATTCAGCCATATGCGCTGTATAACTCTGGGAGCCACGGCAAGTTCAACAGACAAGGACTTTGTCGTTCCACGTTTTAGAATTCCCAAGGTCGTTCTCTCTAACAACATGGTATAAATGGCCCGGCGTTGCTTGTCGGTGTACTGTTTCCTCCTTCTAATTTGATCTGCAATTGCAATGGGACACCGATTGTAGATACGGTTTACAATTTTAACATGAGTAGAGTTTTACACTAGAACAAAATTTTGAACATGAACAGTATTTCAAAATGGATAAGTTTTAAAATACTCAAATCCGACAAACTTCTATCGATTAGTAGTAGTGCTAAATTACTACGAGCACTAGTAGACTCTAAGCAGGGAGTATCCAACAATGTACAGATGAATTAATCAAATTTTGTACAGGTCGAATTTTCAGTGTACGTAGTAGAACCACACTCCAGGCAACGTACAGAAACAATTTGACCAGCTAGCTAGTGCTACGTAGAGGAATCAATCTAGAGCGTCGAGCAAGAATCAACAACAGCTTAATTACTGAATATAATCTACTGCGACAAGTACTTGCGAAATTGATGAAGGTGTCAAATGCTTACTCGTTCCGGAACAGTGATTTCCTAAGTGCCCGGCGTCCTCGTTCCGCTCTGCGGCCAGACTCATAACCTCGTTGCCCATGGCCATCGGCACCATTACCAGTCGAATCTCCTTCTCGATGCTCTCCGGCAGCAGCTTCAGGTTCAGCTGTTGAAGCAACAAATTAACAGCGCGCGGGTACACATGAGGAAGCTTATTAGGTCGAGGTCATCGCGGGCATGTCTAGAAAGGCGATCAGGAATCAACAAGCGGCTCATTCGGATCAAAGGGCGCCATGAGTACCTGCACTTACATGGATCAGAGAATCTAGAGGGCCGGTGCACCACCGGAGAGGAAGAACGAGTGGCAGGCGAACGAGCTCTGGAACTGACGCCCTATTTATAGAAGCCCCATGGTTCCCTCCATTCGTGCTTCAAAAATTTCGGCCCGCGGCAAAATCTGCCATCTGCGCACGGCGCGCCTGGGACGTCGAGCGGTTAATTAATTGGGAGCCCAGCATGCGGATCGATCGTGCGCTAGGAGTAACTGCAAAGACGTTCCAGATTCCCAACAAGCTTGATGCAGGCAGCGCAGGAGCCAAAGAAGGGAGAGAGGTCGGATGGAAAGCAGGTCAAACTTGATACTCCACGGCCAGTACAGTACTGTATCACGGGCCACCAGGGAGGAGCAGAGCAATGCCTACAGTTTCAATGGCGGCGGTCTTTCCGCATTGCACGGCCAGTATAGGTTTTTTTTTCTGGGGAGTTTTTTTTAATTTGTAGTCAAAATCTTGTCTTAATGAAAACTAATATGCCAATCTTTAAGGAACAGAAAGAGTACTAGTACTTGATACAATGTCCTTAAAAGGGCCTGCCGCCTCTAGATGAAATTTCACTCTTAACTATTAATTGACTGGGATGAATTCCCCTAAATCGAAAAGAACACTGAAATTCTTATAGTTCACATTCAAACAGAACACTGGTTAAATGTCGTGCATGACATAAGCAAGCAAAATAGAGAGTGGATTTTTTACTCCCGACCACACTGCTCCACCTATCCTAGCCGTGGACGCAAAATCGCTGAGCCGTCAGATCGGTACAGCTGACGACAACCAGACGGCGTCTCCGTTATAGTAGTAGTACTTTTTTCGTACTGTAGAGCATGATAGGTGAATTTCCAGCGTCCTTGTACCCTGGTTGTTGAGACCTGCAACGAGTGCCTAGGCGGAAATTATATTTCAGAACCACGTCTTGCCATTGCTCCCATCGTGATGTAAATTACGGATTATTTTTCTTAGATAGTATAATGAAGATAAGAAACACCTAACATCCGATCCGTTCACTCTCACTATATATATCCGTGCTCCCTTAAGAATATGTGTTTTTTCTCTCTCTGTATATATATTCATTGCCTCAAGAATATGTGTTCTCTCTCTATATATGTCCATTCTCTATCAATAATATATGTTTTCTCTCTCTATTGTCTTTATATACTCCCTCCGTCACATATTAAGTGACTTAAATTTGTCTAAATATAAATATAGACGTATATATATATTAAAATATGTTTAGGTACATGTAATAAAAAATCACTTAATATGAGACGGAGGGAGTATATAAATTCCTACAGTGACAACTATTCACACGGTTATAACAAGACTAAGATCTGGATCCAACAATATGTGAGATTTGATAGGACTACATTATTGTCACCTCACACATGTGTTTTCTCTCTCTATATATATATTCATTATCTCTCACGAATATGTGTTCTCTCTATTTGTCTCTGTATGTATGTATGTATGTATGTATGTATGTATGTATGTATGTATGTATGTATGTATGTATGTATGTATGTATGTATGTATGTATGTATGTATGTATGTATGTATGTATGTATGTATGTATGTATGTATGTATGTATGTATGTATGTATGTATGTATGTATGTATGTATGTATGTATGTATGTATGTATGTATGTATGTATGTATGTATGTATGTATGTATGTATGTATGTATGTATGTATGTATGTATATATATAGAAACTCTATTAGATACCCAGGGTGAAGAATAGTTATTCTACACCTTGGGTATCTAATAGAGTTTCTATATATATATATACCACAAATATGCAATAAATATTAGATACGTTAATATTCAAATTATTTCGGCTAATATTAGGTTATATGGTAAATTAAATATTTTAATATTATGATTATCTTTTTGTAGGATCTTTTAAGGCCGGTGAGGCCAACGGAACTACCGACGGTTTTCGCAGTGATGTAGTAATCCTACTCAGTACTCACCGTATTTATTACTATATTGCTTCAGAAGTAGCTAAGTTTATTTCCCTAAGCGTCTTTAGTCAGGTTTATATGGCTGATTTCTTATCGTCTTCTCAGGCAGTTCTACCCGAAGGGAACACTTCTCTGCGGTTACAAGGTTCTCATTTCAACGCCATACACACGGCTTAACAGAGAACTACACGCAGAGATTTCTCCTATAGGATCCCTAGCATAAGCACCCACCCGTATAAACATGCTAAAAAGACCGAGGGAAAAACTAAACTACTTCATTTCACAATATAGCTTACATACGGTTTTCCCTTTCGGGAACCTCCGAAGGGTTCACACAAAGATAAAGAAATTACCTTACTACCTTCTCAGTCTTATGTTACAAATGCCTTGATTACACAGGCTTTATTACAGTGGGAAGTGGTACTACTACTACTAGAGAGCAGATAGTTTTCTGGCTAACTGCCCTGAACTACTTGCTGCTCTGAAGGCTTGTGTTGTGCTCGATGGTTGTGTGTCCTCCAATGCTGCAAAGAGCCTCCTTATATAGGCACCATGGCTGGCTCAAATAGTGCTCCCATGCATTATTTACCTCACCTTTCTCCATGTCCATGATGCACCTCCTTTATAGGTCTTTATAGGTCCTAGGCTTCTTTTATAACCTTTGGATGCATGCATGCATGGTGATAAGGGGTCTTTTGGCTGTCACTTCTCTTTGTTTGCATACGAACGTGGCTTCCTTCATCTTGGGAGTAGTCTTGTGTTTTAATGATAGTGTCTACGACACACTGCAGCCTTATTGTCTGCTTCATTGGCTATTTTTCGTCTGCACACCATAAATCATAGGATCCCATGCATTTGTGATCTTGTATGCTGATGATGGGTCTTATATGCCTAATACATGCTAACGATGGCTCTTAAGATTGAATATTTTTCATTATTTATAATTATTTATAAAAAAAATTCAGTTTTCAATCATATTCAAATCAAATGATATTCTATCAACTATTCGGGTATAGGTGTATATGTCCTCCCCGCCCGAATAATTGATAGTAATATCAATTAAAACTCTGGTTTTTGCCCGTGGCCTGCAATATCCATGTGATCATCTTCTGAAAGATTAAAATCAAATTTTGAAAGATTTAGTTCAATTTTTAAATCATGTTCTTTTTTCATTTCTTCAAATTTTTGCATGAGTTCAAGTCGTAATTCTTTGAAAATTTCTTCTTTTAACTCTTCTTTCCATATTTTTGAGGCATCTTCTAGTACTTCGTTTATCTTCAGATCTATATATTCAGAGTCTAAAGGATCCACTCCTTTTATTAGGCAGGCTTTGTATGTTTGATATTTAGGAGATTCTTCTTCTTTTAACTTCTTTAATATTATTGTTTCTTCTTTTACATTCTTCGTATTTGATGAAGAAAAAATTTCTTCACCTTTGATCTTCTTGATATATTCTTTGGCTTTCGGTTCTATGTAATAATTTTCACCTATCATACCTCTTGCTCTACTCAATGCTTCATTGACATCAACATATTTCTTCCATGTTATGTCCTCTTTCCTTTTCCTTGCATCTAGCTTTTCTTTTATTATTTTTTCAAAAGTCATATATATTCCAGGTCTGATTCCATCAAATAGTACATATAATGGCTTATATTCTTGCACTGCAATGTTTGCTGATATTGGTAACTTCTTGTTCATCATATTGAAATATTCAGCTAGGCTATTCAGAATTGATAGCATATAGCCTTTTTCTTCTCTTTTATTATTATATTGGAACCAGAAATTGTCAAGTATGCATTCTTAAATTTCATCAAGGGCAATATGTCCCTTAGGTTTAAATTTGAATGTATTCGGGGAAAAAATTATCAGAGTGTTTTCATTTCCAAAGGTAAATACTTCCACCCCATTGGGAAGCAATCCACGCTTCATTCCTGCAAGATTGATGAACGGGAGAATATGTCAGGTAAACAGTTATATTTTCCCTTAATATGCTCAAAAACAACTTTATATCCATTTCCAGTTATGATATCTTCAAATAAAACCCATCTTCTAGTAGAACTTTTCTTACTATTGATTTGATTATAGTATCTACATATTGCTTCACAATCAGTGCGTACTGTAAATTCTTTAAATCCTAAGTATAGCCTAAACGCGTTTATTGCATGACCTACCGCGAGGATTTCTCTATCAATATTATTTACTGTTTTTAATTGATAACTTCCTGAGGCATACCTACATATCTTTTCTTCTGCCTTTGGAGAGTACTTATTAGGTTTTTGCTTTAATATAGCACCCCAACCTACTTTAGATGCATCGGTTTCGATTATAAAGTAATAATCTTCTAATGGCAATTCTAAAGGTTTCAAATTATTGACCTTGACTAACTTTATATCTTCAGAATTAAAATACCTTTGCCCATTCTTTCTTAATTTAGCATATAAAGGTCCAGCTAGTTTTGCTAGATTATCTATATAATTTCTTGCATAGTTTACAATTCCAAGGAATTGTTGTAGAACCTTTTTATCATTTATAGAATCAGGAAATTGTAAAATTTTCTTTGCAATATGCTCTTGCAGATGTATTTTTCCTTCTCCTATTTCGTGCCCAAGAAAATTGATTTTCTCTTTACAAATCTCCATTTTCTTTTTAGATAATATTAGCCCATTTTGTTCTACCTTCCTAAAAAAGACTTCAAGGTGAGCAATATGCTCCTTGTATGATTTTGAGAAAACCAATAAATCATCTACATATACTAATATAAATGCTTGATTCTCATTAAATATATTTTGCATCTTTCTCTGAAATAATGCAGGCACATTTTTTAATCCTAAGGGCATTACCAACCATTCATAATGACCTTGAGGGCATGTAAATGCTGTCCAAGGAATAGATTCCTCAGCCATTTTTACTTGCCAAAACCCGGCCTTTAAATCAAACTTAGAAAAATATTTGCTTCCTTGTATTCTATTAATCCATTCTTGCTTATTGGGTATATTGAATGCATCGTCTATTGTATTATCATTAAGTCTCTTGTAATTAATAACCATTCTAGATTTTTCCCTGACTTCCTCAGCGTGATTCCTAACTATAAAGGCAGCTGACTTATGAGGGCTTCTGCTTTCCCTGATGGCTTTTAATTTCAATAACTCTTCAATATGCATTTTGAATTCTTATATATCCTTGGGAGTAGCTTCTATTGGTCCTGACTTGATTATGTAATCAGGGTTGATAATATTTATCTTGCAGACTATGGAGTTCTTATCCCAATGTTTCATTGGTATTTCTCCAATGATTTGTATGTCTTCTAATTTTTGCACTATTTTGTCTATATCTTTCTTGGTTTTTATATCTCTATACCAATTTGGTGAGAATGATTGTAAACTTATACATTCGGTACATGTATTTTCTATATGGTATTCTTCTATGGCATTACTAAGCTCTTCTTCTTTGCAGATTTCAAGAGAATCTTCATCGGTACTATATTCTTCATCTATATTAGATATTTCTGCATTTTGTATGGATTTTCTCTGTCTTATAATCTCAGGTATGTATGGAACGCTATCTTGATATGGGATGAATGTAACTCCTTCTTCATGTATAATAGTGGTTTGTAAGGATTGTTGTAAAAATCTTAAACCCAGTATCATGTCATCCTTTATTACTGACAAATCTCTAATTGTAATTTCATCTATAATATATTTTGTTCCATTTATGTAAGATTCAATATTATAGGCCAATTGATTGTGAATCTTTTGTATTCCTGACATGTGAGACTTCAGCTTTATCATTGTCTATAGTTTTAACTGTTTCAGGACATCTCGCAAAATACTTGTCATGAATGATGTTCTTTGTGCACCCTGCGTCTAATAGTGCTAATATTTTATAGGAAATATTTGGTTTTAATACTATTTTGACTAGGATTCTTATCCCCAGAACCTCCTTAAATGGTAAACATACTATATATTTGTTTCCAAAACTAGTAATGGCGTCCTTTAGTTGGATAAGCCTATCTCCTTTCCTTTCTTTTACTGTCACCATTTGATCCTTTAATTCAGTATTTTTGACCATATTATCTTCTTGATATTGATTACCACTACTATTATTTTCCAAATTATATTTTACCTCTTCTAGATCTACTTCTAGTTTATTTATTCTATTCTCTAAATTTCTAACTCTACTAAATAGGATTCGTTCTTCTGGTTCACAAACTATTTCTTGTCTCCAGGCTTGATTTCTAGCCTTCAAACAAGAGGCACAAGCTTGTCTTAAGCATAAACTACATGTAGACCTATTTTCTTGGCTTGGATAATATATACAAAACGCACATTTTATATTATAATCTCCTTTACCTCTAATCCAATCGTGCTCACAATCTACTTGATTCATCATTTCAATTTTTAAACCGGCTAAATCATCTATTAGGTCTATTTCATCTTCACTTAATTCTTCTTCTAAAGTATCATTTTCTACTTCATCTGTTTCTATGATAGAGTATATCGACTCATCATCTTTTATTTCTTCATCGCATACTAGGATATTTTCATTAACACTATCTATAATTAATACTCTTTCTTGCTCTTCATATTTACTGGAGTACCTTTTCTGATCTTTTCTGGTGAATTACATATAAAACACCTACATGTTTTATCATAAGTTTTTCTAGGATCATATCTTCTTACATTTCTTTTATGTAGATAAGGAGCTCTATCATCAGATCTTCTTAGAAAATATCTTTTCCTTGTCCTAAAGCTCCTATTATCTCTCCTCTGGGATTTGTAATATTTTTTATTTTTATGCCTATTTTCTCCGTATGTAATGGTATTTGAACAATATTATTGCAAAAATTGTAGTCTGCTTTTTTCATAAATCTTTGAGCTTGTATATCCATACATACCTTTCTTAGTTGCTTAAAAACAAAATTAATGGCCTGAGATATATTTGAAACCGAACCCTCTGTTTGTTTCTTATATTCCTCGAATATTATAGATCCTAAAGGGTCAGGCAATTTGTTAAAGTATCTTTCTACTACCCCTTTATTAAAGCCTTGTTTAGCTGTGTAGCATTATATAAATAATGCTGAGAGAATTCTTTTATACCTTTCCAACTTGTTAACGTTAATTTTTCTATTTCTCGCAACCTCTCATTCTGCAATGTGGTATCTCCTAAATCTGAATCTTCTGCTATGACTATAAGTGATATAATATTAGCAAAGTTATGGGAATTACTTCCAGCTGCTTTTAATTCTTCATATTGACTAGGAAATGTATCTACCCATTGTTCCCATAAAACTTTTACAGATTCTCCTAAAAAGGTTTCAAGATAGGTTATCATATCTTCCACCTTATTACCTATGCTATGCTGATTTTGTATATATTTTGGAACTATTAAACCTTTCCATATGCTAATTATATTAGGCCAGTCTATTGGGTCATGGGCTGCTAGATTTAATATTGCACCCTCATTCTTATAATTTTGAAATTGTACTGTTTTTCAAAATCTCTTCTTTTAGTACCCATATATCTATATTGTTCAAGAATGTATGTTGGTTGGAAATCATCTTTTTCTGGAGGCCATGTTCCGGCTGCTCTTCTTGGTCTTTCTCTCTCCTCTTTTTACTGAAGTATCCCCGTATGTCCTTCTTCTTTTGTTATTCATTTCTACTTTCATAGCTTCCATTGCATTTTCTAAAGTGTGTATTCCTACATCATCTAGAGAAGTCACTATTATCTTCAAATCCATCAAAAACTTCATCTTCTTTAAGCATATCTTTTATCAATTATTCTTCTTCTTCGTAACTTCCAGTTAGTATTTTATATATATATATATATATATATATATATATATATATATAGACACACACACGCACTGATACCTAATTAGTACTAGCACGTCTCAGTGGATTGCTACAGAAGCACGAGTTGGAATTAGTACTAGCATTAGCTGTTGGAGTTGGAATTAGCATTAGCTGTTGGAGTTGGAATTAGTACTAGCACGTCTCAGTGGATTCCCGCAGAAAACAGAACAACAAACGGAGTTTTAGAGCTATCGATTAGAAGAGATTTGAACTCGAGATTTTCCTGGCAATAAGCTGTCTTTGCCGTGCCTTTCTATTCCTTTATATATGGGTTACAAACGAGACCGACTCCGCGTCCAACTCGACAGGAATCCCTGCCCAACACGACGCTACCCGAATACAACTTCGGTTTAGACTCAACACTAAGACTCTTACTGGATATCAATCCGACTCTTACTGGACAAAAATCCTACGAAAATCTACTCTTACTAGAGTTCATCTTATACTACAATGAATCTCCTTATTACAGAAACCGAAGATGAAACTAATTGCAAATTGGGCTTAGAACTCACATTCACCCCCCTAAGCACAATGTGCACTTACTTGACCTCTTTGACTCCTATCCTTTGCCTCATCTCCTGAAACTTGAACCTTCCAAGTGAAATGGTTAGAATATCTGCCAATTGATCATCGGTACTTATTTAGTCAACATCTACCTTGCCTTCTTCTACACACTCCCTGATATAATGATACCTCGTATCAATGTGTTTGCTCTTGTCATGGTGCACTGGATTTTTACACAGGGAAATAGTAGACTTGTTGTCGACTCTTAGTACGAACTTCTCCGGTTCCTCTCCTTGCAGATCGGCAAGCAACCGACCCAACCACACACCTTGGCTCGCTGTTGTTGCAGCAGAAATGTACTCGGCCTCACATGATGATAAGACAACAACTTTCTGCTTTTGTGATAGCCAGCTGATCATATTTGAGCCCAAGAAATATGCAACGCCCGAGGTGCTCTTACCGTCATCCACATCTCCTGCCTTGTCACTATCACTGTATCCCAGCAATCTTGCCTTCTCATCTTTCTTCTTCTTAACATAAGTACAGCCGAAGTTCATTGTACCTTTTACATATCGCAGAATATGCTTTACTGCTGCCAGGTGTTCTTCAGTAGGTGCCTCCATGAACCTACTCATGATTCTGACTGAATATGCCAAATCAGGTCGGGTGTTCACCAAGTACCTTAGGCTTCCCACAACCGATCTATACTCCATGGCATCTACAGCTTCAGAATCACTCGTCTTGCTTAACTTCTGTCGTGGCTCCATTGGTGCATGTGTTGGATTACAATCCTTCATACCGCAGCTACTAAGTATCTTTCTAGCATATGCTTTCTGACAGAGTGTGATCCCATCAGTGCTTTGATGTACCTCGATCCCGAGGTAGTAGCTAAGTAAGCCAAGATCACTCATCTTGAAATTTTCTTTCATCTGCTGCTTAAACTTTGTGATCTCATCTGCACTAGTGATTAAGAGATCATCAACATAAACACCAATTAGAAGCCGATCTGCCCCTTTTCCACGTTTGTACATAGCATGTTCTAGAGGGCACTTCTCAAACCCGAGTGAAGTTAAAGTGTTGTCCAGTTTGATGTTCCATGCCCTTGGCGCTTGTCGTAGCCCATACAACGCCTTGTTCAACTTCAATACTTTGTGCTCTTCTCCCTTCTTGATAAATCCCAGAGGCTGCTGAACATAAACTTCTTCTTCTAAAACACCGTTTAAGAACGCAGATTTAACATCCATGTGATGTAGCTTCCATGATTCTTGAGCGGCTAGTGCTATTAACAACCTCACAGACTCCATCCTTGCAACAGGAGCAAACACCTCTTCAAAGTCAATGCCTTGTTGTTGCACGTATCCTTTTGCTACAAGCCGGGCTTTGTGTTTTACAACAACTCCATTTGAATCTTTCTTCACTTTGAACACCCACTTCAACCCAATGGGTTTATGACCTGGAGGTAGATCAGTTAGGGACCAAGTATCATTGTCCCGAATTGAAGCTGTCTCTTCCTCCATAGCTGCACGCCAACTTTCTTCTCCACTAGCTTCTTCAAAGTTTTCTGGCTCTTCGGTACTTAGCATGCAACAAGCCTTGGCTGTGCGCTTCATCTTCACCGGCTTGGGCTTCACTTGCTTAGCCGGATATAACTCAGACAGAGCTCGGAACCTTTCTGGTGTATTGCGTTGTCCAGATGTTCTTCGCGGTGGCTCAGGCGCTACTTCTTTTTCTGCCGCCGCGGCAGCCAATCTGGGCGATCTTCTTGTCGCAGCAGGGTTCTTTCCTTCTGCGGCAGAGCTTCTGTCTGTGTTTTCTGTCGCGGCAGCGCCAGTACTCTCCTCCTGCGCTGATTCTGCCGCGGCAGAGCCTTGTACTTCCTGGCTCGCACCTCGATCCGAGCTGGCGACATTTGCATTGCCCGCTGGTTCTTGCGTGCCTCCTGGTTATTCTGCCGCGGTAGAAATTGTTGGTTCAGAGGATGGTGTAGAGCCAGAACTTGCCCCTCTGGCGCCCGTGGCTTGTCCGGGCGGAGTGCCTGGCTCTCCTCCACCGTTCCCGTCATGATGGTGATCCACGTCATGACCTCCTCCATGATCTGCAACATCGGGTACAGGGTAAGTTATAGAAAAAATTTCACCTTGCCCAATCTGGTTCTCATCTGAGTCTTTGCCCCACGTCCACTTTTTTTTCTTCCTCGAACACTACATCCCGTGAGGCATGTACTTTCTTCGTCAACGGGTCATACACACGGTATGCTTTTGAGTGTCCTGCGGAGCTTGACTCGTACCCGATCATGATCATTGGAGTACTTCGATCATCCATCTTGCCAACATGTCCTGATATGTTCTTCACATGTGCAACACACCCGAACGTGCGTAGATGATCGACACTAGGCTTTCTTCCACACCATGCCTCATAAGGCGTCATCCCCGGGACACTTTTGGTTGGTGCCCGGTTAAGTAGATACACGGTTGTGTTCACTGCTTCTCCCCAAAACTTCCCTGACAGACCCTTGCTTTTTAGCATGCTACGAGCCATGGCTACGACAGTTTGATTTCTTCTCTCCACGACACCATTCTGTTGTGGCATGTAGGGTGCAGTGAGGTATCGCCTTATGTCGTGTTCTTCACAGAAAGAGGTGAACTCGCGAGAAGTAAATTCTCCACCTCTATCCGTGCGGAAGGCCTTCAGTTTCGCTTCTGCTTCTACCTCAGCGGCAATCTTGATTAGCTTGAATGCGCGAAATGCCTGATCCTTACTCTTCAGAAGTACAACCCACATGTAACGACTGAAGTCATCAACTACAAGCAGGAAGTATCTATTCCCTGCTGGAGTTGCCGGCAAAATTGGACCACATAGATCACCGTGCATCAATTCCAGTACCTTGCTACCTCAGTACTTTGCTTCTCTTGGAAACGGGGCTCGCCGCTGCTTTCCAATGGGACATCCATCGCAGATCTATTCCACATGTTCTATGCAAGGCATACCCTGCACCATGCCCTTCTACCCTAGTTGACGTAGAGCGTTGAAGTTCAGATGTCCATATCTTGCATGCCATTGCCAAGCTGGATCATCAAGACCTGCCAACAAACATACTGGTTCTGTCCGACCAAGGTTCAAAATATACAATCTGTTAGGGGCCCTTTTAACTTGCATAAGCAATTTCCTCTGCCGATCATAGCCCCATAAGAAACCATCTTCGAGCACTATCTTGCACCCCCTCTCTTCTAACTGTCCTAAACTGATATTGCTCCTCAACTTTGGGATGTAATAGACATTGGTGAGTACCTTATGATCTCCATACCTCGTTTCAAATAGAACCGTGCCCCGTCCTTCTATTGCCACTGTTGAACCATCACCAAATCGGACAGTGCCAATTACTGCGATGTTGAGTTTAGAAAACTGACTCTTGTCGCCTGTCATGTGGTTGCTTTCACCTGTATCGAGGTACCACACGTTGCTAGCGTTGTTTCTCTTCTTGTCGTGAAGGAACACCTTTCTCTCGACAAGTTTCACCACCTCAACTTCTTCTGGTTGTTGTGGTTGCTGATCTTCATCCATCAGCTCGCATATCTCAACCATGAGCTGCGCCAAATCATCGTCACCTTCTTTTGCAACGTAGGCGGTTTCCTTCAATGGCTTTTGGCATTGTGACTTGAAGTGACCCATGAGTCCACAATTGCGGCACTTTACTTTCTTTATATCAAACTTACGCTTCGGAGCAGCAGAATTATTGTTGCCATTGCTTTGGGACTTTTTCTTCTGCTTGCTCTGGTCCTTCTTAGCGCCACTACCGGAGGCTTCGCCACTTCTCTTGGCATAGAGGTTCTGCCATTGAGCTCTAGTGAGCATGAGATGCTCGTCCTCTTTTCCATCTCCGTAGCTAAGTCGAAGACGTTCATCGTGGGCCTTGTACCGCCCAACCAGATCCTCCATCATGAGGGTTTTGAGATCAACACACTGCTCGATCGAGATGACAATCTGCATGTATCGAGGGGACGCAGCACGGAGGAATCGACGCATGACCGATACATCTGTTAGGGTTTCACCGAGATCCCTAATTCCGTTTACCAGAGTAGAAACTCTTGCTGCAAACTCATCAACTGATTCATCATCCCCCATCTTCAGGCTCTCATAATTCTTGAGCAAAGTCTGAAGATTTGCTTCCTGGACACGTTCATGACCCTTATGCAGGGTTTTTACCGTCGGCCATGCCTCTTTCGCTGTCTTCTTTCCCTTCAGATGTTGCAGCACATCATTAGGGGCAGCGCCATAGATCGCCGATAGAGCCAGGCGATCCTTCCGATACTCAACTCCTCCCTTCGCGTACGCGGCGCCTCCGGGATCGACTGCCTCCCAGATCTCCTGGGACTCGAGCGCAACCTCCATCTTCATCGCCCACATACTGTAGTCGTTCCGATCCAATCGTGGATAGAACGTCGCTGGTGGCGCCGCAGATTCTTTAGCGGCCCCAGACGCAGATGCTCCCGGCACCGTGATCTACTTTCCTTCGAGATCACAACAAGGCTCTGATACCAAATGTTGGATTTGGCCCTGATTCACGTCCTGCCGCGGTAGCTTTCTTCTTGCCACGGCAGAAAACAGAACAACAAACAGAGTTTTAGAGCTATCGATTAGAAGAGATTTGAACTCGAGATTTTCCTGGCAATAAGCTGCCTTTGTCGTGCCTTTCTATTCCTTTATATATGGGTTACAAACGAGACCGACTCCGCGTCCAACTCGATAGGAATCTCTGCCCAACACGACGCTACTCGAATACAACTTCGGTTTAGACTCAACGCTAAGACTCTTACTGGATATCATCAATCCGACTCTTACTGGACACAAAATCCTACAAAAATCTACTCTTACTGGAGTTCATCTTATACTACAATGAATCTCCGTATTACAGAAACCGAAGATGAAACTAATTGCAAATTGGGCTTAGAACTCACATTAGCCAGCTACTACGCACAACCTATAAAGTAGCCAGGAGTCAAACACTCTGCGTTAGCCAGGAATCAAACATCCTCTATCAAGACCTTTCGCTGTGGCCAGGACGTGCAAACATGGCCAGATGTCCCTTTCTCCCCCACTGTACACAACAGTACGAAAAAGTGAATTGGCACTGTTGCTGCCGTTAGCCTCCGTTTGCCCCTACCGGACGATGAACGGTCGTAGATAGGAGGAGTGGTATGCTCGAGAGCACCCTCGACTTTCCCAGCAAAATAACAAAATAGTCCAAGCAGAAGTAAGTCAATGTCAGTCCCTGATGTGCGGAGCCCGATCCCCGAACTGCACTAACCTTGAGTTATTTATTTTTTAGGACAGTAAAATTGGACACCCTGTAAGACCTCTCAGGCCATCAATGTTTTCGGTCGTTGGATCTACCGACACCCTGTGAGACCTCTCAGGCCACCAATGTTTTTGGCCGTCGGATCTACCATGTGAGCCCTTGCGAGGCCTGCTGGCTACTCCTCTCCTCGTGGGCCTTGAGACCCAGCCCCAGGCAAGGCCACCCTCTCAAAAGAAATAACCTAGCCCTCATCCCTCTTCCTAAAAAAAAAGAGCCCTGATCCCGTAGCCGTGACCCGGACGAAGCGGTGCGGGCGACGGGTCAAGGCCGCAAGGCGCGCCGTCCGTCCTCCGCTCCACTGCGTCCCGCCGGCCGGCCGCCTCCCTCTCTGTTCGCCTTCCCCTTCGGCGCGAAGGGAAGAGAAGGTTTCCAGCCGGCGGCCGGTGCTCCCGACTGTCCAGCCCCGTAGTTGAGGTGAGGCGACGCCACCCGCAAAAAAAAAGAGAGAGAGAGAGAGAGAGAGGTGAGGCGACATAGGACCCTCAACCTATTCGACGGAATGGGCAAGAAAGCTGCGCCGAGCAGGAAGGACCGCTTCAGCGACCTCCCCGACAAAGTCCTCCGTCATGTGCTCTCCTTCCTGCCAATTGAAACGGCAGCTCCCTGATCATTATATATTCATCCACGACGTCCTCATTTGCAAGGGAAGCTGTGAGTGAGTAGCATGGCACCTCTACCTACGCTATCGGAAAAACGTCATTTGCCGGGTATCCGTGGCTTTTCCGTGAGCAATCCTTCGGTCGATCGGTTGCCAGAGATACGCTATGCGTGCAAAAAAGCCTACCGCAAAGAAACGGCCTATGCAAAGGGCACCAACGGCCCACGGCAGTCGGCAAAGAAACGCCCATGAAAAAGAAGAGCAAAGAAACCCACTCGGCTAGCTAGCACAACGAACATCTACACATCGTTCCACTATGAAAACAATGTTACCCTATGAAAAAAACAGTACTTACACATTGTTCCACTCTAGTACTAGGAAAGATAAAACTGGTACAAGTAACAAAGTGAATTAAACTTGCCTAAAAAAACAAAGTGAATTAAACTAAAGGGAAATAAAAAAAGAAACAAAACAAGAAAGAAAAGAAAAAACAACGAGAAAAATGATCCTATAATACTAGGAAAGAAAAACGATCCTTGATGAGTTGTAGAATGGTGAGCGTGTTGGGGAGCCTCAAAACCTGTTTCCTTTTCTGATCCGAAAAACTAGGGTTTTGGAACAAGGAGCCGGAAACCAATGGGCCGGCTCTTACAGCCCAATAGTGCGACTAAGGCAAGGCTTCCACCTAAAATTTGGAAGGTAAGCTTGCAGTCTTCTTCTCCCGCTCCCCTCCTCTCACCACGCGACGGCGCGACCCCCTGCGAAGACGAACAAAGCGACGACGCGCTCCCCGGCCGCCTCCCTTCCATTCCTCCGTCGTTTGCCTTTCCCATCGTCAGCGAGAAGGCTCCCCAGCCGGCCGGCGACCGGCGCTTCCTGACTGTCCGTGCCCCCAAGGTACGTACGTACGTAAGATATACTCACTCCAGATATTGCCGATCCAGTATGTTCTTTCTCTCCTGAGATGAGAGATCGAAAGGGATAGGAATTCCGGTGATCATTTCTTCAATTCTCGCTTGCACAGAATCGGTTCCGGCCGCTTGCACGGAATGGACAACGTTAACGTGAAGGCAGCGAAGGGCGCCGAGGGCAGCAAGGACCGCTTCGGCGAACTCCCACACGAAATCCTCCGGCACGTGATCTCCTTCCTGCCGGGGGTAGACACTCTGCGGACTTGCCTGATCGACACCCGCTGGCTCGGCCTCTTGAGGAGCGCCACCAGCCTCGACTTCTCCTTTGGCTACGGCGACGGCGCGTTCCCCACCACGGAGCGCTTCATCCAGCTCGTGAAGATGGTCATCCAGCTCCGGGGCACTCACTCGCCTCTCGAGAAGTGCGAGATCAACATGAGCTACAGCGAATTCGGCATCGACACCGAGCCGCTTGTCGAGTACGCTCTAACGTGCCAGGTCAAGGAGCTCGTCGTCAACGCGTTCCACTTCGAGCAAGTGGAGTGTGGCATCCCGGAGTTCGACCTCCCTTCCATCTCCCACCATTTGAAGATCTTGCACCTTACCTACCTTATGGTAGGTGCGTTCCTGGATTTCTCAGGCTGCCCGGTGTTGGAGGATCTCAAGATGGAGCGTTGTTGCATCGATGCGTCCAAGATATCGTCCCAATCGCTGAGGCGTCTGAGCATCGCCAGATATTGCAGCGACGATCGTTATGATGATCATGTCCGCATCGAGATACATGCCCCGCGGCTTATCTCGCTGACCCTGGATGATTTTGACGGGCCGCTTCCTATTGTTGAACACATGCCATTGCTACAAACAGCCTTTATTAGGGTTAACTATTATCACTGTGGGGTGACTATGCACGGGCAGCGTTGTGGTCGCTTCCTATGTGATTGTCATGCTTACCATGGTCAAGGGGATCTGCTTCTCAATAATTTCTCCAGTGCTGAAAATTTGGAGCTGATAGGTGAACCTCAAATGGTACGCTTAATTACACCTTTACTGAAAATTTTATTCAATTCTTATCTGTATATTTCTCTCGAATGCCCGCAATTTCTCTTTTATCTCTATCCATTGCATGTTAGACCTGCATATTATAGTCTCTTTTGGTTACCACAATTTGGTACTTTCATCTCATCAATGGGTCTCAAATCAATGAAAACATAGTGGATTCATAGAATAAAATGTGATAGTGGTTCTGGCGCTTAACATGTAGTTTTGCCTTTTGCTGGCTAATTTTAGAATTAACGCAACTATCTAGGACTTAGTCAAACTTTAGGACAATCTAGAATCGATCTGTTATATTTAGGGACGGAGGCAGTACGTTACGGTTTTATTCTGACTTCTAACTTAAACCATGTCGGCTCAAATCCCTATTAGTACAATCTAGACAGCCAGGATAATTAAACATACGCACCATGCATACTCGGGCTCTCAATCGCCGCTCCCCAAAAGTTCCTAGTACTAACGTAAATTATTTCGTCTTACTCATTACATGTAATAAACTTTTTTTTTGCGCACAACATTACATGTGAACTTGGAGTCTCATGTTTCTTTTTTGTTCATTTGCACTTTATCTAGTTTATGTTCGGATGGGATTTGGAATGGTGCCCCATGTTTGGCAAATTAAAGACTCTGTTACTCGGTCAGTGGTTAATACCTATTGACATAGTTTGCATTCTCCGACGCTCTCCAATTCTTGAGATGCTCACTCTTCAGTTTGGAGATTTCTACACCGAGGTACATTATACATATATATAAAATGTTGACATGTTGTTAAAGGTATATATGAAAGCATAAATGTTATATTGATTTATGAAATTGCTCTCTCTACTGCATAGAACTTCGAAGGAGCAACAGAAGCCCAAGAAACAACAGAACAACCAATTGCCTGTCCGCACCTTAAGGTCAACATTGAATGTCGAAAGGTTGATAAGAGAGTTTGCAAAATTTTAAACACGTTGAGTACATGTGGCATACTTCCTGAGCAAATTAGCATCAAGAACCATGGTTCACCCTTCTATTGTAAGTTGCCCTTTTCACTCTCATTCCTTGTAGAGAATTAATGGTATTTTTTCCGTCCATTAACTTGTCGCAAAGTTCGCTTTTGGTCCCTAAAAAAATCATATGTTTCTCCAATACTTGTTGGTCTAATAACTATACATCGATTATTGTGTATGACACATCTATAAATCCATTCATATCCAGTATTGATTATCCTTTGGTATAAATGTATAATTGGATAGCATGCTGGTGGAGTGCAGAATGTGAGTTTTCACTAAAATTGATTATTGCTCTGTAATTACTGGTGGCATGCAATACAAAAACCTCCCACATAGTGCCTTTGTGCCTATAAATCTGTATCATGCATCCGTGCAAAATCATCTGGTTTTGATTATTACTTATTGTTTACTCCCTCTGTTTTGAGTAAATAGTTGTACATTTGAGGTTGTTTGAGTCAAATCTATCTGACTTTTTCCAACTTCATAGAAAAATATACCAAAATTTACAACACCAAATTAGTTTCATTGTATTCGATCATCAAGAAATATGCATCCATATTGTATTTATTTGGTATTCTAAATATTTATATATTTTAATATAAACGCAGTAGAACTTTTCTAAGTTTGACTTACCTTTAGGAGAAACCTAAATGTACAAACTATTTAGAAACGGAGGTAGTTACCGATGAAACTAGTAGTTGCTCTTAGTCTCATCTCGAGATGTATTTTATGATCTATGGCTCTATGCTCTTGCTCCAGTTGGGTAGATACCATTTTACTGAGAATATCAAACTGCAGCCTGACGTCAAGCTCTCTTGAGTGATATATACTGTATTGCCCTTAGAAGTTTGAGAACAACTAAAAAAAGTCTGGTCGGGTTGCATGGTAGTTCCTCTACATCAAACTGCATGCTAATGAAACAAGCTATTCAAAATTTATGTGGATACGATTAAAGGACATCCCGGCCCATGAATCGGACCAAACTAATTTGGTATTCTCATGTTTGTGCAGGTTCATTCAGTTTTGAGAAGCGTCAGGATGAGTAAAGTTTCAAGAAGTATTTGCAGCCGCTGCTTCAGACGTTGCAGATTTTACCACTGATGGCGACTGAGATGCGCGCCTGCTGTGTTTCTCCAAAGATTATGTAATGGTGGCCCGGTGTTTTGGCCGTTATCGCAACGTTTGGTTTCTCTGTTTCTATCTTTTTGAACTTGTGCTGGAAATCTGGCTTCATTTCTTTGTTGTCTGCTGCATCTCAACAGAAGTACCGTTTGCAGCTCGTTGAAGTCGGTATGTCATGTTTGCCAGAACATTGCTATGTTTCCGTTATCTGTTCCTCGACTTAATTCCTTTTGCATGTGATATGGAACCTGAACGTACCTGGTTTAGTTACTCAACGCCTAGTTTAATTTTATGCAGGCATCTTTTTCTTGTTCTTTCCCTCGTTGTGGTGTCCAACCTTGCATGTGTCTGTCCGTCTGATCTCTACATATATCCAGAAATCCTGGTTGTCCAATCGAGGAAAACAAAGTTTGCTGGAGAAAAGGTACAGCCATGACAATATATGCATGGTCTGGCGAGGCAGCTCGACGTCAGTTTCGACCCATGGTGGTTTTGTCATTGCAAGTGTTCAGAACACTACAACAATGTCGTCCGTCTATGACAGTCTCAGAATCCGGCACAGACAACGTGAAACAGTGATGCTCCGACCCTTTTCCGTCAAGGCCGGACCTAGATAAGTCGACTCATGGGACATGAAAACATGATATTGACATTGACATCATGACATGGTTGTTTTGTCATGACATTTGTTGAGAACCATTCTTTTCTTTTTGACCGGAATGACAGGTGCTCTGACTTTTCATTTAGAAGAATAGAAGAGTACCAAAATGTTACAACAACTAGCAGCAATGAAGCGCCTGTTGAAAACATGAATACACAGAGATCAGCCAGCACCGGCTGAGAAAACTACAAGTTTAAACCAACAGCTCTTCATACTAGAGATGGTACTTCCTCTGATCCAAAATACACTTCATATAGATTTATGCACTTGGACCAAGGCGGCTCTCGTTTCTAGTGCCTGACTACTCATATTGAATTAATAATAAATGGATGTGAATAGTTATTGGCCAGGTGCGGGTATCAAGAGAAAAATGAAATGTATTGTGGAACAAATGAGAAAAATATATACGTGTTGTATCGTAGAACGGAGGGAGTCCCATTTTACTTGGCTATTAATATTGCGCAGGATAGCAACCTTTTAGGTCCCGGCTGTTGGTGTGAAAAGCTGCAACTCTGATGATGTAGAGCGATTTTGACTTGGAATTCAATACCCATTTCTGGAAATCTTTATAAAAGGTCGAATGACATGAGCTCTACCTGCTTGTGGTACGTACATATAGCCGCCAATTGAATCGACAGCTGCCTAATCATGCATTCATTATATATTCAATCGATGACGCGCTCGTTTGCAGGGCAAGTTGTGATTAGATAACGTACCATGGCATCTCAATTAAGCTATAGCACGTGATTTTCCCTTTTGCGACGAAGAAAGCTCAACATTTTAGCAACCAAACTGTACTCCTTCCGATCCATATTACTTATCTCAAATTTGTCAAAATATGAATGTATTTATGTTTAAAAAGCGACTAGATACATGTAATATTTCGACAAGTAATTCCGACCGGAGAGAGTAATAAACTTTGGACATAGACTAGTTTGTAGTATAGATACAATATGATGATCTTCACACAAATAAGCCCTGGCGGGCCAGGGGAGGAGCCGGGGAAAAAATACGGAGGGCTAGAGCAGAAAAGACTACTATTAGGGGGCCAAAGCACAAATTAAACACACCTAGTTCTTACTAGAGTAAAATGCACCCGAGGTCTCTATTCTTCTGCGAAGGTGTCAAGTAGGTTCCTAATCTTTGAGTGGTTCATTACAGGTCCCTCGGCTGTATGCGCAGCTCTAGGCGCATGACGTGGCTGACATGTAGGATTTGGGCCCACAAGTCAGGCGACGACGTGGCGTTGCCATCTTACAGAACAAGGCTAAACATGCGTGACACACGTCTGCTGCTGGTGGCGGCGCCACAACTCCTTCCCTCCTTTCTCTCTTCATCGCCGATGAACTCCTGGTGCAGGCGGTTAGGGTTGGCGGCAAGGGTTTTCTGTAAGATGGCAACACCACGTTGTCGTCTCACTTGTGGGCCCAAATCCTACGTGTCAGCCACGTTATGCGGCCAGAGTTGCGCATACAGTTGAGAGACCTGGGATGAACCACTTAACAAACAGTGAGGACCCAAATGTGCATTTTCAAAAATTAGGGACCTATTTGACACGTTCGCGAAAGAATAGGAACCTCGGGTGCATTTTACTCTTCCTACTATTGCTCCGTCCAACAAAGGATTCTCAACTTTGATTAAATTTGGATGCATTTATACACTAAGTCATGTCTAAATACATTTAAATTTTGATAAACTTGAGACATTTTTTATTGAACGGAGAGAATAGTACAAGAAAGCATGTACCTAGACGCAATTCTTGAATCTTAGTGGGGCCAGGGCTCATGCTGGTGAGCTGGTCCCCCTGCCGGCCTGCCCCCACTGCATGGCGTGCGTGCAGATTCAGCCAGATATGGGTAAAGTTTGAGATCGATTCTGGTTTAGCTGCACGTGCTGCAGATGTGTAATTTGTGATTCTCGGAAGTAGAAACTGGAGTACTCCGTACACAAAACAAGCCAGCTTTTGAAAAGATGATCGTTTAATTACTCCTTCCCAACTTTCCCATGCACACTACAGTCTACAGGTTGGGCGCGATCCAAGAGAGCTCGGACGTGCATTGAGGCGGCGCCAACGGTCACGGGGGTGAATATCGCAGAGCAGCTCCAGAACGTGTCAGCAGTGGGTGCCGTCGTCGACAGCGTTGTATGGAAATACTACTCCGAATCGATGAGATTCCGTCATTCCGTGGATGGTTGACAAGGGTGCGCCCAATGTATTGGTGTCATGCAGTCAGCGAACAAACTCTGATTCCGCGCGCAAAAGTGCTGAAACTAACAACAATTAAAAGGAGAAATAGATGGACCCAAAATTGGTTTTTCATTATTCTTGTCTCAAATTTGACTAAATATGAATGTATCTATTTCTAAAAAATATCTAAATACATGTAATATTTCGATAATGATTTTTTTTTACGAAATCTCGCCAAGCTCTGCCCATGCATTTCATTAAGAAAAATAGAGTGGCTCCGTTTATAAGGGAAACCGAGCCGAAAACCGTGACAAAAATTATGAAACGGATGGAGTATATATTAGCCGTCTTGTTCTAAAAAAATGGTTTCTGTTATCCAAACTGTCTCCGAGTCCGAGAGAAAGAGTGAGACGACACCTACAGGTGCAGAGAAGGAAAACGGGAACCAGTGAACCACCACTGGAGCGAGCTAGCTAACCTCTTCCTGTCTGCCTCACACCGTTAATTCCTTCTTCCGACCAGCGAAAATCTTCCCCCATGAGGGAGGGAAGCTCCATTGCCCCACCCTCGTGCCAATCCATAAATATCTACTACGGAGTACTACTGTAGTATAACATTATTGGAAGCACATTTTTCAAAAAAAAAACACACATTATTGGAAGCATATCCAATTATCCATAAGGCAAGAGTGGAAGATGGAGAGTCCCGAAGTCAGTCCGACCTCTCGAGAGCGACAAGAGCGAGCATGCCGACATTGGACTGGACCCGGGATTGAAAAGAAAGAAATAATAAAGAGGAAGCAGCGGTCATGATCGGATCGGAATGGAAAAGGAAATCAAAGACAAGGAACGGAGAGGCAAAGTCAGACAGGGGCACAGGGCCAACGCGAGACTCAGTAGTAAATTGGCGGCGGCGCGCGGGAAAGGGGGTGGTTGGACTCCGCTTGGGGTCAGAAGAACTGAGAAGAGGGCAAAGGGGAAACAAACACGTGTGGCAATGTCACACTGCACGCGGCAGACAAAAACCCCCAACGACTTCCTCCCCCCTTCCTTCTCTTCCGTTGGCCAGGCTCTTTTCTCTCTCACACACACAAAACGTACCTTGGCCTTGGCCTTTGGCCTAGCTGATCGATTGATTCTTCAGTCGTCACTGCTCTCTTGTCTTCCCTGATCCTTTCTTCCTCGAGAAGAAGCGAGAGGAAACCCGATTCCCCTGCGCCCGCCTCCAGTCAACCTAGCTCGGCGGCGCCCGGCGGCTGAGGCTCCATCGTCCCATCTCGATCAGGTGATTTGTTCACGCCGCCCAGTTTCGTTCTGGGATTTCGATCCGAATCTGCAGTGTGCGAAACGGGGTGTTCTCTGCAACCGATGATCGCAGCAAGTTGCAGATTATTTGTCTACTGAACCTTTTTTGTTTTGTTTTGTTTTTGGGGGGTCGTATTTATTTGTTTGTTTGTTTGTTCCAACGGCCGATTTTTAGGTTGGTGATCTGCCGCGCCTCGGTTCGAATTGTTTTGGGGGGTTTTCTTGTTTCTCCTGCCGATTTTTAGGATTTGTTCGGGGGTTACGTTACCGGCTATAGGGTGCTGCCGCCTGGGTCCGGGATTTCTGGTGGGGATTTGTTCGCTTCTCAAATCTTGAGTTTGCTTGTTCCGTTTATATTATTTATATATAGCTATATCTCCGTCGCTCGCTGCCTTTTCTTCTCATCTCGCCGGAATTCATGTTCTGATCCTTCACCCTCGTCCGGAATCTCGATTAAATTTCAACTCTGCTTCGTTCTGGTAAACTCTTGCTTTGGTTTAGCTTTTTTTTCCTCTTCTGCTGATTTTTATCTGTCCTCGGTTGGTTTCTCCCTCTTTGTTTCTGAATCTAAAGCGATGTTTGATCGATTGGATGCCTTAATTTGTTGCTCACGTAATGAAGTTCGTTTCACATCTGTTTCAAAATTCATGGGATGGCGATGCAAATTCGCAGTTCAGCACTGACGCTGCATCTTTTTTTTGCAGATCAATCAGGTGAACCGGGATCCCCTCCGGGTTGCGAAGAATGGCCGGCGGTGGCACGAGCATCAGGAAGTATGTTGGCGCCCTCAAGGACTCAACGACCGTTGGCATCGCCAAAGTAAACAGCGATTATAAGGTAGTATAATTTATAACAATTACCATCTCTGTTTTCTACCGGTGATGCTAAGATTTCTTCTAGCCTTTTTTTTTAATAATATTGCTATGCTCTTTCTAACAACAGCGAATGGACATCGCTATTGTCAAGGCCACAAACCATGAAGAGACTCCTGCAAAGGAGAAGTACATAAGAGGTAACAAATTCTGCTTTCTCTGCACAAGAACAGTAATTTTGATTGAAGGATAAGAATACTGATTTTCCACCATGGTTCTGATCTTCTACTTGTTCCTGTTTTCAGATATTTTTCAGCATCTTTCTGCAGGGAGGGCTCGGGCAGATGTAGCCTACTGTATTCGTGCCCTTGCTAGACGTCTTTCGAAGACCCGGAACTGGGCTGTATGTCTACTGTAAACTTTTTGACAATCATCATGATATATATAATAGGCTGTTATTTTTATGCCCATTTTAAGTGGGTGGATGGAATCTATGCATATCATGTCGTTCGAAAGAAGTATCTCGCTCATGCAAAACCATTAAGAAACATGCGCATATTTTTTTTTGCCAACTTTACTTATGTTTTAAGATAATGAGCTGATCTGATCCAGCTTCCGCAATTCTCCATGCTATCGTTTCTGCTGAGGTCTATGTAGCTGAAATCAAGTTGCTGGTTTTACCGGTCTATCTATATCATTTATTGTCCCACAAGAGTTATTAAGAGTTATCAGGAAAAGAGTAAAAATGTACCAGAGGTCCTTATTCTTTCGTAAAAGTCCCAAGTTAGTTCTAATTATTTAAAATTGCACCCGATTGTCTCATAAATGGTTCAGCGCAGGTCATATACTGGTTCGGGCACGGACGTGCAATTTGACCCCACATATCAGGTGCCAAGGACATTTTTTTTCAAAAACCTCCTTCCTCCTTTCTTTCCCCGTGCCCCTCTTCTCCTTGTCTGCTCTCCTCCTCTCTTCTCCACGAAAGACCCCTGTCGCCGGAGTTGGGGAAGACGCGATGCTAGGCGGAGCTCCGGTGGTCGAGGTCGCTCTACAGCGGTCTCTCGTCGAGGCGCCAGCACAGGGGGAAAGATGGTTGCGGCATCGACGTAGATCCGGCGGCGGAGCCCGCTGGCGACGCAGAGCTTGCGGCGGGGGCGAGGATCTCCGACGCGGGGGCGCTGCGGATAGAGAGAGAGAGAGAGAGAGAGAGAGAGAGAGAGACGGGGGGCGGCGGCTCGGGATTCGCGCGGTTGGCGCGCTGCTTCTGCGCGTGGCTTCGTGGTGCTGTGGCTCGGAATCGACGACGTGGGCCGCGGCGGCACCCAGCCGGGGTCGGGGAAGACGAGCGCGCGGCGCAGTGGCCACGGGTACGCGCGGGGTCAGGCGCTCGCGGGGGAGGACGCGGGGCTGTGCGGTGGGATCGGGTGGAGAAGAGAGGAGGAGAGCAGAGGAGGACATGTAGTACGACGAGCCGCCCGTGTCCCAGCTTCCCGCCGTCAGCCTGCCAATTCACTGAAGAAGTCATATCGTTTGCACAAGAATTGAGCCGATTCGCCAAGGGGCCAGTCCATCATGCCGCCCTGATCGCTGAAGGCCGGCGTGCGCTTCGGGGGTGTCCGTCTTGCGGCCGCTGATGCTTCCGCGTGTCGCGGCGCAGGGAAGCCGAACTGCTCGTTGACGATTGACCAGTCGGGGAGGCTCTCGACGCCCGGCTCAGCGGCCCGGCTGAAGTCACCCTCTCCATGGAGGCAGTAGTCTCCTGCTCGTCCAGGCTGACCTGCACGACCGTGAGGAGGAAGCGGCGGTGCGTGGCCGTGTGCATGGCAACGTCGCTGCCCCGGCAGAGCAGCACCCGGTCCTCCAGGCAGAAGAAGTAGGCGTGGCATACCTGGAGAACAAGAGATCAATCAATCAGTACCAAAATTACCAATCGTATGCAGCAACGCTTGCACATGGCGGCTTTTGTGGAGAAGAGAGAGAGCAGAGAAGGAGATGGGGCACGGGGAGGAGCAAGGAAGGAGGCAGGGTGTTTTTTGCAAAAAAATAGTCCACCTTGGCACCTGACGTGTGGACCCAGATAGCCATGTCAGCAGTAGCTACTCGTCCGAACCATCATAGGACCTACGCTGAACCACTTACGAAACAATTGGGACTCAAACGTGCAGTTTTAAAGAATCAGGACTAACTTGGGATGTTTACGAAAGAATTAGGACTTCTGATGCATTTTACTCTTAGGAAAATATTGCATGCATTACCATTATCTAGGGAACTGATATGTTTTCTCGTTAACCAAAGACGCATGGGGCTTATTATTGATGAACTTTTCATTTTTAATATTTATTTTTCAGGTTGCGCTGAAGACACTAATGGTCATACACCGTGCCCTTCGCGAGGTTGATCCTACTTTCCGCCAAGAGCTCATTAGTTATGGAAGATCTACTGGCCATATGCTCCACATGTCCTATTTCAAAGATGATTCTAGTCCAGAAGGTACTAGTTGCTAACTTTGCCCTGGTCCTGTATCTAGGATATATTGAAACTCCTCATGACATGTTGTTATCCTTGCAGCTTGGGATCATTCTGCATGGGTGCGCAATTATGCTTTATTTTTGGAAGAGAGACTTGAATCTTTCCGTGTGCTGAAATATGACGTCGAAGTGGATCCGTTGGTATGTAATCTAATGCAAGTTTGATTGGATCACCCATATAGTGTCACTGTTTGTTTGTTTGCAAATATTATTTGGTAGCTAAGTTTTAAATATGCTTGATTTCAAAGTCATGTAAGCGACAGAGATAAAGGATATAGGCTGCCGCTAGTATAAAAAAAACATTGGACATCCTTGATTTCTTCTTCAACAACAAAACTACATTCTCGATGGTACACTACATGAACATAGTCAAACCTCATGCTAACCTAGTTATGTGCGTGCATTATATTCATGATGGATCAAAAAATTGGTTATGGTGTCAATTGTCCACTTCAGCATCTTATATGTGAAAATTATTATACCCACAGGGAACTCGTGATCTTGATATAACTGGCTTGCTTGAGCAACTGCCAGCATTGGAGCAGCTTCTTTTTCGCTTACTGGGTTGCGAGGTGATTCATTACTTTGTTATTCTGCACCAAAATGAATCAAATTCAATGTTTTTGAGGTTTCATGACATTTGAGTGTGCATTGCTTACTTTTGGTATATATTTTCAGCCACATGGGTCATCACGTTATAACACCATAATCCAGCATGCTTTTTCAATGGTGAGGATTGAGAACATCTGTGAGTACTATACTTTTTAATACTGGTGATTTCAGCATTCCTTGACTTTATATTGCGTGTAAATGAAGGTCGCTCTGGAGAGTGTCAGGATCCATACAGCTATCAATGATGGTATACTCAATCTGGTTGACAAGGTGCCGATCATTTGCTTGTTGTTTAAAATGAGTTTGTACATACATTTTATTTTTCCTTGACATCTTTCTGCACGATGCAGTTCTTTGAGATGCAAAGGGATGATGCTATTAGAGCCCTGGACATATATAAAAGAGCAATTAATCAGGTTAATCACTATTTTTTCTATTGGTCAACTAATTTTCTCTACATTTGATTGGTGTTCTAAAACACGTGAAGTTTAGGCTAAGTGGCTGCTGAATTACTCGGGTGTTTTTCTGTACTTATCATCAATTTTGGGTATTACAGGCACGGAAACTTTCAGACTTTTATGATACATGTAAAAGCATACATATTGGTGGGCGTGGCGAGAAGTTGTTAAGAATTGAACAGGTTTAGCTGGCATTCCCACTACTACTTGTATGTTCTTCGTTATTCTCCTAACATGAAAAGTTTGCTGATAGTCTATTCGTAACACGTACAGCCTCCTGCGTCATTCTTGCAAGCTATGGAAGAGTATGTGAAAGAAGCTCCCCTTGCTCCAAGAACTCAGGTTTGGAACTACTAAATGTCAATGATGGGTGATGCTTCTCACAGTTCAGTTAGTATCCTGGTATTTTGAAAATTAGGAGCCAACATAGTTTTCTATAGAAGACAATTAAGAAAAAATTGTGTTGCAAAATGAAGCTTTCGATTATTTCAGTTGACTACATGAGTTTTATTCAGTATTCTATTTCCTCCATGGTAATATTTTTAGGACATCTTATTTCTTTCTAGGCTGTTGTACTAGCAATAGAGGACATAAGAAAACCAGAAGAGGAAGAAGCATCAACCTCACCTCCTCCTCCAGTATCAACTTCAGAACAAGAAGCTGAACCAGAGCCAGTTAAAGAAGTCGCACCCAGAGCTGAGCCAATAGATTTGCTGGTAATTTTCCATGTTACTGCAGCATGCTAACATCAGATTATTTTCAGTCAGCCTAACATTTCCATCTTACTTGGCAGGGGATGGATGAACCTATCTCTGACACATCTGAACTAGATCAAAAGAATGCTTTGGCCTTAGCAATTGTTGTTCAACCAGGTACATGTATCTTGCAGTTGAACCTTTGTAATCAAGTTCACCATGTGAAAGAAATCAGGCAGCAAAATGCATGCGCTTATTCTCTCTCTTCTTCGCAGATAACGCAGCTAAAGATCCTTCTAGTTCTGAAAAGATGTCCAGTAGCTGGGAGCTGGCACTCATCACCTCCCCCAGTTCAAACGAACATACTGCTACTTCAAGCAAATTGGTGTGTATTTCAAACAATTACCTACTGCTCCTTAATCACCAATTCCTCCCTCTGAAACCAAACTGAAATTTTCTCGTGCTTCAGGCCGGTGGACTGGACCTGCTCAGCCTCGACAGCCTGTACGATGATGCGCAGCGGGGCACGCAGCAGCACGCGAGCTACAACCCCTGGGATCAGCAAGCCGCCCCAGTGGCATCATCAGCTCCGATGGCAATGACGATGATGCAGCAGCAGCAGCCGATGAACAACTCATTCTACGCCTCTGCGCATCACCAGCAGCAGCAGGCTTTCATGCTCCAGCAGCAGCAGCAGCAGCAGCAGGCCTTCATGCTCCAGCAGCAGCAGCAGCAGCAGTATCAGCAGCAGTACTACCAGCAGATGATGATGATGACTGGACAACAGTCTGTTCATCATCAGGCCTCTTCCAATCCTTTTGCCGGCTCGTACATGCCCAGCAGCGGCCACCCTTATGGTCAGCTCCATGCCCGCAACACGTACACTGGAACGGGGATGATGTAGAGATGCTTGGTTTTTTGCATTACATTTTTTCAATTTTTTTATGGGAATTGGACAGAATCCTGTGTGTAGTTAAGTGAGCGTATAGCCGTTGAAGTTTTCTCCCGGCTGTTCATCAGGAGTCAGGAATGGATGGTTTTGCTTGTGGATGGGTGGTCTTCCATGAAAATTGTATGCGACTCAAAAGAGGGGCAGAGATTCATATGACATTGTCAGTGCGAAATGGTCTTAACTGAGCAACTACAGTCAGAAACCAAAAGACAGTACTGTACCCTTTTTGTTTTCCTTTTTGAGAGATGTGTAGAAAAAACAGAAGATTCAGAACGATGCATCGCGTCCAGAGTCTTCAGACATCAGAACGCTAGGTAAAGAGACAGGATGCAGCCATCAGCTCTGTGTGACGTGTATACCTAATATAGGTGGCACGCAAGGAGCACATCGATGGAAGACCAGATCAGGAACAGAAGAAAAAACGCACTAGCAGCAGAGAGTATTTACATTCTACTGATCGAGCAATGCTCCATCCAATCGTACTGTGGCTATTCACAAGTATCACTGCAGGAGAGCTCACGAGAAGAGACGAATGGTTTGCCCAGGATCAGAACGCGACGCTACTGTACCCGTCGTCCTCGCCGTTCATCTGGATGAACCAGAGGATGGCCAGCCCGAAGACGGCGAAGGAGGAGAGCTCCATCGTCAGCGCGCCCCACCCGATGACGCCAGCGTGCTTCAGGATCGACGGGATGGCGATGCTCCCCACCACCGACGCGCCCGTCAGGAACTTTGTGAAGTTCACCCACCTGCAGATGTGGTATCACAAGTTCACAACACATGAACATTAGAAATGCATGAACATCGATTAACTTTGCCAGATCAGAAGAATTTAAGACATGTAATAAGGAATGTTTTCTGTAATAAATTAGCCATGGATTGAAATCAAATGATGGACTCAGGACCTTTGTCAGAAAACTATGCATAATTTGAGAACGGTAAAAGTTGCAATTTGTGCCACTAAGGTCAGGAATATCTTTGGGAGTAAAAATGTGTTCTGTTTTTTTACAATTGTGGTTAAGAATGAAGCAACACTGGCTACCAGGTAAGGTAGGGAAGGATGACCACTTACCCATCTCCCTCATTAGACATGATTGACGGAGAATCGGAGCCCAGGAAAAATATGAGTGGCATTGGCAGTATAAGGTACATCAGAACTGCACAAAATGCCATTGATTGCTTACATATTCCTGAGCACAATTTTCACATAAAGGTTTGGCAAGGTAAAAGAAAATCTCTAACCTGTTAACATTGGCCACCAGTTGTTGTATAGAGCACAGGCCTGACATAGAACAAGTCACAGAGGATTAGACTACAATGAAAAAGGATAAATAGCTAGTGCCAAGATGTTAAATTTTGAAGCCTTACCAAAATCTGCAATACAATTCCACCAGACACCAATATTGCAAGGGCAGCAAGTCTTCCACTGTGCAAACATGTTCTCATGCTACGAGATAACGCCATAGTTCTCTTTGTTGTTCTTCAGATACAATTTCTGGAATGGAAGAAAGGCAGATGAGCAAAAGTACATTACAGGCATACTAGTCTGTAACAAAACAGCATGATCTCGAACTAATGAATTGCCAGCTCCATATGATTTGTCGAGGCGGAAAGAGAATAATGACTGAATCAAAACCATATCATTTGTTACTGCACAATAATCTATCTAGATTAATGCTCACGACATGTATAAACAAACACACAACCAGTCCCTGTTTTTAGTGTGCCTTGGACAAATGAATTGCTAGCTCCATCAGATCCACACTTGATTGCAGGCTTGGAGGCGGCAGCTGGCGAAACAACAGCCATATTTAATGCAGCAAAAGCAAAGTCATCCAGAGCAAGTGGGCTGTAGGCACTGGGCAGGATCGAATTTTGTGATCGGCGTACTGTGCTGAGTGCTGACTCGAAGAATTGCTTGTAAAGAAAGAATGATTTCATTCCATGATTTTTCACGCGCATCCCAAAGTAAATTCTCCCCCTGGAAGAGGGAACGAAAACATAATTGGCTACCGAATTCTGGTACGGGACAGCAGCCACGCATCTAACAATTCGATCACGATACCTACAGAACAGCCCAAAGCAACACCCCCTCTCCAGTTCTCCAATTAATCACGAAGCGTGATCCAGATCGGATAGATAGGTCCTAACAGAGTATTTCTAAATTCTAATCGATTCGACGAAGGCGGAGGCAGGGAGCGGGGGAGGGGAGGGGGGGGAGGTGGATGCGAGTACTGACCGGGAAGTGCGTGCAGAAGAAAACAGCACCCGCGGCCGCCGCCACCGCCGCGCGATGATGAGGAGCGCCGCGGAGGGGACGAGGGGTCTCCGGCGCAGTGGCCCCGCGGAGAAGAAGAAGAAGAGAGCTGGTGGATTCTGGAGCGATTGGAGAAGGGCTGGTGGTGGTGGTGGTGGTGTGGACGTCACGCCGGGCTTGATTAGCTGTCAGGTTTAACAATAAATTGAGTTATGCCGTAATCTTAATCCTAACTGTGAGAGGGACGTGACATAAATAACCTCGCGTCTACATCGCCTGTGTGTGCGGTGTGCCAGTGTGCCCCCTGTTTAGTTCCGGATCCAAGTATCCAACTCCTCTCCTGTTTCCTGCAAATTTCAAATATGAATAACTTTTTTAAAGAAATCAAATACAGTATGAAGAATTTGACTAAATATCACGCTTCTGTTTCAAATCCCACGCTTTCTATCCGGAATAAGCCCTCGGAATACATACAGGATACAGCCGAGCTCGGTCGTTTCCGTACTTGCACGTCCTGCAGGAAAAAAATCAACAGACATGGCAAGCAAGATACGGGGAGCAAAGAACTAGACACGACACTAGCATAGCACTCGTTCCAGAACAACACCAGACAGACCGGTTCCCTAAAACATACAGTAGCAAGCAAAATGTAGAAAATAAAAGCCTCCCTCCAGCAAGGCAGCAAACAGCAGGGAAACCAACCGGTTCAGGCATGACGTCGACCGAGACCATTCAGGAAAACGAGCAAATGTTCTACTCCCTCCGTCCAATAAAAAAGTCTCAAATTTGTCAAAATTTAGATGTATTTAGACATGACTTAGTGTATAGATGCATTCAAATTTAGTCAAAGTAACGTGGCTACGAGTGGCGGGGATGCCTGGGGCAATTGGGGATGTAGCCCCAGGCCTAGAGCAAAAACGAGGTAAATTTGTCTTTTGAAAATCCAAAAGTTCATTCAAGTTTAGTGCATATGAGTATTTAGCCCAGGCGCAAGCCTCTGCTGGCAACGCCCCTGCGGCTACGATATGGTGACACTTAAACCTTACTCCAACTGCATCCAAGCAAGTCAGCACGACAAATTACATCTTGTGTTCATACGAACTGAACGAGACAGGGACATAAACTCCGAATGGGACGTAGAGAAGGTCGTTCCAGGTAGGCCAAAACGCAGCAACTAACTTCATGGGCTTCATGGCGACGGGGAGATTCAGGGGAATAAACTTCCAAATGACGAATGAACAACAGCGCACCAGCTGAACTGCCTGCTCGAAACTGAAGCCTGTATAAACAACAGCAAAAGCACGGTGAGGCAGCACATGAAAGTCCAGACTAGAAGAAGTGGGATGGCACGTTTGAGGATTAGCGAGAGGGAACCAAAATGCAGGAGGATGCGATATTAACATGAAACCGAGCATTAAGTTTTAACTTAATTTTGATAGGCAGACGTCTCAGTAGCATTCTGACCATTTACCTGACCTTCGAACAACCAAAGAGCGACTCAGTTAAAACTGTCCCAGCATGAGGACTAAAGTCTTCCTAGCTTCAGTGATGCCTCATTAGGCATGGGCCAAGCATTAAGTTCCTATTTCGTACTTTTGGTTGCAGAGCTAAGCTATGTTACATGCCCTTTCTCTGTTGTCACCATAGGCACCTTGCTGTAGTTACCAAGCACATGTCACAGCTGTAGTTAATTGTGGCCCCAGCAAATCAGTGAGGATAATAGCATCAATGACTCGATGGCACCCTTTAAGGTGCAACATTGTGGCTGCCAGTTATTGTATGGTGTCATTGTGGGCTAAAATGATGTAAAAATGGTGCTCAGAAATGTATTATGCGATGCTGGTCAGGTCTAGCTTTAGATTTTTATCAAAATAAAAATGTACAGACTTTTTGTGAACTTAAAAAAAAAAGACGATTGAAGAGTGGTAATGGTTACTTACAGGCAGAAAAGTTCTATTGGATGTTAATTTGCTTAGACAGTACACCATGGATACGGATGTTAATTTGCTTAGACAGTACACCATGGATACGGAGGATCTTTAAAATACGGTGGAACCTTGCATCTTCCTTCACTTGGCATATGATTTTGACTACCTTGAGATGCTTCAACAGCAAGGGTTGTTCCTTTTGGTTACATCTTTCATCTGTTTCCATCACATGCTACAGAAATATTTACTCAAGTCAGCATAATGCACATGGCAACTTGAAATACAAAAGCTATCATCCTTGGAGAATATATACCTCAGGGTATCCAAAATGAAGATCAAGTGTAAGCGTCTCTAGGATTGGAGAGTGTTGGAGAAAGCTAACTAATCCAATGAAGTCATCAACCACACACCAGTCACTGAGAAACAATGTTTTTAGCTTGCTAAACATAGGGCACCATTTCAAATCATTTCTGAACATAAACTGGAAAAAATGAGGAGCGTTAAATAGCAATTCAAGGTCTAACTTCAGAATATAGAAGTACATTTTTTTTTTGAGAAACAGTAGTACATGATTGATAAGCTTTCTGCAGGTTATCTTTCACGGTAATTAAGTTTAAGAAGATACGGGTATTTACGTCTCATGCTGGACTTGGCAAGTTTCTGGTATACTCAGAAATACAACTGAAGCGTTGCGTGTAAACTGGTTCACAGATTCATCTCAATTATATGCACTTTGAATGGTATAATCGGCTAAAGAATTAAGTACTGGTAAGCATAATTTACCGCCATTCTCACAACTCACAAGTCACAAACCACTATAGGGGATGTCGGATGAGTAAATAGAAACATGAAGATAAAAATGTGAATCAGTAAGAACATGCAATGCACATAAGGAGCTTGTTCAACATGCTTCTATTGATGAATAATTGGACACAAGCATACATGTGAACTAGCAGATGCCAAACAGAAATAGGAGTTAGCAAAAGTGTGAGCATACCACATTAGGATGAGATGCTGTCAACTCCAAATTTGTAGCGCCGGATAAACCTTCAAGAACCACAGAACAGTTGCTGTTACCAGGGTGACCATTGCATCCCGTACATTTTGGATTACCACCACAGTAAATGTAACAAAGATCCCTGCAATCCTTTCCAAGTGTAATAGATGCTGTTACCAGTGATGGCATTCTATCAAGCAAAGGAGTCAAACCCCAAAAGTCGCCTAGTTTCAAGCCAATGAGATGTGGGGTAGAAATACGAGTGCAGGATCCCGACTGAGTACATCCACCATTGATGTTAAGATGCCGTAAGGATGGGGAGAAGATATTCTCGAAGATGCCACAATTTTCCATCTCTAGCTCCTCTAGCACCTGACATCTTGAAAAATCTATAGAGCAATCCCAAAACCAAATATGACAAAGCTTTAAGCTCTTCAGGTGCGAGGAGACGAAGGTCATGTTTTCTGCATGAGACCGAAAAGAAACACGTAGCACCTGGACTTGACAGGACAGAGCATACTGGATCGACAACAGCATGCTTTGGAATACCTCATCATTGTTCTGCATGTAGTTGGAACGGATCTCACATTCATGCATAGGTGCTGGATCGCGGAGGCGTAGCAGCTCGTCAACAAACCTACTAAAGCTATGTACGCTGTGGTAGCTTTCAATGTCACCGATGCGCAGGGCGGGCACGGACTTCCAGAGCGCGCGCCAACGCTTGGCAAGCACGCAAGTTCGCACGGCGTCGCGTGAGAGCAGGAACGACATCATGTACTGGAGGAGCTCGTCCGGGAGGGTGCTGATGCGGTCCTCGTGGCCGGCCACAGCCGTTTCCATGCTTTGCCTCTTCGTGCTTCGCCAGATGGACATTTCGTCGAACAGGTGGCCTGCGCCGAAGCTGCGTGCCGTGCTGCCAGCTATTGGACAGTACACACGGTGAGCACGCGACAGCAACCAGTTATCGAGGAAAATGGACATAAAATTTGACGACGACGCCGACCGAAACCTCCTCTTCCTCCGTCAATTCATCTCGGTTCTCGATTGGTATTCTCACTTCTCAGTTCTCACTTCTCAGTTGGTAGGACTGGGGGATAGAAAGGTGAGGGGGGAGACTGGAGGAATTTTCGGAAAGAAGGCGATCTTGCCAATGATTGAAAAAATATTTACAAAACGGTGGCCTCCGAATTATAGCTGGCCACCGGGCAAGGTTTTACGGAGTATTTTAAAAACCTGCCGGCAATGTGGCCTGGCCTGGCATGAAGTTAAATGGGCCATGCCGGCCCGTATTGGGCTGTGCATGGGCCTCGGCCTCAATCCCGTGGACTAGTACGGCCCGTTTAGTATTTTTCTGTTTTTTTTTACATTTTTCTTTGTATTTTGTATGGTGCGGTGAGACGGAGGCTGGCGCTACAGAAAATCTATACCAATCTATACCAACATATTAAACTAGCAGGTGTGTCCGTGCTTTGCTACGGAATCCGATGGCTGGAATCAGCTGAAAGGGGGTACGCAAGTGGTTGGCGAAGGCTGGGAAGGTCGGGATGCTTAGGGTGCTGGGGGATGCGGTCATGTGGCTGCACCGGGTTGCGAGGTCTAGTGAGGAGTTGACGCGGCGGGCAGAATGGAGCAAGCGGCTCATGGCGCCGTCAAGGTCGGCCGTCTCCCACGAGTCCGGCGGTTGGCGGCGGTGGAGGTGGTGGGAGAACAGGTGAAGCGGGCGGCGACGTGACGGCTTTGCTCAGAGTGTTGTGGCGTCGGTTGGCATCGGTTGTAAGACGGAGGAGGAGAAATCAGGCTGGGGGTGGAGAGGGAGGCTCGGGCATGGGCTCACGCGGGCGCGGTGGCGTCGGTCGTAAGGTGGAGGAGGAAGAATTGTGAATAAGACGGGAATCAGAGAAAATAACGGGAAGTGGCATATTTGTTGTAATTTTAACAAAGTTGACCTACCGCGTCCATGGCAATCACCACCCACTCCAATTTAATAGATAGTAATAGATTGGAGTTGGTGGTGATGGTACAGTCGCGGCGGTACGTCACTTCACCGAAATTACGAATCTGCCACCAATGTCTCCACGTGTCTTTTAATCCCGGCTCCTGCAGTCCTCAAGCGCAGAAAAAACACGTACCACCCAAAAAAAATAGAGCCCTCCTCGCTCCTCCTCCTCTCCTACGAATCTCACCCCCACCCCATGCCCGATCAGGATCTCGCCCACGCCCGCCGCCGCTCTTGTCGCCTCCACCAGGTCGTGCGCGTCGGCGGCGTCCGTGTGCGGAAGGCGGCTGCGGACCCACGGCTCCGACCGCCGCCTCCACCGGCTCGTGCACGCCGGTGGCTCCCCGCGGGACTTGGACGGCGATGGGATGAGCCTGAGGCCGAGATGGTGGTGACCTTGCGCAAGGCAGCAGGGACCGCGTTGGCGCGAGCCATCAGTGACCCTTCAGACGGGCAGTGGCGCGCGGCGATCAGTGGCCGGACGCGATGTGTGGGCGACGCACAGGCGTACCTGGCGGCAAGTGGGAGCAGACGGCGCAAGGGAGTGGACGGACGGCGGGAATCTACAAGCAGGTGGCCGCGCATGGCGGCGTGATGTTCGGTGGTGGGATGAATCGGGACGGGAAGAGGAGGAGTTTGCACTCAGGGTGGATGTAGAGGATGGTCAAAGGGAGAGCGAGAAATTGGGAGAAGAGATTTGAGAAATAATGTACGGAGTAGGACTAATAGGAGAACATGGCAAAGAGAAATATATAAATAAGACATCTGAAAAAAAGAAAGTGACGAGAGTAGCCCACGAAAATAAACATATCATAAATGCATCAACATTTAATTTGACGTGCTGATACAATTTTCTGTTGTTCCGTAGCAACGCACGGGTTCTTTTGTTAGTATATATTTATTTATATTTTTATATATTAAATTTGAGTTGGTGGTGATGGTATGGACGTCGCGGTCGCGGTACGTCACCTCACTGAAATTACGTCCAATATGCCGCCTAATACCTCAGGTCCTAAAGCCGTCCGTCTTCATCCATCCTCAGCGCAAGCCCCCTCCTCTCGATCTCCCGCACGACACGAGTGCAAACTCCCGTCCTCCTCAGTCCGCACACGAAACGGATTTCCCGCACAAGAAAAATTGTTCGCACGGACACTCTGCTGGTACTTAACATACCAGAGCCGTTGGTTTAGTACCTGAGCGCCATCCAAGATCACATATTTCCATCTTTCGTCCCGAATGTTATAACACAAACCAAATTCTTTTTTTTGTGTGTGTGGGTATAACACAAACCAAATTGGATGGCTGACCAATCAATTTTCCTTTATCTACATAACAAAAAAGTGCCTTACAATGCATATCAGTGCCATTCAACCATTGTATTCATAGAGGATCAATAACCATTTCTTTACGTATGGCGGCATGGATGTGTACGAAAAAGAATTCGTAGCCCTGGTGTATGCATGACATGAACCCTCACGGACAAGAGCATGGGCTTGCCGTGGGCGGCCGGCCTCGTCCCGCAACCGCAGCTCGATCCGCAGCGCGGCGCCCACGACTAGTCATGGCCCGGGAAACACATTGCCGCCAGCCAGCCAGCCAGCCAGGCAGTGACCAAAAAAATAAATAAGCGAAGCGAAGAGCTGTAATGTAAATTAATCTCACTCCTGCATGTGCATCGTATCATCGCGGCTTTCGTGTCAAGCACACCGCCTTCTCCTCTGCATTCCCCGTCCCGTCCCGTTCCCCCTCCTCCTCGTCCGTGGACGGGAGGAGCGCCACCAGCCAGTCATCCCCCCGACGCCCGACCCACGACGGTTGACGGCTCCGAGATCGATCGATCAATCGCCGGCCGGATCGATCGGAGGAGATGGGGAAGATCCAGTACGCGGTGGTGGCGCGGGGCGCGGTGGTGCTGGCGGAGCACAACGGCGCGGGGGCGGCCACCAACGCGGGCGCCGTCGCGCGCCAGATCCTCGAGCGCCTCCACGCCAGCGGGGGAGCCGCCGCAGCCGACTGCAACGTCTCCTACACCCAGGGCCTCTTCGTCTTCCACGTCAAGCGCACCGACGGCCTCACCGCGCTCTGCATGACCGACGACGCCGCCGGACGTGAGTACATCCACGAAACATTGACGCCACGCGCATTTTTTTTTCTTGATTAATCCGCGCGTCTTCGTCGATTTGAATGTATCGCCGCGATTTCTCCCCGCCGAAAGCCTTGCACGCGGTGCGGCTGCTGTTCTTTTGTCGAAAAAGTTTAGGCAGAAGATGGATCGATCTGAACGCGATTTCTCGCACATTGTGCTATGCGGATCGAGCTCATGTGCGAATGGATGGAGTCCAAGCACGGGATTAGTCTATTGGGCGTTTTGTCATTTGTTTGATCATGCCAAATGTTGGTACATTGAGCGGCTTTGGATTGGCCATCGATAGCAATGCCCATAAAAAGTGGAGCAGCAATTCCAACAAAAGTGTGGAGTAGTTGACAAAAAGGAGATTCCATTTACTATTAGCTACTGGCCAGATCGTTGCGAAAAGTTTAATTAGCCCTCCATATCAATGCTGATTGTAGAGAAAAACATGGATAGAGATGCTACGGTATAACTCTGCCATCTTCCATGTTGTTGCAGGACGGATTCCTTTCGCGTTTCTGGAAGATATCCATGGAAAGTTTGTCAAGGCGTATGGTCGTGCTGCTCTCACCGCTCTTGCATACACGATGAACGACGAGTTCTCAAGGGTTTTGAGCCAACGAATGGACTACTACTCAAATGACCCCAATGCCGATAGCATAAATCGCATGAAGGGTGAAATGGATCAGGTATTTGGATGTGTCATTTCTCTTATCCTTCCCTTCAGTAGACCCATTGTGCGATCCTAATCTACTTTATGTAGGTCCATGCTCTCTTATAAGTTCATAAGGAATGAAATAGTCGTGGAATTGTTAGATTCCTATTCTTGCCAATTTCTGCACGTTCACTTCTTTAGCTGGAATATTTCTCTCATATAATTCAGAGGCTGTGAACTGTCTGCTACTGTTGTCCCCTGGCAGGTGCGTAGTGTTATGATTGATAACATCGACAAAGTCCTAGAGAGAGGTGATCGTTTGGAATTGTTGGTTGATAAGACCGCAACTATGCAAGGAAACACGATGCGGTTCAAAAGGCAAGCTCGTCGTTTCAGAAACACGGTGTGGTGGAGAAATGTCAAGCTCACGTTAGTAACCACTGCCCTCATTATCTTTGATTGGAAATTTTCGTTTCCATTCTTGAATTTTAACAAAACTGCTAATGGACGTAAATCATTGTACATCTCTGATTGGTACCTCTTTAGCAGCCAACCCCATCGAGTAACATCGCGGTGGAGTAAATTTTTATCTCAGATTCTTATTTCATCGATGGAGCTTCTCCCTGATTAAAATATAATTTCAGGGGTAAAAAATAGCAATGCACGTTAACTGGAAACTGGAGCAGCTTGTGAAACTTGTGGGTTTTGTTTGTTTTACTTTGACACCGATGATCTCTTACCGTGATACTTCCACTAAGTTGATTTCCATTAAGCAACTGTCTCGCATGCATATGTATGATCTGTTTTTCCTTCTTTGCAGAGCCGCGTTGATATTCATCCTCACGGTGATAATATACATCGTTCTGGTGTATTTGTGCCACGGCTTCACCCTGCCCTCCTGCGTCCGGTGAACCATGTGCACCTTCGTCCATCTCTCCCTCTACGACTCGGCTTTGTTCCGATTCCGATCCTGACTATGTCCCGGGTTCCCTGTATGAGCAGCTCCAAAAAAAAATTCTTGTATAAAAGGGGAATGAAGCTTCATGTTTTTCTTGTATAAATGGGAGATTATCGTTGCATTGGCTGATTGATTTGCTTGTTAAGGCTCCTGACTATGGTTGTAGACCATCTTCGATTTGGTGTATTGCCAAGCAAAGTACCATACAATAGCAGCAGTCAAGTTACTGATTGGTCATGCCATTAACTCAACTTAGATTATGAACGGGGATCATGAAGAGATTGAAAGGCAGAGCACCACGGCCATGGAGTCATTGATGCATCGATACCAGCCTATGGTATTCTCATTTCACTATTTTATTTCACAAGCAGGCATACGTGAAAAAAGGAGTAAGATGAAGGAAGGTAAGGTAAGGTAAGGGGCAATCGGTCATAGATTTTACAGCCGTGCGGGTACCGTGGAACAAGGAGCAAAGCAAGACCGTGCTTCGTGCAACCAGGAGAATCTGAAATACAAACTAGATTCCAAAAAAGAAAATGGTACAGTTACAAACAGCCGAATTGTTTCACAGGACCAAGTGTTCCATTTAGGCATATCTACTATTTTAGGGGAATTAAGCGTAGTAGTTTAAGCTGGATTTCTTCTTTGCTTGGACTTGGATAATGCCTTCATTGAAGTCTTCATGGATCACCTGCACAGAGCAAAGATGGGTTCAGATGTTTCCAAATGCAGTTGAACATGCTTGATGAGGAACCACATTTCTGAAAGCCAGATCAACACTACTGAGACTCAAAATTTGCTTTGGAATACCAAATCAACATAAGAAGATAAACTAAAACCATTATGATCTATTGTAGTATTGTGTATATTTTCTCAGGCTGTTCAGTTCAAGCTGACTGTACTACTCCCTCCGTCCCAAAATAAGTGACTTGGATTTGTATAAATTGTTATACAAATCCACGTCACTTATTTTGGGACGGAGGGAGTATTTGTTTATTGATCAGTTCAAAATTTGCTCTGTTGTCATTCTGTTTACTGATCCCCAGGATCCTCTTGTAGTCATTTTCCATTATCTACCAACAAACTGATACTCTTATAACGACCCACAAGGCGCGCAAGAACAAAAGGCAGCACAAACCTCTGTAGCATCTCTCCGTAGAGCAAGCATGCCAGCTTCTACACAAACAGCCTTCAGCTGTGCACCATTAAAATCGTCGGTTGAACGAGCCAACTCTTCGAAGTTGACATCAGGATGTACATTCATCTTTCTCGAGTGAATCTACAAAACATAACACAGGAAAGAAAGTTCTTTGAGTTCTGGAATAATACAGAAAAGCTAAACAGGTCAGCAATTTTTGCAACATGTCAGTTTATCACAGGTTTCAGGAGACATACTTGCAAGATCCTGGCTCTTGCTTCTTCCGTCGGATGAGGGAACTCAATCTTTCTGTCCAGGCGACCAGAACGAAGCAAAGCAGGATCAAGGATATCCGCACGATTTGTTGCAGCTATCACCTGCAAGTCACAAAACAATCCGACATTAAGATACGGACACAGAATTTTAGAACATTGATGACGTATTTATCATTTCTCAACAGTAGCCTGCTTGTGCTTGTGGCTACTCTATAGCAATCAAATACAATTCCCTTTTATCAGATCAATGCGTTAAAAACTAGTTATGTCAATCAAGCGGTCAAGCCATCAGCACAGTCAAACCGGTTATTTCTACAGGCTAAGCTGGCAAACATTCAGATTACAGAGCAAATATTAGGAGATCCTCACCTTTATCCTCTCATCACTGCTAAATCCGTCTAGCTGATTCAGCAACTCCAACATTGTCCGTTGAACCTCTCTGTCACCGCTAACTTCACTGAAGTAGGACAGAACAAGAAGCTAATCATTATTACACTGCAACAAATGCAATATCTAGTTGCATGAAGTTAATACGTTTATATTTCAGTAATAAATCAAACATAAATTCAATGAATCGTGGTGTTCATGAGATGAAATGGCTAAACCAAAATAAGAGCAGCAGCACCAAGAAAATCAATGAACTAGGTCAAGAGACTACATACTCAACCACGACACATAAACATTTTTTTCCCACAAAAGAAACAAGGAGACATTACACATTTACGCTGAAATGTTAACTCCATGCTCAACATAGAAGACAATAAGTGCAAAAAAAACAGTTCTAAATGTACCTATCAAAACGCTTTGTTCCAATCGCATCAATCTCATCAATAAAAATGATGCATGGGGCCTTCTCCTTTGCAAGCTGAAAAGCATCCCGGACAAGCTTCGCCCCGTCACCGATGAACATCTGAAACATTTCGCGAAGACCTATTAGAGGTATATTTCTATAAACAATGTAATACAATAGATCAAGGAAAGGCACAAGTCCCAGCAGCAATGCACTACAGCAAAAACACTAGAGTTAAGGATGAAAATCAACTTTCACAGCATTGCGTCCTAGTCTAAATGAAAGATTAAAGCTGGTCCATGCGATTGAAAATCAGGCAAAGCATGCAACAGTGAATGTGTTAAATGCTTGAAATTAGATGTTTTAAGAGCAATGGAATCAGCATGATATTAGTACATTTAAATGAATATTTGAATAATGCCAGGATATTGCAGATGCTGCTTTACAACTTTAACATCAAAAGTTATTTACCTGGACAAGTTGTGGACCAGCTAGTTTAAGGAAGGTTGCATTAGTTTGTGCAGCACAGGCACGAGCCATCAGCGTCTTTCCTGTCCCAGGTGGTCCATATAAAAGAACACCTTTCGGAGGACGGATTCCCAACTTCTGAAAACGGTCCCTGTGTGTCATTGGCAACACTATAGCTTCAACTAGTTCTTGAATCTGCATTACAGATTACACAGTACAAAAGTGGAACATAAGAGAGCAGATAAAAGTGAACAAAAAATGGACTGATAAAATTCCAAGAAACAACACTTAGCATAGAACAATAAATTTGGCAATCATACTGCTGTTTTCATCAGTAGTTATGTGAAGAAACTTACCTGTTTCTCAAGGCCACCAATGTCATTGTAATCCTCTGTAGGTTTTTCATCTACCTCCATTGCCTTCACACGTGAGTCATACTCTGATGGCAGTGTGTCAAGTATCAAGTAACTGTCTTTATTGACTCCAACCAAATCACCAGGCTTCAGATTGTCAGGGTCAACTAGCCCAATTACAGGAAGGAAGATAGTCTGCAATCAAGAAATGAGAAGAACAAACTATGAAGCCTTAAGATGTTTGATTCTCTACGTTGCTCAACTAGAGGTTTGATCAATTGGTATGTGAAGTGCACAGTCCATAGTCCTATGAATTCAAGGGTTGATATGGATACAACTAAAACAATTAAGAACAGGAATTTTTTTAGTGACGTAGAGGACTGAGGACTAAATTGTAACTTAACATATTCTGCAATTTGTGATCCCAGAAGAGCTTAACATGAAGAATAACAGAATATGACAACTTCAAATGAAATATGGATAAGTGGTGTTTATAGGACAGAATTTAGTTTCAAAATTTAAATCTACCTAAAATTCCACTGCTTGGTTGGCAATTGTTGGGAAAGAATCATACACACTAGGAAGACAGCCAAAGTTGCAAGGCTTAAAAAATGATTAGGTTTGCCAGAGGAGAACGGTAGACATGGTTTGAGATGAGAAAATTAGAAGGGTAAAGAGATAGCAAACGGAAGGGGATGTTACTTCTTACTTGATATCAAGACTACTAACACCTAAAACTTGGACTATGTAAACTTATTATGCCAACAGACTATTCCATCTCTTTCTTAATTATCCACCTCCTGAGCCACTGCTAGGCTACCCATGTATTACTTTCCTAGCCTCTACTGGAATCTGACTCAGACCTGAACATGGGCAACTACTGAACCATGGACTGTTTGCTTGAGTTGCAGCCAACCATAACATTTGCTTCTGTGGGTGGCACCAGCCATCGGCATGGCTGGCCATATCCACAACAAATGCATGCATATACTGCTGGAATTGACGTTGTAAACTGTAGTAGAGATCTAGGGTATCACAAAAAGTTCGAGGAGCATGTTTATTTACTTGTCTGGTGGATGTCTTGAGAACAACACATTTTCCTTTCCTCTGTGAGTCAAGGTCAATGTTAGCACCATCCTCTTCAGCTTCATCTTCAGGGTTCATTTCCAAAATCTGAAACAAGTTGGGAAAATGCATTAGTGGATTTAAAGGGAAAATGCATACAATTGAAGACTTCAGTTTTGAAGTGGGCTCGAAAGTGCAAAAGAGAGATTTTTTTGGCAAATAAGTTATCACAAAGTTATGAACAGCAACACCAACATAGACAAACTGGCATGACTGCAGAATATTAGCATTTCATGATAGCTACCACACACAAGCCTCTATCGTAACGATTTACTGTCTCCTACTCCCTCCATCCCACAATTCTTGTCGAAATATTACATGTATCTAGACGCTTTTTAAGAATAGATACATCTATATTTGGGCAAATTTGAGACAAGAATTATGGAACGGAGGGAGTATGTAATTGACAAGATTGATCACAGAAAATATAATAGGGAAATTGGTGTGCTCATTATCTAAGGTAGCAGCTGATTGTGTCTTGACAGATCAGGCTTTTCCAAGACTAGGATATAGTCACTGGCCCTTCGCTAACCAGCCGAGAGTGAAGCCCACAATTAAGCACGTCAAAAGCAAGTAGAAGGCACTAAACTGGCATCCGGAAACTAATAGAGAGTCATGACTTTGGCATCAAGGTATGGCATGTGACTAATGATACTGGATCACGAAAAGAGAAAGAAAAAAAATCCCAAACGAACCTCAACGATGTTGCCGACGAGGTACGGCAGCTGCTTGTTGAGCTTGATCTTCTCCTGGTTCTCCTTGATCTTCTCCTTGAAGTTCTCCAGCTCCAGGTTCGACCGCTGCAGCTCGTCCTATAAACCCCGCAGAAACAACCTAGATCAGACGACCCTCACTGAACAGGAACAGCGCCAGAGATCGCGGACGCGCGAGGATAGCGAGGGAGAGGGTGAGGCGCGGGCCTGGCTGCTAGGGTTTGACGGAGGTCGGTGGGGGCACTTACCTTGTGGACGCGGAGCTCGTTGTCGAGGAGGCGGGAGGCCCGGACGATGTCGTCGGTGGACATGGAGGAGAGCTGGTCGTCCTCCGTTTCGTCGACGGCCATGGGAGCGGCGGGGGCGGCGGCCGGCGCGGGGGTGGGCGACGACGACATGCTCTCTGCGGATTGAGAAGGGGAATTGCAGGCTTGGGGGAGGAGTTGATGGAGATTCCTCCTCGGCTTGCGGTAGAAGAAGACGTTGTCGGATTTGGGCCTTGGGCCTTTCGGAGCGATATGTTGGGCCTTGGGCTTTGGAGTTGACGGAGATTCCTCGCGTCGCAACTCGTGGTCGAAGAAGATTTATTGTTGTTGGGTCGGGGCCTTGGGCTTTTCGTATGCTTTTCGAAGCCAGTGTAGCCCGACTACCAGTTTCGGCCCGGGTAGGATGCTGTGGGTTTTTTTTAGGCGATGTTTGGTTGCAGAGAGGGGTGGAACGGAGTTCCTATGCGAATGGAATGGAATGAAATGAAACGGTTCTGCCTCTATGTATTCTACAAACCAAATACCTAGAACCACTGGTTCGAGTTGGGACATATGATTTCTACTTTTTTTAGGAATGAGATGGTTAGACATATTAGAGGACTAGCAAAACAACCCGTGCGTTGCTACGGAACAACAGAAAATTATATCAAAACGTTAAATTAAATGTTGATGTGTTTATGATATGTTTATTTTCGTGAGCTACTCTGGTCTTTTTTTTCAGATGTCTTATTTATATATTTCTCCTTGCCCTGTTCTTCTATTACATCTACTCCGTACATTATTTCTCAAATCTCTTCTCCCAGTTTCTCGCTCCCCCTCTGACTATCCTCTCCATCCTCCCCTGAGTGCAAACTCCTCCTCTCCTCGTTCCGATTCATCCCGCCACCAAACATCACGCCGCCATGCGCGGCCACCCGCTTATAGATTCCCGCCACCCATCCACTCCCGCGCGCCGTCTGCTCCCACTTGCCGCCAGGTACGCCTGTGCGCCGCCCACGCATCGCGTCCGGCCACTGATCGCCACGCGACACTGCCCGTCCAGAGGGCCACCGATGGCTCGCGCCGACGCGGTCCCTTCTGCCTTGCGCGAGGCCACCGCCATCCCGGCCTCAGGCTCATCCCATCACCGTCCAAGTCCCGCGGGGAGCCACCGGCGCGCACGAGCCGTCGGAGGCGACGGTCGGAGCGCATGACGGAGCCGCAGGTCCGCAGCCGCCTTCCACACACAGATGCCGCCGACGCGCACGAGTTGGTGGAGGCAACAAGAGCGGCGGCGGGCATGGGCGAGATCCGGATCGGGCAGGGGGTGGGGGTGAAATTCGTAGGAGAGGAGGAGGAGTGAGGAGGGCTCTGTTAGTGTTTTTTTTTGCGGTACGTGTTTTTTCTGTGCTTGAGGACTGCAGGAGCCGGGATTAAAAGACACGTGGAGACATCGGTGGCAGATTTGTAATTTCGGTGAAGTGACGTACCGCCGCGACCGTACCATCACCACCAACTCCAATTTAATATATTGGTATAGATATTTCTTTTCGAGGAACCAAATGTCCATTCCACTTTTCTATATTCGATGAACCAAACAAAAGAACCATCTCACCTTTTGAAACCATTCCATTACGTTCTACTTCATGTCCTCGACAAAACATTGCCTTAAATGTTTCTTTTCAAACAATACTCCCGGATCACCCACAGACTACAGTCAAGTTAGCAGTATAACACGTTGTGTATGCACAAAAAAAAAATGCGCTTGCGTCATGTCAAAACAACATAAAATGCAAAAGAAAAACGAAACCATTATAACCTCTTGCCATCAACATTTGAGACAACGCTTCGCTGATTTAGATCTCCATCAACATTTGTCATAATACTCCTTCCGGAGGGAGTATCTTTCTAGCATACTTATTTGATATTTTTTTTGAAAAAAAAACAAAAAAAAAACACGCCTCTTTGTTATTGATATTACAATCGTCTACATTGATATTATGACCTCAGCTCGCGAGTAGTAAAACGCCTCTTTGTTTTTTGCTAGATATATATCTAGCTCACGAGGACTCGTTGATCGATCAGCTCGGTCGGAGAATAGCGCCACACAGGACAGGTGTGCATACAAGGATAGCTAGGGCCTGGTCTCCCACTCACAGGCCGGACGGTCCTGGTCAAAACTGATCAGGCGACAAGTGCATGCCTAACTTGCCATCGCCCGCCTACTGTGTATGCCTAACTCGTCAGCTGGCAATATGCGCCTGCAACATCATCGATCGATCGATCGGATTCGTTTCAATTCATGCATCCATGCATTCATTCATATTCAGTATTCATGTCCCACTGGTGAGTCTGGCCTGTCCGGGTCCAACAAATGGAGTATTCAGTATTCATATATATGCATGGAGATCGATGTGTGGGCAAAGATTCCACGTCGTCATGGCGGTCGTGCGTTGTTCAACGACAAAGACAACAGGTTGCAGCTGCATGTCGGACGACGGAGATACTAAAAGCTAGCTAGCAATAGGGCGCTGTACATCCGTTTGACCACAAAAGTTCCATTAACCTTCGAGTTGTATCGCGTGTCCTATAGCTAGCGCGCTGTGCATGCATGCCGGCGGCCGGACCCATTTTGATTTCAGCCCAGAGATAATGATCGTCGGATCTCAGCTTTAATTTCCCGGCGCCGTTCGTGATCCAAACGTAACCGACCGATCATAAAAACCCTGTAATCCTTGAAGGAGTGGCCGACGCGGTCGCTGCTCACCTTTTGTTCCTTTTGATTCCTACATACACTGTGCAAGTTGCGCGCATGCATAGCTATATATATGTACGTGTGCCCGGCCGCGGTACGTACACGTACTCGATGCCATGCGCCATGCATGAATCGATCGATCTGCCGGCCGGGACTATATAGTGATCTTACTGTGGCACTATGGAAAGCCGCAAAATTGCTGAAACGAACCGTCTAGTTCACCAGTTTATTAATTTTCCTTCTTCTTTATGGCAGTTGGATCTAAAGCCAACGGTTTCACACAAACCTCGTGTAGCTTACTCCCATCCGCTTGGTCCACGTACGCCTAAACGCTCGGGCAAACCTCGTCTCCCACTCACAGCACCCCGCCATCCATTTCACTCCGCCCGTAGCTGCTCCGGCCGGCAAGGTCTCCCACGTTGACAAGCTTCTGTGGCGCGTCCGCCGTTGTATACGAAATTAACTGAGTTTTGGAGAAGAAACTAAGCACGTCGACCGGGCTACAATTTCGTTAACATGCAAACAGGACAAAATCAGTTCACAAATTAGTAAGAGAAATCTATGCACGAAACAAAATTGCATAAAATATTTAACTACATCCACAAGGTAATAAACCGCGTACAAATTAAGGGAACTTGATTAAACGGTGAAAAACAATCTTTTCAATGACACCGTACTACCAGTACCAGCGCGAAAAGAGAAAGAGGAGAAAGAGCCAGTACATGACCCCTGACAGACAAAAGCGCGAAAAGAGCCCTCAATCAGTGCGCGTCCCATGCAAGCTAATGACAAAATAACTTTCCCTCTCCCTACCTAACCAACGCATGATTAAATGGCCTGGACCGATCTGTTCTGTTCAATTAGCATCCATCGATATACCAGCTCACATCGCGATCGATCGCACCGGCCGGCCGGCCGGTGCACTGCTGCAGCCGGGGACACGCCTGCAATCCTGCAACTGCATGTGCTTCCCTGCATGCAAACTGCATCTATGGACGGAATCGCATGAATGCACATTCGCTGCCTCAAATCGGCAGCAGCATACTAATAACGTACGTGGCAGTGCAGATAACACGTACTAACACGGATCAATGCATGATATTGATAGAGCGTTGAGTGATCAATGAGATCCAGATCTGCGCCCAGGCAGAGGCAGGCAATGCATATGGCCATCGATCTGTCCGGAGATCTCGATCTTGGCCGTTGCGTACGCATGCATACACAGTACGTAGATCGTACGTACGTGTCGTACGTTTGTTCCGGGGTATGGATCCATACATGATCTGGGACAGGCTGGATACGCAGGCAGTGCATGTGTGTGTTAGCTAACTAGTTAGCCAATGGATCCGATCAGCTAGCTCTTCCAAGAATTAATTCGTCAGATCGACCAAAAGCTGTGTGAGGCTGCGATCCATGCATGCAGGGACTGGTCCTTTACAACAGCACACGACAAAGGGTACTACACGTACGACCCAGCGGGCACTGCAGTATATGTTTGTACGTATATATAATATAGCTGGTTCTACATAAAATTCGATCCTAATTGTATATAATATTAACTGCAATAATGCCATGTACAGTTTGTATATACACACACACACACAAAACAATAATGCGCACGTAAATATATACCTATGCAATATATCCTACGTACAACACAGTACGTACAAAGTCGATCAATAGAACGATGGTCATCTTGAATTTTCACGGTCTACTCCATCCATTTCATAATTTTTGTTGAAATATTATATGTGTCTAGACATTTTTTAGAAATAGATACATCCATATTTGGACAAGTTTGAGACAAGAATTATGAAACGGAGGAGGAAGATGTACTTTTTTATTAACCCCTGCATGTATAAATGTATACATGTATGCTTGCCCCTCTACGGATCTACCCCCATGCAGCTTGCTGCTCTCTTGGCCTGCAGCTTCCGGCCAAGTTCTGGCACAGTGCATGCATTCATGCAGAGTGTGCAGGTGCAGATCGACTTCCTCTTGGTTCCCACCAGGCGGGGCCCCTGTAGCACCAGTGTTAGTAATAAAGCAAACGACGTAGCCAGGCGCCCAGGCGGGCAAGAAGAAGGAAGCTAGGAGACACTTGAGGCGCGCGGCTAGATGTTAAACGCGTCTTCTAGGATATACAGAACGACAACAGGCAAAAGGTGGTCCAAGAAGGGAGATGCAGCAAAGCTGTCCAAACATAATTAATTAACCTTTTTTTCAGTATGCATGCAATTAACCTCGTCTAATTAGTTTTCTAATTAAAAAACTCCCATGCATCCATGCATATAATCTTGGGCAAATAATGCCTCTCTCTCTTTACCATGAGTTTGTAGATGTGTACAGTAGGCAGCAAGAAGGCCTAGCTGGCCAGCTAGTGTGACTTGGCCGGGTTATATAAGGGAGGAGGAAGAGAAGCAGATGGCATGGAGAGATTGACACTCGACAATAATAGCCAGCAAGGCAGCTGATCGATCTCTCTTGGATCGTACCTAGCCAGCCAGCAGGTGTACATCGATCTCTCCTCGAGCAAGTAGTTAGTCCATGCCATTCCTTTCCACAGCTTTCTTGAACTTCCCTTCCCGGACTGCGGCCTGTAGCTCTCTCGCCCTCTTGATCTCCCGTCGATCTCCACTGGTAGCAGCTGGGAGAGCAGGGAAGAGGAGGGTCAAGAAAGCTGTGGGAAGAAATGGCATAACCAGGACTTTGATTGAATTCAGTTCATCGATTAGCTGTATTTCGATTGCTGGGGAAGATATCCGAGTGAATGCGTGCTAATTAATCTCCCATGCATGTAAACGTGTAAGTGAACTACTGATCTTAATTACTTCATTAGTTGTTGGAACAATAATCTATCTTAAAAATCTTGGTCGGTTCCTTCAAGTAGTATATCGGTGTTTGGCTCGATCCGTGCGCGCGCGCGCTGTCTACTCTCTTGATTTTATGGCCAGATCGGATCACGCTTCTTCAGTTATTCGTTTCATTTTATAAGGTCTATTCTTCCTTCTTCGTTTTCTTTTCCTCTTCTTTTTTTGCATGAGTTCAATTCGTAAGTGTGTAGAAGTCAAAGGGTGCGTGTGTCGCTCATAATTTACACTTTAACTTATGTATACTTGCCAATCTTTCTCATATATAACTTTCAACAGACTTGACTTAAAGGACAGATTGTAAATTTTCCCATTGCAGAAATTCATTTGCAGCAAAGTGAAAGATCTCGTTCAGATTTCTCATCACAAAAATTACCGCCTGTGCATCCATGGTAAAAGTTGACTCTGTGCAGGAATCGTTTTTTTTGGGGGGGCTCTTTTGGTAAGGGCGTTCAGTGCTTCAATGTTTTGTTTAAATCACCAGCATTTTTTTTAGAATATAGAATCACCAGCTGAATGAGGAACACCAATACGGGCTTATACGGCACGTATAGGTGCTACTCCACCGGCCACAAGAGGAATCATAGGAGTATAGGACACAGCCCAAAGCCCACCTTCAAGCGGATCATAAACATCACGGCCTCTAGCTAGACCCAGCAGGCCGCACACTGGCCGATCACAACACCTGGCTACATCGCTAAAAAAGAAAACTAACACCTGGCTACAGTTTCGCTCTCTAAAAAAAAGAAGAAAATAAAGTGATACAGAACTATAGCCAAAGAACTAGAAGTCCTCTTTCCGTGGGTCCCCTTTGTCGCTGACTACTGTCGCGGACGTCGATCATGGGTCCACGGTCTACGTGACTCTCACAGCTCTATTCATGTCCTGAGTGACATTGGGGAGCAGTGTTTTTGTCTTAAAAATCATCGGTCTTAAATACTACTTTCTCTGTTCCTAAATTCTTGAGGAGCAGTGTTTTTGTCTTAAAAATCATTGGTCTTAAATATTACTCTTGGTTCTAAATTCTTAACTCAAATTTGTCCAAATATGAATGTATATATTCTTAAAAAGCGTTTAGATACATGTAATATTTCGACAACAATTTAGAATTGGAGGAAGTAATGGGTTATCATCCGATGCTTTGCCTTCCTTGGTTGTGGTGGCGGGAATACTGGCGTCAATATTGGTTTTGCCGGTGATTTGATCTCTTGTTTTGTTATTTTGTGCCGCGATCTCTTACCCGACAATGTGGCGATGAATCAACGTTTTCGCGACCTGTCTTGTGAAAAGTTTGTCCTCCGCCACAACGATTTAAGCTTCCCATCTATTACGATGGGCAACATTAGCAGTTCTTCAAAACCTTTAAGGTTTGCGCAACCTTTGTGTAAGATCGGTCTTTGCTCCCTTTTCACTAGAATTATGAAACCATGTCAAGTTGTAAAAGGTGAAACTTGAACGATTTAACAACGGAACGATCCATATTAATTAATTGTCCAAATATGTATGTATTTATGTTTAAAAAACGTCTAAATATATATAATATTTTAACAATTAATATGGAACGGAGCAGGAAGTAGCTCCTAATTTTAGCCGAGACCCTGTGTGTTTCCGTTTCTTCGATCATACTCCGTATCTAGTATTTCGGTGAATTACTCGATGAAGGCAGAGTCACAGCAGATCGAACACCCTATGCTTCTCACTGCACATCCTCTCTTTCCCGTCTGTCCAGCTTTATCGATCTCAATGCACAACCGCAGAATAATAGGCATCCCCGATGCTTCCATCACCATCACATCAAACACTTCCAAGTTCCAATGCAAGCAACAAGGACTGCACATCAGCACATGCCAACCAAGGGGTGCTGACACCGCGGTCCCACATCTGCCCGGGCCCACGCGTAGTGTGTAGCAGCCTGGCAGGTAGGCTGGCCGTTCAGTGTTGGGCGGGGCAGACGATTTACCGCGGCCCCTGACACTGTGGAGATCTCTCTCATGCTAGCGGAAAGCCCAGGCATGCAGGAATGATTTGGTTTTCACTGCAAGGCAAGTCAGGAAGGAGATGGCTGCGCTTGTAAGAAAGGAATCAATCTCTCCAGTGAAACACACACCACTCGATCGGACCCCCTCTCTGTGACACACGTTAGCTATCAGAACATTAGCAAACGTACAGCTGAAAACGTTTTACAGCCTCGGCCCTCAAGTCATAACAAGCGAGTACAAAATCAGTACAAAATGAAGATTACAGTAAATTCAGGAGGAGGAGACATATAGTCTAACGCTGTGAGGAATTCTACGGTGTGATCGCAAGTTGCAAAATCCAGACATGCACGTCAATCAAGATGACTGAACATACCTGGTGTGATCAGGTTAGATTAATTAACTGTGCTTATAAGTACTGTAAAAAAAATATTGGCCATACATTTTCTTTGACAAAAGGGTCTAGATAAACTATAATATGGACGCTCGGAGTATCATAAACAAACAGGGGCAAGATTATAATCTATCAGCAAAAACAGGATGGGTTGTGATTTCTGAGTTCTGACCGGAGTTGCGAGTTTATACCTCGACTCACATATGAGAAGTCTAAACTGTCCTTGCTTGATACTCCATTTGGACGAATGGAGTAGTATCAGGGCCTTCGCAATGTGTGCCAACTAGAGGTGCCAAATGGCTAATTTGACATTTGGCACCGCATACCTTCACTGTGAACCCGTTGTCAAATTACAAAAAGTTGGAACTGGAGCAAGTAGATGATCCAGTGTCAAATTAGAAAAAACAGTAAACAATACGGAGAGAGAAGAGTGAAAAGAGGAAGGAGATGAGAAATTGGGGGAGAAAAACCTGTTGGCAAAGAATTTGGGTTGGTTTTGGCTACGTTGGAGAGAACTAGCAAATTTGGCACCGGTGCTAAGTAATGCTTACTAAGCAAATTTGGTTTTGACACATTGTGGAGGCCCTTATATACCGTAAACTTTGTCATTATTTTTTTTCGAGAAAAATGCCATGTATTATGACACCACAATTAGTTACAGTAAGACAGCAGCAGGCTTAGGTGTTTATGATCATATATTCGAACATGTAAAACCTCTTTCATTTTTCTGTACCAAATAACATATATATATATATATATATACCTCCACAATGTATGCCAAATAGGGGTGCCCTAATTGTCATTTGGCACCCCCATTCAACAGTGTGAGGCCGGTGCCAATTCTGAAAAAGATGGAACCGGAGCAATTATATTGTTGACGCCGAAAATCTAACCTTTTCTTCTCTCATGCAATGTTTTATCAACACAAATAATCAATCCAGACTTCTTCAGTTCTTCTATAATTTCGTCTCCTTGGATGAAGACTTTCCTACTGTACTGTTCTTGAAGAGCTAGCTAGCAAGAAGAGCTCGAGTGCATACATGACAAGATGCATCGATCCAGAGGCATAACACCACCTGACCGATCATATCGCCAGCAGAGACACACGTACATCCCCTCCCCTGTCTGATCGGCCGTGCGCGCGCGCGTGTGAATCCGGCCCAGGACACGTACAACAGGCCAAGAAGCCCAACTGGCCAACTGCTGAGGGGTAAGATCGAAGCCATATATGCATGTCAGTGCTTGCCCAACACCACACTCGATCAAAAGCACACGCAAGCTAAAAAGATGCATCGCAGCAGCAGCAAACAAGAAACAATGGCAAACGCCAGCCAGCCAGCAGCACTGCACGGCTGTTGTTGAGTGAGTGAGGAATTCCCCATGGATCCATCTTCCATCACCTTGACCTAGCTAGCCTATACTAGGTACTGCTGCCTGCCCGGCCAGCCGCTAGCTACTGCCCTCACCGGCCGGCAGCTCACACTGTTGGACACATGCATGTGATGTGGTACTGCTGGTGTAAGCCTAGGGTCTAGGCAGGGAGGTAATTAAAGCTTCTCTTTGATTCAAACGATTTTCAAAGTAGAAAAATCAGGATTGGAAGAATTTTTCTCTTTAGGTTGGTTGTTTGATTGCTAGAAGAATTTTCCATAAATATTTTTCACTAAATTTAATATAAAAAATGAGAGAGAGAGAGAGAGAAAAGTGATGAGAGCAATTCTTGTATGCAGGAATAAGGGTCACATCATGGAGTAGGGTGGCAGCTTGGGCAACGAGGTACAACAAAGGTGAGAGAAGTCAGAGGTATAATTGGGCTCTCCGTGGCAGACGGCAAAGGGGGAACAAGTACTGGGTGTTGATTTGAGGTTTCATGCATGTATCATGTATGCCCTCCTTTGCAGGGCACCGTCTTTTCCTCCCCTTTTCACGCCCAAAAGATTTTCTGGTCGATTGCACGCACAGCAACACGTCAATCAAGCTTTTTAATTTATACTTAATGAAACTATGTTATCTTCCGATGAAAGGGATAAGGGGTAACATTATTATTACTGTATTATTTTTCCAGAAAACTGTAATCTACCATGCTTGTATATATCGTGGATGCATTCTGCAGCGAGCATGCAAAATGGACAATTTTCAAACAGTAGACAGTTGTTAATTTGGCAACTGAATTTAGTTACGGATCGATCAAGCATTCTGAAGCAAGGCTGTCGAAACAAGAACATGTATACTAATTTAACAAATTTCAAGCAACACAGACCACCATAGCAATTGGGACTTAACAAACATGACAAACAACGAGAACTGAAACCTGAGGAAGAACTACTGTACTATGTAAGAATTGGGAATTAACAAACATGACAAGAAACAAAGAACTGTGACAATTGACCGGGGAATTAGGAAGCATGGCAAGAAACGGTGACACGAATGAATCTGATATTTCCACGAGGTAACAGCCCTCACATGCATGTCATCGATTGATAAATTTGACATGTACAAACTGGGCTGCATAAATTCATCGATCTCTACCAGCTGCATACCTAGATACATGTACCTTCATGTGATGCAGAATGCTGATCTCCCGATGCATATGTGCCGATCAATTGGCCTCTCTCTGAAATTTCCCACAGCTTTATTGAACTGCCCTCTCGTGCAAACCCAAGCCGTGATCTAATTAGGCAGATCCGAGCAGTTCAAGAAAGCTGTGGAAGATCACAGAGAGGGCCATGCGATTTGCTACCGACCGAACACCATCGGCGATCAGATCAGAGCCGCAGTAAGATTCAGAACCCAGGACGGCTTCAGGGGGGTAGCGGTTGGGGAAGAAGAGGGAGGAGAAGAAGGGGAGGGCGCTATTTTATAGCACCGTGATGAGAGCGGCACGGGGGGTGGTTGGTGGAGAGGCTGAGGAGTCCCCAATCCCAAGGAGAATATGTGGAAAACCTCCTCCTTCGATGTCTACACTCAAGTGCACAGGAAAATGTCAGAGCAAGGGTGATCTTCACCCTACGCTCGCCATCCAATGCATTTAGAAAGAACGAGAGGGGATGCGGCGGCGTACGAGGCGGAGCCGATGGTGGCGGTTGCAACAGTCGAACCCTAGTTGAGAGAGAGAGAGAGGCCGATATGGGGATCAGGGCATTGGTAGAAGATGTGACTTTTCGAAAACACTGGAGCGGTGGCATATGATGTAATTACACAAAAAGTTAAGAATATACATTTCTTAGACAGGGACACGAGCACGGTGTGAAGTGCAGAGAGGGCGAGATGTCAGTTGTCCTTAGGCCTTTTAATCTATTATTAGAACATTGGCTGAACCAGAGATAATGTAGGAAGGTTTGCTGAATTCCATCCACGTTAGCCTCAATAAATGTGGTGAAATAAGCCCAAACGTGCAATGATAACTTGATTGGCTGACCACAATCATTAGCTCCCAGACTGGACATAGAGAACGACATATTGTTGCGATGGCTCGTTAGCTCTATTTTGCCATCTCTTGATTAAATGAAGCTCCATAAGAAAATGTGACACGACAGACCACCAACCTTTATTTGATCAGTAAACATGACGTGTGATCTATCCCATTTGTATAAGATCTTGTACTAATTAAACCAAAATGGCTAAATAATTAATGGTAACTCTACAAATTGAGACATAGTGGCTTATGGCTTATTAGGATCGATATATTAACTATACCAATAAGATGCGTCTTATTTTCGGTAGCTCATCACCAAAGGACCTCTCACTTAAGTGTGCTTGGCTAGAACAATTTAGGGATGGTGACCACCCGAGAATTTTCTTGGACAACGCACGAGTTAGCACAAAGTGCGCTATAAAAGCTAGTATTGTTATGTGTGGACACTCTTGAGATTGGAGTGACGCCGGGATGTTACACAAATAGAATACACAAATTTTGGTAACATATTATCTAGCATTGAGGTAGGGGGGGTGGGGGGTGGGGGGTGGAGGCGAAGTGAAAATAAGGGGAGGGAGTGGATGACCTATGCCATTGGTTAATGACAATTAACTAGTCATATGCGTCATCTTTGCTTTGTGCATTTGATGATATATGCCTCATATTTTGTGGAATTAGATCATATGCCTCATATTAGTTCACCAATTGATAGGATGCCACATATCTTATGATCGGGATTATTTACTTAGGGTACGGAAGTCTAAAACCCTTACACCACTCTTTGTGGTGAGTACTCCAGGCTAAGGCGTTGTCTGTTTGGGGTGTGGCTATGAAAAAAGGTTGTGAGCTGGTTGTGGTGTTAAAGTTGCTCGTCATGGAAACAACTGCGATGAAGGTTGATCGTTTGTAAGCATATCTATGGAGTTGTTGTGAGCATCGGATTTGGGAGTGAGGTCGCTACCATGGAGGAAACAATTAAACGTGGTACAGAACTAATAGCATCTCCTCAGTAATTTCCATGAAATAGTATCAACCGTAAGTTAGATGTGGCCACTTCTAGTTATAAGTACCTCTATAGGAGCTTCGTCCAATATAACAGGAACCGTTGCTTCAGGCTGCTGTATGACAACATGTGATGGCCTTTATTTTTGTACATAAAAAGGCTTTCAAAAAGGACAAACAAATGGTGAAAGGCAACACACTAGCTCTCTTCTACTCCCCCCATTTCACAAAGAATGACATCCACGCTTTTCGAGGTCGAACTTTGACCAACGATTAGACCAATTGTATGTAGATTATATGTTACAAATTTTATATCGTTGGAAAGATTTTTAAAATACGAATCCAATGATATAATTTTTGTAACACAAGCCTCAAATCATTAGTCTAATTGTTAGTCAAAGCAAAATTTTGAAATGCGTGCAAAACATTCTTTGTGAAATGGAGGGAGTATTACACAGTCCTCTATTCTTTTGTGTCCCCAGCTGCAATGGTGGACCCTCTCGCCCAATTAGGATTAGGACAGACCAGTGATCGTGGTCATTGTCCGCACTGCATACATGAGGCCTAACAATTGAAATTTTCCTTTAAAATTCCAAATGTGTGTTCCCTCTCGTCTCTTTTCATCTTATTTCTTATGTAGCAGCCATACATTGATAATATGTTTTTCATATTTCTATGTTTTTGAATAGACATTAACTTAAAATTGATGTGATTCAAAGAGGACACGGAGAGCAACAAGAACTAAGTTCTAACTTCAGTTGTACCGTTTGAACTTTACAAAGGACACATAGCAACAATTGCAAATCAGAAGCCATCGTGTGCTAAATTTTTGTCATCCACAACTTCATAATCTATACTGGAGTAGTTAGCAACATCGACAGACTTCAGCAAGGTGCAAAATGGAGACAAAATAATTTATTATTCTCAGCCTGACTGTTGTTCTAAGATGTACCATCCATGTCTTAGGATGAACTGCTTGCCTGATGCACAAAACATTGCTGGAGATTATAACACAGAAGTGCTCTGCATGCAGTGATACTCATAACAGCACATTCCATACACCCAATGCTATATTATACTCAGTCCGTCAATATTAAGTGACTCAAATTTTGGGCCAAAATATGAATGTATCTATGCCTACATGCAATAGAAAGTCAGTTAATATGGATCGGACGGAAGTTGTAGAAACATACATTCCATACACTCAATGCTTTATTATAGCAACATGGTCCACATCGGAAAAGTTTTCTGACGATCTACTTCTCATGATTAGTCACAGCGAGGAAGATACATAGATGAACTCATCAGGGGCACAATCAATAACATAATCATGTAACAGATACTCGACTAATGCCTCAACAGTCTTTCATTCTTCAAAAACAAAGAATTCTGACTTTGATTGAGAACTCAACAAAATGGACACGTTGACTTGATAATACCCCAGCTATTGATAAAGAAACCCAAATCAACAAAAAAAAAGTGAATAGCAGATTTCGACCTTAAGTTTTTGGTAGCTTTCATGGCGTCCCAAAAGGTTTTGATCGCCCAAAAGCAAAAAAAAGCAATGGATGATCTGTAAGAACAATACAAACGCTTCTAATAATTTAACTTGCCTCAGAATTGCAGAATGACAGCATGGCTGCATAGCAACCAATCAGTCCCGAAAGATGGTATGATTTAAAGATTTTCATCACTGGCATAACTTACAAATGACATATTATTACCAACTCTTTCTAACAATTCAACTGCTCGCTCAAAACAAACTGAAACTACACAAAAACATAACAAAATTGTTAATTAGGGGAAATTTGGTAGGATGGACATCAGAATTGCAGATTTGACAGCATGGCACGCAAAGCGTGCCAATCAGTCCCGAAAGATGGTGTATTTTGTTCGTGTTTTTCATCATTGTCCCGCAAGTTCACCAACCCCAATAAACACAGCAAAGAAAAAAAACAGAAGGGAACAACAACAGGCATTGGCCCAAGATAGCAGAAGACATTACAGAACAGGCTAGCATAAAACAAAAGCAAAAAGATAAAATGTATCATTATACACTAGCGATCACGGTAGATCTAGTTTGCCCTCAGACATCCAAGGAAGGATCTAGCAGCATAAGCTCTCAAGCCTGGCTGGGCGAAAGCTCTTAGGCGGCATCTGCGAATGTTTTGAGAAACAAGCCTTAAATCAATCATCACAGGGCAGATTAAACATCAAATGTGGCAGGGAAATGTGACTGTCTTGTATGGCATCAGACATCCAAGGAAGGATCTAGCAGCATTAGCTCTCAAGCCTGGCAGGGCGAAAGCTCTTAGGCAGCAACTGCAAATGTTCTGAGAAACAAGCCATGATTTTATCATCATTTGCAATGCAAGAGAAGACTGGAAAAACTGTGGAAGTCAACATCAAATTTCTACAATTTCAACTAAGAAAAATTAACACAGGCTCAGACATCCAAGGAAGGAATTAGCAGCATCAGCTCTCAAGCCAGGCAAGGCGAAAGCTCTTAGGCGGCAACTGCGAATGTTTTGAGAAACAAGCCTTAAAGGTATCATCATCGCCATACTTCTCACAGTGCACAACAAAGTATTACAGCTATTTGGTTAGATATGATAAGAGCATATGTAATCACAACAACCAGCTCTGTTGACCAACTGAACACTAGTCACAGGATCTGATCAATTGTGAAACGACAATGACTCTTTCTTGGCCCAATCATAGAATCAACGGTTAATGCTGGTAGCTACCGGTGAAGGACTATCAGGCTCATCTACAGGTAAATAAACAACTGCAAGGAGCATTCGCAACCAGAAAAATCATAGAAGGTATGCGGAGAGAAGCCAACTGCAGTTTATGGCCCAAAGCAGCACTTCCTATGGACTGGGCTTTCCATTAACACAAAACTAATTCTCCAGTATTCTCAGCCAAAAGATCAAAGAAGATTGCACAAGACAAATACTGAAACAGGCCTCAGAAACCCGCAACCAATGTCGTCACGAGATATATCAGATGGTAGTTCCAAGATGTAGCATAGTTATTAAGGCAGAAGAAGCAACAAAGATTGGGCCAAAGATTTAGATTGTTAAATTTCTGAAAACAAGAAAATAAGACTAACAAAATGATGCAATGAGACCAAGGTGGAAATGTTAAGTATCATCAGAAAATAAATGCCTTCTCATTCACAGGATAACAACACTGTGTCAGAAGGTGTCCTAAGATTGTTAAGGTTTCATCCCATGATACTGGAAAAAATCAGGTAAATCTAACAAGAAAATACTTATTTTAAAATGTTACTGATACAGAATAAAGCTGCAAAACATTCAACATAGCACCTATTACATTTTCATAATCCCATGAAATGATAACAAGGCAAGAAGAAGCAAAAGGAAAAACATGATAAGATTGGAGGAAGACCAATTGTTACTCAGTGGTGACAACAAGGTATTTGGTTCGATTCTGCCAGCAGTATCCTCAATGCTTTCAGAAGAGGGAGCTTGTTGTCCTCATCGCAACAGCCTCCTCCAAAACAATCAACCAAATAAAGGAAGCGATGGAAACATTAAAGCGAAGAAAAGGAAGACAGAGAAAACTGATGGCTCGGTTCAGCGGGATTATCGGCATACAGATCAAACTCTAAAGGCTAGACCTGTGGTTTGGTCTGTTGAGCTCGAATATTACCAAGTCGTCACTGCCATCACCAGAAGCAACGAAAACAATTGAAATGAAGTACAGAAAATATTGTTATTTTGTAATGCAACAGCAACATGAGCAAACCATTAGCGACATAAACTATGAATGTCATTGCTTCATAATTCGGTTCTAAAATTGTCATAGACGTCTAATGCCAGAAAATAGCAAAACTAATCATAGGTTGACTGTTGCTTCAGATTAAGTGCTCTAGCAATCAACCAGCTTGCCAAAATGCCAGATAAATAGCAATATGGCCTAAACAACGACACTAGTAGCACATTGTACACAAAAAAACCAAACCTAACTACATGGAATTCCGATATTAACCACTGTGACCGTCAATAAGTAAACAATCGAACACGTAGAAACAATTTTCAGGCAACAAAACTGCAACCATAAGCAGAACATCAAGTAATAGTAATCTAAACGGTGCTTACTTCATGAGGGATTCCATTACCACCCACAGAGAGATACAGATCATTAATCATGTCTTAAGATGCATCATCATCAGTACTGGAAAGCTTCCATACTGGAAAGGAACAAAACTAGTAGTGCACAAAAAGGGGATCAAGAGGCCGGGCGGGGTCTAGATCTACTTCTCCGAGGAGTTGGGGCCGCGCTTCTTGCCGAAGCCGACGACGGCGGTGACGAAGCGGCGGTTGTACTGGATGCGCTTGTGGGCGCGGCCGCGGGGCTGCTTCTTCTTGTCCTGCTTCGCGACCTTGGGCGTCTGCCCGCGCACCTTACCAGCGCGAGCCAACGATCCGTGAACCTTACCTGCCGGCAGAGGCAAGAGCGTCAGAACGGAGAACCGCAATACGAGTAGAGATCGAGGAGAAGGTGAGATGGTTACCCATGGCGACGGCGGCGGGTGCTGGGGCGACAGGACGACGAAGCGCTTGAGCTGCGGCGTGGGATGCGTCTGATGTGGTTGACGGAGCCCTAGACGGATAGGAGAATTTATAGGATCGTGGCGAGGGTTTTGTTTGGGCTGTGGGCTGAATAGCCCGAGTAAATTTTATGCTATTGGGCCGGGAACATATGATCCATGTCGGCCTCGATAATTTACGGCCCATTTGAGGACCGTGTTGTGAGGAAACCCTCTCCGAGTCCGACCCGAGCGACCAGAACCCTCGCACAAGCGCGGCGTTGGCAATTGGCGGCGGCGAAGGCGAAGGCACACGAACTAGCTTGGCGGCGGCGCGCAGCGGGGGAGAGGAGATGCCGCGGCCGGAGGTACAGGCGCCGCCGGAGATATTCTACAACGAGGTGGAGGCGCGCAAGTACACCACTTCCTCCCGTATCATCGAAATCCAGGCAAGCGAACGCCATGTGTTTGTTGGGAGAGCTCTCAGCTCTGCTTGTGGTGGTGTCTAATCTTCTTAGTATTCTTCTCATACCAGGCGAGGATTTCCGAGAGGGCGCTGGAGCTACTCGCGCTCCCCGACGATGGCGTCCCCAAGATGCTCCTCGACATCGGTCAGCTTCTCCCCTCTATCCGGCTTCCAGTCCCTTCTCGTCGCTTGCTCATCCATCACGTCTCTGTACCGCAGAGCACTTGCAAAGCGTTGCTTCCACCAGAAAATGAGTATGTTTGTTTAGGAGATTTCTCGCGTTACAATTGTAGTTTGTATGTTGTGAATCGCAGGGTGTGGTTCTGGACTCAGTGGCGAGACATTGACAGAGCATGGCCACCACTGGATTGGCTGTGATATTTCAAAGTCGATGCTCGGTGAGGAACTCTCGCCTTACTCCTTTCTCTTATGTGCATCTTGGTGTATCACTTGGATTTCTTTTTCAGAGGTTCATTGTTGTATCCCCATGCAGATGTTGCTCTAGAGCGTGAAACAGAGGGAGACCTCCTCCTCGCAGATATGGGCGAGGTAAAGAATGATTTGGTCAAGAAATTTCAGTTTCACATTTTATGTCATAATGACTCATAAGCTTGCAGGGACCGTCTTGTCCAGTTGTCTATTATAGTTCTGGTTATTACGAATAGTTGTATGATAGGAAGTGCTAGAAAACATCCTAGTAATGGTAATAGTGCACGTGACTTGCGTTCAGCATGATAGTTCTCAAAATCAACCCTGATTGACACCTTAAAAGTATGTGGGTCCGTCTTACAAACCTTTCTGGAGTAGGAAATTAGGGAATGATTCCAACGGACCTGAACATCAAAGTGCGGGTTTTTGCTACTGAATGATATTCTTTTTATTGCACATTCCGAGTTCCATGCAAATTATGAATATTTTTTCACCTTTGAAATCTTTGCTTGATACAACTACATTAACCTATTCACAGTCGCTTCTCCTTAACTTGTACTCCCTCTGATCCATAATTGATCGGAGGGACTATTACTTTGAACTATTTATTTATATTTATATTAACTCATATTACAGGGCTTAGGATTGCGGCCAGGAGTCATTGATGGTGCTATTAGTATTTCAGCAGTTCAGGTAATTTTTAAGTTTGTCTTTGCTTCTGCAACTAACCCGCCGTGTTTATCTCATTTGTACTTGGTTCACAATCGTCCCTTTTATTGACTATATATTTATGCATGTACAGTGGTTATGTAATGCTGACAAGTCTTCCCATGAACCAAGATTGCGGTTAAAGTATGTGAAGTTGGTTTGTACTGTATCTCTTAGGTTGTCTACAAACATGACAAAACATTGATGTGTGCATGATTTTCAGGGCATTCTTTGGATCACTATATAGATGCTTAGCAAGGGGAGCAAGAGCTGTTCTGCAATTTTATGCTGATAATGTGAAGCAGAGTGAAATGCTCGTGTCTTTTGCCATGAGGGCTGGATTCGCTGGTGGAGTAGTTATTGACTGGCCTCATAGGTAAGGATTTCATTGCCCCAGAGCAACGGTGTATGAACGCTCTTATAGAATTCATGTCTGCCATATGGTGTACACTTATGCGGATGCCTTTCTTCTGACAGTTCAAAAGCAAAGAAATCCTACCTTGTCCTCACTTGTGGTGCACCTTCTGTTAATACATCCCTTCCAAAGGGGAAGGGTCAAGATGGTGAGGCGTGCAGTGATGACGATGACGATGATGACAGTGATGATGACCAAACAGTAAGCTCACTCTTAACAAGACATGTTTCTTGTTTATACGTTTTGAAACTATTAGTGCTATCATTCTCAGTCTCTTGTCTATTGCTATCATTCTCAGTCTCTTGTCTCTTGTCTTAAGCTTCTTTACCAGTTACTTCCTCTGTCCCATATTAAGTGATTTTCTATTACATGTATCTAGACGCTTTTTAAGCATAGATACATCCATATTTGGGCAAATTTGAGTCACTTAATATGGGACGGAGTGAGTATAATGTATGGTATGTTATTATTATGTACACTATTGAACACAGGGAGCTAAGTGATTGTTTTTTATCAAGACCGAACTTAGATCATACTTGTCTTGTTATGTTTCTAATTTGTAAGCCCATATCATATCCTTTGTCATTACATATGATGATGCATTGGTTTGTTCTACTGGCAATACTAAAAAAAAAATACAATGCAGGTTGGCACATACGGAAGGGACAGGATGAAGAAGAGGCAGAAGGTGAACAAGAACAATAGAGGCAAGGACTGGCTCTTGAGGAAAAAGGAGCAGATGAGAAAGAGAGGGCGTGATGTACCAGCAGACACGAAATACACAGGGCGGAAGCGGAAGAGCCGCTTCTAAGTCAGTAGTTGTTGGCGTGCCTATTCCACACTTCGTGGGTTGTTTAGTTGTAGCAAATCAGATCAGAGCCAACATGAATGTTGTACTTAAATAGTTAAGGAATGTGTTTCCTTTGTACAACACAGAGAGCAGCAGTTTTGAGTTTTGACAGTGCTATGATGTTCGTTATAATTTTTCAAGGATATTATGTCATTGTTGTTTACTGAATGTTCGCATGGATTGGATCTGTGCACAACTTATATACCGGGTGGATGCAGTTTTCGGTGCATCATGCTTGCATGGATTTAGTGCTGTTTGCTGTTTATTCTTTTTTTACAGTGATATAGCTCTTACTGCTTAGTTAAGATAGTTACATCATTCACCATAAGAGAAGATGTAGCAAAGGAAGATTTCGCTAGATTAACTAAGTCATGTGCTACCTTTAATTCACGAGGACAATGAACATAATCGATCATGGCAAATCCTTCAACCAAAAGCAAAGACACACTTTTTCGAGCTTCTAGTCAATTCATGAGTCATCATGACACGGTAGGTTTTATAAGCCGGTGCATGGATCATGTAGGACCCGATATTAAGAGGAAACCTTCCCAACCGACCCCGAGAGAACACTCTCAGAAGCACGGCGTTTTGGCAAATTGGCAGACGACCGATCTAGCCGGCGGCGCGCAGCGGGGGGAGCGGAGATGCCGCGACCGGAGGCGCAGGCGCCGCCGGAGATATTCTACAACGAGTCGGAGGCGCGCAAGTACACTACCTCCTCCCGTGTCATCGAAATTCAGGCAAGCGAACGCCATGTGTGTGTGTTTGTTGTGAGAGCTCTCAGCTCTGCTTGTGGTGGTGTCTGATCTTCTTCTTCCTTTTTCGTATCAGGCGAGGATTTCCGAGAGAGCGCTGGAGCTTCTCGCGCTCCCCGACGATGGCGTCCCCAAGATGCTCCTCGACATCGGTCAGTTCTATCCCGCTTCCAATCCCTTCTCGGTTCTCGCGTCCCTTGCTACTTCGTTGATCCATCACGTGTTGCTACAATTATAGTTTGTATGTTGTGAATCGCAGGGTGTGGTACTGGATTGAGTGGCGAGCATTGACAGAGTATGGCCACCACTGGATTGGCTGTGATATTTCAAAGTCGATGCTTGGTGAGGAATCGCCTTATTCATTGCTCTTATGTGCATCTTGCTGTATTAATTACTTGAGTTTATTTTCCTTACCCCCTTGCAGATGTTGCTCTAGAGCGTGAAACAGAGGGTGATCTCCTACTCGCAGATATGGGCGAGGTAAAGTATGATTTGGTCAGGAAATTTCAGTTCCATATTTTTATGTCATAATGGAGTAACTCGTGAGCACCCAGTAGAGACCTGTCTAGTTGTCTAATATAGCTCTGGTTAGTACAGTTAGTTGTATGATAACAAGTGCTGGAGGACATCCTGGTAGTGATAATACTGCACGTGACTTGTGTTTAGCATGATAGTTCTCAAAATCAACCCTGATGTCGCCTTAAAAGTAAGTGGGGCTTAGTGTCTTACAAACCTTTGTGTAGTACTGGTAGGAAATAAGGGACAGGAATCCAAAACCTGAACATTAAAGAACTGGCTTTAGCTACTGAATGGTATTCTTTTTGTTGCACATTCCGAGTTTTATGCAAATTATTAATTTTATCACCTTTTGCAACCTTTGCTTAATACGACTACAGCAACCTCTTCACAATTGCTTCACCATAACTTGTATTACTTTGAACTATTGTATTTATTATTAACTCGTGTTACAGGGTTTAGGCTTGCGCCCAGGCGTTATTGATGGTGCAATTAGTATTTCGGCAGTTCAAGTAATATTCCAGTAACTTTTTTTGTTTTTGCTTCTGCAACTAAGTCACTGTGTTAAAAAAAATATATCATTTGTAATTGGTTCACAACTGTGCCTTTATTGACTCTATACATATACATGTACAGTGGTTATGCAACGCTGACAAGTCTGATCATGAACCAAGATTGCGGTTGAAGTATGCGAAGTTGGTTTGTGCTGTTTCTCTTAGGTTGTCTGCAACCAGGTCTTAACAATGATGTGTGCATAATTTTCAGGGCATTCTTCGGATCACTATATCGATGCTTAGCAAGGGGAGGAAGAGCTGTTCTGCAATTTTATGCTGATAATATGGAGCAGAGTGAAATGCTCATGTCTTTTGCCATGAAAGCTGGATTTGCTGGTGGAGTAGTTGTTGATTGGTCTCATAGGCAAGTCATTGTCTCAGATTAATGGTGTATGAACGCTCTTATAGAAATAATTCATTTCTGTTGTATGCTGTGCACTTATGCGGATGCCTTTCTTCTGGCAGTTCAAAAGCAAAGAAGTCCTACCTTGTCCTGACTTGTAGCTCACCTTCTGTTCATACATCCCTTGCAAAGGGGAAAGGTCAAAATGGTGAGATGTGCAGTGATGACGATGATGAGAGCATTGATGACCAAACAGTAAGCTCAGTCTTAACAAGACATGTTTCTTGATTATACATTTTGAAGCTATTTACTGCTCTCGGTCACAGTCACTTGTTATATTGCTTCATTCTGTTTGTTTGTTTGTTTTTACCTTGAGCTTCTTTACCAGTCATAAGTCATAACGTATGCTATGTTATTTTTGTATACGCTTCTGGACAGTGGGCTAAGTGGTTGTTTTTTATTAAGACTGAACTTAGATCAAACTTGTTAAGTTCTCTAATTTATAGGCCCTTGTCATTTTTTATTGTCTTAACATATGACGATGCCTTGGTGTGTTCTACTCGCAATATATTATCCTTTTCCAATGCAGGTCGGCACATACGGAAGGAACCGTATGAGGAAGAGGCAAAAGGTGAACAAGAACGGGAGAGACAAGGACTGGCTCTTGAGGAAAAAGGAGCAGATGAGAAACAGAGGGCACGATGTACCAGCAGACACGAAATACACAGGACGGAAGCGGAAGAGCCGCTTCTAAGTCAGTAGCTGTTGAAATGCCTATGCCACGGTTTGTGGTTAGTCTAGTTGTAGCAAATCAGATCAGAGGCGGCATGAATGTTTTGCTTAAATAGTTATCATGGAGGGCCTATAAACATACAGAGTAGATGAAATGTGTTTCGTGTGTTGTTTGGTCTCTTGTTATCATGGAGTAGTAGTCCTCGTACTGGATCGGGATTGCTTGAAGGTGGGTTAACATTTCTCTTATTTTCTCCTCCTTTAGGTGTCTCCAATGATTCCTATCTTACTACTCTGTATCTTTCTTTCTATTTATACATGCCGCTTTTTAAAGACAAAATAAGCCAGGAAAACAAAGTGCTACTTGGCCATCTTTCTCTGTGGAGTTTTGAGATCGTCGATCTACTTGGTCCTTTCCCTATTCCCAGCTCTTTTCGATCGTTCCAGCGCTCGAGACTCTTGTGTCAAAAAAATTGCGCTCCATAATCAATGTTGGATCCGAAACATCAAGCGTCAGCCCACTCATGAAGTCTTGGTGCAATTTATTGATCTTATTCGGTTGCATCTGCATATTATATCCAATTTCCTTGGATGAACTTCTCCATGCAGGCTGTCCTTATTTGTAAAATTCAAATCCCAGCTAAAGTGAAGTTTTTCTCTTGGACAGTTGCTCTTCAAAGATGCCTCACTGCACATCGCCTCATTTTAAAAGGTATCAATGCTAATCCTATATGACAGATGTGGCGAACCTCGCCGGAGATTGCCACCCACCTGTTTGCTAATTGCTCCTTCGCCACTCAGTTCTGGACGTTGCTCCTGCGGAAAGTCAATTTCCACGTTAACTCCATGCCTCATCAGTCTTTCCTTCTCCTTTCCGAGTGGTCGTTTGATGAAGCTCAATGATGCACCTCCAATTTGCATCGAGATCGTCTCGGTGTCACAATCATGCTGGGTTGGTGGCATATTTAGCTCGAGTGAAACCAGAGGGTGTTTCAATCACAGCATTCTTCCATTGCCAATCTCTGTGATCTTGCCTTCGACGAGCTCCTGACCTGGAAGCTTGCTAGTTGCAAGGCGGTTGCCTCCTTTACATGATTGAGAGTTGTTGGTTTCACAAGGTTCGCCTTCCCGAAGATCTTTCCTAGCCTGTTTTCTGTTTTCTGTTTTTGTTCTCCTTCTTGGAGTTGTAAATAACTCTTTTGTTCTATCTTAATCAATGAAATGCAGCACTGTTGCCGTTTTGTCAAAAAAAAAATATGGCCGTTTTGTGACTGACTTGGACAACAATATGGGAGCGTGTGTTAATTTGGTTCGATGACATTCAATCGAATGGATTGTGATCCGATGCTCATCCCTGAATTGTTAGTGATGGCAGCACCGCAACAATAGTCATCCTTGAATTGTTAGTGATGGAGTACTCTCTCCAATTCTAAATTCTTGTCGTTGTTAAATTTTGAACTAGAACAATGACAAGGTAAACTTGAACTAAACATCGACAAGAATTTAGCGTCGGAGGAAGTAATCCAGTATATTTTGGTCAGTGGTTCTCCCGCAATAGGCCCTCTTGCTTTCCAGCAATAAATAAATAAATAAATAAGCCCTCTTGTGAATTTCTAGTTGTAGTCATGAGTCCAGTCGTGAGGCTAAATTATTTTTGGGACAATCTAATGGGCAGACGTGCCCACCGCTGTCTTACGGTACGGCGCGCGTCAAGATCCGCACGCGAGGGCGATCTGGTGGCCAAAACTCTTTTCTCCCTCACGATATTTCTCCTCCTCTCCTCTTCTCCCGCAGGAGGTCTTCGCCATCGCTGTCTTGCGGACGCCTCATCTGAGTCGCGCGCGGCTGGATCTCCCACCTGATGGGGGTGGAGGAGGGCGGCGGTGGCGCTGCAGCAGGCGCGAGGCCACGGCAGAGCGAGACAGGCGCGGGGACGCGATGGAGCGGGATCAGGCGCGGCGGAGCGGGATGAGGTGTGGGCCGTGGCGGCGCTGCAGCAGGCGGGAGGTCGCGGCGGAGCGGGAGCAGGCGCGACGGCGCTGCTGGAGCAAGCACGGGGCGGCGGCGGAGATGGATGAGGTGCGGGGCCGGCGCGGTATCTGGTTATATATATGCGGAATTAAACTAGTCAGATATTTTTAATCACAAATCTTAAATATGTTAGGCTCAACTATAGTGCACCAACAACTTAAGCAATAACAAGATGAGCACTTATATTAATCAATAAGCTAGCACAAGATATATAAGATAGCACAAAGCACATATAAGATAATATATGACTTCAAGCACGATGGTTATCACAAATTAAAGCACAAGTGAATGAACTCGGTTTAAAAATACCCGAGACACGCGGAGACGATGATTTATCCCGATGTTCATTTCCTAGGAAGCTAATCACCGTTGGAGAGGTGCGGGCACCACAAGAGGTAACCCGAATAGCCGTGAAAAGGGCACATCCAACTTCTTAAGCCTCTCACAACAAAGTAAGAGCTCAATCACTAAGATGGCTAGCTTCTTCCTCCACTCCGGAGATGGCAAGCTCCACAACCACTTCACAAAGCATCACAAAGGAGAACCTCGGACCTCTTTACAATCTTCACGAAGAGGTCACCGGGGCAACAAACACTAAGCCGTCTAGGAGGAGAACCTCCAAGAGTAACAAGCTCACGGACTCTCACTTGAAATAATGAAGGTGGAGAGCTCAAACCAATGCACCAAATGCAAAGCAAGAACACAAGAATGCTCAAATCCCTCTCTCCCAAATCTCACCCAAAGCAACAAATGGATTGGAGAAATTAGATAGGAGGAATGAAGGAGGAAGTCAACAAATGATTCCTCCAAATAGATCTACAAACTCTCTTCAATTTGATGGAGGATTTGGGGCTTGGGGGAGGTGAAGAAAGCTCAAAGGAATGGGGATTTTTCGGGTCCAAGAGCTTACCTTCCCGTTGGGGAAGAAGCCCCTTATATAGGGGTTCCGCCGAATTTGCCCGTTAGGGCCAGATTCCACAGTCCGGAGGGCTCCCGGAGGTTCCGGACGAAATCCGGACCAGAAAATCGAACAGGAAAAACGCTTCTGAACTCACCCAGAGGTTCGCCCGGAATTTTCATGGAAGTTCCGGCCTACAAAAAGCTGCAGAACCACTCACACGAAAACGGCAATAACTTTTGCATACGAACTCCGATTTCGATGAACTTGGACTTGTTTCGAAGATAACAACGAGCTCTATGAACTCACACAGAAATCCAACAAAGATCAACCAAAAAAGATGATGCAAAATATGCAAAGGTTTGAGCACTCTACGCACGACGAGTTGAAGCAATGTGCCCGAAAGCCCTTCTTGATAGAATGGCTATCGAACCTATAAACCCGTCTCCCACCAAACTCTTTGAGACCGGTAAAACTAGAAAAACCTAGCTAGAATATACCTTTGCCTTGAGCAATCCAATTTAGGTTGATGTAGGCGTTAATGCTCGTCTCAAGTTGGAATCCTTTGCTTGATCACGGTCACTTGGTGAAGATACTCAATTTGCTGCCCCATACTTCAATGTGGGAGACCTTCACTTTAAGCTCATCTTCACATGTCCATTATCACCAAATGGATGGCAAGCTTCAAGCATGTATCTTCTTGGGATGCTTACATTGAGCTTGCCCTTTGTCAATCTTGATGACCGTCTCCATATGGGCTATATAAGATTGTTTCTTCAAAACTCGCCCATATGTATCACCTAACCATCAACCAAATAACATAGACATAATATTGGTTAGTCCATAAGTGCAATATGCAATTGCTTACCATATGATTCATGTATATAATCCTCAAAGTGCTTTTCTTGATCCTGCTCTTCTCAACCTTGATGAATCATCACCACTTGATCTCATCTTTCATGGGCTATATGAAATCTATCTTTTTGATCCAAACCCATGAGTTTCACCTAACCCACATATAGATATACCAAATACATAGTTTATGGGTTAATTCACAAAGCGCAATTGACAAATGATTACCATACCACTAGATCTCATGTGGTACATAATTACGGTTGTGAGTTGGCCAACTTGAATCCAATATTTGCACTTATTCTTGGTCAACCTTCATCTTTGCTTTACTCCATCTTTATGATATCATGAATGTCACTTTAGTCCTCTTCATCTTCTAACACAAAATCTTGAGACACCAAATGGATTCTTCACTCGATTACTTGCTCCATGACTTGGTTAACCATGACTCAACTCATGAGCTCAACAAAACATTATCATGAAACCATATAATGAATCCTTATCTTGTAATCATTCTCTCAAGATATTAATCCTTCACGGGAACTTCACTTTCTTCTTCTTGACAATATTTGATATACTAGCATTCCTTCACATAAAGCTCAATGCAAACACTTATCCAAATGGATTGTCATCGGATACCAAAACCACACATTAAATTGTCAACTCTCATTATATATCTTTATCTTCATGACATTTATCATTGAATTAACCAAGCGGTCTTCATTCATTGCCTATGAAACATTCCTTCAAATATATCTCAACTAAAACATTAGTCCATAGGGTTTGTCATTAATTATCAAAACCACACATGGGGCAACATGCACTTTTAACCTGTCCCGGAGGAGACGGTCGCCGGTCTAGATGGCGACGCGAAATATGATGAGATCATCGGTGTGGCTACATTTTTGTCTTGTGGGTGTAAATGCGTGTCTTTGTTCTATGAAATATAGAGCGCATCTTTGGACATGTTCCATCAAGTGTGTTTGGCATTTTGGCTTGTGCCAACAATTGCATCTTGATTTATCCTTGTCGTTTTACCACAAGTCATCATGTATGTTGTTAACCTGGTAACTGCTGGTTAACCTGGTAATTAGGCACGGTTAACCCGGTAAACATGCTTAATTAATCTGGTAATTATGCACAGTTAACCCGTAAACACGCTTAATTAACCTGATAATTATGCACGATTAATCTGATAAACATGCTTAATTAACCTGATAATTATGCACGATTAATCTGATAAACATGCTTAATTAACCTGGTAATTAGGCACGATTAATCTGATAAACAGGCTTAACAAACCTGGTAATTAGGCGCGATCGATTAATCTGATAAACATGCTTAATTAATCTGGTAATTAGGCACATGTAACCTGATAAGCAGACTTAATTAGATGGTAATTAACCTGGTAAATCATGTGTGTTCTGCGTTGCTTGTGTGTGTGGTGCTAATCTGTGGTGGGGGTTGGGGAAGATCATGGAACATGCGGGTGTTGATAAAGTTTTTCTAGCTTCTAAACATGTTGAGGTGATGGCTGATGCTTGTGTGTTAAAAGTCCATGTTAATTACGTCAATATCTTGGATGGTTTTTTATCTCCAAATTTTGCCATGGGGAACGGATCCTGGGGAGCCGTCGTGTGTTTGGCCGGTAAACGAGTGACTATAACCTGATAATTTGATAAACTAGTGATTATGCCCTGATAAACTAGTGACTATAACCTGATAAACAAGTTATATTGATCTGATAAATTAGTGATTATGACCTGATAAACTAGTGATTATAACTTGGTAAACGGTGATATTAACATGGTCACGAAAGGGTCCGAATTTTTTTGTTGAGAAATATTTGAATAAGATCTGATTTTGAAGCAGTCATCGATACGAATCTAGCGGTGAAGACGGATTGTGAATTGGACACCTGGGTTGAGCTATAAATTTTTTTGAATCTACGAAATCACCTAGTACAAAAACGCTCAAACATCAATCAACTTCCCATGAACTGGCTGCAACGATTAAAACAGCCCAGCTGGGCCGCGCCCACTCGCCCCGCGTGGTCGTGCCCGCTCACCCCGCGCCCGCGCGTTCTTATCGGGCGCCGCAAACCTCATAACGGACGCCGCACGCTAAACTCTCTAAGGCACGTCGCCAGATAGTTCAGTCCATTATTTTTTAGCCGACGGTAAAGTCTTTGTAAGCGGGTGCATGGGTCAACTTGCGTGTTTTGGTACACCATAACTCGAAATGTGCAAACATACACCGGGTCTGTTTTTTCCAATGTAGAGATCAACTTGTGTGTTTCAGATTTATTTTGTACTCCCGGATCATAAAGCATCTAGAATACAAATCCAGTCAAATCACTTATAACATTGTACTACCAGCCCGTCTAATTATCGGCCCGTCTAATTATCGTTTTTGTGGAAAAAAAAGCCCGTCTAATCATTGTTGAAATTTTACGGGGAGATTACGCGCCTTCGCAAGCAAACCGAAAAGAAAAGGGAGGGAACACACCAAAAGCAGCCGCGAAACTGAAACCAGGTTCCCACCCTCTGGCGCGAAGGCCCCACCACCGCGCCCCCGTTCCCGCCCACAATCTCGCATCTTCGAAACCGCGGACGGCTCGTAGCGCTCCAGGTCACCGATCCGCGCCTCCCACCCCTCCACCAATCAGCGCCCACCTCCTCCCATCTATAAATTCTCCGCCGCAGCCTCCTCTTTCTCCTCACAACGCATCTGCAAATTCCCCACCAGTTCCTCCCCATCTCCCAGCGAATCCCCACCCTCTCTCCTCGAATCAGCAGCCGAGAAGCATCCATGGCCCCCAAGGCAGAGAAGAAGCCGGCGGCGAAGAAGCCCGTGGAGGAGGAGCCCGCGGCGGAGAAGGCCGAGAAGGCCCCGGCCGGGAAGAAGCCAAAGGCGGAGAAGCGGCTGCCGGCCGGGAAGACGGCGGCCAAGGAGGGCGGCGAGGGGAAGAAGGGCAAGAAGAAGGCCAAGAAGAGCGTCGAGACCTACAAGATCTACATCTTCAAGGTGCTCAAGCAGGTGCACCCGGACATCGGCATCTCCTCCAAGGCCATGTCCATCATGAACTCCTTCATCAACGACATCTTCGAGAAGCTGGCCGGGGAGTCGGCCAAGCTCGCGAGGTACAACAAGAAGCCCACCATCACCTCCAGGGAGATCCAGACCTCCGTCCGCCTCGTCCTCCCCGGCGAGCTCGCCAAGCACGCCGTCTCCGAGGGCACCAAGGCCGTCACCAAGTTCACTTCCTCTTAGGCTTGCTCTGCTCCGGCTGGTGCCGCTTGTTTATTGCTGTTTAGTCTCTGGTTATCATGTAGTACTAGTAGTTGTGTGTTAGTACTTGATCTGGATTGCTTCAAGGTTGGCTAGTTTGTAGGTCCGGTATTATGAAATTAATGATACAAGTTCTCAATATGAGTATGTGCTCCCTAATCCTTTTGAATCTAGTTTGACGCCGAGAAAATTCAAAAATAATTTCTCAAGCATTTTCTACAATCTCTTGTAGTTGAAGGAAACATGAAAGGCGAAACGCATTCTGATCTGGTCCACTGTAAACGTGCTGCCCTGCAACGACCCCTCTGGCTAGTAGTTTCATTTTGGATTTGGTACCAGCTGCATACCTAGCAGACTAACAAGTAGGCAAAAACTTTTGTACCAGCGAAGGAGCATTTGAATTAGAGATAGAAACGACTTTGCATCAACATCATCAACAACAGACCTTGATTTTTCCTTCGGCAAGTTATTGGCATTGTAATTGCCATGTAGCAGCTCATTCATATTCCCAAGTGCAACCTCAGAAACGTCAGAATAACAAACATTACCACACACCCAGATAAGCACATGCGAAGATGTAAGCAATACTAAGATCAATGAAGAACAACACACTTAAAAGACTAATACAGAAAGGTATCTCCTGAGGAGCTGAGCTTGAAGGTGAGAACAGACTTCACAAAGAAGCAGCACTCCAGATTCTAGATGCTTATGAAGGATACTCCAGATTCTAGTAGCAGACAGCAGTAGTTTGCACTCCTTGAGAATATATCAGCAAAATAGACGCCTTTCCAAAACATGTATGTAACCAGTATTAGGATATTTAGGAGCTTCAGGAGGAACAATTCCTAGGCCTGCGATCCATAAGAGTATATATATCATTCTATCATCCACCTATCTACTCAATCCAACATTAGTTTGGTGCTTTCCAGTACATAGATTACCCTGAGAAATTATCCCGGTTCAGTTGTTCAAGAGAACCATGCCATAAAAGCAGTTCTAGTACTTACACCAGCAAACTACGGAAACATTTGAAAACTAGTCATTTGACAATTCCAGTGCAGTATTGCATTTTCCTTTGGGTGCTTAGACATAGCTGATTAGGAAGATCTACCCACCTTCTGAAGCAGCTCTGTTTCGTCCTGTCTTGTCACCTTCAATATGTCAAAGGAACATTATACTGTCCCCGCAAGAAAATAAACATTATATTCAGAATTATGCTGCTTTGATCCATGCATGCATGATGATAGTAATAATAGCAAACATTGAATCAAAAGGGTGAGCTCACTCGCGGACTCGCCGAAGGAAATCTAAATTAATATTAATGTCAGCAAGAAGACATCCAAATCCCCTGAGTTTGTTCATGACAGATATGAAATGGACATATTTCAGATGTCAAAGAACAAGGACAGATCAAATTCAACAAGATACAATTTTTTCAAATGGTGGTGCTTATTTTCGTCACAATCTCCACAACAATCACTTTGTCATGCTGCCCGGAGAGTAGAGTACTGGAAATTACTGACAAAAAAGGGAACAACAGAAGACTTTAGATACAGAACTTCGGATTCAGCATGGCAAAACTACTCCTTGACGACGACGCTGATCTGCCCCTTTTCCAGCATGTCGTAGAAGGATCGAGTCTTCCTCTGCTCGTTCCAGTGATGCATCTTCCACATACCGCCGGCAACCAGCCCTAGGGTCAATCCGATGAAGATCTCCTTCACCACGCTCGGCCCCTTGAGGGTAGCATGTGCAACCCTGCCACCTGCCATTTGCTTGCTGTTGAGCTCAGATGCCAAATGCCTGCAGAAGTGAAGTGAGCTGATTTTGTGGGAGCAACATGGAGACAACAACATATCATCACCAAGGTAGCAAGATCCTCAAGATAATTGCAGGTATGTGCATAAAACATCTACATGTTTTATCACATGTTCAAAGGTAATTTGAGAGAACTTGCACATATGGCAAGTCATGCAAACTTTAAAGGTGTAACTACAAGAATTTGAGAAAACTTGCACATATGATAAGTTTGCATCAGGGGTGGATTCTCTTGAACCCAGTTCGCATCTTCATCAAGCAAAGGAATTTTTTTGCTTCGGGATACTGGAAGGACATAAAACTAGCCAACATACAATTTTGACTAAGCTAATTCAAGAAATTAAAGTAGATGTCTACAGGGAGCTCCATATCAGCAGGATACAGGACAAACTCCATGATGTTTGACAAATCTTCTCAGTGGTACGCGGAGCAAGACAATAAAAGAGAAATTGAAAGTACAATTGTAATGTGCAAACTGATGCAGAGATAAACTATGGCTACCACAAAACTGTCAAATAATTTGAATAATAAAGAAAGCTCTCGCACCACAGTACCAAATGCAAATGACAAAGCAAAGGTTACATGTATGAGAAGCTACACAAGTCACAAAATACCATTAGGAACAGGATACATATTACTCAATAAATAAATTGACAGTTTTGCTAGGGCTCGGTCGTCTGAGAAAAAAAAAATCTCTGTCGATGATGTGAGCCGTTCGATCGACTTTTAAACCCTTCATAAATGTTCCACAATCTAAGAAAGCCTAAGTTGAGATGTGAAAGGGAGGATGGAAGGTGATCGAGCATATGCTGCATATATCATGCAATGCAGAAAGCAACAGAGAACCACAACCATTCTACAACTGCAGTGTGCAGTCCCCCACATAGAAGAGCCATTCACCCAATGGCTTCCAACATACAATGTCACATTACATTAACCACGGATGCATCCACAGGCAAAAGCAATGGTTCCATGGCAAAGGTTACTTCCTAATTCCCCTACTCAGGGTCACACCCATCTTCACATCTTATTGCGGCGAGCCAGCGAACTGTCTATCTTCGCCACGCATTTCCTATATCTAAATCGCATAACCCTCAAATAACAGAAATGATTAATAAATAAAAAAAATGCACCAGAAAGGTACCGCTGATTAGAACGACGCGGCCATCCTAATTCCTAATTCCTGACGAATCGAATCCCCTAGTGAATCACACGGGCGACGTATTTTTCTTCGCGTCCTGCCCCCCTCAATGCCTAAAAAGAATAATTTCTATAAACAAACCCACCGAAATGGATCGACCACGCGAATCTGATCCACCGGCACCAGAAAACCAGACCCCCCAATCGGTCCTCCAACAACCTAACCTAGAATCCGCGAGAAAGTGCCTGGAAGTCGAATCGTGCGCGGAAGAGAAGACACGAGGGACTGAACCGAAGGATAAGGGGGCGGTGAGGGAGAGGAGAGGGTCTGACCTTAGCAGCAGCCGGAGGAGAGGAAGAGAGAAAGACCGCCTGAGCCTTCGCGAATCGCGACCGCGAGAAGAGAGCCTTCGATTTGTTGCGGTTGGCTTTTCTTGCGGAAATGCCCTTATAAGGGTTCGAATTCACGGACGGCTCCGGTCCGCTCGATTCGAGAGAATAATTTCGCCCGAGGGGAGTAAAGTGGAATTTCCCCTTCTTCCCGCGAGATCAGAAGAGGCGTCTCGGTTCTGGATAACGCGGAAGACCGGCGCGCACGCGTGGGTGAAGCTCATCTGTTGTTCCCATGGCGATCGCGGTTGCCTCGTCGCCTTCCGCGACGGCCACCTCCAGTTCCGGCGTTGCTCCGCCGCGCTCCCGCGTGAGCTGCCGGCGGGAGCCCCGTGGGACGAGGAGCATCGGTCGCGCTCGTTGCTCCCGCAGCCCCGCCAAGGGGGCGGAGCCGGGCAAGGAGCGGCAAACCCCGCAGGTCAGTCAAATCCATCCGCTTCTCCAAGCTCGAAATCTAGATTAAGCGAGCATAGATAGCTGAAGCGGCGAATGTTCTGCTCAAAGTCTTCAGCAGCCATTCCCTAAGCTCCACTTCAGTGCCACGAGAACACTACCGATTCGCACATCCTCCTACATTTCATTCAAAACTGAATATAGTTTTCATGCTTCCATGGTACGCACCAACTGAAGGCTTTCGGCTAATGTCATCCACTCATCAGTCTCCCTGTACTCCCACCAGTGGATTCTTGGTTCATGCATGCGAAGATTGCTTTGTTTCTGAATCGATTCCCCTTTTCATGTGTTATATTTATAACCAGGATGACTCCAGTTATCTATGGAAACTGGGCCTCGGATCCGTCGGCGGCGCGGCGGCTATAAAGTACGGAAGCGTGCTGCTCCCTGACATCACACGGCCCAACATCGTGCAGGCGCTGCTCATGGTGTCCCTGCCTGTAGTAGCCGCCGTCCTCATCTTGCTCAAGCTCAGTGGGAGCGACACGGAGGAATAGGATGAGAATCAGGAGGTCTTGTGTAAGCTTCGGATGATATGTTGTGTCTTTATTAAGTTCCATTTTTTACTCGTACCTTGTAAGATGAGGGCAAAATATGCTCGATTCAGAAAATAATAGAGTGCGAGCAACGCACTTGTGACAATGGCCTATGCCTCAGCAAACGGAGGACAGGAGACGGAAGCTTCCTTTTGTTGAGAAATAAAAATGCATCTGAGATATTGAACTGTTGTAAGCTTTACGACAGGGTGCCCGTCTATTTTGAATTCAGGTTAACGAACAAACCAATGCCTGGTGTATCAAGATGTCTTACAGCAAAAATATATGTATTTACAGTGGTTGTAGCTTCAGTCCTTAATATCAGCGGCCATGGCTCCGAGACCTATTACATGCTCCCGGGAATGACTGCAACTACCGCAAAACTCATGCTTTACAAGGAATGCCAAAAATAGAATTGGTGTCAATAAAATTAGTTAACAGAACTCAAACTCTCCGTCTGCCGCTTTGCAGCCTATAAAAGTTGAACCTCTCCAACAAAACACGTGCAACATCTCGGATGAATTGAAGATTTGCAGATTCGACACCAGGATGTTGAAGATAATGCATTCTGCAGTAAATATTTACAGGCTACAGGTTGTCTTTCAGCCACTTGGCTGCCCCACTGGCAATGGATCTGAAAAAGATTCAACAAGGAACTTGGTCACCCATGAGAGTACAATACAAAAGATACCACAAACGCAAGTGATATCAGAACCAGATCAATCAAAAACATTTGAAGGTTTAGTCATGGTTTTGGTCAAACTACAAAGCGAGAAGGCTGCAGACCTCTACAAAGTACTTATCCTTGTTTTGTTGTTTGCTTATATTTGGATTTTTAATGGTTTAACATACCAGCATCAAAAGTACAAGCGAGAACAACCAACATAATTAAACAATACCTAGTAAAGTTCTTGTGCATAAGCCTATGGCAACAATTTTACTTCATTACCTTTATGTTTTTCGAGCACCAGAAACCAGCTTTAGACAAAGTAAATCACCAATAAGTTCGGTATAATGAAAAACTTGTTGACATGGACTTCCACATTAACACATTTTTTTCAGAAAACATGTAAGGAGAGAAGATCGACAGGAATATATAAGGATAAAGGACAATTATCATCAGGGCTTTCAAGGATATTATACGGCCTTCTAGCAATGATGAAACACAAACATGCCCAAACACCGTATATTAGCAATTGCATTGAAACGAAATTAAGTTCAGTATTTACCCAGCAAAATCTGTAAGTTTCTGAAACCAGTCACCCTCCCCTTCAGCAGGTTGATCCGATTGTTCTTGAGCAACACTGCTTCCACTCTCTTGATGTATAGCTGCAACAGAGATGTGGTTCTTAGTATCCTTCCTGATCAAGAGGTGATGATAGGACACCAACTTCTGGCAGTAACAATCCAAAATGGAAATGGATTGTTTGCAGAAAAGAGGGAAAGGCAAAAGGAAATGTAATCTATACATAAAATGTGTGTGCATGCTTACGCTTTGGCTTCACAGGTGCACGGGCAAAACCACCATTAGTCAACGATGCAAGCTCCTCAAGTAACTCCCTTTCGCGTCCACTGAAAGAAACACCAATTTATAGTAATTTATGGGGGGTAAGGGTTCAGTGTCTATGTAGCTCTGGAGTATCAATATAGGCTAAAAAAGTAGGCTCCAAGACAGAAAGTATTGTTTTGTTGTACCTTACACGTTTGGGTATATTGACCTTAATAGTGAATAGATGATCACCACGTATAGATGGCCTATTCAACGACGGGACACCTTGTTTCGCTAGGACCACTACATCACCAGGTTGGGTGCCTGGAGGTATTCGAAGTTCACTAGTTCCATCAACAGTTCTGACCTGCTCGCAACAAGATTTTCAAAGGAATGGTTACACAAAACCACGATTTAACATAATGAGCAGTCGCCTAAATATCATGAACAGCCTATATATAGAACTACAATATGCTCATACTTAAAAGAAACATCTAACAACATGCCACCTTGCTCTGAGCCTCCATGGAACCAAAGTCTTAAATCAGATCAAGCAAAACAAATTTGTCCAGGCCTCGCATAACAGTGACTAGCATTGGTCGTGGCTCAAGTCAACATGGTTAACAGATAATGACTAGTATAGACTTGCTTTCTATGCAATGTGGCATCAAGTTAAGGTCAAAAGTATCTGGTAGCTTAAGACTTAAGTTGGTGTAATGACAAACTAACATCAGGTAGTTTTTTTTTTAGGAAACTAACGTCAGGTAATACCTTTAATTTCATTTACAATTATCAGAATTTTGCGTAATTGAGTAAATTGTTTTAGTAGATAAAAGGAAACCCATTCCAATAAGACTAAGAATAGAACATAGCCCTAGACATAGTTAATCTATTTAATCATACAAGTTAATAAAACACTATTGACTCTTCTGCTTGATGATTACTGTGTGCCAGGCTGTCAGCTAATTTATTGGTTTCCACAGTGCACATTAAGCAGGAAAATAGGGCAAATATCAGTTGCACAAGCAACACTGAAACTCCAAGCATACACTAATTGAAGTTTTTCTGATTACATCAGAACTGGAATAAAGCAACCGAGCTATTTTAGTAAGGTATTTATCTCAATTCTTGCTTGATGAGTTAGTTTCCCATCACCAGTTAACAAATGAAGTGAGAAGCTTAATAGATTCGACAGCATAGTTGTTTGCTGAAGAAAGCAGTGAAAAAACCAATTGTCACAATTGATGATCATATAAGAAAGATACTCCTAAAGAAAAACGATATACCTTTTCAACAGTACCCAAAATAGCTTCAATGTAGCTTATCGACACAGTTGAATACAAGTTGATACCATCCCTTTTAATATCTGATGGCTCTTCTATGTCAAGGCAAACAAAAAGATCTCCAGGAGGCCCTCTATTTCAAAAAGAAAAAAAGGGTTTGACCATGGATTTGTTTGAATAACCACACAATGAGGTAAGATATAAACTTGAAAGGCAGAAAATGAGGCGCTAAAACAACTGTATGAAAGCTAAAGCAATGCACACAAACATACAAACACATGTGCATGCTTGCCCGCACAGTCGCACACAATACACGTACCCAAATAGAGATCTGAACATTTTCTGCAAATTATTCTGAACTGCAGTCCAATCATGATTCATAATTTACTGCAATACATCTCTAAAAAACAAAATAAAATAAGCACAAATCTAAAGTTACTGTATGCACTTGATGCACCAAAACATTATCTGCAAAAAACACATGTGTATTGCTGTATGCACTTGATGCACCAAAACATTATCTGCAAAAAACACATGTGTATTGCTGTATGCACTTGATGCACCAAAACATTATCTGCAAAAAACACATGCGCAAAGACCTAAAATCCAGAAAACTTTCTGGTGCTAACCGGTGAGGCGGTGACCCCCAACTTCCACTCGCCACGCAAAACAGAAACACAATAAAGCAAAGCAAGAATGATCCGTGCATCTTATGTACATGCCTTTGGAGTTACTCCATGCCCCCATGTACCGTGTTTTATGATAGTGTTTTATGATAGTCAATTCCATAAATATGCACATATGCTACAAATAAAAGTATGCATAGCAATCAAGTAGCACAATACAGAACATCCATGTATTACCTCTAGGACCACAATGATCACTTGCAATATTTTGAACTGTTGGAAGTACGGTTGGAACTTCAGAAAAAGCGAAAAATGTTTTGCTTACCCTTTTGGTCCTGCATCACCTTCACCGCGTACACGGAGAGTGCTACCTTTACTAACTCCAGGAGGAATTTTTACTTTGATCTCCTTTCTGACACGAACACGCCCCTCTCCAGAGCATTTCCTGCAATACTCTGAAATGACCTCACCCTCACCTGCGCAAGTGGGGCAAATAGAAACCTACAAAATAAGAAAAACTAGAAGCTCTTAATGTAACGATCCCAAAATTACCACAAATAATCAGATTAAACAAAACTCAAATATATAATCAATTAATCATAATTATTTTTGGACTCTGTAATGGAATAAAACCCCGAGCCTCCACAACCTTAGATAAAGCACATTTTACATTTTCAGTCCTTTTTGTTTGTTCAACAGAAATGAACTTGTTCATACCCTATGACTCCTTTTTAATTTAGTTCCATGACATCTCATTTTCAATTTATTGCTTCATATCTTCCCTTATTTTCCCTAATGATTATTTTCCTTAGTTATAGTGCCCAATAATGCCAGCTTCCAATGAAATATAGGCCACAACCTATTCATTGTTGCACATTAAAAGCAGTCGCATACTAGCCAAGCCAGTATGTCTTGATGGTGAAACTCTGGAATAACAGCACAAATGGTTCAAACATGTAAGCTCCTATATTACCTGGGAGAATAGACCAAATGGTGTTTGCTCAGTTCGCATTACTTGCCCTCGCCCACCACATGTGGAACATATTCTTGTCTTTGAGCCAGCCTTTGAACCAGAACCACTACAAGTATCACAAGTCTCCAAATGGGATAATATGATATCTTTCTCTGTTCCAAATATTGCCTCCGAAAACCCCAGGTTCACGTCATATCTGGTGGAATAAATATGTGTAAGTCTAGAAATTTCACTAGATCTATAAAAACATGTTACAAAATATAGCTACATAAAATGGTTGTACACGAATCTGGTGGAACGATACCCTTCCTGAAACTATCCATGATCATAAGACCAAGCAGTATGCCAGAATCACCAATAACCACGATATTTGATATTAATTGTGTGTAAAAAATGCAAAGAACAAAAGGGGGATAGGGAAACATTTACAGATGACTTGCCACAAAAACAATACATCCAAAACATAACTTCATGCTAGTAATATACAGTGGTGTCCAGGTAACCTCTTATCCCATGCAGTATCACGACATAAATGCTTAAGTATTACTTTCAGGCAAATAATGCTAGACCTTAAAAGTATGCGGATGTGTTCATGTTAATCAGCGACCATAATAATTAGCTGTTATTCATTTACTGTCTAATCGGTGGACCCCTTTTCACTTCAACATGTCTTATAACAAACCTGATGTCTTCACCCTGAACAGTAGTGCTCCTCCTGCGTGTCCTAAATGCATTCTGGTCCATGCCAGAAAAGCCACCCATGTTTGCTCCAAAGAATGTCTCAAACAGATCAAATGGATTACTCTGCATAGAGACAAGGGAGGAACTTAGGGCTTGTTTAAGAAGAAAAGACACACAGACGAAGTTGCACATAGTAACACCTAGTACTTATAAGCCAAGGAACTCGAGTTAACATACATATAACCACATTCAAATGCTAGAACAAAGAGTTGAAAAGCAGCACCGTATAAGCTCCCGCAGATCCTCCAACCGCACTCTTAACTCCAGCTTCACCGTATTGATCATACAACGCCCTTTTCTTCTCATCTGATAGCACCTGGCGGTAATGAGATTCGGTACTCCAGATCAGGCAATAAAAGACGATGGCGAACCAAAAACAAGGTTTTTTTTCTTGATGAAATCTAGTAAATATTGGAGCAAGGCAAAGGAACCATAAGTATATGAATGATAAAAATGAAACTGGATGCAGATATCCAAGTTGATTACCAATAGGTTGAGCATACAGAGCTTGGTATAATACACGTACATTATTAGAGCGAGTGGAGATATTCATACCGTAGTGTCAGTCCCATGAAGCGATAGATGTTAGTAAGTTTTGGGGGTCCATATCTTAAGACAGGAGAAATTGAACAGATAAGACATATAATTTTTCCACATCAACCAATACTTGTAGCCTGGGTGAGCAGAAGACTACACCCCATTTTCCGAGTGCAGAGCTTGCCAACCCGCTATTTTAGCATCCAAGTCATATATGTCATCTCAAACAAATACCCCCCCCCCCCCCCCCAACTCCCAGCCGCCTACTGTTTCTATCATATTTAAGGAAATGTGAACTCAGGAAGGTACTCAATTAGTCTACCTGACAATGTTAACATCATTATCTGAGTCAAAATATAGTGTGGCAACAATTAAGAAAATAAATAAATCAACATGCTTCTGAGGAAGATTCTATACTCAGTACGTAATTGTAAAATATCACATGGAAAACACATATTTCAATGTATTTGTAAGAGCACCTCTCTCTCACTAAAGGTGGAAAGCACAAATATAAACGAAGGGCTTGATGCAACCACCCACTACTCCATTACTAAGAATAGTGGTTTAGGTTTTGTGCAAACTGGTTTCTGGGAGTTTTTCTAATCATAAATACATTAGTTTGGTAGGTTGTAAAGTAAAAGCTGAAAAACTGTCAGCTGGTAAGGTGATAACTCATCTATTGAACTTTTTACAAGGAAAGCCAGCTATGAATTAAGACCTGAGGGCCTGTTAGGAACAAGGAAGGGGTATTTTAGGCCCATTTCCAGAAGAGTCCTTCTGTCATACAGGCTACAAGCCATATAACTTATCCTCGTCCTCATAAAAAGAAAACTTATCCTCAAGATAGTCAGAACAGTAAAGGAACATTGGAGCAAACATATTTATGCCTTATGGGACTATATAGTGCATACCTCATATGCTGAGCTTATCTCTTTGAACTTGTCAGTTGCGCCAGGTTCTTTATTGACATCAGGATGATACTACGAAGTAAAGATGAAAAGCAAATTGTTACAACATATTTATGGTTCTCTTTCTGTTATGCATATAATGTGAGGGCGCTAGAGCAATTTGAAAAATGTGTTAGAAACCTGTTAATAGAGCAAAACCACGTTACTTGGTGAAGTGGTAAATCACACATTCAAATTGGTAAACAGAAACTTAATTATGTTCTAAGAAAAAGCTATGAATGAAAACCTTGTAGACCTATTAGGAAGCATGTTACAGGTCCATTACCCTTGTATAATCTAGGCCTAGCTGCACGAAAATAGCCTCAATATGTGACCCATGCTCTAGCATGGCAACAATTAGCAATGATGCTGGTGGCTCCTACATGGCACAATATTGCCTCTGTGTAGGTGTTAAGTGTTAACCTCAGTGTATATGGGTGTCAATATTGCAGGAGCAGTGGAAATGAAACACCACGATGCGATCATGTGTCCAGTAACTGCAAGTCTGCAACTAATTCTTCTAAATTAGATCAAGACTCACTTGACTGTACTTTTGACCTCCCTCATGTGTTAATGGATTCAGGCTCTATGCACAATGCATCATTGACCTCTATAAGACAGATGCATCCTATCCAAAAAACTACAGAACCTTAATGGTGTTATTTACAGTACTAAGGGGACTTCACATATTAAAAGCAAACTAGGTGTCTAACTTCTCCTCAAGTATCAAAGATACAGAGAAATTAGGACAATTATTCTACACTCCAACCATAAAAACCTTGGATGTGCAAGTGAAATTAACCCAGCACACACGAACAACGAATGTACAACACATTGGTTAATAATCAACAGAGGATTGGACTGGTCTACAATGCTAGTTGCAACTATGAAGTTCCAGAAGCTACTGATAATATAGCAAAAATGAGACTGAAAACAATGGAGTATTGCATAAAAACTACGTGCACACCTCTACCATATTATCCAGTATTCACAAACACCAATATGGATTACAATTTTTACAAGACAGGGAAAACGGTTATCTACTTGGATGTCTAGCAACAGTTTGTAATATCGCCCAGGCTATGACGCTATGTGCAGTTAACAACAACGCATTTCTTGCTCGCAAAAAACCCCCGCATTTCTCAACGCTTTATCCAATCTAAACAACACACATCCATGCGTGACTCCACGAACTCCAGTTATGTGCTCCAAGCTCAATGGCACTATTCTTAAATAAATAGTATGATGGTCCAATAAAACGAGTAAATTGAGGCTCTACTGAGAGGGGGATAAGCGTCGAACACCTGGCGCGCGAGCTTCCGGTACGCGGCCTTGATGTCCTTGATGTTCGCGGAGCGCTGCACGCCCAGCGTTGCGTAGTAGTCAGCCGACGCCCACACCACCAGGCGGACACCGCGCCGCTGCCTACGATTTCTCGGCGCCGCGCAGGCGAGCGGGATCCCTAAGCCGCCGCTCCTACCGGCGGCGGCGAAGTGGACCCCGTGAGGGCGGAGAGCGGCGGCGGCGGCAGAGCGGGAGGAAGGCGCCGGATTGGAGGGCGCGAACGGGACCGTGGAGAACGCGAGCGCCATTAGCGCCTCTCCCCGAGGGTCGGCACCCTTCTAGAACCCTGCTTGTCCCGCGGGCGCGGGCGCGTGTGCTGGGCGTTGGTCCGCGTCTCGCCTGAGCGCAGGAGGCAAGACAGCTGTGCAGCTGCGATGGCAGGGGAAGGGACGATGTGTGAATGGGATGGGCCCCGGCTGTCAGTGTCCGTTCGAATCCAGGGCCTTCCTAGGCTTTTGTTCTTTTGTTCGGTGTCCGTACGCGATTCCAGCCCGACAAATCGCGCGTACGGCCCGCGGCCCACGACGCGAAAGTTCTTACGTGTGGTTGTTTCCGAACCATCATATTTTTCGAGACAAGTTTTTTTTCTACTAGTGATTTGCAGTTGTTCTTGACAAGTCTACTGATTATGCCTTCTAAGAAAAATCCTGTATCTAGACATATCCAAATTTTGACTGGACGGAGGAAGTATCAATTATTTGTATATTCCATGTGACTATTTTTCTATACCAGTGATTTGCAGTTGTTCTTAACAAGTTCTTTTGGTTTCACTTATTTATATTTTATTTGGCTAGAAATCTCTTTTTTTATCCTCTGTGTTTTTCCTTTTTAATGAAGTGATCTGTTCTTTCAAAACAAATCTCTCAACCAATGCAAAATACTCCCTCTGATCTTAAATTCTTGATTCAAATTTGCTCAAATATGGATGTATCTACTTTTTAAAAAAGTCTAAATACATGTAATATTTCGACAACAATTTAGAATCAGAAGTACTATAGTATTTGTAGTTGCTGGAAACTACGAATGTTCCACAAGCACTAATCTTTTATCATGTCAATTTGTAGCAAACATACGGGGACATATTTTCTTTTAGGAAAAAGATGGTCGATCCTATGTTTTTCTTTTACATAAATTTACTCAAATTATGGTTGTATATTTTTGAAGTCGCGATCACGAGTTCACGACAAACGGAAGTGTTATACAAATCCATCGCTTGCAATGGAAAGAAATCCAGAATTGTAACTCGTCGGTCGTAACGTAGGAAGATTCTTTACACCAACGGCGTCGTTAATTGATTGCGCCGTGTTGGTATATATACATTGCCGCCGGATGAGTTCGCACAGCCGGCCTACGCGCTCGATCCAACACTACCAGGCACCGGCCATAGCCGCTGGCCACCGCACCGGAGACGAACGAGACGGCTGCACACGGGAGATCGAGACCGAGAGATGGCATCATCAATGGCTTGCGAGCGCGCGGACACCGGCGCCGACGACGTAGATGACGGGCTGGGGGATCTCCCCGACGACGTCCTCCTCGACGTGCTGTCGCGGCTGGTGATGGCGGGCGATGTGTACACGGCCGGCCGGACCAGCATCCTCTCGCGCCGGTGGCGGTAGCTGCCTAGGTACCAGATCCCGGACCTCTCTCTCGACGTCGGCGACTTCTACCCGGACGCCGGCTGGTGCCCCGCGGCCGCGGTGTCCACGCACACGACGTGGGGAGGCGGCCGCCGCCGCTGGGAGAAGCAGTTCCAGGCGTACCAGCACCACGCCACGGCCGGCTTCATCGGCGCGCTCTGGAGCTTCCTCGCCGCGCCGCCCAGCGTGCGCGTCATCGGGAGCCTGCGGCTCAAGATGATCCTCACCAAGTACGAGCTCCTCCGCCGCGTCGGGCGGCTCGTCGGGGAAGCCAAACGCTCCGGCAGGATCAAGGGGGGCAACGGCACCGGCGGCGCCATCGTGGAGCTCGAGCTCCTCACGGAGAAGACGAACCTGAAGGACGCGGAGGACGAGCCGGCGGAGGTGATGCTCGGCTACGGCGCGCTCTTCGCCCGGTTCCAGCGCGGCTGCCCGCGCGCGTTCCGGGCGCTCACGAGGCTCTCCGTGGAGAACCTCTGGTTCGAGGACCGGGCCGCCGTGAGCGACCTCGTCCGCCGCTGCGTCGCCCTCGAGCACCTCTCCCTGCGCTTCTGCGGCTTCGAGCCGGCGGCCGCCATGGCCATCGACCTGCCGCCCGAGTCGCGGCTCAGGACGCTGCTGTGCGTCGAGTGCCACGTGCCGGGCGTGGACCTCGTGCGGGCGCCGAGCCTCGTGGAGCTCCACTGCGGGTGGCGGCTCGTCGATGGTGCCCCGCCGGCGTCGTTCGGGCACGCGCCGGAGCTCAGGAAACTCACGCTGCACTACCAGCAGTACGAGGACCAGGAGGATCTGTGGCTGCTGAGCGAGTTTCTGGTCAACATCCCGCGCCAGTTAGAGTTGCTCACGCTCTCGTTTGAATTTACCAAGGTACGGACTATGCACACATATATGGGTCATACATAAGTCACAACTGCCGTGTACACCTGCAAAAAAATCATTAGGAAACTAGCACCATGCCCATGCTTTGTTACGGAAAGCCAAGAAATAAATCAACAACATCATGGTTAGATTATGGGTCAGATTACCAATAATGCCATTAAAGCTTGATGATGACTTTGCTGGATTAATTTGAGTTATGAACCAAAACTCAAAACTCATGGAGATTGGAAAGCAAACACTAATAGGAGACTAGGAAAGGGAGGCTTGCCGCTCCAACTCATGACTTTGAATAGTCTAACTTATCGGGGTTAAGCAGAAAATAGTTAAATAAAAGTGAACGAACGACCATCAACTCTAGACTTTATGAGTAGAGACGATTAATTTATAGCCAATATGAAACAAAATCATCTGTACGTCACAAGCACCATGAAGTTATTCATTTATCTCATCGGTCCCTCCCCGTATTATTGCACAAGAGATGATATAAGCTATATACTCCCTCCGTCCCATATTAAGTATTATTGCACAAAAAATTGAGTCACTTAATATGGGACGGAGGGAGTACATGTATCTATGATTTTTGTTTCCTATTTTGTTGATCTAACTTTTTTCCTATTCTTGAAAACTAAAAAAGACCACATATGCATGAGTGACCACCACATATGAAATTATTCATTTAGCCCGGCCTAATAAAAGTTGAAGGATATGCTAAATGACAGATCGACGTACTCCCTCCGTCTCATATCAAGTGACTCAAATTTGTTCAAATATCAAATATGAATGTACTTATGTCTAAAAAATGTCTACAAACATGTAATAGAAATTAGCTGCTCGTCTTAAAAACCTTGGATGCTGACTGAACTCTGTAACACCAGCGGTTTCTAATAGAAGAAATCGGAGGAGAAACCCTCTCTTTCAAAAATAAATAAATTAGAAAGTCACATGAATTGTTCATCACGTTCTCAGTGTGCATTGCCATGCACGTTCTCCGAAATCACTATCCCTTCGCCGTCTGTTGCAGATTTGGGTGCAACCTGAAGCTCCGAAATACCTGAGAGTAGCATTCGGCAGGCTAAAGGAGCTGCATCTGGAGAAGATCCATCCGTCCTGCAACCTCTCGTGGGCAACCTTTCTGCTCGAAGCCGCGCCACTCCTGGAGACTCTCCGCGTCAAGGTACGTGTGCCCGCTGCTCATGCGTTGCTTGCTTAATCATTGTGGATTTTCTGCAACGCACCAGTCTAGCTAGCTAGTCGTTTTTTAGTGGGAGGATCTGCAGTTTTTTTTAAAAGAAAAAACAGTAACACTAAAAAAAGAGAGGTCTTTTCGTTGAGTAAACTGAAGAAATTCCTTTAAAAAACTGAACAGACACAAACAACAATTCTACGATAGTCTCAAATTATATCGAGGTACTTTGACATCAAGGTTCCTACCCGGCTATCTCCACCTTTTTTGCATTCCGGTATTGTGGGTATGTTTGATTCATGTAATTTATGTTCTATTAACTTTTTGGCCAGACAAATTTAGCAGAGATTCCATGACTCTTTGTTCGTCAAAATCAAAGTAAATTTCACAAAGTTTTTTGGCATCCGTATGACCGAACCCACACTTGTCCCTAATCGTGTCATGGTCGGGTCGTTTCCGATGTGGCACCTGACACGTGAGACCCACCTGTCAGGAATCTCGTCAGACAATCTTAACAACGAGATTGGGCTACTTGTGAAGAGTTGCCTAAAAAACCGTGGTTCCATGACACGAGTGGCAGGTGTGGTTCGGTGATACATGTGGTCTCCAAAAAAACTACTCCCTCCGTCTCATATTAAGTGAATCAAATTTGCGAATGTATCTATACCTAAAAAGCGTGTAAATACATGTAATATTTCGTCACTTAATATGAGATGGAAGGAGTATTATTTTGTGAAATTTACTTTCAAAATTATGCATGACAAGAATTGTAAAAGTAACCTGAGGTTGATTGACAAAATTCTATCCGCAATCAATTATTTGCTACTAGGAAAGCAAAACTCGAAACATCACAGGCTACCAAATTTTAGCAGACCGATCAAATTAAAGCATCAACCAAAAGTAATATATATCTGTCATTCTGTCTCAGTCTCATCTCTTATGCTCATACAGTACATACTAGATACTACGTCAACTAGCTTGATCATGTCAAGTGCTTGCAGGTCTTGAACCACGCGTGCAAGCCCGACTGGCACAAGAAGCTCGCTCCCTCGGACACGGACCACTCGGAGGCTGCGCCGCCGCCGTCGCCGGGGTTCGCGCACCGCGGTCTCAAGGAGGTGGCGATCCGCCGCGCGTTCCACGTGGCCATGGACGCACCCTTCGTGAGGACGGTCGTGGGGATGGCCGTGAACCTGGAGAGAGTCACCCTGAGCGTGGAGGAGCTCGGGTGCAACGCGTGCGCGGCCGCCGAGGAGCGGCGGCCGAAGCTTGCCAGGTCCCGGTGCAGGCCGGCTGGCGCCGGAGCTGGCGGGGACGATGCTCAGGCGCTCGTGGAGAGGATTATGGGTGGCCTCGCCTCGTCTGCCCGGATAACCATACTTCGATCTGGTTAATTTGGTTTGGTTTCGGTCGACTATGCTATTGCGTTGCTTGGTTGCTTGTTAATTTGGTGTTTCTTATGGTTAGCAGCCGTTCCGTGGCATGCTGCTGTTGGACTGAAATCTGGTAGGTACTGGGATATACTACCGCTGTTTTGAAATATAAGATGTTACATAGTTTTGTCCTATGTACTAACATCCACACCCTCTCCACCCACGTAAGATTTCATGAGTTGTGCACCGGCGATCCTATCTAACAACTCCGTTTTAGGAACATGGTCATACAAAGGAAACCACACGAACAGATCGTCGGGGATAATATGCCATTCATATGATATAATCCCAGCTGCAAACCATACAAGAACGGATTTTTTTTTGTCCCAAGCAAATATTATACATAGAGGTAGATGACACACACACACATATATATACATGTAGAGTAGCCCTAAGCATGATTGCATACCCAACGGTGAATTTCTAGAACAGGGCAGAGTGTTCATCGTGCACAGGCAGCTTAGCATAAGGGAGATACTCAGGTCAGACGACAAGCCATCAGTAAGAGATTTGTATAGGTCAGCCGTAGGGTTGCCACACAGGCGAATCTAACTTCCACAGGCCAAGCAGTCCTCCCGGTTGTTCAAGGAACAGGCAACCTGCGCCATTTTAGCCTGGAGATCCTCTGCCTCCCTGCTCTGCTGCTTATCCTGCGCGTCCAGAATTACTCGAATGTAAGAATCATGTCTAAGCAGTTGTGAGTGAAGAACAATGTAAAATATACAAAGTATCAGACAAATGGACATGGTGTATTCTCCAATCACCTTGAGAAAACCAGTGTCCACTGTGAATTTGATTGCATCAGCAGCAGCTCGTGTCCTTAGATAATACATCCCGGTTTTCAGGCCCTAGCACCAGACAGGAAAAAAGATGTTAACATGTTTCTATTGAGACACTTGCATTTACGAAGTAACAAGCAACGCAAACAAGGTGTTTTCATGCAAAGTTATGAACAAAACACTAACTGTTGAACTTTTCAGTAAAATGCGAAATGCTAGAGTAGGTAGTGTTGAAAGGAATAGGAAACCTTGGACCAAGCGTGGAAGTGGAGGGAAGTTAGCTTCCCAGAGTTTGCTTGATCCATGTGAATGTTAAGGCTCTGACTTTGATCAATATAGCAGCCACGATCTACGGCCATGTCAACAACAGTTTTCTGCTTGATCTCCCACACAGTCCTGGTTCAATGATAAAGAAACATTTTGACACACATGAACTGGCATCTTGTGAGCTACACCATAAGATTGCAGATTACATACTTGTAAATTGCTTTTAGATCATCTGGGATCTCAGATATCTTTTGGACAGAACCATCCTCATAGATAATATTGTTTTTCAGAGCAGGAGACCAGATACCCATCTCGGTCAAATCATGGAGGAGATGCTTGTTCACTACAACAAACTCACCACTGCAAAACAAAAGTAATTATGCATGCCTAACCATTAGAACATCAACAACTCAATGCTACAAGGAGCAGATATGCAAACCTTAAAACTCTTCGACTGTATATGTTTGACGTATACGGTTCAAAACACTCATTGTTGCCAAGAATTTGACTAGTAGAAGCAGTTGGCATTGGAGCAACGAGAAGAGAGTTTCTTATTCCAACATTGGAGATCATCTCCCTTATAGCTGGCCAGTTCCATCTGTCTGATGGCACTACGTTCCACATATCAGGTTGAAGAATACCCTGCACAGAATGTATTGAGGACAACCTTAGACACAAGATTGGCTATAAAAATCCTATCAAGGAACAAAATCAAGTGCCAATTGAACATTCCTAATTCAGTAATTGCCAAGAGTTTCACTATCTCTTATAAACCCATCTAGAAACAATATCATTATTGAATACAAATGTTGCAGTACTGAGACAATTAATTAATGCTAAAAGAAGCATTAGTTGTTGACTTCTCCATAGTTGATAAGTTAACCATACAAAGGTCAGCATATTCTCCTTATTCCTTGCCACTGATGGTGAGCGCAGAAATAGTTTTCATTTTTTTAGTCAGCTAAAAAAAATGCATGCAAAAAGATGTGTAGTTCAAAATAATCACACAGCATATTAAAACACAAATGGCATGCATATTTACAGACAAACCTTGCTGACTGGACTCCCATCATAAGTTTCATAAGGACCTTCTTTTGCGGCAAGCCCGGCAGAAGCTTTCAGAGCATGATAATAAATGGTCTCAAAGATATCCTTATTTAACTGCTGGGCCTGAGAAATGATTCCATTACAATGCATATCAGTAAAGTAATAAATGAAACAACTAAAAAAAATTTAGTTTGTGATGTACCTCTGGTGAATCAAATGGCATGCCAAGTAAAATGAAAGTGTCTGCTAAGCCTTGAACTCCTATTCCAATTGGCCTGTGCCTCATATTTGACCTCCTTGCTGTCTCAATGGGGTAATAATTAATATCTATTATTTTGTTGAGATTGCATGTAACAGTTGAAGTAATCTGTTGATGACAACATTATGTTAGTAGCACTCAGACTAGTGGGGTAGAATAAATTGTAAAGACAAGCCAAGCAAACCTCGGCTAATTTATCGAAGTCAAAGTATCTGTTTTTTGACCCATTGCTACCAACGAGCTTAGCTGGATGGGACTCTATGGGAACATCCTGAAACATCAAACATATGGTGCCATGTAATACAAACAAGTTACAGGTTACAATAAATAACCAAAGAAGAATTTCAGTAGCCATCAGCACCTACCTTTTCCCTTACAAAACGAGGTAAAGCAATTGATGCTAGATTGCAGACAGCAGTTTCAGTGGGACTTGTGAACTCAATTATCTCTGTGCACAAGTTTGAGGACTTAATCGTGCCCAGATTTTGCTGATTACTTTTCCTATTGCAAGTGTCCTGCGTATAATTAAGTACTTTTAAAGCCAATCGATTGGATCATGTATTAAGAAAAAGGCATGTTATGATAGAATTGCAAATTGGCAGCAAGCTGGTTTCCTTATGAACTATATACCTTGTAAAGCATATATGGCGTTCCAGTTTCTATCTGTGCCTTCAAAATGCCAAACCAGAGGGACTGTGCTGAAACAACTTTCTTTGCCTTACCCTGAAATTGAATAACTAGGTTAGTAAATATTTTTTAGTTACTTCAGAAAAGTATGCATCCAGCATCCATCTTACTTCTCTTTCATACTTCTTGTACAGATTCTGAAACTCATCCCCCCAGCAATCAGACAAACCTGGAGCTTCACTGGGACAAAACAGTGACCATTGCTCATTTCTTTGCACCCTTTCCATGAATAAATCAGGAATCCAGAGAGCATAGAAAAGATCCCTTGCACGATTCTCCTCCTATAAATTTGACATAATGAGGCTGAGATGGCTGGCTGGTATAGAAATAACAGTGACAGCCGACAGGCTCCTATTCTTATAGCAAAGTGGTAGTGATAAAATGGGAAAGGTAAATTCAAGCTAGTAAACAGTTTCAAATATCTATGTCCAAAAGTGTGTGATTAGTTAACAGTTATACTCAAGAATGTTTACCTTTCCATGGTTCTTTCTTAGATCAAGAAAGTCAAAAATATCAGCATGCCAAGGCTCCAAGTATATAGCAAATGCCCCTAAATATTAGGAGCCTGTGAGAAATCCTCAAGAGTAATATAAATCAAATATGACTAACTGATGCTACTGACCTTTTCTCTTGCCTCCACCTTGATCAACATAGCGTGCAGTATCATTGAAAACACGTAGCATGGGAACAATTCCATTAGAAGTTCCATTTGTGCCTCGAATATAACTCCCAGTAGCTCTAATGTTGTGAATTGAGACACCAATTCCTCCAGCAGATTTGCTTATGGAAGCGCATTCTGAGAGAGTATCATAAATTCCCTCAATACTATCGTCTTTCATGCAGATAAGAAAGCAGCTACTTAACTGCATCACACAGAATAGGAGAATAAATACACAACTTAACAAACAAAATTGAATTCTTTTATGGTAAAAGGTGAAGTACTTGAGGCCTTGGGGTGCCAGCGTTGAAAAGGGTTGGGGAAGCATGAGTAAACCAGCGCTGGGACATCATGTGGTACGTTTTCACAGCAGACTCGATATCATCCTTGTGTATTCCAACAGAAACTCTCATTAACATATGCTGTGGCCTTTCCACAACCTTTCCACCAACTTTCAACAAATAAGACCTCTCAAGCGTCTTAAAACCAAAATAATCGTAGTCAAAGTCTCTGTCATAAATTATCTCACTGTCCAACCGAGTAGCATTCTGAAATGATACAGCAATCAGAAATTGCACAAATCAAATTGTAATATTGTGTACAAAAAACAAAAGTAAAATGCAGAGATACACTAATATATAGAATGAAGCATATGAAGAAATATATCATTCCACAGAGCAGCAAATAAAGCAACAGGGCAAGATAGCATTACTACAGGACAACAAAACACAAGAACTACAATATTGACATGCTAAGATCATCACATAATCAGCTTAAAACAAATAAAAATTAAGGAGAACAGAAGCTACAATATGCAGACAGATATGAAATAAAGGACTACATAAAGTTGCAACACTACACATGAACGATTAAGTGGAGATCAGATGGAGAACTAGCTAGTTGTATTATTCTATAAAACTCTACTACTATATAGATAACACAACCAGAATAACTAAACTAAACAGTTCATAATTGTGCTAGATGATCATCTTAAGCATAATACATGTTACCTACAATCGCCTTATGACTACATATGGTGCAATTGCACAAATTATGTAATAATATAAAAAATGGAAAGCAAGCACAACACTTGTTCCCATAAAAGACATTGCTAGCCGCATCACACCTTCATGATGATCTCATAGACATCATCAGCGATCAGAGGAGCCATCAACCCAGACCTCTCGTTGAAATGTGTATACATGACTTTCACCCTGCATCCAGAGACCAAACAGCCACGTCACGACATGGATCATCAAAATTATACCCAAAAGGGAACCACGTACGTGTCTGAGAAGGACTTCATGGTATTCTTGTGCAGGTTGGAGACCGCGATCCTCGCCGCAAGCTTCAGAGCGAGCACAAGGAAACGCCAAAAACCAGTTAATAATCACCGAAAACGTGCAGGCAGTCGACTGATTGCAACAACACGCAAAGAATCAGAGGACGGATCAGGTCTGCTGAGGGATTTACCGAGGCGTAGTCTGGGTGGGAGGCGGTCATGGCAGCGGCGGTCTCGGCGGCTAGCTCGTCGAGCTGGCTGGTGGTGACGCCCTTGTAGACGCCGGCGCAGACCTTCTGGGCGACGAGGACGGGGTCGCAGTGGTCCTGGCTGAGGCTGTAGCTGAGCTTCTTGAGCCGCGCGGTGATCTTGTCGAAGTGGACGGCCTCCTGCCGCCCGTCGCGCTTTACCACGTACATCTCCGCTGACGGCGTTGCTTCTGCTGCCCGGGCGGGGCGTTCCGTCGAACACGTCGCGGCCACGGACCAGGGCGGCGGACGGTTGGTGCGCCGGGCGCCTGGGGCTTTGGGAATTTGGAGAACGGAGAAGAGGGAAGAGGCGGCGAGAGATTCGAACGGCCTCGAGGGATCGGTGCGCTTGCGGCGTGCAAATAAATTTGAAACGGGAAAGGGGGAGCGGAGCCGCTTTGGAGAAAGCGCAAGAGGGGCGGGATTTTTTCGCGCGTGATTGTTTGGGCGGGCGGAGAGGTTTTGGCACTTTTTGGGTTGGTTCGTTGCTGGTGGGAGGCGAACGGGACTGGGATCCGGTGCCCTGCCACAGCCAGGGCACGGCGTGCCCTGCCCCCAAGTATCCACCGTCCATCTAAATCGGACGGCCAGCAGCGATTTCCACCGTTTCATCTTCTTCCTCCTTCCCCTTAGTCTTCCTCCCGAGCACAGACAGGTTTCTCTTGGGGAAATCCTTCGCCCCACTCCGGCGGCCACCACTAAACAAAACGGCGTCAACAGAACCGCGGGAAAGAGCGCCAGCAGGTTCCCGGTAGATTGCCTCATCCACCCCGCGCCGGCGCCACCGCTCTCCCCGCGCCGCCGACTCCCTCAAGTTCCCCATGCTCCCACCTCGAGCTCCAGGCCAGGGTCTGCATTTCTGGTTGTCCTCTAGAGGCGTCCGTGCGGAAAGGAATGTATCGAACATGCTTTGGCCATTAGCTGATTGCAATGTGCATGTGCTTCATTTCTGAACCTTCCTGCTGAAAGATGGCAGTAGCTTCTGTTTCTTCCAATCATGTATGAACCACGATGTAGCAAATCATCTTATTATATTACTACTGGAGTATTGAATTGAACGATTGAACGATTTCTGGGAGATGGCAGTCAAATTTCTGAACAATTTCGGTGGCCACTGCTGGAAGATGCATGGAAGATGTATCGAGGAGTGGTCGCAGGAGGAGCAGCAAGAGGTGGGCGGAGCCAGCACCGGCAGTAGAGCGGCAGAGAGCCCGCACGATTTTCCCCGAGAGGACCGTGCGGCTGCGTGCGCTCGTTCTAGGCGACGGGTAGGTGACCCCATGGGCGGAGGACCCTCCCGCGGCAGCGGCGGCGGCGGAGCCGCACAGTTTCTCCTGAGAAGCCCGCGTAGCCTTTTTTTTTTTCCGTGATTGTTTCCTTTGTTGCGCTCGTGCAGGATTTCCAGCCGTCGGAAGCAAGGCACTGGATCTCGTTCCGGGAGGCGGACGGCACGCTTGATTGCTTACGTGGAGAACGCTCAGGCTGCAAATGGGGCGGGGCGGGTTGACCCTACAGCTGACCCCCCTCACCCTGCTACAAAATCTCAGGGCTAGGGTCACCTAGCTGACCCGCGTCGATCTTCTTCAAGAAATCAAGCCAAGAGTAGTTGTTTGAACAGAAAAAATCGACTATAATACACAAGCACACACTCAGCCGACCAGGACCCTGTCACACGTCAGAACTCTGTACATGTAAATCAATCACATGTTCTCATATACGACGAATCTTTTTTTTTTGCTAAGATATACGACCAATCAATCATCACATTACAGAACTCTGTACATGCAAATCACAAAATTCCCAGCAGTCCAAAACTCCAAATATATAACCAACCTCACAAATAATTACCAGATAAAAACGCTGGATGGTGTACTGTGCAAGTCCCGTCTTCCACAATATTAAGCATTCATATTTCAAGCCATGATAAATAGGAGAGTACAGTAGCCATTCAGATTGCAACATTCATCATTCAGATATTTACAAGAACAATGAGCAAAGACTTTTTTTGTCTCCCAAACTCTGTGAACTGTAAAGATCACGTTGAGCCATCTTCTATTCCCTCTCTGAATGTCACAGCAGCTGTACCTGAAGCACCAGCAAAGATAAAAGATGATTAACCTGAAATGCATCCATAATTTGAACATCTGATATATCATTGCCCAGCAGGAAATCAATCACATCTTCTCCATACATGGAACCTCAAACCACTCAGAAGAAAAAGAAGAAGAACAGCACGACCTGCACCACTCTAAACGCTCCAGGAGCTCCATTGTCAAAAACTAACTTTGCACAAACAGGTACATAAAAGACAGTAAATACAGAACAGAGCGTGATAAAAAGGGATCCCAAAGAATACAGCTTTTTTTACTACCGAAAGTTCAAATCTTTGCACGCATTGTTCCATGCCGTCACAAGGAAATCATCAAGCAAAGTATCCCCCACAGCTACAAGGTAAATAAACATACTGCACTGGTGGCCAGCGCACGATTCCAAAGCATTTCTTTCTTCAATTGCCAAAGAAGAAACAAAGTGCACAACAATATAGTAACAGTTCATGGTAATAACAGGAAGCAACAGAAGTTGTGAAGGATAAATCTACACCTACTTCTAAAGAAACACACAAATCAGGTTGAAAGTCTTCTGATTTAACAAGTGCTGATACAGAAACGAACCAAGGCATTGAAAAATATTACCTCAACGAGTCTGGGATCCTCCCCCTTTAGCTCGCTTTTGACTTGAGTTTTCAGCTGAATGGGTCTGGTTCCTTCAGGGCTAGCGTCGTCTTCCCCGGCTGAAAATAAAATACAAGTGTGAAGTGTCACTCATTGAATGTTGAAATATTGTCATTGTTGACAAGTTCAGGTTCAGACTTACTCCTAATTAATCACACTATTCAGCAAAGGAGCTCCAACAGACAAGAGCAAGGAGTACTTATGTTGGAGAATACAATGCAAACTTCTAGAGTGTTCTCAATATTACAAGAAAGAAGACATTACTATGGAATACTCTAAAATGTGAAATAAATAAAAGTAAAAACCTTCTAGTATTTAGATATGTATGAGGATTTGTTTACAAGTTTTGGAATACTCTAGAATAGGAGATAAATAAATTAAAAATAGGGAAGCTTTTAGTAGCTAGATATTTAGGTAGAAGTGCGTGGAAGGTTTTAAATACTTGTATCAATGGCTATGATCTTGACACATGTCAAAGATCCAATGGCCATGTAGCCCTATAAATAGAGGCCCTTGCCTCATGCCTAGTAGTAGAGAACAAGGAGGTGAAGAAGGTGGAGAACAAGGTGTGAGCAAGAGTAAGTTTGGTATCAGAGCAGATTGGTCGGGACCATTTGGGGAGGAATCATCAGCCGGTGCAATGGTAAGCGTAGGGCGCTTACATAGCTCGGTGTGTCACTGAGAGGCGCTAAGGGAGATTCTGCTGGAACACAGTCTGGGACTGTGGAGATCACTGGTCTGGGACCAAGTGAAGTGGACGCAGGGCGTCAATCGAGATGGCGGATCTCATGATCGCAGGTAATGGCATGTGGAGGCTTAATAGTCATAACTATGGCTATTGGCAGACCTGCATGGAGTCCTATTTGCAAGGTCATGACCTATGGGAGGTCATTGCGGGCACCGAGACAACTCCTCCAGAGAATGCAGAAGCTTTGCGGAAGTGGCACATCAAGGTAGGCAAAGCTATGTTCGTGCTAAAGACGACGATTGAGGAGGACCTAGTGGAGCACATCAGAGATGCAAAGACACCGAAGGAGGCTTGGGACACATTGGTGAAGCTGTTCTCAAGGAAGAACGAAGCACGACTTCAGCTCCTAGAAAATGAGCTCGTAGGTATCTCACAAGGCACTTTAACTATTAGTCAGTACTTTACAAAAGTGAAAAATATTTGTCGTGAGATATCCCAACTTGCCCCGGATGAGAAGGTGAGTGAGGCTCGGATGAGGAGAATCATCATCCATGGTCTTAGACCCAAATACAATGGGTTCATGGCTGCGGTGATGGGATGGCCTATTCAACCTTCAGTAGTGGAGCTGGAGAATTTATTGGCTAATCAAGAGGAGCTAGCCAAGTAGATGGGCAGTATCACCTTTAAAGAAAGAGATGAAGAGGATGCGCTCTTCACCTATAGGAAGAAGAGTCCACTAAGGAGCCGAGAAGCGATGAAGGAGAAGTGGACGAAAGATGAGAGGTGGTGCCCAAGGGAGAGCAGCTATTCAGGGGGAGCTCAAAGAAGAAGATCAGCGGGAGCTGATATATGAAAGGAGAAAGAAATGTGAGTGTTTTAACTGTGGCAAAAGTGGCCATCTTGCTAGGGATTGTTGGAGTCCAAAGAAGCACTCGGAGAAAGAAGTGGCGACTATGGCTGATGTGGTCTTAGAGGAGGAAGAGCGGGATGCTCAAGAAGGATTAAGCATGATGGAAGACGAAGTTTATTTTGTTGAAGACCTAACTGAACGTGAGCATCCATCAATCCAAGGTGTGGCTCTAGAGGAATCTAGAGAGGAAGAGAATGAGGATGAAGAGGAATGGGATGCTGAAGGTGGCTCCTTCATAGAGGATCTAGAAAAATCCGGAGAAGAAGAGGATGATAAAGAAGAAGAATGGAATGATGAAGGTGGCTTCTTCATGGAGGATCTAGAAGAATCCGGAGAAGAGGAGAATGATGAGGAAGAATGTGATATAGAAAATGGCTTCTCCACCGAGGTGAGAAATCTAGAACCCATGGATGAGCTTCCGGTGTATGGATATGACAGTGACGATGGAGACTTGGAGGGTCATGAGGATAAGCCAAAGGAACAAGGGCTTATATATTATGTGGATGAGAAGCCACATGAGAAATCTAAGTATAACGGAGATGGTGATGGAGCATTAGTCATGCAAGATGATCTATCAATGAAGGTAATGGAGAACAATTGTATGGATCAACATAGAGTCAAGGAACCCCAATGGAGTCAACAGGAGGTCAAGAAACATGAAGTATGGAGGGCAAAGCAACCAGATCCGAGGTATGTCCGTGGTTCCCTTTCTCAAGTATCTTCATACATGGAAATAACAAAAAGTCAAGTTTGGATAAGGACAAAGAAGAGAACTGAGCTGCAAAAATGCAATGAAGTTAAGAAGAACTCAATGCACTCGAAGAAAAGAAGAAAGTTCGCAATGGAAGAGCTCAGAAGATCCAAGGACATCATTGAAGAGATGATTGGGAGTCAAGTATGCATTGAGGGAGAGTGTTGAGAAATAGCAATGCATACTTGAGAATATTCTGGAACATTCTGGATAATTGGAGAGTATTGGGAATTAGTTATGCATATTTGAGAAGATGCTAGAATACCTTGGATTAGTGGAGGAGAAGATATTTACAAGGAGCTTTCCAGTGAATATGAGAAGATATGAATATTTTAGAAGCCTTGAGAGGTTACTTGAAGAGTGTTACAATTTATCATGGAAGGACATAATTAAGATAAGTTTCAATAATAAGTGAGAATTCTCTAGAACTAGGATACATGTAGAGTATTTTAGAGAATTGTAGTGGGATATACCACATGGTCTTGTACAAGTATAAATAGGGATGCCCCCACCTCATAGGTGTACCACAATCACCACAAGTAGTGTATCACCACACCAAGTAGAGAAGTGAGCTACCATGATAGGGTTGTGTATAGGATAGCCACTAAAGAGAGTGTTGTACCAACATTGAAATAGTGAATAAAGCGTTGAGTTCCCACAAGTTTGATATCCCAAGTAGTGTGGTGTGCAAAGATCCTCAAGAGTGGGTGTTAGGGTCGCCGCCCGTAAAATCTCTACAACTTATTAGGAACAAGCCGAGCAGCATAGCAAAAGCTAAACATGTCATTTGAAAGTAGAATAAATAAACAAGTGAGTAGCATTAAGCTACTGCACGTCACGCCCCGTTTCACAAAGTATACACAACAACACAAATAAACTTGTTATAAGTCGAGAAATTGCAGACAGTAGCTTCATGAAGTTAGTAGCCTTAGCCTAATAGAATGGTACAAATAAAACTTGAACGTTTATATCAAAACAGAACACCAATACACGTCAGTTCACATGCTAGTGCAAATATGTAAAAGATTTAATATCGTAGCAGCGGCATAAATATGAATGCTAGCTTTGATTGTAACCTTTTGTTCAATCTTCTTATCGCAGGATTTGAATTCAGTTTCTTTGAAATAACTTTTGAAATCTTTCATACGGACAAGCCTTTAAATCCGATCCAATTAGCTTAAGCTCGGGTGGAACATGCATTTGAATGGAGTACATCGCGGCTACAAATTCCGAAGAAATGATCAAATCTTTCTCTTCGTCCTCCAATGCTTTCATTTTTTTCTAGAAAATAAGAAACAATTGTTTTATAAGTAAATCAATATCTAATGTTCCAAATGTTCATGTAAAACAAGAGTTGAGGGGTGACTGATACTTACCTGCTTCCTTGCAGTATCCGAAAGATGAACACACAAATGCCGTATGCTCGAAAAGTAAGTCCTTCCGATGTACAACTCGAGCTTGAGATCGATGTTTTCAGCTGAAAGCACATCTAGATTCGGATCCTCAGGTTTAACTTGCAACTCATCAGCCTCGCGTTTTAAATAGTTCACCATCCCATCAGCACTTGCAACTGCGGCTGGTGGCAGAGAATAATATCGACAAGTATAAATCAGCCAATTATTCTTGAATTTTTCCAACCACTCTTGTATTCCATCCAATTTTTGTGTGATCTCAACTTGCACATCGGCATGAAGAAATTCTGTGAGCATGTATTGCATGTCAGTAATCACATGCACCCTCTCCAACGCAGTCATCCAACATATATTATTCTGAATCAGGTTGAAGTCACCAATAGGGTCTTTCTCTTTCCGTGACAAAAGTAGCAGTGCAGCCTTTACATCTTTAGGTACTTCTGTCATGCCCTCCCTCTCCAAACTCTCTTGGATGATACGATAAGTTGCAACACAATTGCTCAATGCTTGTTGCTCTGAAAAAGGCACTAGTTGCACACCTAATATGGCCATCTTCACTCCTTTAAGAAAAATATTTTCTGTGCTGAAATTATCACTTAAGCATGCAGGAATCTTGAAGATATCGCCAACCTTTTCAATGAGTGACCTACAATTTTTTTTCATTGAAACAGTAATGTTTTCATAATCAACTGATGTTGTTGCCAATGGAGTGGGATCAAATGTAATGTCCTCTACAGCCGATGTGGTTGTGACTGTTCTTTTCTTTTTCTTGGAGAGCGAAGGATTTAGAGGGCAAGGGTCAGGGCCGGCACCAAGCACATGTGTTTTCCTGAAAAGATGATATCGCTCAAAAAATTCTTTGCATGTTGTATTATACCCAAACCAATTAGCATTCTTCATCGGTGATGGCAGCATCACTGTATGCATATCAGGCATCTTCATCTTCATGACATGTGGAATCGATATTGTGCTTGAGTTAGCATACAATACAAGACATGACCCTAAACTCCAACAGCATTTTCTCTGCAAAATAAAAAGATTAACAGTCCTAAGATACCAGAATTTAATTATCTCCGCCCTACTAAATCGCAGGTAACATGAAAATTGGAAATTTGAAAATGCAGCAGCCACCCGTTTATTAGGAAAAGTGAGAAAAGAAAATGAATGTACATGGTCATACCTCAAACATTAATGAATCCTCGTCAAAGAAATGAAGGGTTTTTTTGTAACTAGATGAGCCATCCTCCATTTCATATAATCAATGCATCTCCAATGGTTTAAGAAGAAATGAAGGAGAAACCTCATCCAGCTTCAAATTTTCCATATTTGGGGTAAGTTGACTGAGGAGCTGCACGAAAATACTTAGTTTAGACACATGGTCCATAATAATAATAAAAAAACCCAAACGGCGAATCTATTATGTGCGTGGGCACTTTCTCGTCCTCCAGTGTGCGCACTCGTCTCGTCCGTTCGATCTCATCACACGGCCGTGTTACTTTTATCGACTAGCGCTGCTTCAGCCACCCGTCAAAATCGTGCGCAGCACAGCCACCCCCCCATTCCAAAATCCCCATTTGAGTCAAGCGGAATCGGCAGGGAGGTATCGTCCGAAGGTCACCCCCTCACCGCCGGTGCGAAATCAATGGGAGCCGCCGTCCGCCATCCATCCCCTTTCTCGTAGGTAGCTTCTCATTTGGATTTCGCCGTGTCTATCGACTCGTTGCCAGCGCTTTCTACTTAACAGATGAGTAGCTTCAGGGATCTCATGTTTTTTTTACTTTGCCGGGGCCAATGGTTCGAGCCGCTACTGAAGGGGCTAGTCTGCTCAAGGGGCCGGGCGTGGAGCAGCTAGATGCAACCTGTTGTACGTTGCCCGCCGTCACCATGTGCAATACTGGGTTGGGGATTTGACGGAGGCACGGAGCCAGTAAAGATGAGATATTTAATTTCTGAGCAGCGCGGCCGTTGAACTTTAGTAAGATCGTCCTCGTACATGCTTCTCTAGTTATGCTTCCCATCATCTGATCATGCTTAAAAAATTCTGACATAAACTACCTGAGCTCATTTTTATATAGCTGTTGTAAGGTATTTCAGTGCTGCAGAACTGTTAGTTATACCACAGTAGTGCTCAACAGCAGAGTAGCTCTCACTATCTTATTTATCCATGAGTTTTTATGTCTCAACTGCAGCCGATTGCAAGTTAACAGTAGATGCTCTGCACATGCTGAGAGAAACTGATTTGTAATTAGTGAGCAGCAACGTTTTTGAGTTTTGACAATCTATATGTTCTTACATTTTATACAGTTATGATTGGTAAAATTTGTTTGAGGTAACTGTCTATTGATATTGCTTTTGCACTTAAGTGGTAGTTATGTAACATAATTGATGCCATTAAATTGAACAAAGTTAGCAACTATAGAGATCTTGCATTGGAAACAGTAGGTTCCAAAAGGCCCCTTGAGTCGCTCATCTAAAAAGATGAGAAGCCATGAGCGTTGACCGTACTTGGGCCAGGGATGATCCCCTGTAAGTGCAGGTCGTCGAACCACATGATCTTCATTAGAACACCAGAGAAGGATTCCAAAGTCACAAAGATCAAACCAACAAAACCATCGTGACACACTAGTAAAAACTCATCAAATCCATGCGAACCGATTTGCAAGGACACGAACTCAAAATCCGCAAAATCGAATACATCCAATCTGCAGTGAGTAAAACTCTCTTGCCCCGTGGCACTGCCCGATAAGGCATCGCTGCAGCAGAGGAAGAACAAGATTACCTTTATTCTTGACGGCATCGCGTGTTGCCGACGAAGACCACAAGACTCATAATTCTAAAAACTGAGTACAACTAGAAGGAACCGAGGTTCCCCCACCTCGCAGCACAAAGATGGCGGCAGGAGATGAGGGAAACCGACGAATCCCCACGAAAACGATGCAGTTTAGATCAAGGACGGGACTAAGGCGAGACGCCGCGCGATAGCTTTAGGGCGCGACGGTCTGCATGCATGCGAGTAGGGGCAGCGGAGAAGCTTTGCGTGCGTGCGAGCAGCTGGAAGTCTGATGGTTGCATGCATGCGAGCAGCCAGAGGTTCCATGGCTGCATGCGACCACCAGGACGCGCATGCGAGCGACCAGCAGATGACTCCGTCACCATCATCTTGTGTCCTATTAGATTTGTTCTACGTGAGTCCAAGAATTCTTGCGGAATTTTTTTTTGCGTAATTCGCCAACCCTAATTCGGATGGACTAGAGCTCGACGGTCTTGTGCTATGGAGCTGGCGATGGCCTGCGCGGGTTGTGGTGGGGGTTGCGGCGACACGAGGCAGGGGCGGGACGCGCGACGGTCTTGCGCTAGGGAGATGCGACGGCGGACAGCGATAAAAGAGAATGGAAAAGCAAAATGATCTCAGACCAACTTAAACTTATTACATGTAAAACTAAAACATTTTGGCCAAAAACTATCACTGCGAATTGCAACCCAATATTGAATACAAATGCCACATCTAATGAACACAAAATAACCGTGTCAATTCATTTTCGGTCAAAATCTAGCACCTATCACTGCATCCCACATCTCAAAACTTCAAATCGAGATACTGTCTCTATTTAGAATGCCCCCCTTCACCTTATCTTCTTGTCGCCTCTAATAAACATAGTTGCTGCCACTAATGAACACAAATTGTCACCCCTACCCTCGCTTAATACAAATTGCCATACCTGAAAGGGCATTTCGATCCCTAAGTGTTTTGGTGTTAATGACAACATGACTCGTGGACTAACCGTGTGTTCGAGTGTTTCAGATTTGAGATCATATGGCACAAGACGGTTCGTTGCCCTCAAAAAGGAAAGAAGCATAGCGGTATTTAGTGGCTTTTTATTTATATTGAGTCGTAGGAACTCCGTACTATTAAGAGGGAGTCCACATGGAAAGGTAATGGGTGAATTAACTTCACGTACACAAACTACCATATTTGCACCCACATAAAGCCTACCCGTGCGAGAGAGAGCCACCCAAAGTCTAACTGTGTTGCCAGGTCTGTTCCAGGCCCGGAACTTCCGGCCTACCTCCGGTAGGGCAGAACTTCCACCCAACGTCCGGCCTACCTCCGTGATGCTACTGGAACTCATTTGTGTTTGGCGGAGGTTGGACCAGAACAAGGACGGAAGTTCCGGTAGGTGTACCGGAACTTCCGGGGTATGACCGGAATTTCCTCCCCTGGCAGACTTAGTGCATAACGGTTAGACTTCGGGACCCCCATAAATAGTCATCCCCTACCTCGGGATGAACTGATCCGAAGCCCAACTCTCTCCACACCATTTCTAAAGCTTCAAAGTGCTATATCTCCCTCCATAGAGCTCCCCCCCTTGTTGATTCTTTCAGGATTGGAGGAGGAGATCTAGATCTAGGGTTTCACCAAAGCAAAAAAGTTGATTCCCCTTGTTTCCTTTGTGGATTTTGTTACTCTTGGGATTTTGGGATCCCTAGCCGGAAGGTGTATCTTCAAGGCCTCCAATCGTCATGCCCTTCTCCTTGTTTGTAAGGGTTCGGCGTACGCCCTCAAGGAAGCCACTAGCGGAACTCACCTCACCTTTGTGGTGTTGTGAGAGCTCATCCCACCTTTGTGGTGTGGTGAGTTGGATAATAGAGTGAGCCTTTGTGGCGCCTCTACCTTTGTGGTAGAGCACTCCTCCAAACGAAGACGTACACCGACCTCAATAGGTGGAACTCCGGTGAAATCTTCATCTCCCCGTGTGGTATCATTCTTGCCCCTTTATTTACTCGCAAAGCTTAATTGTTTATCATGTGCTTCGGCTATCAAGCAAGTTTCAATTGATTATCTATTGCTTGTGCTTGTGCTCGTGCTTCGGCTATTGCATCATACTAGGGTTGTTCATCATTTAGACGTTTTAGTGAACCCATGTATTGATGCTTGTATTCCATAAAAGTGAAAAGAAAAAGTAAAACTTGTTAGTCACCTATTCACCCCCCCCTCTAGTCGACCATACCGATCTTTCAATACCTCTAATGAACACAAATCGCCACCCATAATTAAAACAAATTGCCACCCCTTTTTAAAAAAATTGCCACCCTTAATAAATACAAATTGCCACCATCGATTAAAAACAAATGGCAAAACAAATTGACGCACATAATGAATACAAATTGCCACTCGTAATGAATACAAATTACCACCTGTCATGAACACAACTGACCACCCCACCCCCATAGTGAATGCAAAATTCATTTTTATATTGCTACCGTAATGAATAAAAATAACCACGTACGTCCATTCCAGTAAAAGATCTAAAAATATACCGCATCTCGCATCTACTCTACTCCAGATTTGAACTATCACCACCACTAAAAACGACCTCACATATAGACCTAACCAAACACAAAATTGCGAACGCCTAGTGATCACAAATTGCCACCCCGAATGAACACAAATTACCATGTACATCCATTTCGGTGAAACTTTATCACCCACCACCGCATCCCGCATCTTCTCCATTCAAAACAACCAAAACAAATCATATTTTCATGCCGCTCATACTAAACACAAATTACCAACCATACTGAACACAAATTGCCATGTCATAACAAACAAAAATAACCATGTTCATCCATTTCCATTAAATTGCCACTCGTGATGAACAAAATTTTGACACCCACATTAAGGGCCGCCACCCCTGCGGACGACAAGCTATGCGCCATCTCAGCCACATCCTCCCCGGATAGCACCACCAAGCTGCCCCTGGCAGTGTGGCGGGGGCAGCGCGAGGCGGCCGAGGGAGTGGCAGGGACGGTCGCTGCGACAGCGGGCCGGGGGCAGCGTAATTTTCTCTGGAGCTCTCCTGGCGGCTAGGCTAGAAGCACCTAAAACACAATCAAACTGGGTCTTAACCTTCTCATGGATTACGACTACACGGCCCGTGGGCCGATAAAGGGAGCCCAACGTCGGACGGAACTACAACGCCCAACGCGCAATAGCTTTATTCTGGTTGTTGGTTGTTTTCGGCTCTCGATTAGGCCCAGTCCGGACTGGAAAGGGGAGACTAGGGCATCGATCAAACCGAAGAAGCGACGCCCCCACCCCAACTTCAGCCGCCGCCTCCTCTTTGGTGAGCGGAGACCGAGATGACCAAACCAAACCCTATCTTTCCCTTTCCTCGATGGCGCCCAAGCGAAAGAACAATTGCGACGACCTCGCAGATCCGGAGGACGACACGATGGGATCATCGACTGAGTTTGCTAAGCCGGTTTACCTTGTGGCGGAGCACGAGGACAAGCAATCGACCTACTCCGTTTTCAAGATCAACGCCGCCGCCGACCGCAACGAGCCTCCGCACGCCCGCTTCATCGTTGCTGGGCTGCCTGGCCCGGCGCATGGCATGTCCTTTGTAGCTGCGCATTCGAAGCACGGCTCCTGGATTGTCGGCGTTGGCGGCGGGCTCGAAGCAGGCACCATCATCCTCGACCCCAGCACACTGAAGACGTACAAGGGCCCGCGGTTCTTTCACCCCAAGCACTATCCCATCATCATCGCACACGACAGCGAGGTATACGCCAGCTCACGCCATCCCCATGTGGTGCCCGACTTGGACTTTCAGCCATGGTTCGAGTCCTTCAGCTTCAAGAGTGGTGTCCCCTCCTTCGATACCGGCGGGGTCGGGGGCTCCTGGAAACACCTACGGTCGCCACCCTTCTTCCCTCTGTACCTCAACCCCTATCAATTTCGCAATCCACCTAAAATTTCAGTCACATCCTATGCTGTCGTGGACTCCTACATCTTGATGTCCCCGCAACGAAAGCTAAAGGTGGGCACTTACACTTTTCATGTGGCGAACCAAACGTGGGAGAAGGTCCACAACAAGAACCTTCCTTTTGTTGGCCAAGCTGTGCCCCTTGGCGGCAACCTTTTTGCCGCATGTTCTGTATCCAGCAATGGCGTCCCTGCATCTCACTCTGCCTTGGTGTTCCACATGTCCATCAAGATCCCCTCGTCCACCTCCGTGGCAGCGGTGAGCACTCCCGCACTATCAATCCAAAAGTTCCTGGTGCCCGCATCAGAGGGCAAGGTACCCCGACCGATCTTATGCCCCCTGGGAAGAGGCAGTTTTTGTTCCATTAGGTTGGGGTCTTCTCGTCGAAGCAAAGCCAAGTTTACCTTGACTACCTTTCAGACCGAGAACATTGAGGCAATCTTGACTGCCTGTCAGTCCCAGGGCGCCGAGCTCAAGGATCTAAAAGTGAAGGAACAAACTCAAAATAACGATCAATGGGCCGATCTCATGTCCTGGAATCTGACATGCTTGTGGTTGCTGCCCTTTCCATGTAAGCATCTGAGGAGTATAGCTCTCTTTTACTTGTTTAGGCTATAGCTAGCTTTCATATTTATGCCACTGCTACGATATTAAATCTTTTACATATTTGCACTAGCATGTGAACTGACGTGTATTGGTGTTCTGTTTTGATATAAACATTCAAGTTTATTTGTACCATTCTGTTAGGCTAAGACTACTAACTTCACTTAATTTGCCCACAACTTCTGCATTTGTTTTTTTGGAACTGCCAACAGACTAGAATGCGGTAGCTAAATCAGGCAGATATGACATGCCATGCATAAACCATGCACTGGCAGCTTATGCACCTGCCGAAGACTAGTGGTCTACCAAAATGCCACCTAAAGATAGATATACATTATGCGTCAGTATTCAGAAGTAGGTATCTGTATTATGTTGCTTGATTTCCTTAGTTTTGGTATCCTTTTCTGTTGACTCATGCACTCAATATGTTGCATATCAGCTTTGGGGGTTGCTTCTTTTGTCTAGCATTCATAAGGATACATTTGAGTTGTCAACTTTAGAGAACACATTGAGATTACATCTAAGCACCGCATTGAATACATTTTCTCTAAGGAGCAGAAAATAGATACTTTTGTGTTGTTTGATTTGCAGGACATGGTACTAAAATCTTCACATATAGAAGTCGTATTATTCCACACTGTAGGGTTTGTGCAACAACTGGTAGTGCACCATAGTTGATAGTTTTGAGATAGAGCAGAGCAACCACTTTGTTCTGCACTTGTGACTGCCCAACTTTGCTTATTTGTCATGGGCGGGGGTGATTAGGTCACACAATACTTGCATTTAGCTACCATTTGGATACAGGAATCTGGAATTGTGGAATTTGTAATCCAAACTCATGGCCTATGGTTATTCGGATCCCTCCATCATTTCTATTTTTTGCTGAAATTGGCTGCCCTTCAATTTTGGCTACTGATCTCAACAATCATGCTCATCGGTGATGCCTTGTGAGTTTAGCCACCTTATCATCCTCAACCAGTCGACATTTCCTTATTTTTGATAGTTCTATTACCGCCAAAACATTAGAACGTTTTATGATATGTGGATTGAGGATAAATTTGATGGTGACATCATATATGAGCTTGAAAAAGATTTAGATGCTTTGCTTTGCTGTTAGCATTTTGTGGTTCACGGTTCATAGAATATCAAATAAGTGTTCTAACAAAATATATATCATGATGGATTTAACAAAACTAATTTAGAGTCGTAGATGTTGGTAATTTTTTCTAAACTTGATCAAAGTTTGCCAGAAAAACTAATGGCTTAGAATAGTACAGGGATATTGTGTCAGTGACCTTATATCAACCGCAGGTATACAGATTCGAGAACCATTCATATTTATTTATGTTGTGTTAACCTGGATGTCGTGACTCGTTAACAGTATGCATGAACTACTACTGAACCTGAAATTTTGCTCTCATATTTTTATGATTATGATGTCCCAAGGACACAGAAAACATGGAGGATGATGGAGAGACAGTCGAGACAAGAGGAAGCCAAGCAACTGATAGCTCTGTCTTCTACGCACCGGTATTTCGTTACCGCGCGTAAAGTGGTGTTGCACCGGAACCAGTCGAACTTTGGAAGTGTGACTTTTGTGCTAAGCAGTACGGTTTTTGTGCAAGACATCTTTATCCATCCCTCAAGATGATGACATACTTTGGGTCCTACCTGTGAATGTAGAGCTTATCGATATATGAATGTTACTATTGAGCATCATCGACCATGATGACTAGTAATATTGCTTAGTGCGACATTATCATTTTTGAACTGGACGTGGATAAGTTTTCCTTCCAGCTTCTATGAGCATTTTTGAACTCAGTTATTTTTCATCTTTGCAAAGCAAGCAGAGTTATCCTCAAATGCAGACTTAAGTGATTTATCCACGTTCGTGTGACCATGCCACTGAATTCAATGATATAGTTCGAACATGCCACTGGATTCAGTGATATAGTTGCTGGGCGCGCCACATGAGCCGGAATTTCGATCTAATTGAGACTTCGAAAGCCGAAGCAACTGTTGAGAATAGAGAGTAAACGAGATTGAGACTAAGCAAATGATTCAAGTGTGTGTTCTTTATTGATGATCATAGTATATAAAGAATTAGAAGAGATGCCACCAAAAGGTGTCTATTGGAAGAGATGCCACCAAAGGATGGCAATTACATATTTGAGAGAGAGGGAAGGGACGTGTCCCTTAAGCATGGATTTCTACATATTTAACATGTGCTAAATATAATTCTAACACTCCCCCTAATCTATGCTTGTCCTCGCGATCATCTTGATAAAGATTCTTCCAAAAACCCTGTGGGAAAAATATGAGGAGAATGGTGTATGATATGTTGCTAAAACTCCTTTAAAATCCAGTGGGAAAATAAGGAGAAAATGTTACAACATATAATGGTTATTGTCTCCATGATAACTCATATGAGAAAAACCTTAAATAAAAGAAAAAAAAACCATGAGTTTAGAGAACAATATTATGTCTTGTATATTTCCTTCAAAAACCCCGGTGGGGAAAATTAAGAAATATGACATCAGTATGCCTTGTATACTTTCTTTAAAAACCCCAATGGGGAAAATAGGATGTATGCTTGTGTTGATATTTCCTCATTAAAAACCTTGATGAGAACCGTAAAGTAAACTCATAAAGGGAAAAAGAGTGTAATATAATGTTTGAATAGGTTATAACTCTGGAAGATACTTCCCCTGAGGTTCGTGAGGATAAAACAATATGGGGGCAATATAAATAGTGATATTGCTCTTCATATAACCTGTTTGCATCCATGCAACACAAGCAGCATTGTCTTTGTAGATAATGGTTAGTGATTCAATGGAACCAATACCACATAATTTTGTATGTGGTTTATCATTCTGTGAAAACATGCACACATATGCGTGATGTCCGTGGTAATTCCAGAATGATTGGTGGATGTAGCCACTAGGGTGAAGTTTGGAGTGAAGTTTTGAAAACTTTCTTAGGATGGCTATCCCACCGTATAGGAACACGAAGCATATTTGATCTAACTTTGTGGGATCTAATAAGTAGTTAGAGTCAGTTTATCCGATGATATTGGATTTATGATATCTCTTGTCCATCTTCTCATGGTTTAAATGGATCTTTCTCTACGTCTAGAGATTGAACAACCATGAGAGATTCGATGGATAATATTTGTTTATGTTAAAAATTTCCAACACTTTCTGGATATAGGTAGCTCGGTGTACCTTAATACCTGAGATAAGGTGTTCGAGTTTTAAACCCAAGTAAATTTGGTTTTACCCGGATCCTTCATCTCAAATTCCGTCTTTAGGTGATTGTACGTTTCATCAAACTTCTTGATGTATACAGTTGGACAATCATCATTGTTTGAGTAGTCCTTCAGTGGAAGAAACTCATTAGTCGGTTGTACCAATTGTCCCGGCTATGTTAATAAGCCATGTACTGACTTATTAAGGTTTTACACTATACATGTTGCCCCTTTCATGTGTATTCGGAAATTGGGATTCCTTGAGGAACCTGTATGTCCAAATTAAGTGACTCATAAAGACATTTTTGTCACGACGTCTATCAGTTGCATAAACAGATGATTTAGAATTGCAATTGAAATATGTTATCGGAAAATGATTCCACACATATATGGAGAATTGGTTTCAAGTATCTGCGTGAACCCTTGTGCTACAAGCTTCGCTTTTGAGTCTCACCACCTCGTTATTTTCATTCCGGTTTCGGAAGAAATTGGTGTAGGTATTACTTTCGCTGATACTTTCCTTTTATTGAGCGAAGCAGATTCTGCTTGCATTGCATCCTTCGATTGAATCCAGTCCGAATGTTTACACACTATGCCATGGCCATGGTCTTTGGACCAGGATCATTTGGGAGGTTGTTTGCAATTATAGCACAGAAATGTATGTCGACAATTTTGTAGTTTTTCGATAATTCTCCAAAATCTAGATACTTGTGCATGGTTTAGTGTGTAGATCAGACACACGTGATATCATCTTATAGATGATTATGTACCCAGGATGACTATTCGCAGTTTCCCAATGCGGTCAAGTCTAGATATTCCGATGTCCCAGTCGTTGTGTGCACTATTGAGCTGGATTTGTGGAGGTTTGCCTTCCACTGGGCGTATACTACCCATTTGGTATCTATCAACGTGAAGTTGAATTGCATTTACTATTTTTTTAGAGTATACTCAGAACTTTCCTTTGTTGCTTGCGAGAAGCTAAATCATGTACTGTGGCCGTACTTCTCCCCCTCATGATGGAGAGTTGAGTGGTTTTTTAATTGGTACATCCACTCTTTCAGGCACATTAGTGGCATGATTAGAGAATTTAATGATACCTTTGTAGTCAGTAAATGAGTATGGCAGATTATTTGCAATGTGTTGCAAATGAATGATTTTCTAAACTTGAGGTTCAGATCCTTGAGTACGTGGATTTGAGGAGAAAATGTGCTAGACATTCTTATTGATTTCCTGGCATTCTTTCTGGTACTTGAAATCTCCCCCTAATGCCTGGAAATGCTCCTTGGTGATATAGGCAGTGTACTGGCCATAAATAACTCCCCCTGACAGGGACTTGAGGTATTTGTAAGTGACGGAAAATACAGTTATTCCTCAGATAGATCCCAAATCTGTGAAGGTTATCACTAAAAAGTGATTTAGATCTCTCAGTAATACGCGAAAAATTCGCTGCTTTCATTAAGGTGTATGTTCCCACGGAACATTCAACGCTATTTAGCATTTTACCGTTAGTGAAAGTCTATACTACCTTGTGTTATGTTTAATTTAAATATTAGGAAGAGCACATTGAAGGTAGTCATTGTGTCAATTTCTGACATAACGTAGACCTCTCAGTAGTACGCGAGAAATTCGCTGCTTTCAATAAGGTGTATGTTTCCACGGAACATTCAACACCATTTAGCATTTTACCGTTATTGAAAGTCTGTAGTAACTTGTGATCCCAAATATAAATCTGAGGTAATCGTCTTTCAAATTGCAAAATACATAATTAATTAAGCCAATTGAGCTTATAAACATCATGGGCTTAATATAAGCGGATAATATTGTTATTGTACCAACATTCATGTTGCACGAATTGCTAAAAACAAATACATTTGAACATGAAAACATTTACATTCATACGTATTTTGGAATTTAAAACTCAACAGAACGATGCATGGAGATGTAAATAAAAATAGAAGTAAACATGACATGATATCCAAAACATGATAAGTAAGTAGTGTATCTACAGTACTATTAGTTGGACTTGTTTGCAATTATCCGTATAAACCGGATTCTGTTTGCAAACTTGTAAGCCTGAGGTCCTAGTACAGAAAATGAACGGATGTTGGCAGAATTATGATAAAGTCCGAGGAATCAATAGAAAATCCAAGGGATAGAAATCCCCATCCGTCCCGTGCTCTGCGATGAGAAATCCCCAAATCGCCGCCACTGAGGCGCCGGGAAGGACCGCGCCATGGTGCGCCACCCATTGGACGCCGCACTTGAGGTTTTCGCGGGGAGGAGGCTGTGGCAGAGTGCTGCCACTGGAGGTTGCGCCGTCGGGCGCTGCTGGTTGGCCGCGTGGAGCCGAGGCACCGAGGAGCGAGGCTGCTCGTCGCCGCCAATCTTGGTGAAGGGAGGTCGCCGAGGGCGACGCCCGTAGGCTGGCATTGAGGCCTACGGCCGCCTGCTCTTGGTGGAGCGGGGCTGTGCCGAGGGCCGAGTTGGGACGGAGGTTGTCAGGCGACGGCTGTGCCGCCCCCGAAGACGGCATGGCCGTTGGTGTACCATGTGCGTCGACGACGACTGAAAACGACGAAGATGTAGGGGCGCAGAAGCAAAAGGTAGCCTTCATGGCTACAAGTAACCACAGATCGGGAGAAAACAGTGAGAAACAACTTGATTTCTTACTTACTCACCGTTATGATTTCTTGATATTCTCTGATTTGATTGATCCCATCGATTTTCAAAGATTTCCTGAGATCGGTTTCTTCCTCTTCTGTGTTCTTCCTCTTGATCTTCTTCTCTTTGTTATGATTTGATATAGTTCGTAGAGGGATTGTGATTAGAACATCAATCAATTAGTACATAAATATAATTAGAGGGAAGGCTTGATTAGAGGAATCAATCGTGCAGATTGATTTTTACTTCCTGTAAAAGCATGAGTTCTATTCATACTACAATCGATTTCCTGAGATCGGTTTCTTCGGCTTCTTCTCTGTTCTTAATTTTGGCTGTCCGTTCCGATTGCTAGGCACGAAGTAATGCAATGATTAATTCGTTAGTTGTCGTGAAGAAATTAATCAATATGATCGCATGTATGCAGGAAGCAGCATCATGATTGTTCTTCCAATCCATCGATGCATGTTTGTCCTTCAGGTGTAGATATCTTCGCTGGCTTGATTGATTCAGAGATCGGTTGCTTCTGATCTATCTTTTCTGAATTTCATTGGGAATGCATAAAATCAAATTGTGATTAATCAGTTCATCAATAGCATAGGAGAAAACGAAAAATAGGCAGATGGAATGTTTGATTAGATAAATCAATCGTCTAGATCAATTTCTGTTTCCTGTACAAGCATGCGTGTGCTTGTTCTGATCATCCAAAAGATCGATTTCTTCTTCTGATCTTGATGATGCTTAGAGTAAACGAGATTGAGACTAAGCAAATGATTCAAGTGTGTGTTCTTTATTGATGCTCATTGTATATAAAGGATTACAAGGGATTACAAGGGATGCCACCAAAAGGTGTCTATTGGAAGAGATGCCACCAAAGGATAACAGTTACATATTCGAGAGAAAGGGAAGGCACTTGTCCCTTAAACATGGATTCCTACATATTTAACATGTGCTAAATATAATTCTAACAGCAACCATGGCGTTAATTTCTATATACCTGTTTGTGAGGATGCAATTGTAAAGGAACTACCTGCAAAATCTTCTGTTTGTATGAAATTAGGCAGACGGTGAATACGTAATGGTGATCTGGATTCTGGAAGCTAGTGGGGCTCACCGAATAAAGCCAATTCGAAGTACTTTTCATGTGCAACGTTTTTTCAGTTGTAAGTCATCAAAAAGAATTACTTGGAACTGCCAAAAGACATCAAAGACCACGAAGTGCTTCATTCAGGACACAACACACAATTGTACAAGTGGAGCAAAAAAAACCGATCATGACATGAAACCAACAGAAAGGGCAGAAGACAATTTAGAATATAATGTAAAATTGAACAACAGATTGAAAATTGAACTATTGCATGAGTTCAATAAATTTTCACACATGGACTTCCTTGACAGTTGCATCCTCACAAACAGAAGATTTTGCAGGTAGTTCCTTTACAATTGCATCTTCAAGGTCATCATCTTCAAACTACTCTGCTGATTGTGTTGGACCTTTGCAGTTGCATCCTCGCAAACAGAAGATCGTGTATGCATTTCTTTTATGGATGCATCATCAAGGTCATCGTCTTCAAACTATTCCTGGCTGGTTGTGTTGGAACCATAAAGAAGTCAAAGCCATAAACATGTCATTGCGACTTTGTGATGCATGTTGTCTGTAAAGACAAAAAATTAAAGCTTTTCTCCAACTCTCAGACATTGTCTGACCTACTGCGACAGAGCAGATCCTAGTGCAAAGGTAGAATTGACACAGGCAAGTCAGATTTCTCCCCAGCTCCAAATGTTAGACATCAGTTCAAAAATTGAACCCATGCTACTCATTCATGGAAGCATCAAGGTATCCATGGTGAAGTAAATAGAAAAGCAGCAGGCTGGAGGCGGCCAACGCTCTGATCAAAGTAGTTCCTATTCCTTAATTCTTAAGAGGGAAAACAACTTGTGAAGGCATTATATTCGAGGCAACAACATTCTTCTTTGTCTACAAAATTTGATCCGTAATTAATTTAATGCAGCAGCATGGTCTAGAACTCCATGAATAAATCTATGTCTATCGAGAAAAAAAAGGGTAGGATTTTAAATGCAGCAATAGATTTTTGAGTGGCACCATCAAATCTTGCAAACTGGGAAGTACCAGGCTGCTGTCTCGGTCCAGCTACAGGAAAAAATAATCTGAGAGATGAACCAACTTACTTAGCGGAGAAGTGAAGGAGCCAGTGTGCGGGAGCAAAGCCCAAGAAAACACAATAACAAGATGCACACATGTTATGGCAATCTAATTTATTCGTAGCAACGCACGTACATTTAGCTAGTAATAGAAAGTAAGGAACAAAATAGTAGTACTCCGTTAGAACGTTAGGCAAAACATACAAGAAAATATAAGAGAAAGTTAGTGTTGCCATATGGTTCCATGACAGAATCAGTTGAATTGGGACATACAATTGGTAAGTTATTAAGTGGGGTGCTGACAGGGCATCCACTCTAGTAGAAAAATCGTAAATATCATAAAGGAAGCGTATTTATTAAATACTCAAAGAAACATTTTGCATAAATCTAACGCGGACGATAGGAAGCATGGCTTCATTAACTGAAAGTTGAGCGGCAGAAGTGAGAACATACAGTTGGCCCTGTTGAAAAACTGTACTCTAACAGCGATCGCCCATTGAGGCTGTAATCCACAGAGGAGCCCGGTCTTATTGAACAACTCAAATGAACCAATATTGTACTTCTTCCGAAAGAGCCAATTGTGTGGAACAAGAAAAATTATTGTCAGTACTCAGAACATGATATAATTTAACAAATTCCATGCGTATATGGAAAATAATTTGCATGCAAACAAGGATCCTCATTAGAAAATGCAACAAGCTGTGTGTACCTGAGAAACGATTTTCTTAATCTCAGGTTCAAAACCCATGTCTAGCATCCAATCTACCTCAATAGATATACACATTTGTCCATTAAGTTGTATGAAATTAGAAAATTCTACCAAGGAGTAGATCTCCATGCAACCAAGACATAACCGTACCATTTGATCTAAAACATATGACAGAACAATGAACAATTAGCCTTTCTTTTTCTTACCCAACTGCATGCAAGGTATAAATTCTCGTAACATGGCATATCTAACATGGGAAAAGAAACAGAGTGGTTACGAAAAAAGAAACAGGTTCCAGGCTATCACCGTTGGCTTGTTATATTCTGAAGATCACTACCCAATTATATTGCAGACTAAACATTTTACTGAAAAATGCATATCATGCAAGGACAACATCAAAGGTCGCAAGGAATGCGAGGAACGTAATAGTTTGCCTGCAAGTGGCACCAAACTTACAAGATGGATTGTGCTTCTTGCTCTGTAGGCAGGCCATGAATGGCTTGATATATGTCAAGCATTGCAGTTGTCGCACACACCAGGACTCAATAAATTCACTTGTAAACCCTTGAGTTCCAGGTGCATGGGAAAATTCCCCAGATAAACCAAATAGTTATGGCCGAAGAGTCAAATTTCAAATGAAGCAAAGAACTCACAAACTGGGTTCAAAAGTAATAGTTCAACCTTAGACAAAACCTAAAATAAAATCGCATGCAAGTAAATAGAGGAAACTGCAGAAATGCAGGACTGCACGGTGCACGCTCAGCATCAACACAAAACACAAATCGGAAGTTTGTAGAACGTGAGTGAGTAATGGAAAGTGTACTGTGGCAATTTACATATCAGTTGAATTTCAACGTATCATTATCTTGAGTTTACTTCGTAAAAAGCTCTAGAACGATGTAATTATTACAGGTTTGGAGACAGTAACGCTAAAATGTATTCAGGTTCGAAACACAACAAAGGTAGTATGAACTGGAACCTAACCCAATTTATTAAATGAATCGGAACTAATATTTTTTTTTATGCTTGGACATCATACATATCATTCATGTTACCTTGGAACTGATACTGTTTTACTAAAAATGTAACCTTGACATTGCAATGTTTACAAATTCCAGTAAAGAGGCTAAAATAATCGCCAGTCAAAATTCAGAAACTGAAAAATATTTCCCACCAGATAGCAGATGGGGGATGTCTGCAATATTTTTTTCAGATGCTCTATTTGCAATAACAAGGAGACAAGCAAAGCCGGAAGTACAACCTCAAAGCTGGGAAGCTACCGAATTGAACTGTAAGCTATTCTGTTGATGAAATTGGGCAAGCTATTTGAGGGATCATTGCTCAAGTAGGTCTTGTCCAAGATCAGATGGAAAAGCGAACATAAAGAAATTTGCAAACATATTGGCTAGAACACGTCTACAGAAACAAAAGAAGAAAGAAAAACTTATCTCAAATGGCGTGTCCTCACGAGGTGCATCCAAATATAGATCTTCCATAATATAAATATATGAATGGAATAGTATATCTTTCAGGATGACCACCACGTGCAGGGTGTTCCATGCTTGATGCTGCATTTTAATTTAGCTACATGCGTGAAAGAAGTTTAAATAACACAATTTCAAAGTAAGACCATAAAATTAAAAAAATACAAGTCGAGGGGGCAGCTGCCGCCGCAGGAGCTGCTCGACGATCTCTGCAGGTGCGTAGCCCTAACCCCCTCCGATCCCATCTCTCTCCGCAAGTTCATGCAACCCCGGACCGAATCGAGAATCCAATCCAATCCCCTTGCAGCCGGTTCGTGCTGAACGTGCCCAAGGAGGATTTGGAGTCGTTCGAGCGGATCCTGTTCCTGCTGGAGCAGGCGCACTGGTTCTACGAGGACAACTCGGTCGAGCACAACCCCTCCCTAAAGTCCCTCTAGCTGGAGCTTCCCCCGTGTAAAGAGGAGCAAAGATAAGAAGATCATACATGTGCAGTTAGAGAAGTAAACTTCTGGGCTTCATCCATGTTGTGATTTGCAGTTTCTGTCAAGCATATTGCACTTGCAGCAAGGCACTAATGTTGTTAGATTGCTGCACAGTCATCGTTTGGTTTGCTGAACATAAAGTCCTTGTGTTTACAGATTAGTTTTCCACGATTTAAGTTCCAAAGCTCTAGATATTCTATGGCATCCCTACACTTCCCATTCTTCAGTAAACGTTTGAATCTTTTCATTGTTTATCACAATGTGAATCTTTAATTTGTATCATTTTTCACAATGAAAGTAAAGGGTACCATGCTTGATCAATGTATTGTATTCTTAATGTGTTCTTTGCTACATGGGAGTGTCAAGCTCCCTACTTTTCCACCCTACTTTCGTAAAATGGTACTCCCTCCGTCCCATATTAAGTGTCCAAATATTACATGTATCTAGACGCTTTGTAGGGACAGATACATCCATATTTGGATAAATTTGAGACACTTAATATGGGACGGAGGGAGTACAATTTAGCATCAGTTTGCCGTGTTGTTGCAAATTAGTTCTCTGCATAAATCACTTCAAGATCTGCAGGTGATCATGGTTTATCACTTTATCTTCTGTCCAGTTTGGAGCTTGTCCTGGCCATATTTTACCTGTTCATTACATAACTGATCTTCCCTAAGTGGCATTTATTTGCAAAATGATGCAGGTTCTGGAGGAAACTGGGTGTGATGTTTCTAAGCTTTTGAAAATGGATGACCACATTGAAGTTTCAATTGGACAACAGAGAGTTCGTCTCTATATTATTACGGGCGTTAAGGTAGATACAGTGTTTGCACCTCAAACTAAGAAAGAGATCAGTGTATGTAATTTTTCAGAGTTTTTTCTCATCTTTTCTTTTTGGGTGAAACACATTTTTATCCCACATGATTATATTAAGTCCAGGTTTTGAAGATATGGTATTTGTATGGCATGGTGAATTGATCCAAAGAACTTACATGTTTAGTGTGTGATAGCTTCTCCTTTCTTAACAGATCATAAATAATGCCCTGTGACATTGCATCGCAGCTGAGAAGTGGAACGTGTTAGTGACATGCTATTATTGTTGTTACCACTGACCGGATATAGGTTGTTCTTGTTTAGTTTGAATATTGCTGCCACATACTAAACTGCTTGCAAATCTTGTTATTATCACCTATACTATTGGATATAGCTTTGAGTTCACTAATGTTAGTGCGTGCTTGAGATTTGTTCATGCCTCTGCTTTACTGCTCCTTTTCCGTTTTGAACTTTTTTGGCTTAAATAAGTGAAAGAAGAACCACTGCTTTATGTGAATTTGGCAGGAGATCTCGTGGCACAGAATTGATGATCTTCTATCTGCTAGTGATGATGCGATATCTCGTGGAGTGAGGTGGAAGCGCCGGCTCGTCGAGTCCCTGGGTCTCCTCCCCCAGCCTACACGCCAGGTTGCTCACCGGGCGGCGATAGCACATCTCGGTTAAGCTTGCATTGCCGTGTTGCTGGCCACATTTCTCCCAATTTTGGCAGGGCTGTCCTGTGTGGAGCTGATGGCGGCTGATCTACGAGTCCTCAAGGTTTATGTCGGTTCCTCGAAACGTGAATTCGTGCATCGGTTCCTCGGAAGCAAGCAGCAGCCTCAATCTCAACAACAACGTATCAAGTCCAAACCAGTTCTGCAAAAACAATGTGAACCGAAACCCAAGGAACAGCAGCAGCAGCAGCAGCAGCAGGCGCTTCAGCCCCCAGCCTTCCCTCCCCATTCCTACCCACCAGGTTCCTCACTCTACACAGCGAGATTAGATATCAATTAAACTACCTAACAAGAAGATATCAATTATGCTTCACTGATGACACTTAACATTTCTTCTTCTTCTGAATTTGCTACGGCTGTCTTGCATGGAGCTGACGATGGCCGATCTCGCAGCCCTCAAGTTGTACATCAACTACTACTATGCCATTCTCACCACTCCTCTGCCCCAGCCCCACATGTTTGCGTGTGGTATCAAATTCGACCAAGCATCCACAGCTTGAAATAGATCGAGAATCAGACCATGATCTCAAAAAAGAGCACTGAGATAAACTCCTCAGATGTCCCTTCTGATCTACATAATGTGCAGCATTCAATAGATGTGCTTTCAGGAATTTGGAACGATATATGAGGCAAAATAAGTCGTTACTGGAGTATCCCATGCTTTAAAGAAGCATATTTGGCACATTGCACCATTTCAAACAAGAGATCTTGAAAAAGGAAACATTTAAAGCTCAACACATGTTCCCTTGTGGTATGAAATTCAACCAATTGTGAGAATATAACAGAAGTCTCAACGAAGAACACTGGAAAAAAAAGGTCGTTTCCAAAGATTAATCAAGAAAAATACGAATTGAACTCCTCAGATGTCCCTTCTGATCTACATAACGTGCAGCATGCAATAGACGTGCTTTCAGGAATTGGAACGACATAGGAGGCGAAATAAGTCATCACTGGAGTATCCCACGCTTTAAGAAAGCAAGTTCAGGACATTGTGCCATTTCAAACCAGAAATCTTGAAAAGGAAATCGTTTGAAGCTCCATGCATGTTCACTTGTGATATCAAATTCAACCAATTGTCAGCAACTTGAAATAGTTTGAGAACCAAACGCGAGTCACGATCAAACATTAAGCAAGAAAAAACGAATTAAACTCCTCAGATGTCCCTTTTGCTCCACATAATGCGCAGCATCCCATAGATGTGCTTTCAGGAATTGGAACGATATATGAGGCGAAGTAAGTCATCACTGGAGTATCCCATGCTTTAAAGAAGCATATTTGGCACATTGCACCATTTCAAACAAGAGATCTTGAGAAAAGGAAACATTTAAAGCTCAACACATGTTCCGTTCTGGTATGGAATTCAACCAATTGTGAGAATAGAACAGAAGTCTCAACGAAGAACACCGGAAAAAAAAAAGGTGTTTTCCAAAGATTAATCAAGAAAAAGACGAATTAAACTCCTCAGATGTCCCTTCTGATCTACATATAGCAAATTCAGGACACTGCCATTTCAAACCAGAAATCTTCAAAAGGAAATCATTTGAAGCTCTACGCATGTTCACTTGTGGTATCAAATTCAACCAATTGTCAGCAGATTGACATAGTTTGAGAACTGAACACAAGTCACGACAAATAACACTGAAACAAAAAAAATAAATCAAACATTAAGCAAGAAAAAACGAATTAAACTCCTCAGATGTCCCTTTTGCTCCACATAATGCGCAACATCCCATAGATGTGCTTTCAGGAATTGGAAGCGATATAGGAGTCAAAATAAGTCATCACTGGAGTATCTCACACAAACAAGAAATGTTGTTGAAACAAATTGTGTTTACAGCTCAACACGTGGTCCTTTGTGGTATCAAACTCCCCAATCAAATGGGGGCAGCATTTAACAGTTTGGAAATGAAGCATTAATCTCAAAGACCAACGCTAAGATAAGAAGAGTTCTCCAAATATTAAGCGACGAGGCAAACCAACTGAACTCCCCAGAAGCTTCTTCAGCTCCATGCATATAATGTACAGCATCACGTCGGATGTGCTTTCAGGAACTGAAAAGCTATATGAGGCAAAAATCAGTCATCCCTGGAGTTAAAACGTATCCCACCTTAATGAAGGCAGATTCGATACAATGCGCTATGTATGTACCTCGCTACTGCATAAAACGAAAGGAATGTGGAGATTAAAAGTCTGAATCTCGGAGACTCCCTAAAGTCTGAATCTAATTCACCACCTCCTACCTCTCTCGTTTTCTCTGTCTGCTCCCTCTCCTGCTCAATTCTCTAGCTACCCCCTTTCAGTCCCTTGCGAAATCTCGCTAGATCAGAGCAGGACCCTGACACACGCGGGCAAGATGAACAATGAGAAGCGACGCATCCAGATTCTAGACGAATGTTAGGGTTTATACACGAGTGAAGCGGGAGCAACGACGCCTTACCATTCGGACGTAGGGGCTTGTCGCCGGAGCGGGAGACGTAGACGCTGGGAGCGGTCGACCTCATACCAGCATCGCCGGTGCTGCCCCGTCTCGCCCACCCGCCGCCGCCGCCACCCGAACGACGCTCGGCTTCATCAGACAAGAAGCGGCCCAACAGGTAAGCTGGGTTAAGTAGGCCCGCGAGGCCCATCCCCCGTCGTGGCATCCGGTCCGGGCTGGGAGCCTCGCCCTGGGACTCGACGCGACCTGATCTGAAACGTAAAGCCGACTCCGTTCTTCACCGGCACTAGCCGGATTCTTAAATTTCCTCGCCCCCAATGTTCTTCCCCGCTCTAGCCGAATCGCCCGTCTCTGTTCTGACTTGCAATTGGCTGTGCCGGCGGCGACGGGCCTCAACTTTGCGCCGTTGCGCGGATTGGTCTCTTCTTCGGATTGCTGGTAAGGAACCCTAGGCTCATTGGGCTCGGTTGTTTCATCTTGGGGATATTTGTTCTCCTTTCTTTTAGTGGATACTTACTAGGATAAAATCATTGAGCTGACTGTTTCATACAGTGACAAACCATGAAACAGCAGGATGTTTTCTTTTTCAACGACCATTGCCTTAGATGTTCAGCAATAATTCGTACTTGGCGACAAGATATGGCATCTGAGTAAACTAAGGACTAACAGAATCTGCCTCTAGGTCTGGATTTTTATTTTATTTTGGTAATTGCATCATTATTACTCCAGTGGGCATTTTGATACTTGTTCATGTTTGTTCTTTGAGTGTCAGGATTAGTATATGGTTTCATTTATTTTATTCTTATATGATGCAGAATATTAAGATTTTAAGTGGCATGCTTGACTTGACGGTAATTCTTTATTCACCTGGTGTCATAACGTTGCTAAAGATCAATTCACTAGTTGGGGCTCGTTCCGGAGAAACTGGGAGGGGAGGGGGGGAAATCGGTCGCTTGGAGGAGGAGAACAAACAACAGGGGGAGAGATCAAGAGGGAGAGTCGGCGGAAAGTGCACAAACAGAAGAGATAGATTGATCCAGAACCTTTCTCCCTTCTGATTGATTGTGGGCAGGGGCGAAAAGAAATCCACAGATAAAATTAATTAGATTAGTGGGCTTGTTAATAAAAGTTACTCTATGACACACACACTATTGCGGGAGCAAGATGGGGTAATATATCAAATACCCCGAAACCAGCAAGGAGATCTTAGTTCGAATAAAGGGGGGAAGTTTGAGTTTTGGTATACCCTGCTTGATGATATAGACCTACCTCTTATTCCATCAGTTCTGTTGTCTCATTGCAGCATCAGAATGGGAAACATTCTGAATCTCATGCTTGGAGCAACTACACTGGAACATTGCCATCAAAAGAAATGCCACCAAGGCAGAATATCAGATAATCTATTTGAACCGTTGCACATTCTGGTATTCAGGGCTATATTAAACCGTGCCAGATGTAAAGCAAGCTATCAAAAGGGAATAGCCGACAGTCAATTTCAACTTTTAAGCATTCTAATTTGCATAGCAATGTCAGCACGTCGCAGACAAGTCTATGAGGAGGGGACACCGGATGATCAATTTAAACTGTATAGCATTCTGATTTGTGGAGTTATATCTGACTACATCTGCCAAAAACTAATGCATGAAAATAGAATATCAAATGACCCATTGGAAAAGCTTCCAGAGGTATGTTAAAATTTATTATACCGCCTTCCCATTATTTGAAATTGCTTATTTTAATTGGTGTGCTACTATATGTATATTTGCTGCAGGACGTGCTATGTATCATTTTGTCTACATTGCCTCTGGATAAGGCCGCAAGGACGAGTACGGTATCAAGGAAATGGAGATTCTTGTGGACAGTTCGTCCGAAACTGAGTTTTGATGGAATTACAGTGCATGGCAAAAACACCTGCATGAAACACCAATATTTTCGAAAGTTCATCGACAATGTTGATGCGGTCTTGGCACAGTGCCATGTCAGTGTTGTTGACGAGCTTGCGATCAAAGTTGATTTTGACACCATGCTGGTTATTCATCTTGATAACTGGGTTAACTTCATGGTATCATCACGGACAAAGTTCCTAACTTTAGATTTAGCACCAGAAGATTTCCAAGGTCGTGATGATCGGTACTTATTTCCATTCAAACTTTTAGATAGTGGAAGTATATCCCGTCTACAAGAAATTCATCTTAGCTTTGGACATCTTCAGCCACCAATTGGTTTCAGTGGTTTCCCCAACCTACGGAAGCTTGATCTGAACTTAATGAATGTCAGTAGAAAGGATCTTGAAGAGATGTTGTCAAATTGCTGTAATCTAAGCATTGTTAGATGTCACCTCGAGGATGAACTAAAGGTTAACGGTCCACTGCCTCACCTGCTATACTTGAATATTTCATTCTGCGGAATAACGAAGATTGTATTGCGTGGTGTGCAACTCACAACTTTTATATACAAGGGAACGCCGGTATGCATTGACCTCGGTAAATCATCAAGACTGGAAAATGCAGATATTTGTTTTTCTAAAGCTACTCTTGAGGATGCTACCACCCAACTTGTTAATGTGTTTACACATGTTCAAAATCTGATTTTTGATACTTTCTGTAAATCAACGGAGGTTTGTTAGTTGATCATCCCTAACTTATGATTCATTATGTCTTACATTTATCCATCATTGCCACTGATTGTCTATCTTTCAGATGCCCTACCTGGTGCATACCCGATGCAAGTTTTCTCAGCTGAGGCATTTAAAATTGTTGCTACTATTTGAAAACGAGGTTGACACCCTAAGTTTGGTCTCCTTCATGATGTCTGCTCCTTTCATCGAAAATTTTGAGATAACTGTAAGTATTCTTATGATCTATGTACACTTTCCAATGTTACTGCATCTGTACTCTTCCAAGTCAGCAACAAATCACGCATTTCTATTTCATAATTTGGATGTAACAAATGAGCCAGCTGAAATTGTGCCATGTCACATGTTGTATGCTCACTTTTATAAACAGCTAACTTCAGTTTTGTAGGGTAGCACTTCTGTGGTTTTTTCCTTTCTTCAGCACTCCTGCTTAGTCTTTGAAAATTGTATCTTAGGTTTCTTATTCCAACTTGCAGTTTAATGTTGATCCTTTACTATACACGGAACACGTGCCTACGAAGACACGTCGGGAGCGTCCTTATAAATATCTGAAGAATGTATGCATGAAAGCATTCCAAGGATCGAGAGGCCAGCTTGAATTTCTTTCACACGTAGTAGAAAATGCCCCTTCCTTGGAATTTTTAACTCTAGATAGTTGGCGTCCACTGCTGGAGTATGTGAAAGATGCTGACAGAACGAGATTTGTGGATTCAGCTCATCGAACCGCGAGAAGATGTCTGCAAGGAAAGATCTCTCCCAAGTGCTCTCTGAGATTACTTTAATCAGGATTTAAGCGAGGTAGATGTACAATTATTGAGGCTCGGTTGGGGTTGTTTAGCTGTGCTAATGGTGAATTTATTTTATAATCCGCTGTAGAGAAATTGGTAAGGAAGTAGAAAAAAGTTGGTTGTTGATCAATCATACAGTGAAATTCAACGGTTGGTTAGAAAAGCTGGATCCTAATCCAAAGGCAGCTTGATTCTCGTACATATATCATTGTGGTAGCTGTAAAATATAAGGGGTTGCTGTATATGCAAGTTTCTACTGGTTCTTAGGGCATGTGATGTTTAGGTCCCCTGGATACTAGATGAATAAAAATCGTTTTCATATGCAACACGATGAGCAGCTGCATGCAGAACAAACAAATTATGTGACATGCTGTCAGATAAACAAATTAGGTGACATCAACATCGTGTTATGATCTAAATTAATCTAATTTGATAAATTCAACACAACCAGTGCTCTTAAAACCAAGAATCTAAATCTAAACTTGTTTTTCTTAAAAAATAACTTTGAGTGTAAGAGACAAATTTGCAGTACCAACATGCTTTCTCTCTCATCATAAAACCAGTAAGTTGACCAGATGTTGTAAAAAAATTTGTACAGTACCATATCTTGTGTATCCCCTTCACACTCAACCCTAAGAGCATCTCCAGCCGCGTCGTCCCCCATTTGGCGTCTGGCGCAGCCGTTTTTAGGCCGTTTGGTGGGGAGGCGCCGGCGGATTTATTTTTTTAGAGTTCCGCCGTGATCCAGCTGCGCAAGCCAATACCAACTCCCCAAAAAATTGAATTTCGGCAAAATTTATATAAATTTGGCAAAATTTAAATGAAGTACATGAAATTTAACTAAACTCGATGAAATTTAATTAAACATAAAGTTTTTTCATTACATAATTATAAAATAGAAAAACGGCCGCCTAGTCGTCGACGTCGCTGAAGTAGGCAAGGTAGGCCTCGTCGGAGTCAATGTCCATCGGCTCCACCTTCACCTCCGGCACCGGCCCCTTCCCCGCCTTCTTCTTCTCGGCCTCCTCCCTCGCAGCCTCCTTGGCGCTCCACGCCTCGGCCTAAGCGTCCGTCATGGCGAGGCCGAGGCGTTTTGCCTCCTCAGCCTCACGATGGCTGGCGCGCTCCATTTTCCTAGCAACATTTTCCCCTTGTTCTTTGTGTAGATCCAAGTAGGATCTGACATAAGGGCCTTGTGAAGAAAAGACGAAATAAAGATATGTCCAGATTTTCCTTGGGACAAATCGTTTGCTTAATACTCCCTCCGTGTCAAAATAAGTGGCGTGGATTGTATAAAATTCTATACATATCTAATTCACTGATGTTGGAACGGAGGGAGTAGATTGGACCAAGATTTAATTGTCAATTGGGCAGATTCCTCAATAACAGTAGTGGCTAGTATTTTTCATCAATTCCTCGACAACTGAAGGGGTGGTAACAATTTTGGATGTATGCATTGCAAATTTGCGATAATCTGAAGACACGCTGATGCTCACTACTACTACTATACAATATTGGGAAAATTATGGGCAAACGGGACTATTTGTTTAAGTGCCCTCGAATGGGGAACAAAAGCCAAAGAAATAAATTAGGAAAAGATTGGAAGAAACCTTCCCTCTGCCCCATACACGTGAAGAACTATCAGAACATACAATATCACACACACACACACACACACACACACACACATGGCATTATAATCCAGGTGGAAAATTGCTGACTTGACCTTGTTCCAGCCTGTCCTCGCCATTCACTTTGTAAGACATCCGAATACGCATTGCAAGCGGTTTCTGTGTGCGCAAAGAATAGAGATAAAAAAAGATAAATTAGATATAACAATGGGGCAAGAAAGATATGTCCAAAACACTGAAGAGAAGTCAGATACTCAGTAATCATGTCATTCCAGGAATCATGTTTAAGTATGATGCAGAAGGTACTATCGTGGTACGACGCTACTAAATAGCTGATGCAATGGTCAAAAGCACTAGTCAAACTTAGATCTAGATTATGAAAACTCTGCAGACTATGCAGTTCTCAGACTGGCGTATACAATCTGGTACCTCTTGACACGTGAATGGAAATGATGTATGGATTATAGAATATAGACCCGCAGTACATGGGACATGAATTCCCGATGTGGTATTAAAGTTATATGGAAGAGAACTTGGGAACGTAATTCAATCAGATAATACACAGGAAGGAAAGATGAACCCAAAGTGAAGGATGCAGTTCATCATGTACCTGCCCATGTTGATTATTGGTGACACTGAACCCTTGTGTGACTGAACCCTTTCCATTAGCTGGAACAATGTTACCGCTAGCTGGATCCAGTCGCAATTGGATGAACTGCAATGTTCAGTATCAATAAAATATTTAGTCTCTAGTCGACAGAAGTCACAGAACAAAGGAACTAAAGCATCGATCACATTTTACCCTCTATTTCCCATCGGTCATGTGAAGAGGGAAGACATTGTTATCATAAGACTAATGCATATAGTGGGGGAGGAGAGCAGGGGGGGCAATATCTAATTGCTAGCCCAGCAGAACAGCTCAAGCATTGAATACAATATAAAGCAACATGATGTTACCTTTGGAACAGCTGCCTGAAAAATGAATTCCGTATAAGTACTAGATGACATATTTGTAAAAGTGGCATGGATGGTACTCTCTTGTGGCTTTCCAAGCTGTTTTCTGAAATCGAAGGTGATCTTCAAAGTTGCACTCTGGAAAGCCGTTATTGATGGGCACGCATCTTCAAGTCCTGCTTAAATAAGGAGGTTTAGTAACTATGGACATATTATAGTTAGTTCTTGCTGGCAAAAAGCTACAACCCCAAACTAACCAGAAACGGATGTACTTGATGACAAACCATCGAGCAGATCCACAGCTTGAGGCACAGCAGTAGCGGATTTAGTACCTGTGGCACAAGTGTTACAATTCGGCAATGGTGATCAACTGAGAAAGAGGCAGCAGGTGGTAGGAATGTACTATTAGCATCAACCAAACTAACCAGAAACAGATGTGCTTGATGACAAACTACCGAGCAAATCCACAGGTTCAGGTACAGGAGAAACAAGTTGAGGTGCAGCAGAAACATGTTTTTTCTCTGCTACGCAAGTGTTAGAAAATTCAGCAATGGTTGCCAAAAAAATAAAGTAAAAGAATTGTTATGATTGCAGCTATTTGTACCTTGGGCAAGACTTAAGTCTGGTACCAGCTGGCCATTTTGTGATGGAGATGATCCGATAGATAGAAGATCCATCAGAATATCTGTGCTTGCAGATGAAGGTGCTCCTGAACAGAACAACAGAAAGGAACTTATTAAGTCTAAGGTAAGGATATTCCAATGGCAGGAAAAAAGCACGTAACAATCGATAGAGAAAGCAATAATTGAAATAGAAACATGAACTTCAGTAATTGAAGATCAAATATGAACTTTTCTGCAACATGTGAAATATATATATGTTAAGGTGTCACGGCAACTTACTGACAAAGTAAAAGCATACTTTGATTGTACATGTTTGTGTGCAAGCAACAAGCAGGAGGTTGGTTGATTCAATTTTTGGAGCAGAGACATAACTAAATTTAAGGCTAATAGGGTAAATGAATAATTATTCGAAAGTCAGTGAAAATGCAGTGTCCTAAAATTGAAGCAGAGGTAAGAGTATATACATCAGAGAGAGCGACGGATAGGAAATTAGGCAACACAGCACTGTTTTGCTTGGTTTACAACTTCACACCAATGGAAGAGCGAAGGACAAGGCAAATCCATGAGAATCAGAAAGGAAATACTGAACAAAATACCTGCAGTCGGTAGATTTGTCCCACCAATACCCAAAAGGTCTTGTAGAAAATCACTAGGTGCTGTAGTAGTAGAAGCAGTGGTAGTAGCTGTCGCATCATCGGAACTTAGGTCAAGCAAATCAGCTAAAGGAGTTACAGCAGGTTTTGCTAAGCCATTTGGAAACTTAAGGTCTCCAGGAGTAACTGCTGAAGCAGGCTTATATGCAGGAATACTTGCTTGTGTCGTACTAGCCCTCTTCATAAGATAAGTAGCTTCATCCAAAACAGGCATACGTTCAAGCAATGATGACCTGCACTTATGCGACATTTCTCTAAGATTAATACCATTCATAAGTACCAGAATACAAGAGAAAGTTTATGTAGTAATATTTACAGGTTCTGTAAATCACCTGATAGACTGATGCCTTTGTATAATGGAACCAAATTCAATTGATCTTTGCTGTAGTTCAAGCACCATATTCTCTTTATTCTGGGAAACTATTCGTTTTACTCTCCTGTTAAGAAAGTACCACCATACCATTTAAATAGCAGTGTTATACTATAAGAATCAATTGGCTGTAGTTAACACTGGTTACATTACATGATATGCTAAAGTATTTCAAGGTTACAAATAGGTACCATGTCAAGGATCTAAAACATGTGATAAGTTTGCACAGAAAGCAAGTTCATGAAGAATGACAAAAGGATGATCAAATCATTCACAATAGCATCGGTATGTCACCGTATGAATAGCATAGTGTAGACATCGATAGAGCATTACAAGTTCTACGTATGTGAAGGAAACATAACTCCATATCTAAATGATCTAGCAAGTCCAAAGTTCACGTGTAACGATAGATGATAGAATTGCACATTTAGACGTTGTAGGAAAAACGGTTTTGCGGAGCTTATCCAGAACTCAACAGGAACAATGAATTCAGGGGAACTGAAAGAACGCAATCAACTAGTTCATTGTTAAATAATTGCAGCTTTGAGCTAGTACTTGTAGAATAGTTATGACACCCCAGTATGAGGTCAAGTTGAAAGATATCTTACTCTGACATAGATGGAAATCGTGAGGACAGCTTCAAAAGAGCAACAAGACACATAGCTCGAGTTGTCACGTCTGCAGGGTAAAGGCTAAGGCCGAGCTCCACAGCATCCAAAGCATCAGATTCTGTGACCTGACAAGTTGACCACTAATCAAGTTTTCTGACCGAAACGAACAATTGTATAGTTCTATACTTGGCCGCGCCCACCTAACAAGTTATTGTACCCACAGTGAAATACTGAAATTTACTCATGCCAATACCAATTATCTTGGACTAAATGTCATACAATTAAATGAATAGTTTGCAGAGCAATCCTGGCAAAAATTATTGAAAGTATAGTTCGTGACACCAGAAAGGAGAATGACAACAATGGTGGATCAGAAAATAATGTGACTTAAATATGTGCTAGTGTTTGAAGTAGTTGAAACTTGAGACAGAGCTGGAATCTGTCTAGATAGTTCAAAATGTCAAGAAGAATATGGGTACGAGAACTGTCCACTCACCGTAATTGAGCCCTCAGCTTCAAGCATGCCAACATTGTTCACTAGCATTTCACCATATTCGCCAATGCACCAAACAGCTACTCTTACTAAACTTCCCTATAGTGTAAATATGTAATAGCCAAGTCACATCCGTCAGAAGAAGATATTGAGATGGTTGAAATTGAATGTCATCCTTTATGAGGAGCAAAAACGAAATCCCAACCTGTTCACTGTATGTTTGTAAAGCCGTGTATAATGATCTCACTGAGTATCCTTGAAGTTCTGATGCATTGCTTATTACCACAATAAGAGCATGCCATACATCATCCTTCACATGCTTCCCTGCCTGAAAATAAATAAGAGTACAACATGAATTCGTTGTTTTTACAAGTTGGTCATCAAGGAAATTGACCTGGAGAGTTGGAGGTATGTTTATGTTTATTCAATAATACCAACGCGGAACAAAAACATTCAGAAATCATCACAAACGTGAATTCTAATTATTTGAGCACCTACCTGGCAATCCCCCAACTACCTTGTCGTTAAGTTTAACATTCTATGGACAGTGTCTAGAATAACAGCGCAATAAGTTTTTCCAGGTCATCACTGGTTTAACAACTACTCGAATAAGTATAACCCCTTCCTTTTCTCCGGTCATATAAAGAATTTAAATATTTTATGTTCGAGTAAAAGAATTCTCAAGGTTAGCTTGGTGCAATCCAGAAAATATCAATGCGTAAGCCGTAAGGATAAAATGTGTGCAAAAGGCAACCTTTGTGCTGGGTTGTGTATATGGGTGATTTCAACTAATTGTTAACATTCTTCGGAGGTTGCTGCTGTGCATATTGTGAAAATGAGGTACATAATGGGAAGGGAAAATGTAGGACGCGCAAGTTATGCCAAATGTGGGAAGTGATCAGCATTAGCAGGCCATTACTTGAAACTTCTCTCAAACACTAGCAGATGGTTGGAGCCTGTTCAGCACAAGGAAATTTGGAGGAGAAATGAAGATCATGATCCAAAAGAGTAGTCCCTCTTTTCATGAAACATTTCCCTACTACAAAAATCCTTTCATACAAACTGCTTATTTGAGCAATTCATGTGTTTTCTAAGCATTATTAAATTCCAGTGCTTCTCCTAGTCTGTTTGTGAATGTCGACCAATTGCTGGATATTTCATTTCCCAGATGGCTAGACTTTTCTCCGATTTCTAACTACATATGATTGATATTCTAGTTATCTTTACCAGCAAACTAGTTGGAGCCATTTCAGCAACAGGATTCACAATCTAGCTAATGCAAACAGATAAGCCCATAAAACTAATTATCTCTGCCTCTCTGTAAGCTGTGATTATTTTATGCAGTTCTGTCAATGGATGTCACTGATAGTCGATACAGCATGCACTATATCAGAGACTTCTCTAGGAAACAGATCAAGAAAGCAATGATGATAGTGAAGTCTTCCTACTAGCTCCAACAGCATTGTAGCGAAGCCAAGGCATTGGCAAAACCGAGATGTTCTGGAGTGGAGTGCAAACCTTACAGATGTAAGATAGTATTGCGGTAGTACTTACCAGGGATAAAACCTTGAACATCTGATCAAGGTACCATAACTTGTCTTGAGAAAACCTATTAGAGACGCAACGCTGTTAAAAGTGTCATACGTCAACAGGAAGCCAACAAAAAAAATTAAATACTAACTTTTCAGCTATTGAGCAAATCTTGGCTGTGAGATCTTCTTTGAAGTCTGGATCAGCTACATCTAAGTAGTCAACAAGCTCTTTGGTCAGAGGCTTTACATTTGTATCATTGACCAACAAAAAAACAAGCTCAAGGGCCCTTTTACGAATGGAGGCATCGGCATCCTGAAAGGTGCACAGGTGATTGAAAACGTTACAAACCAAAGTAGCAGGACAGCAGTTCCAGAATTAATAAATGGAGGTGTTGATTATAGCCTGCAAGATTGCAACACTGAATAATAGTACAGTAAGGATTGAGGAACTTGTAAATCAGTATACTGTGAAACCTTGAGTTTAAGATTACTTTGAAAAGCAATAATATTCGAAGTAGACTATGCCCCCAAATGATATCAAGCTTTAACAAGTACACAAGAGATGATGTATACTCCAACAGTGAAGGAAAGTATGCAGGTTGCCGATACAAGGTGTTAGACTAAATATGCCAAGCATTGGGACAAAAGATTTACAACACAAGCACACTTGTGGCATAAGGAATAAACCCAGCCTTTCTGGCAGTTCTTGTACAGGGACATGTATTGATTCCACAAAATTCAGAGGGATAAGAATACAAACAACATAGAAGATAAAATAAAGTTAAGACAGGTTTCCTCTCCTTTTTCTGGAGGAACTACACTAACATATTGAAAAAAAAAAGTTTGGGCCTGTGGAAGTTGAAGAGAGTCCTTATTCTGGTACTGTACATAAATTGGTCCCCTGAACCCAGTAGAAGACTACTCACTAAGCAAATTAGACATAGTTAAATATATAGTTACCTTTACACACTCTAATATTGTCACCCTGTGTCTCTGTACGGCTTGTGTATCTACTGCAATAGCCCTCATAAGTATGTTCAGAGCAACGTATCTGAAAAAAAGAATGCGCTAAATGGTGAATGTTTTACCCCAAATGGAGAAGATGGATACACATTTTATTGTATAATGCATAAGAGATAAGCAGAGACTAAACTATTTCATGTGTCATCACCAGGAAATAGTTATATCTGAAGCGATAGTCACAAGTAACAGCTGCAAGCTCAATGTATTTCCCTATTACAAGTTTACAACTAGCAGGTACACTGAGAAAAGTCAAAGGAAATCCTTCACAACACCTTGGGCAAAAGAAAAAGTAAGCAATAAAGGTCATATGAAGGAGAAAATTAACCTTATATTGTTATCACGGTTTGACAAGAATCTACCCAAAATATTAATAGCCAGGACACGTAGACCACTAGTAGCTTCAATACCCATTATTGTCTCAACACATTCATACAGGATGGCATTTCCAGCATTCTTGTTCGACTCAGTTTTTGTTGCGACCTGGAAAAAAAGTACCATGGTTGATTATTGATTGTAATATGCAAACAAGTGCAATTGCAAAAACCAAAAAAGTAGCTTGTGTTTTGTGGTTAATTTCAGTAAATAGGAACGAAAACATGATCTTTAACGGGTATCCAACATCTGCAGTACTACCCTAAGCTGGACCCAAAGGAACAATACCGTACAGTAATTAACACAGCCTGAACTACAGCAGTCATGGCCTAAATATGCAAAACTAATTCTTCAGACAGAAACAGAAGAAGAGCAAATCTTCGTAAACAGTGTTTAACATCTAGAACATTTGTAATCATATCCCCAGACTGGAACAAAGTCAACAAGAGATATGTCATAAACCAGATAAAACTAAAACACAATAAATAACTCAGGCAATAGGAATTGACTAAATCAATGCTTTGCACACGCAACAATAAATGCGGTATTGTCGTGTGAAACCAATGATGGGTATTAAGCAATCACCTGAGCAAGAATATCATTCATATATTCACTGCAATCTGCGTCTCCTTGACCCAACATACGCATAAGTTTAAGAACTCGAATATGTAAGAAAGGATCCGAGATGCCAGCAACATCATACTCAGGAGCATAAGAACTACTGGAGACATCTCTTAGTATTCGGACCAAACCTTCAATGCAGTTCTGCAATGAAATATTTGTAGAAGTTAAAGGAGATGACAGGTTCTCAGATAATATTATTTTCAATTTATAGGTTATTCAGATTAAATGCTAGAAACCAAAGAGAACAATTAACTAATTGGTGATATTGGGGAAAAAATACATGCAACAAATTAGAGGGCTTTACATATGGTGTATCAACTGCAGATCACAGAATATTTTCTACAACGCAGCATTGCAGCTTCAATTGCTGACCGCTAGAGGTGTACAACACATGCTGGACTTAATTGAATGAGTTTACAAAATGACCCCAAGGCCTCAGGTGTAATAAATAATGTCCTTACCTTCCTCAGGTACTCCAGCGCATCTTTGCTCGCTTTACACAGTTCGGTGCAGAGCTGAACTGCAGATATCAAAACTCCATGGTGCTTTTCCTTCAGTAATGATGCAGCAAGACCCATGAAGTTCTCCGCTAAATCCGGGACTTTCCTTACAATCCTTGTAGAGCACAAAGCAGCCTAATAAACAGGGAGAAGTATAGAATGAATAATACCGCCAAATAACTCATGATTTCAAAATTAATAGCGTATACGAGCAGAGACATAACTCAATATTCAAAATTTATACCCAACAAAGTACTATTTCAATCTGTAGAAGAAGGAAGAGATAACAAAGGTGATACTTGCTGAGTAGATTTAAAAAAAATACTGTCAGAAATAATGGCCCAAGAGGTATTCATTTTGTTGAATTAACCCGGATTTTAGTTTTTTGCGTATATGATAATCCAGGGCTAATGACTTGGGTAGTAAAATGTGCAGTTTCCAAATCAACATAGGTTTCATATCTATTCCAAACCTTAACATAGCAACAATTCATTGGGCAGTTGCTTATTGTCGACTTGCCCTACTGGATTCAAGGACTAGGAATTGAATCACGGTATGAAGAAAAGTACCTTTTTCTTTGTATTAGCATCCCTGCTGCGCATCAGCCTCTCCACTTCAGGCGCCAGATCCCGGGCCATTTCAGCAGAGCAGATGTTTCCAAGCGCACACAATGCAAGACCCACGATGAACTGGTTGGAGTGGTTGAGATCTCTGCCCCAAGTTAAGCACTAAAATTACTCAGAACTCAGCACACGCTTGCGAAAGTAACACTCGCGGCAGCAGCATTGCGGAGATAGAGTCTGGTGGACGTACTGTTTGAGAGAGTTAGTGACGAGCATGAGGACCTCCTGCCGCTCGTCGAGGAGCAGCATGAGGCCGAGGTAGCCGATCCGCTTCTCGGGGTAGCCCACGGCGGCGATCAGCTTGAGGCACTCCATCTGGCCGAAGTGGGTGGGGTAGCCGAGCATATGGATGAACATGAGCTTGGCCATGTTCCTGTGCCGGAGCTCCTGCTCGTTGTCGCTGAACGAGGCCCGTATCGCCGCGCACTCCCGCCGCACCACCCCGCGCTCCTCCGCCGCCGTCTTGCACGCGCGTATCGCCCGTATCATGTCCCTGCGGAAGCTCACGAAAGCGGAATTACACCTTTTCCCAGCAAAATCGCGACGGATCCGGCGCGGGTCGGGGAGGAATTTGGGGGCGGGAGGTCGCACCGGAGGCGGGTGCCGGAGGAGAAGGGATTCAGGGCCATGTCCGAGGCGAAGTCCTCGACGATCTTCTCGACGGTATCCAGCGTGAGATCTTGGGGAGGGCACGCGCGCACGCGAGAGGTGTGGAGGGGGGAGCTCGCGGGATCTGGCTCCCGAGGTGGTTGAGGCGGGAAGGGAAGCAGCTGGGAGGAGGACGAAGGCCTTGGTGGATCTGGAGGAGTGGAAATGGTGGCGACGGTGGGGACTGCGAATAGCCCCCTGGTTCGCTTCGTATTTCAAATTTGGGGATTTTGGCCTGTTTTGGGAGAACGAATTAATTTCAAGAAAATATGCCAAGAGGACGGAGATGTGTAGCATGAGAGGAATAAACCAAGAAAGGTGAGGAAAAGACGGCGGTGGTTAATGGCTGGATCAAGAGTAGACGACGATTTGATGGTGAGGGGGCAAGAACAAAGGCGGCGACGAAGGCAATGAGACGATCATGAAAGATGAAGAAGACAAACGTAGGTTATGGCACGCTAGATAGGTCACAACACGACCCCATGCTATATAACATCGTTTGTTGAACAATAATTCTGAGTGAAGTTTGTGTATCAAACAATAATTTTGAGTGAAGTTTGTGTAAAACATCAAGATTGAAACGTGTTCACGAGTTTATAAGGTGATCTTGATGATTGTTCAACTTCTATCTGAGCATGGTGAATTGTTGACTTGTTGTTGTACTAGACATACGTGCAAAGTATTTCGAGGCGTAAAATGAAACAAGTATCACAAGGGGAAATCATGGATATACCAACAAAAAAAAGAAATCTTAGTATAAAATTGATGGTTAAACTTCCTCATACCTTGTCGAGAGTGATAGATTACGATGCAAGTCAAAACCGAGACAAACACAACGTGTCATAAATTTTTCTTCATCGACGAATTTTGTACTCCCTCCGTCCGGAAACAAGTGACTTGGATTTCTATAAGAATCTATAAAGATTCAACTCACATGTTTTTTTAGGAACTTACTTCCAATTGGTGCATTGACAAGTGCATAGAAGTATAGAATTATTAAGATTTCAACATAGAGCTTCAAAGTTCTGATCTCGCTAAAATTTAAAGAGAAACATCATTGTTCGGATCGGACGCGGCTTCAGACGATCGGTGCCGTAAGAGTCGCTCCCCACGTGTCAGGGACTGCTGTCACCGAAGCATTTTCCTTCCAAGTACCAATCACTTTTCCTCCACATGCAAGTGACACATGGCAGGATAAATCGTCAAAGCGCAAAGTAAAATGGGACGAACAATCAAATCTTGCTTTTTATTGACACAAACCGAGGTGTTTTGTGAAAGATATCTTTAGACTGTCCCTCGTAATTCAGGCCTGCCAGAACGGTTCATTTGGGTTCTCGGTGTTACTGAAATTCGAGGGGATAATGCTCTTTTACCGACAAGACCTAAACAAGTCTTTTCCTTAAAAAAAACGTGACAATTTGATTTGATGCCGTCAATGATGTACTCCCTGACTCCCTGTATGACCTAGCCAGCTCTGGCCCGGCCAACTTCAGCTGCCGATCGATCGGCTCCGTCCACCGCAGGCTGTCTCTGCAGCTTAAGTGCCAAAACCGACGGCTGTTGGTTCGTGCGCGGAAACAAATCAAAGGCGGAACAGCGTCGGTTCCCCAGTTCGCCCAAACATGTCCCGTCTCACTATACAAAAAGGCGTGTACGAGACACGCACATGGACTCGAAGCCTCAAATCCAGCGAAGATTCGGTTCCGTTATCCCCTTTTCTTGGCACGTAAAGCGTAAGCGTACTGGCGCACCGGCCTGAATCCGCTCCCAGCCCGATCGGCCGCATTTCTCTCGATCTCCAGGTGAATCCTTCTCGCGCGCCTGCTCTGCTCTCGATTAATCGATCCATCAAGTCGAAGCGCCCGCGTGGTCACCCGCCGATTGGCAGCATCGACGAGTACGCTCGATTCCATCTCGGGGATCGAGTTCGGCGCGTTCAGCGTGGTCTACAGCGCGTGCCACGAGAAAGAGAAAGAAGAAGAGTGCGCTATGCCTGTTCGACTTCGACGTGATGGACTAGGAGGAGCTGCTCGAGGACGCCAATTAAGGTTCTGCTCTACGACGGCGGAGCGGTCGCTGGCCGCGCGCGAGGTGCTTGCGGGCCTGCGGGCGTTCGACCCCGACCAGCGGCTCAGCCCGGCCGCCGCGCTCGAGCACCGGTGGTTCGCAGAGCACCGTGCTGATTGAGAGTTGGCCGGAGGAGCCCATTGTAGTGTCGCGAACTGATCGATTCTTTTGTTGTCACCGGTAAAGTGTCCATGCGTTGTCACGAAATTTTAAACATGTGGACGCGAAAATTCACATTTATACAAAACATAACAATATAATTAGAATTCAATCAAAATGATCTCAGCGCCGATGCTAGCGGCCACGGCCATAGACATGGCATCCAGTCCACGCCGCCCGCGGCCGTGGCTGGCATCAGAAGAAGGTCACGGAGCACGCGATGGCGCAGTGCACGAGGAACCGCACGGCGGTGGATAGCGCCGGTCAGCCCTGGACCCCTTTGCTCGTCTCTTGCATGGGACTTTAATCCGGCGCCGACGCGTATCAAGAGCGGTCACCGCAGGGAGATGCTGCGGGGGCAGTTGAGTCGGCGGTAGCGGCCCGGGAAGGCAGCGCTGTGGGAATAGGAAAAGAAAGGTTCGATGGAATGTAAGGAGACACGGAAAATCAGGACATGCACAGATATTGATGCACAGCGAACGACGACGAAAAAAACCTTCCTATTTTTATTATTAGGGATTGCTACAGGAAGCTTAGTTGGTTGTTGGGAACCAACCCATTAGTAGTCGTTTGTTCGACATCATTTGTAATCTGCTCGAACAATTTTTGTAGTGGCATGGGAATCGATCAATAGAACCATGATTTATTCTTCTTCTTCTTTGCAAATAACCATGTATTTATTCAACTAGTAGCTTACCAGCATATTCCCCCAAAAGAAACTTATCAGCATATTGAAACGAACTAGCTAAATGTCCGTGCGCTGCTAAATATATTAGAAACACTATTGTGTTTTAAAATACTTGTAGAGAATACTTGTATATATGCTCGATTATATATATCCAATTTTATGCTAACTAAGAATTCTTCATGTATATTTACTCATATTTATTGAGTAAATCTTTTATATCTCAAAAGTATATGGGAAACTAGTAAACTACTCCGTCCGTCCCATAATTCTTGTCGAAATATTACATGTATCTTGACGCTTTTTAGGAATAGATACATCCATTTTAGACAAATTTGAGACAAGAATTATGGTACGGAGGGAGTATAATAATAAAAAATCATTATACATATATGTACCATATTGAATGGATAAACTAGTTAGCAGTCTCGGTAGGCAACTCAAAATTTTATAATTGTAATAAAGATAAAGATGATATACAAATGTTAATTGTTGGTTAAAAAAGAATATGGAGTACTCCCTCCGTCCAACAATACGGGACGTATTAGCTTTCCTTTGACCAGTGTTTTGACCACAAATTACTCTATTAATATATAATTATATGACATAGATTCATATCCGTTATGTTCCTACTCAAGGATATTTACTTATGGTTATGATTTTGATCACATTAGTCACATATTCATGAAGTAATTTGTGATCAAAGGCTTGGTCAACCGAATCCTAATATGCCTCGTATTGTTGGACGGAGGTAGTACGACTATATCAACCTGCGGATGAAATGGAAGATCTGACAAAACGAGCAAACCAAGACGCCTAGCTTGCTGGAAACTTACCTGGCCGGGATGAGCATAGGTTTAAACCATAAATTAATTGTCCTAGGAAGGGAAACTGGGGTGAGGCATGATCGATGCAGAGGCCGAGATGCCTTTCTTTAAATAAAAAAATCTTGTCAAAAAACGCCAACTATACTATATACAAAGATGTATATATTGACATCTTAATGCATACATTTATTCAAATAGGACCGATGGTCTAGAGTTAGCACATAGCAGGACTCTTGATGGAAAGATACTGTGGCAGGGGTGAAACTAGTGATCCATTTCTTACGAGGCAATGGATGATGAGAAAAATCCTCACTCACTCTGAAATCTCAAACTTGGCAGCAGAAGTTCCGCCAGGTTCCGTTTCGAAAAGAAAAAAGGAAGTTTCGTCAGGTTTCTCAGGTGAATACTACAACAAATCGTTATGCTCGCATACCGTGGTTCGATCCATTTTGATGATGCTACAGCATTAAGCAAGATCCATTTTGACGCCCTGACAAAAGGGCCCAGAAATTTGACATAACACGTGCTTGTTTATCTTGTCTGACCTGAATTTTGTGTGACCCTTGTATAGCAGACATGCGAAGTCAGAATTACAGACTTTGCTCTGCAGGGACTGCAGCAAAATCCGTGTAACTAGATCAGATGGCTCAACAAGATCACCCCCCATCGGGATCGCTGTCTCCATTGGAACCGTCAACCGTGCGTCTGTCCCAACACATTCCTGCAGTCCAGTCGCACTGCCGCGACACCGATGATCGAGCCACGAAGCTAGCTGCCGAATTTCAAGAGATCGCCATACGATCGAGATGACACGTTCCGTATCCCAGTGGATCTTGCTTCCATCTGTTTCCTGAACTTGTAAAGAGATCCGTATCTGGCTTCAGAGAACCAGCCGGCGGTCTGCTCGTGCTAGCTCCACTGGTAGCTCAGGATTCACCCCGATATAACAAACAAACGCGTATCGTAACTAATCAAACAATTATTTGCTCCAATATTGTCTAATACGAGCACCAGCAGCAGCTAGCTCTACGGAAAGTTAGTGCATTGCAGGTCTGGCAAGATCAAGCTGCAGGATCGACGTCATGGGCGGGAGTGCATATGCAATGCAAGAGCAGTAAGACCGACAAAGCTGAGTGGCGAGGGGGACAAAGGTCACAAAGCTGCCCACGAAGATCCGCCATGTCCCCGGGACAGTACGCCAGATACGGCAGCAGCTTCCGAGTCCGAGTTCCGTCTCCTCCAAGCCACTGCTGCTGCTGCCTTGCTACTTCGTACTACGGCAGTTCGATTACGGGCAATATGGGCTCCCATTCCATTTGATGTGCCTGTCTATGGAGTAGACGAGAAAGAGTTTGTTTATGTCAAGTCAGTAGGGACGGGCGGACGACACGTACGTAGTGGAGGGAGACGAATATCTCGTGCTAGGACTAGAGGAGCGCATGTGCTTGATTGGTTAAACAATGGCCTATTCTAGTTCTAGAAAGAAAGAAAGTTGAAACAATGGCCGTTTTGGTCGAGGTGGCGCTTTGGACGGTTTACTGTAACGTGGCCGGCCGACGAATGAACCATCAACAAACACTGACGTGCCGGAAAAAAAAAGACATTTTTTTCTTTTCTTTTTCAAGTGCTTGAATTGAGAGGGGAGGAAACAGGACTCCGGGCGGTGGGCAGGAATTCCAGCACAACCGAAACACTCGGAGGCGGCGCAGAGCTGCATCGGTTCGTTCGTTTGCCTTGACTTGGCTGGCTGAGCCTGCGGGCCACGTGGACACATGGTCGACTGATGAGCGAGCGTTCACAGGAACGGCCAAGGACACGCCCGAACGCCGACCGCGACCGCCTTCTACGTGCTGGGCTCTATCGCCATTAGCTCTGACCTGTCATTCAGTGTTCAAAGGGAGAAAAAGGATGATCACCGCAGCAGCATCGGTTAACTGTCAGTAGCAACATACCGCTAGCTGTTGCACTAGCCAGCAGCACTGTGCTGTGCACGGTTTTATCCTGAACTTCCAAGACGGGCTACTACCACGCCCCGACGCCTGAAAACCAACTCTAGACAAAGCAAGCTGGGGATCAAGGAAAGTCACGGCAGGTTTCAGGGGGTTAGTAGGAGAGAGCACACAAAATCAAGACCAAAGCAAAGCGCCGGCTGGCCGTGTCGGTAGTATACAATGCCGGGAGAAATCAAAGCAAAGCAGCAGACTCTCGCTGCATTCAACAGAAGGCAGGCAGACAGCTTGTCCCGCCTCTGTGTCCCCTGGAGCCCCGACACTCTGCTGGCCCCCGCCGATTCTTCTTCTTCTCTCGCTGCCGCCCAGACACGATATATATACCCGCCGGCATCTCTTTCCTTCTTCGCCAATCCAACCAAAGTTATTCTTATTCTCTCCGGTCTTCGCAAGAGAAGCACTAATCCACCACAACGCGATTGCAATCCACACATAGCTGTCGAAGGATCCGTCCATTGACATGGAGCTGGAGCTCGGGCTGGCGCCGCCGAACACGAAGCACCTCCTCGGCGACACGACGGAGGTGGACTCTGCCGCCTGCCGCGGCGGGAGCGGGACGAAGAGAGGCTTCGGCGAGGCGTTCGACGAGGAGGAGAAGACGCAGGCGGCGGCGACGCTGCCGCTCTTCGACGACGGCGGCAGCAGCAGCGGCAGCGTTCGGAAGCAGAAGAAGGCGGCCCTGGTGGTGGGGTGGCCGCCGGTGAGGGCGGCGCGCCATGGCGGGCACGTGAAGGTGTGGAAGGAAGGCGTGGGCATCGGGAGGAAGGTGGACGTGTCACGCCAAGGCTCCTACGGCGGCCTCCTCGACACGCTCGCCCGCATGTTCCCCGACGAGAAGGAGACGCGTGGGCAGCATGATGACGATGGTGATGATCGTGGCCTCGTGATCACCTACGAGGACGCCGATGGGGACTGGATGCTGGTCGGAGACGTGCCGTGGGAGTAAGTTCGCCTCAAATCAATCTCCTGTCAATTTCCATTTGAAAAAACTGAAATCATGCGTCTCTGGGATAACTGAACTGACATCGATCGATTGGTTCCTCTTTGCAGTGATTTCGCGCGGTCTGTGAAACGTCTGAAGATTCTGCTCTGACAGCCGAGAGGATACAATAGAGATGGCCAGGGGATGCTAGATTTTGGGAATGTTCCTTTTTTCTGTGAGATGCTTATTGCCTGCACATCTTCACTGCTTGTTATGCCACAATTACAATCAATCCATTCGTGTATAATACAACGTTTTCTTCTCTCTCATTTTTCGGTTTTCAGAGAGCGTGTAAACTTATGCAACCGTTTCTTCTTTACAACCAAAATACAGTTTCAATTGTCAAATAGGATACCTGAAAGGGATACAGTACCTGAAATCCGTGGATGCATGCTGTTACAGGGGCGGACGCAGGACAAAAATGGAGTGGGGGCACCCATGTTTAGGGAAATCATGCTAATGTAGTATTAAATGTCTAAATATAATACAAAGTCTAGACACATTATCACTGCAGTGAACTAACCTTTATTGACAAGTGAGAAAAATGACACTGAGATAGCATAATATGACATCCTGTAAATTAATGCGGACCGGAGACAAATTGCAGTTGCTTCCCAAGTAATAGCGTTACCTGTGGAGAGAAAATATGAGTTAAATAGTACTAGCTATGTAAACAGATTACTAATGACAGTAAACAAAGAAAGGGAATAAGCTACATTACACTGCATTCTTCCCACGACGATTTTTCATCTTGTGAAATTCATCGACTATCACTTCATTGGTGATTGTGTCTAGCATACCCTTTTCTACAAAGCAAATCAGGCTATGGCTCATATAGTCATCCCCAATTTTGTTCCGCAAAGCATTCTTTACAATCTTTATAGCTGAAAAACATCTCTCGACGGTTGCAGTGGCAACAGGAAGAGTAAGTGCTAGTTTCAAAGCCCTGAAGACAAAATAATAGGAAAGATGCTTCCTTGTATCCACCATCAGTTTAGCTAAATCAACTATGCTTTTCAAGGTAGCAAACTGTGTATCATGGAGTACATTATCTATGTACAGGTCCAGTTCATGCTCAAGAGTCACCATATCCATGTCACTAAAATCATTTGGGTAAAATGTCGCTAATTTCATCAACTTCTCCTTGTCAAAACAGCTAAATAAATCACTCGGGCTCAAAGCAGATATGCATATAAGCAAGTCGGAATTCACCTCATTGAATCTGTCATGGAACTCTTTTCCTAATAGATCCAAAACAGCAAAGTAACAATCTATACGAAAGTGATGCTCATTGTTAATGCCGGTCTTTTGTCTTGGCTTGCTTGGATTCACATATTCTTTTTCCATGTCCAACACGGAAATGTCATGCTTATTGCAGAAGCAGTATACCTTGTTCAAAAGAGAATCCCAGCCCTCATCAGTTCTAAGCTTTTCCAACTCTCGCTTGGTGGATTCCACATCTGAAACTGCATTTAAAATGTCTTTGTCCTTTCTCTGTAATGTTTTTGACAGCCCATTTGTCAAAACTAAAATCATCATCATCATATGTAAACAGAATACAAATTCAAATGACTGAAAATATTTTAATAGGCCATTAGCTTGCCGTCTCTTAATTCCATCGGTGCCATCTTCCTGAACATATTCTAGAACTTTAACAACTGAAGGAAACATCTTTGATAAGCCCACCAATGTTTTATAATGAGAGTTCCATCGAGTGTCACCCGGTCTTTGAAGAGCAAGTTCTTGATTCAGTCCGGTTCCTGTAGCAATCTCTCCACTTCCAATTGCTTTCCTCACTTCTTCTTGGTGACTCTCTCGAAGTATGTCCTTTCTTTTGCAAGATGAACCAACCACAGTCAACAAAAGTGATATCATATCAAAGAAATTGCCAACGTCAATTTTTTTCTTTGCAATGGCCACAACAACTAGGTTAAGCTTATGAGCAAAACAATGTGTATAATATGCAGAGATGTTCTGTCTCAAAATTTTAGCTTTCAAACCATTAAATTCACCTGACATGTTACTTGCTCCATCATAACCTTGGCCTCTCACTTGGTTTAGACTCAAACCAAATTTTGCAAGTATAAAATCAATGGAAAACTTGAGATAAGAGGCTGTTGTCTCCTCTACATGAGCAACACCAACGAAACTTTCATTTAATACTCCACTTTTATTGACATATCGAAGAACCACTGCCATTTGTTCTTTGTCCGAAACATCTCGACACTCATCAACCAACAAGCTGAACACACCACCATTGCCAATTTCTTCCCTTATAATGTCCAATATTTTTCTTGCAAAGCACTCTGTAATATCTTTTTGAATTGATGGAGACAACATTTGATTATTATGGGGAGCATTCTTAAATGCCTTGGCAATAACATCATTCTGTTTGATAGTATAATCCATCATCTCTCGATAATTTCATTTATTTTCAGACTCCTTTGATTCATCATGTCCACGAAAAGGCAGTCCCTGATGCAGCAAGTACCGGGAAACATCAATTGCAGCATTAAACGAATGAGATGCTCATTTTTCTCAATTTGGCTCTGTTTATGCAAGGCTGCAGGGATTGACTGATCCTTTTTCATTAGATCCTCACAACCTTTGAGTGCCCTGTTATGAAAACTATTACGGTCACCAACATGAGTCACCAATCGCTCTGTCTTATTCCATGAGTTGAACCCATCTACTACAAATGCATCATGACCATGGTGATTGTCTTTGATGATGTCCCTAAACAAATAGCAGCAAAAACAAAAGGCTTTTTTCTCATTGGGGTCGTACTCTAGCCAATTAGCATACTTTTCATACCAATCTGGATTGAAGCGCCTCATCTTCTTATTTTTCCCAAATGGGGTATACGCAAACTCACAATCACGAGGCTGAAAAGGTCCCCAACATAAGTACTTCCTCCTTATCTCTTCCTGTTTGTTGATTGGGGTGATAATCTGACATCCTCTTCCTTTTACTTGGATCTCTCGGAAGCTTGTTTAAGTCAATTAGTTCAGGCACTCCAGCATTCCTTTTCAAAAATCTGTCCATTATCTCCCTACCAGATAAATAAAACATTTACTACAAATGACCATCTAATAGATTGCGCAGTCAAGAAAAGAAATCTGTAAAATAGATTGATGACAACCGATAACCTTGATTTGGGGACAACTGACGGAAGAATTTGGGGACAACGTGAGCAGCCGGCGCCTGGCAATTAGCTTGGCGCCTCCGCCCTCCGGTGATGGGCGTCGCCGTGTCGGGCGATCGGTGATTGGCCTGGCGGCGTTTATGGCTTTGTTTCGTATACGAACCGTCGTACCACGAAGTCGAAGCGTCAGCCGTCAGGCAGAGAAGAAGCAGCGAAACGCCTGTTGGTATACACATGCAAGTACCTAGCTGGGCTGTCCATGGGCCGTGAGTCAGGTCCAACTTGTGCAAATAGGCAACAGGGAGAGATGGACTGGGGGCATACGTATTACTTGACTGGGGGCATACGAAGTAGGGAACGGAACACCTATAAGGGAAACGAAAAATTGACTGGGGGCCTGGGACCCCAGTCACGTCAACGTGCGTCCGCCCCTGTGCTGTTATGTTCGAAATTGTTTCTGATTTCACGGGGAGATTACGTAGTTCCATTTCCTAGTGCAATAAATAGTCCTTCTCCAGCAGGTTCCCTAAACCGATTTCCTAAATTTTCTGCTTTTCTCAAAACACCTTCTAACATGACAAAATGTTCATATAGATAAATGCAAACATAAATAGATCATCATTTAACCAAAATGCATCATCCGAGCATGAAACCACACATGGGCTTGGACGCCATTATCTGATCACGCATGAGCTTCAAGTGAGCCTTTCCCTGGTCATCAAGGTTAGATGAGTTCATGAACATGAGTTCCCTCTTCTCTTGCTTGTTCTTCTCTTGTCGTTCCTCAATTGCAATCCTACGCTCTTCCAACAGGACACGATGCGCCTCGAATGCAATCCTTCGTTTTTCCATCCCTCTTATTTGCATAAACGTCCGAGCCTTCTTTTCTTTCCTCTCAGCAGCAAGTGACTTCCTTGTTGCCACTATCATCTCAATGAAGTCTTTACATGAACTCTCCTTCTCCTTCTTCAACCTTGCTTTCTCTTTCTTCCTCCCAAGTGGCCTCTTTTTCCAGAGTTTGGTGTAGGCTTCTTTTTGCACCCTCGGAGCCACTCTCATCAGAGCTATCACCAATAGTCTCAACATCAGGAGAATATGAGTTGCTTGCGGACTTGCTCTTCTTGTTTGGCACCTCATCATTTCGTGTCCTCCACTTCTCATCATGGAGAAGCAAAGCATAGCAATGCTGCATATTGAATGGCTTTTCTAGCTTCCCCTTCTTTGATGTCAATTGCCGGAAGTACTTTTGGGCAATGTTGGTCTGCTCAAAGAAAGACAGCAAGTTGACAAAAATAAATTTGGCAAGTCATCAAATTAACATAGTCCAAAGAAAGAAAACAGCAAGTTGACAATATATCCAAAGAAAGACAGCAAAGAAGACAGCAAGTTAACATATTTAGCCTATCATTTTGATTTGTTCCACTTGGGTTGAGCCGCTCAACCTGTTCCATTGCAGAAGCCCATTTGTTGCATGTATCTTGTATGGCCGACCACCTATTTGTCAATGACTTTTGAGTTCGGTCACCCGATGTCTTCTTGATTTGATGGTAGTGTTCATGGATACGTTGCCAATAGGTAGATCCACTTTGCTCAACTCCAAGAATTGCATCAAGTGTGATGGCCTCCCATGCCAACACCAAAGTTTCATCCTCTTTGAATGGTATAGTTCACTTGCCACCCTTTCGAAGGAGATGGATCAATAAACCCTCGTCGTCCATAACCTCCGCATCATCATCTACCATCATGCTCATGAAAAATCCATCACCAACCACACTGCAAAGCAATATTCATCACATTTGGTGCACTACGATGCAAGAGGGAAAAATCTCATTTGATGTACTACAATACTCATCACCCATCAGCAATCACATTCATATAGTCAATTAACATGTGCACAGCAGAGGGAAAAATCTCACATGTGCACGGCAGAGGGAAAAATCTGTACCTTGTAGCCATTTCATCGAGAATGAAAATGTCGTCCTTCCCGATTTGGACCAACGAAAGTTTTTATTTGGTGCCAACAGCATACCCCACAAAATGGTGCGACTGAAAATCGACAAACTTGATTTATTTTTTTGAAAACTAAACTCTGCACGAAACTATTTCATAAATCTGACCCTTTCGCTTAGCGCCCACATACTCGGCGCTATCCTCTGAAGCATACGCCTAGTCTGGCGGCGTTATCTCCTTGCTAGCGTGGCACAATCGCCCCCCGTGTGCAGTCGTGTAGCGCCAAGGGACGGGGCGTTATTTCTATGTGCATAGCGCCAGTTGTTGCGGCGTTACCCTTCGGTGCCCTAAAGTGTATGGGATGAAGAGTTCGGGCTGGAGCCAGCAGAACCTCCTCCTCGAGAGGACAAGAACACAAGTTGCTGACGGTTGCTCCCCCTTGAGTCTCTCCCCAAATTCGTTGATTTGTGAACCTCCTCCTCGTTGAAGCCTCTCTTGGATGCGCCCAGGCATAGCACCAAGACACCGGGCGCTACATGACCGCACGTGTGGTCCGGCTTCGCCACGCTGGCAGGGGATAACGCCGGAGTTGAAGGCGTTAAGCTTCAGAGGATAGCGCTGAGCATGTGAGCGCTAAAAAAAGGGTCAAATTTGTGAAATAGTTTCGCGCAGAGTTCAGTTTAAAAAAAATCGACTTTGGGTCAAATTGTCGATTTTAGTGGCGCGACCAGCTGCCTCTTTTGACCGAAGAATTCCACAACCCACTTCGACACTCGAGCTTAAAAATATCGTCCATTGGACATTCTATATCGAAAAGAGAGCACAACCCATTGGTGAGTCCATGACTACAAAGTGGGCTGGCATGCTTTCGCTTTAATCCGCTCATAATTTAAGGCAGGTTTTCTGAGAAATAAACATCTTGACCAAGTTTCGGTTTTTAAAGTCCAACCTTGTGCGGGAAACATAGATGGCCCGTATCAAAACTCCAAATCAACACAAACCATTTCCATTAAAAAAGATACAAAGCATTTCCCCTCTACATCACGCCGTTGATTATCCATGTTTTCTCAGACACGCCATTTGAATTCATGACAATACTACTACTATAGATTCATCAGTTTTTCAAAACACTATAGATTATTCTATTTCAAAGAAGTTTGGTTTTATGCCGTTCTTTTTACCGAGTTATTGTGAAATTTTTGAGGCTAAAAAAGGTGAAATTAAAGGGGAGGGACTACAAAAAGCCTAATGTTTACATGGATCGTCACCTTTCATGTGTGCTTCAATTTGCTTGATTTTGTGTATTTTTTTTGAGAACACAGCACAAACGCAGACGCTCACCCTATGAACGCACACACGACCACTGAAAGAATAGCACCGGTTAAATTCTGAAATAATCCAAGGAAATGTGAACACATGTCTAGGACTTGAACCTGAGTGGGTTAATTTCACCACAAGAAACCAGACCACCTGAGTCAGGCTCAGTTCACGTGTGCTTTTCTTTTTTTTGAGAGAAGGCCATCTTGGCTAGCTTTATATTGGTCAATATATAAAGTCAGATCGTTCGCTGAAAAAGAAGAGTCATCTGAAAATTTCAAGAAAATCAAAATCGTTGGAGGGAATCAGGGAAGGCACGAACTAGCGCCCGCGGCGAGATGGCGGGAAAGCAATTCCTGTCTCCCGCCCGATTCCGAAACACCCGCCATTCCCAAATCCATCCCCACAGAATGCCTATCGTACCCCATTTCTTTCACTGACATAAGGGACCAAAGTGTTCTCCGGACCCAGCTGCCAGGCAAATCTTCCATAGGAAGGTAGCGCGAAACATTTCGCGGCAGCGGCGGGTTTCCCCAATTTCTCCCTCCCATTTTCCCCTCGGCGCCCCCAAAGGCCCAAATCGTTCCCTATTAATTCCCCACCCCATCTGCTAACCCCCACTCCCGCCTCTCCCCTCCCACAAAATCCTAGGGTTTCTCGATCCCCTTCTCTCGCCGCCGCCGCCGACGAGTAATACCCGCCCGCTTCCGCCATGTTGGAGCTACGGCTGGTGCAGGGGAGCCTTCTGAAGAAGGTCCTGGAGGCGATCCGTGACCTAGTCACTGACGCCAACTTCGACTGCTCCGGGACGGGGTTCTCGCTGCAGGCCATGGACTCCTCCCACGTCGCGCTCGTGGCGCTGCTCCTCCGCTCCGAGGGCTTCGAGCACTACCGCTGCGACCGCAACCTCTCCATGGGGATGAACCTCAACAACATGGCCAAGATGCTCCGGTGCGCCGGGAACGACGACATCATCACCATCAAGGCCGACGACGGCTCCGACACCGTCACCTTCATGTTCGAGTCCCCCAGTAAGTCCTCGATCTGTCGCCCATCTCTCGTTTGCTTGTTGGTGTGGATGGATTGATGGAACAGATCAGTATTTGCTGATTTTGACGGTGGTGTCGGTGTGGATGGATTGATGGAACAGATCAGGATAAGATTGCGGATTTCGAGATGAAGCTGATGGACATCGACAGCGAGCACCTCGGAATCCCTGACTCCGAGTACCAGGCCATTGTACGCATGCCGTCTTCTGAATTCTCCAGGATCTGCAAGGACCTTAGCAGCATCGGAGACACTGGTATTATGAATCCCCAACCCCCACGCTTGTAATTGCTGTTCCCTGGGATAGCTATGTTCTCACATATTGTGTTGCAGTTGTCATCTCGGTCACCAAGGAGGGTGTCAAGTTCTCCACTGCTGGAGACATTGGAACTGCAAACATAGTTTGCAGACAGAACAAGACTGTTGACAAGGTATCTTATATCTGTTATGACCACTAATGGGTACTCTGTGAAGCTTTACACATCCTAGTTATTTATATTATTAATTCAGAGATACTATAATACAGAGCAATTGTTAGGAAGTGGCGCAAAATCTTAACTGTAGTGGTATTTTCTTTCCATTGTCAATATATTACTTGTCCCCATATCAAGTTGGTACAATCTCACAAGATCAAACACATGGCATTTGCATAACAAGATGCCCACATCCCAAATAACACCTACATAGAAATGAAATGGTAGACCGACTATTATTACCATGGTTGAGTGCCCGTCTTGTGATTATGCCTTCCAGCCATGCTGGGTTAACACCTAACACCTCCTTGGTCAGTATATCATTTACAAGTAATTACGTGGAGTATCAACAGTTCAGGTATGAAAATGAGCACAAAATGTGTTCCCTTCTGTGAACAAACAACAAACTCTGCAGTTTCTGCATAGTAATTGCCTCACTGATCTCCCTTAGTGACAGAATCTGCAGTGAAGGTTCTTATTATTTTCCTTGCAACTGTTTGTTCTGTCTTTACACTATGGCTTTGTCCAGTTAAACTAAAATTCCACAGCACATCCGTTTATGATAGTAATCTAGAAGTGCTCTTTAGTTTCTAACTTTCTGTAGTATTCCCTCCTTTACTAAATACTTGTTGCTGTTTTAGTGCAAACTTGTACTAAAGCAGCGACAAGTATTTAGGAACGGAGGGAGTACCATTTTAAGGTCATGTAACATAATGGTAGTCTAATGGTCGGTTTTATCAATGCAGCCAGAGGAGGCTACTATCATTGAGATGCAAGAACCAGTATCATTAACCTTTGCCCTAAGGTACATGAACTCCTTCACCAAGGCAAGCCCACTCTCGGACCAAGTGACCATCAGTCTTTCATCTGAACTACCAGTGGTGGTTGAATACAAGATTGCAGAGATGGGCTACATTAGATTCTATCTTGCACCAAAGATTGAAGAAGATGAGGAAATGAAGTCATGATTGCATCTCAAGGATATGCTTATGCTGCTTGCTTTTCCAGGTCTTACGACCACTGTTTGCTTAACTATTGTTTGTAAGCAAAATGGATGTTATGCTTGCTTTAGCTACTCTTCTGTACCTGACTGCTCTGTGGATCTTTGGACCTCAGGGTATCAATGTTGTTAGCTTAGTGATGTTCATTTCGTTTCCTGAATTTTACTTCATTGGCGGAACTGTAGTGTGCTGCTTCTGGTTTTGCTTAGCTGACTACGCTAGGTTGAGCATGAAAATACCTCGTTTGTGCTTTAGAGGCAGCATTCTGAGGAACAAAACTATGCAACCATTGCCAAAATTTAGGCTAGATCATCATTTTATCGTAGAGTTAGTTTTTAGCACATTGAGCAATAGAGCTGTACGTTTTGAGATTTGCATTTCTGGCTTGGCAAGTTGGCAGGACTGAGAAATTCAGCAACGGTGTATCTCTGAAGTCTGAATTAGAGAGTTCATTGTGGAATCGGAGATGGACTCCTTATGATCCAGTCTTCCGATTCATATTGGTGACATACGGGTCTATGGCCTTACAACACTGGAGTACTTAATATGAATCATATTCACATGACATGATTAAACAGTTCACATTGAGAATGTTAATCAGTTGCTAGCTACTACAGTCTGCATTAGACAAGCTGCTTCTGATGACCACCATTACTTCAGTCATTTGTGACAAGTTACTTTGATCCTGACCTCAGACCTCTGTCAGCGTCACTGCTCTGAAATCTGCACAGGATTGTGAAGAGAAGAGCTGAGTATTTTTAATCAGTATATCTGAAGAGCTAACATATCTACCTGCCGAAAAGAACAGAAGACATCAAAGTCATGAAAGATGCTGCATTATAGCTGAAATAGTAAATACTTGGGTAACTGCTGATACCAAGTACTCCACCCGTCCCAAGTGTCGTGCGTATCTAGACAAAGTAAGGAGTAGGAATGTAGACTTCTGTGAGAAGTGTTGACTCGACAGTTGCTGCGGATCAGCTGAATTGATTTCGCTTAAAAGAACACAAGCTGAAATTATAGTCTAATAAACATTAGCAGTTTATCAGCAACAGTAACTTCAACCTAAGCTTCTGGGAGCTCACCAAACAGGTGTAGTGCCTTTTCTGAGTTTTTCAGAATATGATAAGTTTGAATCAAGAAACCTTTGCTGTTACTGAAGCACAAGTTACAGGCTTACATCAAGCAGGCAGTGATATACTTCAATTCAACAAATGCTAACTTCTAAAAGTTGCATACAACAAAAAGGGCTGTATGACTAACATGAAAAGAAAGTCTCCCCACTGTAAACGCATTCATTCCAGGAAGAAAAATACCTATGCAAGTGTGGCATAAACAGAAAGCTTTCTGTAGTTTTTGGCATCATCTCTTGTGATTGCCTTTTCCAGATCGAACATCCACCAGGATGGTCAGGCCGTGGCACGGGTGTTTCCTGCCTAACAAGCTTCATGTCATGCCCTATTGAAGGAACAAAGGGGAAATCCAATAAGATAACAGTATGTTTACCAAAATGCCAAAGATGATAAGACATGGCATTCCACAAACATTAGGTGCCACATAATGTCTACTCTAAATGCATTATTACCTGGCACAGAAACGGCATGTTGTGTACAACTTGGACGATGCTCTAACATTACATTCTCCTGAAGGATCATCTGTTGTGCATGAGAGAAAACAAGTCACAAACTGTATTGGGAGTATTGACAATTTGTTACTCTGTGTTTCAGGGAACAATGCCAAGCTCATGCTCTGCACTCAGCAGAAAAATTACCTCGGCCGATACAGTTAACTGAAGGGATTCAAGGTCGGGCCGAGATGACCCCGGAGGAAATCGAGGCCCTCGAGTGGTTGTACAAGGAACACCGGACAACACAAAAGGCTCATGATGCTGCCGTAGGTCATGGTTCGGAGGATCAAATGAATGTTGAGCACCTGAAATTTGATTCATAGGCAGCAAGGCAACCAGAGGGTTTGATGCTTCGATACTGTTCTGGTTAACTGTCGCAGGCATTTGTGGTGCTGCTGGAGGCTCAGGTGCTCCTACTGGTAAGTTCACTTGGGGCAGATACAAACCATTCCTCATGGACAACATCTGGAACACAAATTGAAATGCATAAGGCAATTTATATATAATGGTTTCCCGATACATTTGCATTTCCCCAGTCAGTAGAAACACAGAAATGGACATTAGAATAGATAGGGTAATATTTTGGCTCCTTGATAATAACAGGAATGCAAACTATATATTGAAGGGACTAGAGTGTCAACACAAATTATTCCTTGTTCAACCAATGATGCGACAGCCTAGCTAAATCCAGTACTACATTTTAGCACCACAAGTTCTGCCCAGTTTATCTTTTATTGCAATTGCATTAAACATAGACAACTACTCCTACATTCCTAAAAAATTAAAAGAAACGTGCAGCCTTTTTCGATATTCTTTTAACTACATTGACCAGCACATTACGACTTTTCTTAGGGAAGCACACTTTTTTCCCACTAGGTACCAGACATTCAAACTAGCAAGCAGTATGTAATGCAGCATAGACGATTTTTTTTGACAAATACAGTACAACGCAGCAAACATTTTGCTCACCTGCACTTGGAGCTGAAGCTGCTTGAGGTACTCAATGGCGTCGTCGAGCATGGAGGCTTTGTCCGTCTGCAAGCACGGAAAAACACTCCGATCAGCTTCCAGCCAGCCACAGGTGACACAGCAAAAATGGGACAAGAACCAATGGAGAAAACAACAGCTCAATGTTTCTTTTTGTGACCTTGCTGGAGTTGGGGACGAGGCTCTGCAGCGCCTTCATCTTCTCGTTGATCCTGCACCGCCGCCTCTGCACGCACCAACAAAATCGATCAATGTTACTCCCAAACGGAAGAGAAGAATAAGAAACAAAATGAAGGAATGGATGGGTTGGTTTGCGAGATCGAGAGCGGGGAACCTTCTCGGAGAGGTTGTGCACCTCGGCGGCACGGGCCCTCTTGCCGCGGGCCCGCGCCGGCCTGCCGGCCGGCTCCGACTCCGACGACCCCAACGCCTCCTGCAACCAAGCAAAGTTAACAGCCGATCGACCACTAGGAAACGGCAAGGGGATTATTGATCCCAGCCGAAGCGCACGCACCTCGCTGTCGCAGGGGGCGCCGGCGAGCCCTGCCATCGTCCCGAAGCCCTGGTGCTGCTGCTGCTGCTGATGGCGCATGATGAGATCAAAGCGCCCCTGATCCATTCCCCCGTCCATCATGGCGCCAACGCCGCGGAACAGAGGAAAGCAGAGAGAGAGAGAGAGCTTGCGATGACGAACCAAGGAGTCGAGAAGAGAAGAGAACTGGTGGGTCGCCGCCTGCAGCTGCAGCAGCTGCTCAGGAGCCCATACCCTGTGTTTTTTCCTTGGGACTTTGGGCCAAGGAAAGCTGCAGGCAGCAGCAGAGAGAGAGAGAGAGAGAGAGCTTTTCGGGGGCGTCTTTTCACGCGCGGTCGCCCGCCGCTGCCCGTTGTTGGGTTTCCCGTTTCCCTCTTCCTCGGCTCTCTCTCCGCGCGTCCCCGTCCAGTAGCAACATACTATGCTCGTCTCGTCTCGGGGAAGGGAAGGAAAAGGAAGGGCGCATTTATTCGCGGGTAGTTCGTTTGTTTGCTCGTCTGCGTACGGCGCATCGCATTTACGCTTGGGGGCCATCGGGCCATCAATGGAGTGGCGTGTTCCGCTCCGCTTTCAACGCTCAACAGTTTCGTCTTGTGACCTCCCGCTGCCGCTGCTGCCGCGGTGCACGAGCGGAGCTGCTAGCGAAGCTCTCGTCTCTGTCAGCCGTCAGCGCAAGTGCTGTGCTGATCGATCGTTCTTTGGTGGGGCCACCTTGACAGTGAGTAGCGTCAGCGAGGTCGGCTGCCTTCGCGGTAGTACTGTGGTTCTGTCAGGGACATGTTTGTGCTGGTAGTCATGTCTTATCACACGTTTTATGACTCCGGATTTCGAAACAGGCAGGAAATGCCGCTAAACGAATACCCTGACCTAGCTATCAGACATTGATAAAATTTGTCAAATTGCGCCCACGAGCCATCTAGACATCGATGAAATTTGACAAATTACGGCCACGAGCCAATCGTGTCTGTGATATGGGGCCTGTTTGGTGCTGACCTGACTAACATGCCTGACAAAATCTGATGCTTGGAAGTAGCCTGAAAATTTGCTAATCTGAGCCTGACCAGGCAGGAATAAAATTTAGTGTTTGGTTGGGACCTTGTGCCTGAGGAGAAACGTAAAGTGAATATTAAGCATTCAACATTGAGAAAGCGTAAAGTAAGGAAATACGCTTTGTTCAATCCCTTTCTCCTTCCTAGATTGGTTCCAATTCCACGATTCAACTCATAAAATTCATCGGAATCACCTCGTCCCATCCCGTTCTCTTTGTGAAAATAACAAGCACAACTCATCAATTGCAGCATCCGGAAATAACCATGAGCATACAAGAACAATCATGCGGACATGGATCCAGCGATTGCAAAACTCCAATTGGCCATGGGGCACCGCTCCACTTGCAATCTGCTGCAGCAACCCTGGCATCCAAGAAGAAATTCATACCTGCATGCATCTATACAAGCAGCGGTAGAGATTGCAGGCTGCAGCTACCATCGTGGTTGGAGGCGGCTGCTGCACGACATGGTTTTCGTTTGCAGCCACCGCAGCAAAGATAGAACTTAGAGGTGGTGGCAGGGGCTTGAAATCGTTGTTGTCACAGGACGAGACGAAGAAATCGCTTGGTTTTTTTGGTCTCCGGCGATGCAGATCCGACGGCGTCCGACGGCAAGGGCTCAGGCACGCTCGCTTGAGGCCCTGTTTGGTAGTAGAGTTTTTAGAGTGTTTTCTAGGATATAAACCACTCCAAATTGAAAAACACTACAAACCTCAAATGGTTGTTTGGTAGGAAGGGTTTGGAGGAAATTATCCCTAGTTTTCCAACAAAACACTCCATTTTTGTACCAAATTAAAACACTTCTCAAACTAGTGTTTTTTTTTAGAAAACACTAGTGTTTTGGGTTTTTAAGTGTTTTGGGTGAACACCCAAAACCCTCAAATACCAAAACACTAGTGACTAAAAAATACACTAACACCAAACAAGGCCTGAAAGGAGGCCAGACTCAGGCGCTCATTTTCGGTGGCTTGAGCTAGGAAGGTTTTCAGGCAAGTAATTAACAACTCACAGGCAGCTCTCAGGGATCCTCCGGCCAGGCATATCAAGTCCAGGGTGGCAACCAAACAGGCCCATACTCCGTGGTCCTACCACCCCTTTTTGAATTACTTATATCAGCAATATTGCTTTATTATTCCGATAAAGATCTTAGTGGACCTCTATTCATCTTCACTGAGTCTTCCTCTCAAGTTACCAAGAAATTGAATACCACAATTATCATGCACTCTGTCATTATGTCTTGATTGAACTGGTATATGTTTTGAGATAAAAAATAATATTATTTCATGCCAAGTTAAATGCAGAACGTTTGAAGGATTTATGCAATAAAAAATAACTTATGTAGCACCACATAAGCATTTGTTCGAAATATTTATGAAATGTTTGAAGGGTGCATTAGCAAATACCATGCACCCGTGACCCTCCGTCGTTGTACGACTATTTCAGATTTGCTACAACATCTTCAATGCCACAAAAGACTCAGTTGGTGGCGATGCTTCGTCACGTGTGCAGACTGCATCACTTGTTGATCTGGCTCAAATAAAAAAGAGGATTACAAATATGAATTATATAATCTAAGATAAAAATATACAGAGAATATAGCATTTTAAAAACTCCGTAGACCGTAGTATATTTCTTTGTCCGTAGCTATGCATATGTACTCTACTGGTATGTGATATTCCCCCGACAATGTGTGTTCAAGGCATCTCCAACAATAGGTACTAGTCCTATGTGGAGGAGAGAGAGCTGCAAAAAAATAGTACCAGTTGTAACAGCTTGTGCACGGGTACCAAGAATGAATAGAGAATGACATGTGGACCCACTAGAAGAAAGAAGGGAATAAAAAAGAGAAAGAGAAGAGAGAAAGCATGAGATGAAAATTACTACTTGGTACTAGATTACTATTGAAGATGCCCTCGTAGTTATACAATTCGCTGTACACAAACATAGTCAAAAGAAAGAAAAAAAATATCACCTGAGATTTCTTTTCCCGTTAAATTTCGTACCGTTTGCGATAATTTCATAGTAGTGTCAGCTTTGCCACGGGCGATCGCCACAAAGCTTCTGCTCCTCCAATTAAGTTAGCCAGGATACCGGCTACATGCATGCAATGCACGCACCCTGAGAACAAAAGCAACTCGATAACATAACTGTAAGTTCAGCAATCAGCACATTGTTGATCGCCATATACCAACGTTCAGAATTCTAGTACAAAAGAATTGACAACATCAACGCGATATTTATCTCTTAGTTTCTAGAAGGACAACACGATCGTTCAGTGCACAAGATTCCAAATAGAAAACCATTCTACACGTTAAGATAAAACAAATCTCAGCATGAACAATGGCTAATTAAAAAAATGTTTGCAAATAATGAAACAATCCGGTACTTAACAACATGATCATCTTTCCTTTTTGTTCCGGGGTGCAAATCAAATTTGGATTTTATTTGATGAAGGAACAATAAGGAGTGGCTAATGCTCTTCCACCTAAGTTCCATCTCTTCCTCCTCCTTCCTGGAGTTTGTGTCATGTATGACTTCACACTCACAGAGGTTGTATCCATATCATTAAGGCTCAAAAGGCATCGAGATGATGGAAACGGGTTCAGTGTCGCCCGATCCGGCTAAGGCGAGACTCCGACGAGCTCAAATTGGCAAAGTTGTTTTAACATGCTACGTACACAAGGCCATCATGTTGCAAATGTTGGTTTCTATCATGAATATTTTTAGGCCTTTTCTCTAACAGCTCGTTTGACATCCATCATTTCATTTCATTTGGTGGAAAAATGAAATAAAATCCAATTTTTGATATAATTTTATTTGGTTGCATTTGAATTTCAAGTTTAAAAATCATGTTTGTCTACCACATTGATTTGTAGAGTGAGAGACACTCCATAGAAATGATGACTTTTAGAGAGAAATTGTGGTTAGTTATAATGTGATTTCATGGGATTTGATACTTAATTCACGTGGCCAATTCCGTGCCAAACAAACAAGTTGGTTTCTAAAATGCAAAATAAATTTCAGAATTTTAGGTCCAAATGATGGATGACAAACGGGGGCCGCAAGTGTTTTGCTCCAATGAATGAAGATTTGTTACACACATATATATAATTTTTTGCTACATGATTATTGCTAAAATGTTGAAAGGTTTCTGAGTGTTTTTGAGGCACGTCAATGTTTCTCTATCGATAATTAGACAAACGAGATTCGGGGTACGTTTTAAGCAGATCAGATGGCTAGGAGCAGGTTTGTATCACCGGGGCGCGCCACTACTATTTTTGCCAAGTGTCCATTGATAACAGGGCGCCTAATAAACCCGTGGGAGATGAGCTCGTGCACCCGTCCCTGTTCGGTGCTCCTCCTTGTACGATGTCGCCGCATTATTTTTCTTTTACGGCGCCATTGTTCATGGGAACAAGACGACAAGGAGAGGCTCTAGCGAATGGCTCGACAGATCCCACCCACTACGGCGTGTCCGGAGTTTCCAATGAACTCCTCCCTCACGCTTCGATCCGTCCGTCCACCCGCCATGGAAGCCGCCCAATTTTTGGGTGTATAAATAGATGCAGCATGTTCTCCTTCCAACACTCCCCCGGTTGGCTAGGTTCTCTTCCTTTGATGAAGGAAGAAGAAGAAGAGGCTATAGCTAGCAAGTAGCTGATCGATCGAATTAACGAACGTCATGGGTTCCTTGCAGGGCGACGTGGCCACCTCGCCGTCTCTGTCCAGCACCGGCAGCAACGACGGGGGACGCGTCGGCGGCGGCGGCGGCGGCGACATTAACAACGGCGTCTACGACGGCGCCAGGATATACGCGTGCTTCACGCACGGCGGCTCCAACAGCCTCGAATGCTACGAGCCGGGGGCCAACACGTGGCGCAGGGTGGGGCCCATCCCGGGGGTCCCCGCTGGCCACGTCCTCAAGGGCTTCGCCGTCGTGGCCCTCGGCGACTCCGTCTTCCTCATCGGCGGCCGCCTCTGCCGCAGAGACCTCACGGGCGAGTCTCACCGCGACACGGACGTGGGCGTGCGTGCCGACGTGCTTCGCTACGACGCGCGCGGCGGCGAGTGGCGGGGCTGCGCGCCGCTGGGCGTCGCGCGGTTCGACTTCGCGTGCGCGGTGTGCCACGGCAGGATCTGCGTGGCCGGCGGGCTGACCTCGCTGTCCGGCGCACGTGGCACGGCGGCGGCCGAGGTGTACGACGCCGACCAGGGCCGCTGGACGCGGCTCCCGGACATGAGCACGCGGCGGTACAAGTGCGTGGGGGTGACGTGGCAGGGCGGGTTCCACGTGGTGGGCGGCTTCGCGGAGAGCACGAGCGCGGCCGCGGCCACGTCGGCGCTCGGCGGTGGCGACGTGTCGTCGTCCAGCGCGCTGGAGCGGAGCTCGGCGGAGGTGTTCAACTGCGGGCGTGGCGCGTGGGAGATCCTGCCTGGCATGTGGCAGCTGGACGTGCCGCCCAACCAGATCGTCGCCGTGGCGGGGCGGCTCTTCAGCTCCGGCGACTGCCTCAACAGCTGGAAGGGCCACGTGGAGGCCTACGACGGCCAGCTCAACATCTGGAGCGTCATGGACCACTCGGCCGTCGCCGACCTCTCGCTCCTCGCCAGCCTCCCGCCGTCCGCGCAGCAGCTCTACCTCACCATGGCCGTCGTCGGCACCCGGCTCTTCTTCCTCGCCGGGTACGAGGTGCCCTGCGACGACGACGAGGAGAGCTTCAGGACTCTGTCGCTGGTGCACAGCTTTGACACAAGCGCCGTGCCCGGGCTGGTGTCGGCGTGGAGCAGCTTCCAGCCCAAGATGGTGGATCAGGAGAACACCGTTGAGGACGGCAGCAAGGAGCTCTTCAGCCAGTGCTGCTCCGTGCAACTCTCCAGCTAATTTTACAGACTTGTCCAGTGCTGTACTGTACGCAGTCTGTATCATTGGTTTTAAATCACAGAGAGTTGCTACTTTTGCTGTTGTTGTGAATGCGTGTGAGTGTGACTGTACAAGTGTAACACAAGGCTATATATGGATAAAAAAAGAAGATATAATTTCTTTGTGGAATGAGCTGCATACATATGGTGTGATTTGTGAATGCGTGTGAGTATGACTTTACGAGTGTAACACGATGCTATATTGATAAAAAGAGAAAGGTATAATTTCTTTGTGGAACGGACTGTATACTACATATGGAGTGACAATTTAGATATTTTTATATCAAGGCAAGACAAGCATCTAGACAATGAGAAGAACTGTAGGCACAGTATAGAGGCAAGAACTTGCAGACAGTACATCAGCGATCATTTAGTCCATTGGTCAAGGGTTCAGACAATATTGTCAGGCTCAACGAATGGTGCTGAGCACTTGCTGACTGATCTAATGGATGCTGTCACCCCGATGAAAAATGGAACGATAAAACCCATCAACCTAGCTAGTATACATCTGTACAGATGCAAATGCCAGCTTTCTTGGATCACATGCCGCAACTTGTTTATGAGCAGACAAGCTATCACGCTACATGCTGCACTACTTTGGGGGTGAAACTAATACGACTAATTCTGCCATCCAAAAGGAGTTGAGTTACCTGTACATAGATATCAGACGGTAAGAAGACATAACAAAGCTTTGATCAGAGGGTAGGATAAAGCAAGAATTCTTCGTGAACTCACTCTTGCATGCTACGACCAACATCAGGCTATCTGACTGTAAGGGTCTGTGTTGCTTGCATCACAATGTTGAGGAGTTCCAACTTGCATCAACAGCTTCTAAAATTCTATGATGAAGCAATGCTCCAGAGCAAGCTATTATGCCTCTATCCAAACCCTCCAAGTAAACGCCCCTGGAGAAGTCCAACGGGCAACCTCCAGCATCCGTGATCACTCCACCAGCCTCTTGAATGATGACTACCCCTGCAGCATGATCCCATATCTTCTCCTTGTATCCAGCTCTAGCGAATTTCATGAAGATTTCTGCATCACCTCGAGCTATTGCAGCATATTTCACCATGCTGTACACACGCAGAGGTTGCTTTCTGAAGAAACAAGCAAATATGTATCAATAAACAGTGCACCCGAAAGCTAAAAGTTCCAATTCACCTGCTACTGAAGATGACACGGAACAATAGTAAAATGCTTCATTCCACTAGCAATGCAAACAAGTGGTAAAAAAAGAAAGTAAACCAGTAGCATATTCTGGAATACCAGAGACCAACAAGCAGATACCAGATATAAATCAGTGAAATGATTTCTGCTCTAGTGAATAATATCATCATGGTTAGGAGTACTGCATAGACAATGAAATTAAGAACTGACCTTAAGCCTACACTATGAGCAAGTCCTGCAGTGAAGGAATGGCTTGAGTTGGCTTTTTCAACAGGTTCGCAGAATGTGGCTGAAACTGGATCACTGACGGATGATACTTGAATCTCCCTTGAGTTATGCCAGTTAAGCATACCAAAGTCATGAACCAATGGTTGCATCCAAGCTTGACCACATCCTTTGTGAGCATACATCACACAACCCTTGTTCCAGGATCCTGATGCAGGGGGAGCAACCTTAGACATCAACCTGTAGTATCGTTGGTGATAGTTGAGCCATTCCTTCTTCATTGGATAATTTGGGCATCCAAGAACACCAAGCACGACTTCTCCGTCTTCAATTAAGGCAAGAGCAATAGCATATTGGTCCCCACGCACAAAACCAAGTGTGCCATCCACAGGATCAAGCACCCAAAATCTTCCTTTCGGACCTCCGGCAGAGCTACACTTTCGTATAGCTTGAAGAACATCAGAAGCTCTGAGGTCTTTCTCTGGGGATCTCAGCCCATACTTTGGAGCTTCAACCAGGCAACCATTGACAGCCGCGACAACAGACTCAAGCAAAGCCGTGCCATCGCTGCTAGATAGCGTCTGATCATCTTCCTCTGCTACAATCGACACACTTTCATCACGAAAGAAATCTGAGAGTAACCAGCTTACTATCGCTTGCACGCCCCAATCTGGCATAAGGAACATGGGTAAATTTATTAGGTGTATTGACCACAAAGACTTATCATACCTAACTGTTAGTCAAACTTTCTCCTATACTCAGTGGGGTAATGAACTAATGATTAGACCCAATTTGTGGCATCATAGTTGAATATGAGCTATTCCTGGTACAGTATGTTGAAACCTAGAACAAGTACTACATTTCATTGTGAGAATACAGCTAGAATTGCATCAGCAGTCCACTATTAGTATTGTAACAGGCCAACCAGTATTAGTGCAAACACTTAATCTCCTTCGTCAAATGGCAAATAAAAAACCCGATAGTACACAGGGTCGCAATTTGGTCAACAGCACTATTTTAATTAAGCAGCATTCTATTTAAGCATGGAGACTCAACCAACATATTTTCGCAGTACACGACTAATAATATTTGTTTTCCTAATAGGGCATAGTTGCAGTTTGACTTAACTAGTTGCTAATTGTGTTTGAGATGCGCAATGATAACTACTAGTAAGAGCGACTGCACGAACCGGCGACGGTGACCGGAGAGCGGTCGAGCTTGGAGTGCACGCCGCCGGAGTTGGAACCGGAGCCGGCGGGGTTGGCGAGGAGGAGCGAGTCCTGCACGCGCTGGCACAGCGTGCAGGCCACCTGCACGACACGCACCGCGGCCTCCATCTCCTTGGCGTAATCCCTTCGGCCCCCTCCTCCGAGTCCGCCGCCGCGGCAATCCCAGAGCAACTCGTGCTGCGTCCCGACCCGGAGGCGGCTGCTCGCGCCCAGAGACGGCGGCGGTGGCGCCGACGGCGGGGCGCAGTGGGCGCGGCGGCGGCGCCCGCGCACCCGTCCGCGCCAGTCCGACGGCGGGAAGCCTCGTGCGGCGGGGCTTGAGGACGCGGCCGTCCAGGCGGAGAGGCGGATGCTGCCCATGGCGATAGAATCCGAACCCTACCCTCGGCGCGGCGCTCTCTCTTCTTCAGCTGCCTCGATCGATCCGATATATACTATGCGGAATCTGGCCGTTCCGAGATGCTTCTCCCCCCACCTCCCGTTAGCCGCCGCCCGCGATTGCTGAGCAACGCAGCCCCGAGCCGATGCCGTGGGTTGTGACGAACTCCATGCCATCCTCTGCTTTCCCCTGTTCCCACCACTACCCAGCACCAGCATTTGTGTAATCCAATTTTGTGAATCAATTTATTTTTTCTGCGTATACCTAAGTAATTAAGGAAATTGCATTTGCATTGCGGATCCTATAACTTGGCAATGACATAGTCGTTACTCCAACAAGTTGCAAATAAAAGAAACACATACTTAAATTTGGCACCGCCAATTATTTTTGGTCCACATTGCACTTGAGATCTATTTTTCGATTCGTAGGCTACTGAGCTGGACAACGGCGTCTCTTTTTCAGATATTCGCCATATGATTTTTCGCACTAACCTTCGTGACTCTTCTACCCCTCGCACCTAGTTCCTCACCCCTTCTCGCGCGCAAGTCATGTGCGGAGTCGATGCATCGCCACCAAAGTTCCAATCTGTTCGACTCCCCTCTCTCTCTCTCTCTCTCTCTCTCTCTCTCTCTCTTCCTTGTCCATGTGGAAGACGATCAACGAGGTGGAGGCAGGGAGAATAAGGCGGTGGTATGCCCACGCGCAATTACACCTCCGATGGAACCAAGGCGGCAAGAATGTGGTGTTGCTCAGATGCAACTTATTTGGCTTGCACGAAATTAGGTACATGAACTCAATTTTAAATTTCTCTCTAAAAGACAACATTTCTTTGGATCTTCTCTCATTCTACAAATCACGTGACATATAAACATGATTTTTAAATTCAGAATTTAGATTCAACCTAATGAAATCCAATTAAACTTTTGATTTATTTCTACCAAATGAAATGAAATAAGGGTTGACAAACAAGCTGTAACAAGTCGTTTGACTTCCATCATGTGGGATCGTTGATCCAAGACTTCATTGGAGATTCCAAGAACTAACTTGTTTGGCTGGCAGCCTTGCACAGAAATAGATGCCTTGACTTAACCTAAAATCCGATGGAATCACAACTATACACCTAAATTCTATTAGGAGTACATTATTTTTTTATGTACCACTCATCCAACAAATCCATGTGAGAGACATATTATGACTTTGGAATCTGAATTTAAATTCAACCAATGAAATCCCACAAAAAATTGGATTTCATTTCATTTAGATAAAAATGGAAATTATTTTGCATTATTTACAATATATTACAACGTTGACAAATGAGCCGTAGAAAAGTATACCATGGAAATTACAATACCATGATTTACTTCTCTTTTTTTTTTTGCATCTTTGGCGCTACTTTTCCAGAGACAGGGTAAACCCATTTTGTAATATTTCAGTGACAAAGTGGAACAAGAAGAGATGCCTGCATGAGCAAATTGCCGTTAGGACTTCAGTGCTTTGTGAAACATCTTGTACTAGTTCAGTTGTTATGTGCCGTCACATGCTATTCATTTTTTGAAAAGAGAGGTTTGGTCCTGCTTTATGTCGTAACATCATTAGCCAAAGAGTGGTTGGTCCAATGACCGAATCTAGACATCTAGTAGAGCAATGCCATGTTGTTACAGCACGTTCTAAGTATACTCAATTAGCAATATTTTGATTTTGATTTTAACAAAACCAGAGGATTTTCCCCCGGTTTCAAATTTGATTTAAACAAAATCCAGAGGATTCTCCTCTAATTTCGTGGGCCGGATCCAATCGGAGCATCCAATTCTGCCGGACCAGGGCCTGTATCGGCCCGGCCCACATACGAGTAGTAGTCAGCAGAGCCGTAGCACAGTGGCCTGCCGCCTGGAGAAGCGGAGTCACCGAGAGGGGCAAGCAATCGAGCTGCGCAAGCGGACGCGAGGAGTGAGCAAGCGAAGGAGATCGATCGATCGATGAGGGCGGTGGTGATCGCGAGCCCCGGCGGGCCGGAGGCCCTGGAGGTTCGCGAGGTGGAGGACCTCCTGGCGCCGGGAGAAGGCGAGGTGCTCGTCGAGGTGGCCGCCGCCGGCGTCAATCGCGCCGACACGGTCCAGCGGCAGGGCCGGTACCCGCCGCCGCCCGGCGCGTCGCCTTACCCGGGGCTCGAGTGCTCCGGCACCATCCTCGCCCTCGGGGCCAACGTCCCCGCGCGGTGGGCCGTCGGCGACCAGGTGAGGGTTACCCTCCTCTCCCCCCTCTGTCATGCGTGTCCCTGTAGTGACTGCTTGCTTGCTGCTGCCGTGATGCTTAGTTTTGTGCGCGTCTGCTGTGTCCTTCCTTGGTTGCAGGTGTGCGCGCTGCTTACGGGCGGCGGGTATGCGGAGAAGGTGGTGGTGCCGGCGGGGCAGCTGCTCCCGGTGCCGGAGGGGGTGTCGCTGACGGACGCGGCTGGCTTGCCCGAGGTGGCCTGCACCGTCTGGTCGACCGTATTCATGACAAGCCATCTCTCCTCTGGCGAATCGTTCCTTGTAAGAATTCTCTTGCTAATTTGTTGTGGTATATGATTGCAAACGGCACGGCAATTCACTGTGGATTTGCTTCTTATGGGAATGGGATTGTCTGTAAAAAAAAATCTGCACCTGCTTGACTCTGGAGTCCCATTGTCTCGTGGATGAAGCAGTCTCCGCCATCAGCATATATGATTTCTAACTTCTAAGAGCTGACCATTTGATCGAGATATATTTTGCCGCAATAAATCAGCATGTCTCCACTAATTGAAAAGTAGCAAAGTAAATGCCTAAATGGTGCTTATTCGAATGAACTATGAAATACTTTAGCAGATAATTATGCACAAAACGAGATGCACAATTGGTGTTGTGAGCATTGGATTGGAGATTTGGAGGTGGATTTTCCTGTCTGTATTTATTTTTTAGACGGAAAGGCATTTCTACCCCTCTTTATATATAAAGCCCCAACGGCACCAGAGTTATTCCAATTGGTGTTATCACAACATTTCTGCCTGTCACTATCTATTCCTGATGATTGCCTATCTCTATGCAGATCCATGGTGGATCAAGTGGAATTGGTACATTTGCTATACAGATCGCAAAGCACCTTGGAATTAAGGTTTTTGTTACTGCAGGTTTGTTAGTTGTAACAGAAATGTAAACAAATATGATAAGATGTTTCTAAAATCGTGCAAGTAACTCTGTTATCTTATTTTAGGAAGCGAAGAAAAACTAGTTGCTTGCAAAGGTTTGGGTGCTGATGTATGCATAAACTACAAATCTGAAGATTTTGAAGCACGTATTAAAGAAGAAACCAATGGAAAGGGTATGCCCTGCTCTCTTTTGTTGCTTGATATTGCGATGTAAAAAGGTTGTTGCCTTTTTACAATTCATTGTCATATACTCCTATGTTCTAACTGTAACATGAAAATACCTCTACCAGGTGTTGATGTCATTCTAGACAATATCGGTGGATCTTATCTCCAGCGTAATCTGAACATCTTAGCTGTTGATGGTAGACTTTTCATTATTGGTTTAATGGGAGGTGCTGTTACTGAAGTGAATCTGCAGGCAATTTTTGCCCGAAGGTTGACCGTACAAGGTTGTCCTCATCTATAGGATTTCTCTGATTCTTGTTATTTCATTTTCTATTACAATTTTATGTTGATATTTGCTTGTTTCCTTTATGAGGTTGTACGCTTCCTAAACACCATCACCGATTTAGCACCTGGTTTAATTTCTATGACTATGTGCAGCTGCTGGACTGCGAAACAGAAGCCTTGACAATAAAGCTCAGATTGTCAGCGAAGTGGAGAAAAATGTATGGCCAGCCATTTTGTTGGGCAAGGTGAAGCCGGTGGTTTACAAGACCTTTCCTCTATCCGAAGCAGCTGAAGCTCACAAGTTGATGGAATCAAGCTCTCACATTGGCAAGATACTGCTCGTTCCATAATTTGGTATGGTGAATCATGTGTGCCCACTCACTTGGAGCCGCTGTAAACACAGTGATCTATGTATCTGCATGTCTTTTCATGTTGTAGACTGGTTACTGAAGCGCTAATGAACTTGGTTACATGTTTTGAAATTTTCAGCGGAACTTGGAAGTCGTGCATGTTTTCATCTAATGGGTGTTTTGGGTAATAATAATTTATTGGGTGAAGCCCCAGCATATGGCGTGGTGTTCTTGATGACAATGTCGTTAGACATTTACTAGATCCTACTAGTAAGCAAGAAATGATGATGATGATTCATAATCTTTTAACCATAATCACTTGAGGCATTTGAATGAGTTGTTAGAGCATTGGATATATTCTTGGCCAACTATGTACGGAAACACCCGTAGAATTTCAGTGAAACTGATAAGAAACAAGACGAGCACAAAGTAGTGGGGAAAATGCTTGGAGACAAGAAAGGCATCTATTTGATTCGCTCACAAGAGAACCAAACAAAACGTTGATTTCCCTCCCACCTGCCAAGGGTGGGGCGGGGTGTGTGGTTCCCGGTTGCTTCCAGTGTATGCGGGTTGGTCAATGCCCCGTGTCGGCTCAGGCACGGCAGGCGGTTTAGATTGGGCCAAAACTAGAGAGATAATGGACCAAATGTATAGGTTCGGCCAAAATTTAAAGAGAGGATGGACCAAATATAGAAAAACTAAAGAAAGGACCCGGCTATGGCATGGCACAGGCCGGCTCTTGGCCCAATTAACTATGTGCCAGGCCCAGCCTAAGTCAGGCCTAGTCCGCCGGGCTTTTGGGCTTTTCATTGGGCCCCGACCCGTTGTCCAGCTATATTCCAATAGCGTAGGTGGGTTGGCTGTGAGTTTAGCTCAGCGGCCACCGATGGCACGGAGATTTTTTGAGACCGTGGGTGTTCTCCATAGCTTCCAACGAGGTAGAGGAGTGCATCTCTTTTTCATTTGAGACAGACGGAGTTAAGTGCCAATGGGGTAGTCGTTACTTTTGTTTTTCGGTTGAAGAATGCAACGCAATCTAGAATATTTGAAATATAGTTTCACTCTAAATCTCAGCTAGCTGATTTGTAATTCAACAACATTTGTTTTTGTAGATGTAAATCTGTTTTTCTGCACGAATCTTGATTCTCTTGCACGTGTGGGCTATATGTTACTAAAGCATATTGTTATCGGGCTTCTGTGTTTTTGGACTGCAAGCAAATGTGCCGGTTGGCCTTCTTAACTGTGCTCTGCTGCAGTATGTTTTCTTTCCACCGGCCCGTGCGATGAGAGAAGAGGCATATATTCGACATTTGGAGAGCCCGATAGAGAGGACGAAGAGAAGCAGAACTTTGCGGTCTTCGGTGCGGAAGTGTAGTCGGTTTTTCGTTGAAGACACTCATGTTAAAGCGCAAGTCTAGCTTCAAAGCAGCCAACTCACTCACGTAAAACTAGAGTGTTGTGATTTTGGGCGACTAATCCGCTCACGTTAAGCCACAACTTAAACCGCACAAAGTATTTAGAAATAGCAAGATCTAGCCAGGAGAATTGTATAAACAAAATGCTACTTCATTGATTCATGAATACTACTATGCACATTTCTTTAGGTGGCTGTCCTATCTTAACTCACACCTCGCTCTCACCGGTGTTCTCACACCCGCAAGACATGAGGCAAGGTCCTCTATTATACATGACAATTGGATTTTTGACATGTATCAAAACTTTAGCTATTGATATCAAATGTCCTAAGCTTCTACACATTTCCGCATATAAATATACATATGTTATTTTTTTTACTTTTATTTATTTCCTATTTTCTAATACTCTAGAGCTTATATACACTTCCACCTTATATATCTAAGTATTAAAAGGTTTAGCACTTTTATTTATTTCCTATTCTAGAGTATTCCAAAACCTTCTACACACTTCCACCTAAATACCTTTCTTCTTGTATTATTTAAAAGGAGTGTCTAATTGCCTAATTAAGAGTAAATAAAAAAGACCAACAATCTACTACATCTTATCTTAGCTGTTGGTGTAGATGCATGCATAGCCTTCCGTGGGCTAAGTCTATATGACTTTGTACATTGATATGTAAGGGTTATGAGGCGAGGGTTGGTGCCTGTATTAGGAACATGTGTTTTTATAAATAAATGAAGTCACTCGAAAATTCTTTATAATTTGTATTGAATTCAAACTAATATGTCATCGATTTATCATACAACAACTATAATTTTTTTTGATAGTTCTGACATACCAAAGTTTAATTTTCTTGTCCCAACTGAATCACAAGTATTATGGAAATTGAAAAGTTTGAATTCAATGGAGGTGCAGTTCTCGGTATGGAAGGGTTACGAGATGAGGGTCTGTGACTGTACCAAGGATATGTGTTTTCATAAATACATGAAATCGCTAGAAAAACTCTTTATAGTTTGTATTAAACATAGACCAATTGGTGACGGAATTACCGGTCTATACGACAAGATTGTTCTTGAATTATTTTCCATCGTATTTCTGTTGCTTTTGTTGTCCGTCTTCTTTGTATTACGCTTATTTTTTAACGCCTACTTTGAAGCCAATAAACCGAAGGTATGCACAAAACCAAATCCACCATTATAAAATTAACTCTAACAAAATTGATCAAATATGTGCCATGGATTAATCCTGAATGTGCTAAAGAGCAATATAGTAAGAACTGAACTCACATGGGATCATCAAATTAATTGGGAAATCCTACGTTTTTGAGACATTTTATCTCCACGTCTTCTTCCTACTGTTATTTCTTGACCATGAACTACGTGGATAAATAGATTACGTAAAAATATTAAGAGTTCGAATATGCACGTTTCCACTTTTATGTGATGTAATTAAGCTAAGATGTGAACAGAGAGTAAGAAATAATTCATTCAGAACGAAGAAAAACTAGCTGTTTGCAAAAGTTTGGGTGCGGATGTATGCATAAACTAAGACCGAAGACTTCGAAGCATGTATTAAAGAAAAAATCAATGGAAAGGGTATGCATATGCTGCTCCCCTCTTTTATGCAGACAAAAATCTGTTGGATTTAGCAAGTTAGACCTGTCAATTTTATATACACCGCAACTGTAATATGAGAATGACTTTGCGAGAATGATTCTGCCATGTGTCGATGTTATTCTGGACAATATCGGTGGATCCTATCTCCAGCGCAATCTGAACAGCTTAGCCGTTGATGGCAGACTTTTCGTTATCGGTTTCATGAGAGGCACTGTTGCTCAAGTGAACTTGCAGGCTATGCTTGGCCAAAGATTGACCATACAAGGTTTGCATTGATTCATAGAAGAATTTTTCTGATTCTCGCTATTCTATTTCTTACTACAAATATTATATCAACGTTTGGAGTTTGCTTTATGCAATTGTATGACACTTGATTGAATTTCTATGACTATATTTGTGCAGCTGCTGGACTGCGGAGCAGAAGCCTTGCTAACAAAACTCAGATCGTCGCCAAGGTGGAGAAACATATGTGGCCTGCTGTCCTGTCGGGGAAGGTGAAGCCAGTGGTTTACAAGATGTTCTCTCTATCTGAAGCAGCTGAAGCTCACAAATTGATGGAGTCAAGTTCCCACATTTGCAAAATACTACTTATTCCATGATTTGTTACGGTGTTTCAATAGCGTATACTCTTGGTCCGCTTTCATCAGACTTTGGAGTGAACTGTGTATATTGGCATATTCTGTTTATCTTGTAAGTTGGCTCTTAAGATGAAAAAGTGGGTATGTATCTTAAAAAATCGCCAGTTACAATTATGGCTGGAACTTCAAAGTCATGTTCTTTCATCCAATGTGTCATTTGGGTACGACCTGCTTCAGATGAAGCTTCTGATATAGTGTTATTGATGATGATGTTAGTAGATATATACTCGTAGATCAGATCCTACTATAAGCAGAATTAACATCAAACGATGATGACAATGACACATAATCTTTTAGCTATGATTGCTTCAGGTATTTGAATAAGTTGCTGGAGCACTGAATATTCGCTTGGCCAACCCCAGACAGAAACTTAAAGCACTCCAGATTTCACAGTAACAGATTAAGGGATAAGATCAGCACAAAATACTAAAGGGGAAAAAAGCTGTGGATTTTGCTTCAGAAGAAAGGACCTCTATTTGATGCCCACACAACAGAATAAAACAAACAGTGATTACAAAATACTAAAGGGGGGAAAAGCTATGGATTTTGCTTCAGAAGAAAGGACCTCTATTTGATGCCCAGACAACAGAATGAAACAAACAATGATCACATCAATAGATGGATTAGCAGGTTCAACGAAGACATTCTACATCAAAGGAATTGGATACGAACACGTAAAGCTACCAACACCTGCAGTTTGTATTGCTAATTTGCTACTCATGAGTGACCACATCAAATATTGTGTCAGTGTGAAGTTCATTAACAACAGTGAAAACATAACATCTTCTAGTACAGTCAATTTCTACTATTTCATAGTTCCTCATCCTCAATTTATATGATAAATGGAGCCAAAGCTGAGGGCTAATCTGCTAAAGAAGCCCGAGACTCGAGTTTTGCCCTTATTCCCGAGTAATCTTCACTGGAACAGTGCAGTTGCATTGCAGCTTCATGTATTCAATCTGCTTCTTCAACATCTCATTATCCTGCAGCGATGAAAACGAGAGTAGTAAGCAAGGCATGAACAGAGTGAAGCGTAAGCTCAGTGCTCAGATGATACAGGAGGCACAGAACTAAGATTGTGATACAACAAGGAAATGCACTGGAGTTTGCCCAAAAATTACCTTCCGCAACGAGTCAAATCTGTTGGTTGAAGAGGACAGTGAGGCCTTAACCTATTAACAAAGTTACTCGCATGAGAAATTGCAGATTCAAATTCTGGGAGCATGACAGTGTACATGCGCATAGCTGAAGAAGGAACAGACCTTTACAAGTTCATCCTGCAGCTGCCTGTTTTTGCCGAATTCAGTGTCGTATTTCATTCTCCATTCAGCAGATTCATCCATTGCCTCCAGATTGGCGTGTTCAAATTGCCTCCTGTAAAGATCGTCCCAGCAAAATAAGAAACACCAAGATGCTTAGCCATGCCTGTGCCGAATCATCAAAATAAATGGATGGAGCTTGACAGGGATCGCTTAAATTTTCACTACAAACAAACAGCCGATATGGAACAACCAACATTGCGCTATATGAACCAGGCATTAGATTAACACATGGCAGTCAAATCTTGCTGACAAGCATGCACTTCAGACGGCAACAGGGAATGGGCTCCAGTTAATTCTCAAAGCATCTAGACTGATTCACACAAATGAAAATGGTAGAACTCGGCGGAAATGGATGGCCACTAAGATTCGCTTCTTGGAAACAAACCATTGTACAGAAGCAAGCGCCTGGAATTTGAGGAGAATCTCTCTTCCTAGCCATGATCCACCCGTCAAACAGGATATCCAGAGACTACCTACAAGTTACAACTAGAACTAGAAGCACTCGGGATTCTTCAGTGGAAGGGAGGGAGGTTGGGAGGGGAGGGGGGAGGGCGAACCAACCGGAGCTCCTCGCGGTCGTCGGCGGTGAAGGAGGGGTCATCGGACTGGCGCGCCCAGATGCGGAAGTAGACGGCGGTGCCCATCAGCAGCGCCACCGCGAAGGCCACCACCAGCGCCTGTCTCTCCTGCCTCCGCCCTACTCCTCGTCCCCCCACCATCGATCCTCCTCCGCTTCCGTCTTCCTCCTTCCCCTCTCCCAGTCTCTGCTCGCCCTTTGAGCCCCTCTCTTCGTCTTCGGGCAACTTCCTGTGTACTCGCGGGACCCACTTGTCGGCCCCAAAAGCCCACCCAGTTGCAAGGCGTTCAGCCCTATATCGCATCTGGACTTCGTGTCCACTGGACCAAACTATTTCGAGCCCAGCACATCGTTTTGTGCTCTCTTTTATCTGACAGCGTTTTGCGTTCTCTATTTCGTCTACCGGTGAGAACTCAAAGCTTCACTCCTTTCTTAGAAAAAGAAGCAGCAGCTCTAAATAATACTCCTACTCCGTAGTTCACAACCAGGGGAAGTACAGGAGATTTGGAGAGATAAATGGAAAATAACTAGCAATATGTTTGGGGAAAATAATCATGTACGAAGTTAGCTACAAAAGGGGCGGTTGATATTGACAGCACCTATCTACACTACACTCCGTTGCTTAACACGTGGAACCAAGTATCTTTTTCATGTAACCCAGGCCTGGTTACTGCTCTTTTCGTATACTCTAAATCGGAGCGAGCCGCGGCGTCAAAGTGGGCAAGTATTCCTCCGACAAGAGAACGACAAACCGGTGCACACCAATGGCTGCGGATACGGCCGAGACAAGAAGCATGCTCCAGCTCACCCTGAACATCAGGACTGGCTCCTCCCTTAGATCCCTGACAAACTTTGAGAATATGACCTTCAGTCTTCGGTCTCTTAAGGCTTCCTGCAAGGACACCATGATCGAAGCTTCTTTGGACAGCCGCAGGTCACCCTCGTCACTTTTCGTGGTCACGGGCGAATCAGGCTTCAGTTGCCTGAGTCGTTTTAGTCCAGTCACCTTCACCATCCACTGGCAGACAACGTCGGCAAGAGCCCGGCTCAGGAGGACCCGGAAAATGGATGCGCCTTTGGAGATCAAGTCACGGGCAAGAGACTTCACATTCTGCACAGCCGGACACAGAGTGAGCTCAGAGGTAGTTTAAGTTTGGCGTGCTCAACATATTCAGAGAATGCCAGACAGGAGAGACGGTACGTACCGCAGTCATTATAAGTCTCCTTATCACAATGCTATCCTGTGATAATAGAAGTCTGAGGCAAAGGTTTGCAGTATGCAATGCCCTTTCTGGTGTAGCGCGATCAAGGGAATATGCATCACTGATCTCTGCAAGGTTTGCAACATTCATGCCCTTCCTCTCTGGCAAAACTCCAGTACTTTGCCTAAAGTTGCCCCTTCACATATACGAATAACTTCAGCAAGCATATCACATCATCAGGAAAAACTGATTACTTGTATGATGAGTACTGAAAACTATGCATTGCAATAGAAGGTTCCAGACCATTCCAGAAAGTAATTCTGAAAATACAAGTCCAAAATTAGAGGCATATCCACACCTAACAAAGAATATTATTTTGTGCTGACAGAGGCTACTAGGCTAGTATACTTGCATATTTTGATGATTTGAGGACCAAAGAGTCCGAGACTGAACAGACTGGCACACTACAATCACAAGATTCGCTCAGTGCACACCATTACTACCCAGGCCTATAAAATTCTCAAGGAAAAATCTCTCTAGCATACCATTTTCTACAAAATTTAAGAGGCTTTTAAACCTAACCATGCATCAGTAGTCAAACAGCATATAATTTGAATTTTGGGTATCTGTGAGTGAATATCAAATAAGGAAGCGTCATGCAATGCTCAACACTTCATTTTCCATTAGGACACTACTCACTTCTACTTCACTAACAAAAACACCATTCATACAATTAGAGTAGAATATTGAAAGGGTCCATAGTATTGCAAGAAACAACTACGCAATCGACCTTAGAATATTCGATATAGCAAGGAAAGAAATACGACATCTACCTTGCTGATGCTAGCTTTAGAAACACTGCAATCTTGTGCCACTGGAACTCTTTCCTTCTGTTGAAAATCACCTGTGTTGCATATAATTAGTGAAAATAAATATGGCAGGTGCCTTTTTGTTACAGGGAAGTATGTGCCACAGAATATTGAAGTTAGGACCTGCTTCCATGCTTCACAAAATAAACACTAGAGCAACTAGACTAGTCATATATTGCTAGATTTTTTTTTTTGACTGGACAACTGTAGGGGAGGCCTTGATAGTAAATTTATTAATAGAAAAACAATTATAGATAAAAAGAAGAGGAAATGCTGCTAGCAAATTGAAGAGGGACTAGGGAGCACTGTGCTGGAGCAACAAGCCTCGGCCCCTAAAGTGTGGGTCATGTAGCTCAAAATTAGTTGAGGTAAGGCGTTTTCTCAGAAACAACCTTAGAATAGCAAAAACTAAAGGATGCAAATGCGTAAGTCTATTGCTGAGTGGTGCCTATTGGTTGACAACTAGTCATTTTATTGCAGGAGTTCTATATCGCTCAGACAAAAGAGGATTTGGATGACCTCATGTGTTTCAAAGGACAATGTAAGTTAGTTAAAGGAAAGCATCAGAAAAGTGAAGCTATCAATTATATAAATTTAACTATGCATGCTATTCCAAAAATTAACTGGCGTAAAAGGAGTACCTGATACAATACCCTCCTTGTCTCAAGTGAATTATCAGACAGAAGCTTCCTAACAACAAATGGGTATGCTGCCCAAAATGTTTTAAAACTTTTATCTGCTGCTATGGCCAGTCCTATCAATATGAAAAGAAAGATATACATAAACCTATGAAGAAACAAATCGCAATGAACCAGACAAATCTGGAATAAACAGCTCCTATATATGTTTTTACTGGACCAGTTCAGTATCTTGACTTCAGATGAACAAGCTAACCTTCCAAAGAGGCAAGTGACCGCAGGACCAGTGTGTAGTACGGTGGCATACGGAAGTGATATTTAAGTGCTACAGACCAAATTTTGCCAAGCACCTACAAGATGTTTGTAGCAGTTCAAGAAGGACAGGAGAAATGAGAAAATAATGTCATTTGGCAGGGTACTAAGTTTGAAATAGAGACCACCTACCTTACTGAACTTGATGTCTGGAATTCCATCGTCAAAGGTTACCTCACCCAATGTGTCCTCTAAGTCCTAAAATACCAAAAGACACTATAGTAAAAACTAATTACAAATATAAATAAGTTAAGCTAATGGCACAGTAAATCACAGCATCCGCATTTATTATGAGTGACCCATTCTATTTATTTAAATGGTAATGGCAGAGCAAGTAGATCATTGTGTGGTCAACGAATTCTGCAGCATCTTTTGGGGAAAAAATCATATACATATAGAAATACATGATGGCCCTAAGGAACTAGCTTAAAAGTAATTGACCCCAGTTGTAAAGAAGCTGGGATCTACCACTTAGAACCAGTATGACTTTACCAGAAGATCATTTAGCGAGTGTCAAATTGTAAATGCATTCCTTCCTAGGTATGATCGAGCTCTGGTTAACTAGTTCTATTTCCATTCCAAATTTTATTTAATGACTGAATTGTATTCAACCATTTCAGCCAGCCAATAATGTAATTCACAATTTTGTATCAATCTAAAAGACTAAAAATACATTATGGTACACAACATAAAGAGAGAGAATGATTACTTGCAAGCACACAAAAGACAGACTCTGCTCAACGAAATTACCATTGTCACTCGGCGTATATTAGTTCTTGGTGGAACAATATCCATCTCAGTCAAATCATAAACAAGGGAAGTCCAATCTCCATTTACTATGTGCACAATGCTCGCAAGCATAGCGCGTTGATGTTTCTTCTCCATCGCGCAAAGTAAACCAAAGTCAAGAAACCTGACATATTTACGAATATGCTAACACAACTCAACAAATATTTCATCAGAAAAGTAAGCATGTTATAATTCTACCATACAAATGAAATCATGAGCCCATGTATGATATGAATATATTATTCTACCGAACAGTAGAAAACTCTCACTCACAGAGCATGCATCAGAAGATAAATTGGCACTTACCCAACATGGCCTTCAGGTGTATATCGCAAATTCCCAGTATGAGGATCAGCATGCAACAACCCTGTCTCGAGGAGCTGCACTAATGAGGCCTCGACACCTTTATTGACCTTATCATGAGCAAATAACAAAATGTTATGCTCAAACTGACAAATAGTTGTTAAAACCATTGTACATAAGAATACCTTTCAAGTAGGGTTGCAAGTGGGAGCCCACTTAAGTCCCACTTTTAGTTCAATCTTTCAATTTTAGTTCAAATTTTGAGTCAAGATTTTGACCTACCATTCCAAATGAACTAGAAGTGGGACTTAACTGGGCTCCCACTTGCAACCATACTTTCAAGGTTCAATACATAGATATTCATAAGTTTCATGATTCTCAAACAAGCACAAGGCAGTAGGAACTACCCTAAGGCCTCAATTGTAACTTTTAAGTCATAAAGAAGCACTCACCGATGAACATAACTTCAATTCTTCCATAAAAAACATAACTTCGATTCCAAATATTTGCTACCGAAAACTATAGCTCGTTGTTAATAAATTTATATATGGCACTCAACTTATCCCAAATGAGACAAATAACTAAAGAATTACTTGTGCAAACTATTAGTAAATACCAGGTCAAGAAGCCGGGCTTTTGCTTCCAACTTCTGCTTCTCTGAGGATTCACTAATGTCACCAGAAATACCTTTAGACAAAGAAAGCAACTCCTTGGGGTTTTCACCAGCCATCCACTCCATTGTCAAAACCCTCTTCCTAGTAAGTTGCTTGAGAATCTTTGGAACCACTATAAATGAATATCTGGAGTGACATTCCTGCAAGGGGAGTGTAAATCATGAGCTAAAACGAAACCTACACACAACATATGTTAGCAAAGCACACGTGGGAGACAAGACCAAAGAGGCACCCGGAATTTCATAGCATTGGCAGCTTCAATATTGTAGTCCAATTCGCCAACAAAACCTCTACCCAACTCATCAGCATAGAGGGAAATGTTACTACTTCGATTTGCAATCTTCCTCACAAAAGCAAGCTGCAACAAATAGTAGAAAGTAAACAGCTGAACAAATCAAGCATCACACGGAAGGGACTACGATATTAGAAAATGCTGCATTGCTAGAGTCATTTGTCTACGAAACAAAGAGCTAGGACGCTCAAGAACAGACAAGCTAAACATGCAAATCACAATGTCTGGATGAGGAGAAGACTAACATGAACAGATCAATGTAAACAATAAATAACACACAGAAATATTAAGAAATGGTGGAATAGAAACACCCTCAAGCAACTACGCCGATGCTCTGGACCATAAGATGATGAAGGAAACATGTAAAGGGTGTCACAAGCACATCAAAAATCACTTGAAGACTTAATAACTTAAAGATCCAATGCAGGGACAGGGTCGTGTTTTGGCCATCAGAAATTTACAGACCCCAAGGCGCAGAATATAGATGTCCCTCAGCACAGAAGGAAGAAGGTTCGGCCGCTGGACCTTTATGGCCACAAGAGCACCATCAAATGTGCGTCCTTGATAAACCTAAAGGAGATGGTACAAGAAAATGAATAATAGAAATCAGCAACTCCAAAGATCTTAAGATATAGAAGCAGGGTGGGGGGGGGGGGGGGTCAGTATTCTGAAGAAACAATTTACCTGTCCAAAGGAAGCTGCGGCAACAGGCTCATCAGATATGTAACTGAAAACTTGTGAAACAGGACGATGGAATTCTCCCTCAATGATCTTCATTGCATCCTCTCTTGGGAAAGAGGGGACTCTTTCATGCAACTCGGAAAGTGCCTAAATTGAGGTGCTATGGCTAGTTAATTCCTAGCGAAAGAATATGAGCTTGTTAAGAAGATGAAGCAATAAAAATGCAAAATGTGGTGGTATCCTGCGGTATTTGCCCTAACCTCACAAATCTCCGAGCCTATAATATCAGGCCTTGTTGAGAGGGATTGCCCAACTGCATATGTAAGATACTATAGGCATGTAAGGAGCAATCCATGCAGGATGATCACTGCTGGCTTAAATCTATCAAACATGAGTACAGGACCTTTAACAAAAGTAGGCCCAAGGTCAAGAAATGTGTCCTTGAGAAGCTGTCCAACCATGTATTGTGAAGCATTAAAACCTTCATTGCTGATGCTACTTCTGTAGGTAGCATCTGTGGTTAGGTTCATTCTTTTAGAAATTTGCACCTTCACCGCAGCCGAGACAAATGCCAATAGTATCTACAGAGTAGATATGCATAGCGCATCAAACCATTGTATGGATCAGCCAAAGGAAGTAAATCAAGTGAGAGCCAAGGGCGGCCGACTGTAATTTACTTGAACCGTGCGGAATGCAAGGATATGAGGACGTGAGACGAAGTACTGGGCGAGTAGATCAGGGTCGTAATGCTGGGGCAGAGGAGTGGTGAGAATGGCATAGTAGTAGCTGATGTACAACTTGAGGGCTGCGAGATCGGCCATCATCAGCTCCATGCAAGACAGCCCTATCAAATTCAGAAGGAAAAAAATGGTAAGTGTCATCAGTGAAGCATAATTGATATCTTCTTTTTAGGTAGTTTAATTGATATGTAATCTCGCTGCGTAGAGTGAGGAACCTGGTGGGTAGGAATGGGGAGGGAAGGCTGGGGGCTGAAGCGCCTGCTGCTGCTGTTCCTTGGGTTTCGGTTCAAATTGTTTTTGCAGAACTGGTTTGGACTTGATACATTGTTGTTGAGATTGAGGCTGCTGCTTGCTTCCGAGCAACCGATGCACGAATTCACGTTTTGAGGAACCGACATAAACCTTGAGGGCTTGTAGATCAGCCGCCATCAGCTCCACACAGGACAGCGCTGCCAAAAATTGGGAGAAATGTGGTCAGCCACACGGCAATGCAAGCTTAACCGAGATGTGCTATCGCCGCCCGGTGAGCAACCTGGCGGGTAGGCTGGGGGAGGGAACGCAGGGGCTCGACGAGCCGACGCTTCCTCCTCTTCCTCCTGCTCCTGCTGCGCGGGCTTAGGTTTTGGTTGCTTCCGCCGCTGCTTCTTGTTCTCGAGGAACCGGAGCCAGAGGACGTCGCGGAGCGGGGCGCCGGCGGCGGCCTGGAGGAACTCGCTGTCGCGGCGGAGCACGCCAAGCACCTGATCCAGCGCTCCGCCGCCGCCCCCGCCTCCTCGCTCCCCATTCCGCCGCGGCTGGTGCGGCAAGCTCTGCTTACTCCTGCCCCACCACGACTGCTGCTGCCGCGGCGTCCACTTGTCCTTCCCGCCGCCGCCCGTCACGGCGCACACTGGCAGCACGGACGGCCGCACCAGCGCCACCATCGCATCTGCCTCCGGATTCCGGAAGCTTCGATCCGAGGACGAGGGGAGCGCGAGTGGGGGAAGTGATAGTACGGCGGCAAAAGTGAGCAAGAGAGAAGACAGAAGACTCACTGGTCACGCGCCGCACACGTCATCGGCTCATCGCCGTCGGGGCAAACGAACAAGCCCAATCTGCCGTGAGGGCCCATGAACCAGCCCAGCAAAATAATATTACTGGGCCGATCCAAACTACGCCCTGCCAGCTGAGCCCATTATTACGAAGAAGAGGACGATCACTAGTCTACTGGGAAAGAATTCTTACTGCATGCAGCAGTGTTACCAACTGAACAATTTCAGACATATATTATTATCATATTACCAAAAAGCAGGAAATCAGGATAGCGAAACGTCGTTGATATCATCACAATCCAAGGACGATAGAAGCATTTGTTGCATTCTAGATTACAGATAGCAACAGATAGGGACATGAGAAGATGAAAATGGCGTGCTGTCATGAAATGCAGCTAACAACAGACAACACCCGTTCATAGAAATGCAGCAACACCCGTTCATAGTCTATACACATCAAGGGCACACGGTTTCATGCTTCGTCAGGATCCTAGGCACGTTGAAATGAAGCATCCATAGACTGTAGGATGCTTGCCGTATCAAATCTGAAGCTTCTGAAGCTTCTACCCGGGCGGTTGTCGATATGTTGTTGGTCGGGTCCTCCTCTAGTAATGACAGGGTTCTCGACAGGTACGAAAACTCCTGAGGGGTTCTTCGCTTTCCACACGGTACCTGTGAAGTGATGTTACCAGTGATGTTGTCACAAGATTCAGAGCCACATAAGAAAAACAGTACTAGAGCCAGCAGGTTCACCATGGGTATTTCTATACAGTAAGCACTAAAAATGGCTCCTAATAATAACATGACTATTCTGGGCTTGGATCTATTTTTATGAGTAAATGATGCTGGGAGTCCGTTAACTTGCTTGGCGGGATCACCATTTTATTTATGCACTAGTTGGTATCTGGTTCGCTTTAGAAAGATCTCTGAGGTTTGACTTTTGAGAACAGGACTCGGCAAATTTGAGGCACAAAAAATTAGTTTGTGATTATTCAGGATCATCATCCTGACTACAATAGGCAGAAAAGGGAGCAGAAGATACCTCTAGCAGATGTATCTGACTTCTGATGCAGTTGGGGACGATGCATGGCTATCCAAGCTTTCAGACCCCTGGAAAAAGAAGCAAAAGAGTACAGGCACCATAAATAACACAGAACCAACAAATTTTGTACTCCCTCCTTCCCATTTTATAGGTCGTATTAGGTTTTATTTTTTTTCCCAATTTAAGTGTCCTATTAATGCTGGCTGAAAAAATTCCTCGGCCTTTTCTCGTACTCATTAATTCATTCTTTGCCTCCGTGACTTCCTGCATGCAGCAATTAATGGGCAGCAGCGACGCATGCAGCTGATTACACGTACGTGTGGAAGAGGTGCTCCAGTAAAGCGCATGCTTGGTCAGGCAATTACGATAAGCATGCAATAGCTGTTGCGTCGATTTAACCCAAGCGTTTTCAGCCGCTGCATTTATACCTAATTTTCCATGGACCTTGGTATCCAGGATTGAGCTAATATGACCTATAACTGGGAAGGAAGGAATATTTTGGGAAACGTACAGGCACATTAAAAGGCAGAACAGAACAAACATGTTAGGATTTTATCATTCTAACAGCTACCAGCCTACCACGGTTAGTAATCCATATAACAATGTCTGCACGAACAAATATAAAAACGAGGGTCATATTCTTACGTCAAAAATGGTGCAACCATATAAAGCTTCATTCCATTCACTCCACGAGATATCGCATCATCACTAGCAGGTAGAAGATCATCAATTCTGTGCCATGAGATTTCCTGCCAAATTCACATAGAGCCATAGTTAAGCAGTGGTCCTTTCACTTATTTAAGCCAAAAAAGTTCAAAACGGAAAAGGAGCAGTAAAGCAGGAATGAACAAATGTCAAGCACGCACGAACATTAGTGAACTCAAAGCTATATCCAATAGTATAGGTGATAACAACAAGATTTGCAAGCAGTTTAGTACTCCCTCCGATCCATAATAAGTGTATCAGATATTGTACTAACTTAGTCTGAGACAATTATTATGGATCGGAAAGAGTATGTGGCAGCAATGTTCAAACTAAACAATAAAAACATATATCCGGTCAAACTAACATGTTCCACTTCTCAGTGCGATGCAATGTTGCAAGGCATTATCTATAATCTGTTCAGAAAGGAGAAACTATCACACGCTAAACATGAAAGTTCTATGAATCAATTCACCATGCCAAACAATACCATATCTTCAAAACATGGTCTTAATATAATCACGTGGGATTAAAATGCGTTTCACCCAAATAGAAAAGATGAGAAAAAACTTTGAAAAATTACATACACTGATCTCTTTCTTAGTTTGAGGTGCAAACACTGTATCTCCCTTAACGCCCGTAATAATGTAGAGACGAACTCTCTGTTGTCCAATTGAAACTTCAATGTGGTCATCCATTTTCAAAAGCTTAGAAACATCACACCCAGTTTCCTCCAGAACCTGCATCATTATGCAAATAAATGCCACTTAGGGAAAATCAGTTATGTAAAGTGATAAACCATGATCACCTGCAGATCTTGAAGTGATTTATGCAGAGAACTAATTTTGCAACAATACGGCTAACTGATGCTAAATTGTACCGTTCTACAAAAGTAGGGTGGAAAAGTAGGGAGCTTGACACTCCCATCTAGCAAAGAACACATTAAGAATACAATAAATTGATCAAGCATGGTACCCTTTACTTTCATTGTGAAAAATGATACCCCCTCCGTCCCATAATTCTTGTTTCAAATAGTCAAATTTGCCCAAAAATGGATGTATCTATTCCTAAAAAGCATCTAGATACATGTAATATTTCGACAAGAATTATGGGACGGAGGGAGTACAAATTACAGATTCACATTGTGATGAACAATGAAAAAGATTCAAACGTTAACTCAAGAATGTGAAGTGCAGGGATGCCATAGAATATCTGGAGCTTTGAAACTTAAATCGTGGAAAACTAATCTGGGAAAAGAAGGACTTTATGATCAGCAAACCAAAAAATGACTATCCAGCAATATCTAACAACATCAGTACTTTGCTACAAGTGCAATGTGCTTGACAGAAACTGCAAATCATAACGTGGTTGGAGCCCAGAAGTTTACTTCTCTAACTGCACATGTATGATCTTCTTCATCTTTGCTCCTCTTTCCACGAGGGAAGCTCCAGCTAGCACTAGACTTCCATCCCTTCACAAGTAAGCACTGCATAGAAGGGATAAAGTCACCAAACCTTGAGGTTCAACAAAACTCCTGAGCAAACTGAGGACAACAAAACCAAGGAGCCAGGGATAAAACAATATACATAGCACAGAACAGAGTGTTGGGTTTTGAGACAAAATCATCAATGTAATAGACCATCTATAAAGTAACAAGCAACACACAAATGATTTAAATTCGACTTTTCCAATCAGGGCAGCTGATATCAGACATGCTTATTTTCAAATTTCAATATTTAGCACTTGCAGCAGCCTACCCCTAATTCAAAAGCCTCATTTAGTGATGCGGTAATACGGTCTAGAGTGGGGGTAAAAAAGAAAGAACGAATTACCCTCTCATAGGTGTCATCGAGGATGATGGCGCCGGAGACGGGGACACGGAACTTGTAGTGGGTGAAGTCCTTGTAGATGTCGTCCAGGTGCGCACGGTAGGGCCTGAGAGCTGCACAGCTGTTGAACACTACACGCACAACAGCGGCGATGGCGATGGCAATGGCAGAGTTAGCGACCAAAGCAATCATGGCACCAAGAATCATCATTGAGGAGGTTTCGGGTCTTATAATGCACTGAAAGGGATTAGAGAGACAGAGAAGGACGCCAGCAGGCTTACTGAGGGAGGTGAAGTCCTTGAAGGAGAGGGACTTCAGGGAGGGGTTGTGCTCGACCGAGTTGTCCTCGTAGAACCAGTGCGCCTGCTCCAGCAGGAACAGGATCCGCTCGAACGACTCCAAATCCTCCTTGGGCACGTTCAGCACGAACCGGCTGCAAGGGGATTGGATTGGATTCTCGATTCGGTCCGGGGTTGCATGAACTTGCGGAGAGAGATGGGATCGGAGGGGGTTAGGGCTACGCACCTGCAGAGATCGTCGAGCAGCTCCTGCGGCGGCAGCTGCCCCCTCGACGACGACCGATTCAGTCCCCCGCCGCCAGCCATCGCCATCCACCGCCCGCCGCTCTCGCCCGCCGCTCCTCCTCCTTTCTCTCGTCTCGCTCACTACCGCGTACACAGGTACAGCCGGACTCGAGCGAGCAACTACAGTAACACAAGGAAGTCAGTACCAGGGTCGCTACTCGAGCCGAGAGGCGTATTAACACTGATTTGACGTAAAATCAAAACGAAAACGTATCTACCTGTTTCCGTAAAGTGACTCAGAAGGCGGAGTTCCGAAAGTTTCGTAACGTATCGTGCGAAGGCTTGTGGCGGTGGGTTTGCGCCGGACAGAAGATTAAAAATCGGTGAAGAGAGACGGCGAAGCAGCGGAGGAGCCGAGGCGGAGGTCGGAGCAGGGCCATGATGGGGCCGGCACTGCTGAGCTTACCGCGCTCTTCGTCGTCTTCGGCTGTCTCCCCTTGTCATCTCTCTCCGGGACGCCGATCTGCCGCCGCCGCCCAGCGCCACCGCCCATCGTTCCCCTCCAATCCCGCCGCAGGTCTCTCCACCTTCCCCTCCGATTGAAATCCTCTGTACGATTGGAGCGCTGGGTTAACCCAAATTTCGCACCTCGTAGTTGCTTGTCCATGATTCTGTGTTTGTTTTCCCCTGATTAAGCGTGGGGAGTTGTGGCTTAGTGGCTCGGTAGAATTGTGTTTGATGAGCACACGTTAATCTCCTTCTCGTGCATGCCATGGTGGCATGACATGCCTCATGTGCTCCAAGATGTTTCATTTGGTAACCTTATACAACCATCGATTTGAGGATTTAGCTTGTCGTGCGTGTCAGCAAGCCCCAGTACAATCGCAAAATGTACCTAATTCGACAAATTGAGCCTATTGCATTTGCACATTTTGTGCCTTCTATATTGTTCACATACACACACCAAAAAGATTCTCAAACATGCATCCATCTGTCATTTGTATTAGAAGGAAACTTAAAAGAAAAAGGCAAAACAGCAAACAAAAGGTCAGCCAGGAACCAAAAGGGAAAGGCAAAACAGAACTATACAGGAATAGGCCTGCAAAACAGAACTAAATCATTCACATAGAGTGCGACCGCAAATTAGCCATTAGTGGTGTTCTTTATTTCTGAACATCATCTTTAACTATTGTCCCCACCTTGCTGTTCAGTGGTCATGTCCTTAACATTTTACGCTTCCATGGTTATTTACAGGAATATGCTATGCAAGTCAAGCAGTTGAACTGTTGCCGTCTTTCTACCCGGGGGTTGTGGTTCGAGATGCAAGGCTAGAGGACTGCTGGGAAGTAGCTGACACCCACTGTGGCTCATTTTTTCCGGGTTACAAATTCCCGTTAGACCTTGTTCTACGAATTGATCGTTACATTGCCCTCCTATCCGGTTTTTCGGTTCCACCTGGCTGCACGAGAACATGCCTTGTTGCGGTTAACCCTACTGCAGTTAACAATGCTATCAGTATCGAATGTGGAGATCTAAGAGATGCTGAATTTCATGGGAAATACGGTCTCAGTAAAGGCTCAATAGCTGGCATCCTTACGGTTGACACAGTGGCGGACTATCTTCCAAGAAAGGGACCACTCAAGCAGAGAAGGTACATCATTATTTGCATGAAACTTAAATAAGCAAGTTCTGGTTTATAAATGCTGATATTGTTAACACAGATAGGTCAAACTGTAAGCTATAAATGTTCCTATGGCACCCATAGCACAGTGCTTTCAATCTTTATCACTTGCCTATTTTATCATTTCTACTTGTATGTATTACTATTTACTCCTGCCTTGGTGTCTTGACTCTTGACATTGATGTTCCATATATTTGATATCATCAACCCAAGTCATTAACCATCTTGTTAGCACTTAAAATGTTGAATCAACTAGGCATATCAAACTCATAATAAGAAAGTTGGCAAAATATCGCCTTTCATGTGAAAGGGAACATTGATATCTCGATCTTTCATGGAATACCAGTATAAAGTTCAAGCCAAAAAACTTAAATTCGCATCATAATTAGAGGTAGTAATCAACATCATGAGGCTACTCGTAATTCTCTAAATATTTATGGGAAGACAAAAAAACAGAATTGATTGTCATTTGCTAATAGCAGATGTGGGGAAACACCTGAGCATGTAAAACAAGCCGCCAAACCAAAACTCGAGGGTCAAAACGCTATCCCGGCTGCCTTCGCACAAGCTCCACCCAGAACCAGCAATGTAGAGTGGTCTGGGGCTTTTGTTTTGTTTTGTTTCTTCTTCTTTTTTCTCCTTTTTGCTCCTTTTCAGGTTGGTTCTCTGTTGTACAGTTCAGATCATTTTGATGCTTTGTTATAATACAAAATGACACGTATTTATATGCATATTCGTGGGAAAAACAAAATCTTCTTCACCTTAGCTAGTTGTGGCAGATGATTAGAAGCATGAGACGTAACAATAAATAGTTATTGCAACAATTGTATTTTTGTTTCTCCTTCCTGTAATAGAAGCACTGTACATTTAAAATGTGTACTATTTTGTTCCCCAAAATAGAAACAGGCTGGGGAGGCAATATCAAGGGTCTCGCTCAAAAAAGATGGCCGTTTTCTTTTTTGTGCTAACAAATCAAGTTAAAAAGTTCCTTGACTCACAATAATATGTCAGGGCAACAATTAAACCACTGGAGAGGGGAGAAGTAAAATATATCCAAACTCTGGCATTTAAGGTAACCTGCAGTTGCATTCTGAAAACTAATAAGGTTTGAAAGTAACTAGTTGAACCAAGATACCTTACGATTCTAATCCAACTTGGGAATTCTTAAGGACATGAAACATTAAATGTTTCTATAACTCATTCAGAAACAAAAATAATTGTAGAACACATTAGCTGAATATTGGGAAATGCCTCTCCCTTTCGATAAAAATATATTACTTGCAAGCTTGGCCCATGCCTATCTTGCTAGTGCGTGTGGCAGCTTTGCAAACAGAAGAATCATCGTTTTCTCACTGTCAGTCTTCTTGGAAACCCATCTGGTGAACTCCCAAGATGGCATAAATGATATACACCACCCATATATTAGATCAATCACGAACAACACAATTGTGCAACCTATTTCTGTGTAATTCTGACATCTCAGTCATTCTCAATTATCTAATGCATTTCAGTTTCTGGAAAACAAAATGTTACTCTATCTTGCCTGGATGCTTCTACATGACTTGTTCTGCTTTCCTTTTATAGTTATGGATTGGCTTGGGATGGGACCGCATACCTTTTTAAATTCCCTATCTCCCTTTCTTGACTTAGAACCAAAAGTTATATAGTCATGTAGGGCTAGAAAAACACAACTTCAGTGCATCCTCCTTGTGTAGGCAGTCTAGTGTACCTACCAACAACATGGACTACCAAATTGAATGTAACACTTTCGGACGACCCATTTCCTTGCCTCAAATAAACAACATGGTTCGAGTATAACCTGAACATGCAAGTCTCACCCAGTTTTACTTGAACAAGATGAAAAACGTGTCATGAGTATAAGATGCCAGAACTCAGGCTGACTACAGGTTTAGTGGCAAATGGATGAACACATTATAGGTGCATTGCTTATTTGAAGAAATTCCTTGTAAATGGTGCTAGAGTTTCAATTCAGGTTGATTAGGATGGGAGGCAAAAGCTTGTGCAGTATCCCCTTTGATATTTTCGATAACAAAATATGCTTAAAAGGTAACTGATTAAAAGAAGAATAAAAATGCACTTCAATCATGTTGTCTAGCATAGTTTGAGAATGCATTACTAACTTAGCTAGTCGACTGAGATAGGAACCTAACATAGGACAAGCTTTCTGGAATGACATCCATGGCTCTTTCATGCTTTGTAATATTATAGGACAAGCTTCGTGTATTTCTAGTGCATCTTTTAATCTCAGTGAGAGTCTCTTCAAGACAGTGAGAAAATAGTTTCTCTGCACAGTTTGTTGATTGTTGTTCAACAGTATATTGATAAGATAATGGTCAGGTTACGTTGAGATGTTAATTTCCTAATATGTTCTACTCCCTCCGTTCCTAAATACTTGTCGCTGTTTTAGTACAAACTTGCACTAAAACAGCGACAAGTATTTAGGAACGGAGGGAGTATTTCATAGCTGCCGATAGGAAGTATAGGCCCCTTTCCTGTATAAAGTTAGAGAAATATGAAATAATAGGGGGACCATGTGCATCACGAGAAAGGTTGAGAGCATGGAACCTCTTCTGGCGTCCACCTGAGTATCTGACACAATTACTTGAGTCACCTCTCATTTTAAAATATCTCCTCAAATCTTCAATAACTAAACTTCTTTCTGAAACAATTCCGGTAATCCAAATGAAATTATCCGCATGTAGCATGTAAAGGATAAGTTTTTGGTTGAATACAGTGCATATGTGACATTGGTTACTCTAGTTTCGGTGTGCATGAAGTGCTCAGTTATACAAACCTTCTCATGCACATCACTCCACATGAGATGGTGAAAATATGCCATTTGGCATTTCAGGAGAGTAAATATATACATGTTCAAGTAGTTTCTTCCCCTTAAAAGCCATTCAGGTTGCTTCCAAATTTATGCAGAACAGGTATTGCATATATAGCAAATGTAGCGGTCCGAAAGGAGGAGCGCCGAAAGGGAATTGCAAAAATGCTTGTCGCGGAAGCTGAGGCACGAGCAAGGAGTTGGGGTTGCCGGTCCGTGGCCCTGCATTGTGATGTAAGTAACCTTGCTGCACTGCGACTGTACAAAAACCAAGGTTACAAATGCATCCGTGTACCAGAAGATGCAAAGTGGCCAGCACCTAAGATAGCTCCAGGAGTGCGATACAACTTCATGATGAAACTAGTGCCCAAAATGTAAGCTGTATAGGATCAGAGTATCAGACCACAAAAATTGAGATATGTAGATACTACAGGGATGCCCCAATCGTGGCCATTCTCACGTATAGCAGTTGTTGTATAGTGCAGTGTACATTGTATATCATACAGCTACATATATTGTTTGAAAAAGCAGTGAAGATGTCGAGACATCATTTGTTCAGATGCACTGACTCAAAATTCCTGGCACATGTTTCTCCAGTGCCATAGACACGAGCTCTTTGTTTTCAGCATAGAGTTTATTCAGTTACGCATATGTTCTTCTTTGCCTCTTTTTTAACTTTCAATATTATGAAGATTGTGCCCAGAAAGATCAATTTTTGAGAACGCAATGACATGGTCTCCCTGTGATGTTTCATATACATTTTTCGAACCATGGTGCCTGTTCAATTGTTCAAATATATGTCCCTGCTGCTCTCTGCCATGGAATTGAAGGTATGATGTGCGTCACCTCAGTGCACTGTACATGTGTTCTGCAAAATGTCCATCCCCTTAACTGACTTTTCTCATGCAGCAATACAAACCTTGAAGCCTAAACAATGCACCCTGAGAGTGAGACTGATGCATGGCAACGAAGAGTGTGGTACTGGTACTACTATGGGGTGTAGTGTGGTCTTTATGGTGTTCTTGACACCAACCAGGTAACGCCCCTTTTTTTCTGAACCGTATGGTTGTTGGAGCATTGCTGCTAATGTTTCTGTAGAGCCCTGCCGATTCCGTTGAAGAAATGGGGAGAGATTTTGCTGTTGGTTGGGTGGGTGGGGTGGGGAAGCCCTGGGAGGGAGGAGAGGATCAGAGGAGATGGAACAGAAGAACATGTCACATGGGACGCATGCATGCATACACTGTCCTGGAAGAAGCTCCTCCTACTCATCATCTCCACACCAGCAGCTGCAGGTGAGATGAGATCGTTGGATCTGTGCATAATGCATGTGACTCAACGAATTTTGACGCCATTTATATGTCTCCCTTTTGTGCCCAGCATTATGCACTACACGTACACCAACACACGTTGCCTTCCAGATTCAGATCGGCTACAACCTTTTTTTGTTTGTTTTGGTCTGGGGAATAATACTGGCACATGCATGGTGGATAGTGGTAGCTCAGTGGGGGGTGAGAAATGGCTTAATCTCGAATGTTGATTTCTAACTGGTGAACCTTTTGGGCGAATAGGGAAAATGATTTCTTGTTCGTATGAGAATTCTGATGTGAAAAGAATTAACGACCTTTCAAGCATGGGAAATGAACGCGGATCTTCAATTGTATCGTCTATTCTGATGTGAAAAGAATTAACGACCCTTCAAGCACATCAGATCCTCTTTGGTTCAAAGTTTTGTGGCATAACCAAACAGTGGGTAACTGTAGGGTTTCTTGAATCCAAAAGACTTTCAAAAACAAATTGGAGAATTTCAATCCTTTTGTTGCGCAACATTTTGTATGGAAATTATCATTGACTTCATCCTTTTGGAACTTTTTGGTATGTATTTTTGTGTTATAACCAAACAAACCTTTGGTGTAGATGTTTAGTATTCAGTTCCTTAGAATTCAAGATGACATGACTTTTGAACCACACGTTTTCTTCTTATTCCCGTTGTTTCCAGAATGCTCCAAATCAAAGTGGTTTGTGGCTGTTAGGAATTTTTAGTTGTTCCATTTGCAGGATTCCAAATCAACGGTGTCTTTTGTATTCATTTCAAACAAAAAGTTTGATGTGCAAAAATGCTTCCTCCGTTATTTCTATGGTCGAACAATCAACCATCCTTAAATCCTTGAGAAGCTATTCCCGTGTTCTTATGTTTTATAAAATCTGACAAACCGCAGTTAGCCTGCACTATATTCGCAACAAAAAATAGATAATTTAAATTATGATACTTCCTCCGATTCATATTAATTGTCGAAATAAATGTATATTAGGATCGGAGGGAGTAGTTCCAAAAGCCTTCTAACGAATACTCTGAGCCACGCCCTGGTCTCACATCCACGACGGATTTCGCACGATCGTCGATCCGGAATACTCCGAGCCATAGATTTATCATTATAACCACTTAAATAAAATAACCTCCGGGGTAACATGGCTGGGTCGGGTGATTTGACCGCGGGACCATTGACATAGTATCTCCAGTGGAAATCCCGAGGCGGAGAAAAAAAACAATTTCCATATCACCAGTAGGAGAGCACGAACATGATACGGTGACCGGCGGTCGCCGGTGACAGGGTGCGGGCGATAGCCGGTGCGGTCGCCGCGTCGGTGGCCGACGCATCGGTCGACAGAGGTTCGGGCCTGTTTGGGCCGGACGGCCGGACGGCCGGCGCTTGTCACCGACAACGCCTCCTGGTGAGCTGTGCCGCAAAGAAGAAAACCAAACTTGTGTACGGTATCAGTCTAGAAGCAATTTTTAGCTTTTGAAAGTGTACGTAACGTATACTCCTGCCATAGTGACATGCATAACCCCCACATGACCGACCGACGCTAGCTCCCCTTTCTCGTGTCTTACTTTTCACATAGTACTTTCCCATTCCGTAGCCATTATGGTACACCGGTGGATAGATGGTCGATGTGTGCTCATCTAAAAAAATTTGCAGGACTATGCTTAAGACATTTTTTATTTTTTAATGCTTACAACGTTTGCTTATGTAATATTATTCAAAACAACAAATGGGAAAAAAAACAAGGGTTATATTTATGATGTTGCTAACAGAAATAAAGAAAAAGCATAGGATTAGAGTGTCATGTCATTTTGAATGCTACATGATTAAATGAATGTTTGATTGTGCACAATAAAAACACAGTAATTTTACCAAGAGGTTTGAGTGGATGCAAAAAAAAATCCTATAGAAACCAGTCCAAATGAATCATAAGAAAAAATCGAATAGTTTCAATCCTATGAAACAAAAGACCCACATAAGAATATTCTAGGGATCAGAATCCTCCCAAAAAAAACTTTGAGAATCCTTTAAATCAAATTAAGAGGCCCTAATACTAGTTAGCGTAGTGATCTGCAAAGGTGTGGTGAGAAAGTCACATGGGCTAAATGATAGATGCTATGTCATTTTACTGTCCAGTTGTTCCAAAGTGACAAAATAAAGGTAAAGATTGAAAGATTCTCCTTTTTCTTTATAAGTACGCGCTCCTAATCTAAGCGATAGATTAGTTGGTCATGGTCCAGAATTATGAAGTCATGGGGCACATGCAACCGTCGTGACCCCATGTTTCCGATTTCTTTTCTTTCCTCTTTTTTTCTCCTTTTCTTTTCCATTTTTAAACTCATTTCTTTCTGGCCGAGCATGCAGTCCCAGATGTCCCTTGACCGGTTTCATCAACTAATATTGCTAGCTACCAACTTTCATGGTATTCCGGCAATAACAATGATGCAAACGTAGGAGTATCTCAGAAGCAATACCAACAAAAAAAGTACATGCACAACAAAGGTACACATGCACGCCCAATTATAATTTGTGGCTTTGTTAATTTTGTATGGCAATTAGAGTAACAGGCTAGCCAACTTGCCCTTGGTTATGGAGTTGCAAGGGCGTACCTACGTGATTAGGAAGTCGCAACGGCAGCTGTGACTAAACAAACAAACACCTCAACCTGCAGTCTCCCGTTCTGGTGTGCGTCCGACGTGGCGACGGCGACGGGTTGTCAGCTTCTGCCAGCTGGAAAGCTGCCAGTGGCACGTCGGATTCAGGGGGCGATGCCAGGTCAGTATTACGGGAGGTCACACACAACTCGCAGGTTAATCAAGCAACCACTGCTAGTGCTAACACACCGATCGGCAGATTATACTACTCCATGTGTATTTTTAGTCATGTTAACAATACTCAATACAGTACGTATTATACTCTTAGACGAATGGAACGGTATCGATTTCTCCACAGATGGACCTAATTAGAAGTACATGTAGGTCTAATGTTTGTTAACGGTCATAAGAATTTTTCGTGTACGACATACTGTCTTTATCTAACCGAAAAATGAATTCTCAGTTCGTTCACTGAAAGGAACTCAAAAGATGTTCCGGTCTGAATTCTGTATATTCAGACTGGACTGGTGTGACGAGCGATCTATATTAAATTTTACCATAATTTAAGACGGAGAAGGGGGTACGTTATTACGTATGACAAGCTAGTTGTTCCCGTTGGTAGTTGAGCTGTTTTTGGCAGTGTGTTCTCCTTGCGTCGCCATCGTCGGCAGCCACCGGCCGCTAGCGTCCAAATCGGGCCACCTAATTGCCATGACCTTGGCCGATCTCCATCGGCCGCTGATCGTCTAGTTAACCAATCAATCAATTAAGCCAAGCCAAGGCCATCTCACGATAACTACACCTGCACACACATTTGCACCGATCATCCAAAGCTATATAGCCAGCCATCCAGCCAACGAGCAAGCACCAGCACCTAAATAGCTTTATTGTTCTCGTCAGTTAATTAATTAATCCACCGTACGTACGCGCGTACGTGAAAGCGAAGCATCCATCGGTATCTCGTCCGCTCGATTTGTACGTACCACGACGGGCGTCTACGCGTACTATGATTCTACGAATTGTGCGGAGAGATTTGTCGGGGGATGACCGGGTAGGGTCATAACGACACATATTAGTCGGGATAACGAGAGCAAAGCCGGCATTCTTAAGCCGAATTAATAACAGGGCGGCATATCAAGTGTATGCCGGCATATCTATCTTGTCTCATGTGATTGCAGTATAAGCATGAGCAATCTGATCTTGGCCTACGCCGAGATGCGTCAACGGTCCTATTCTGAGCACATGGCGCAAAGTAAAGCAGCGTCCCCTTTATCACGGAAAAGCAGTCGTTGCTCACGTCGCGGTGCCAGGCGACTGCACAGTGCGCACCGAAGAAGGTCCAATGACGAAAGCCGGGGCGTGGCTACAGCACGCCGCCTGGTGACACGAAAAGTAAAGATGTTTTGTCCCCTGCCGTGCAGCCCGGAGGGAACCGTGGGACGTACCCGGCGAGCCCCGTAGAAGATAGGATTTGCTTTTGGTCCACATGTCAGTGTGACATCGGCGGCCTATAAATAGGAGCACCACCCCTCCAGGAAGAGGGGTTCTTCACTTAGTCATTTAGAGTTTTTCCCTTTTTCTTCTTCTTTCTCAAGAAACAGCTCAAGGAGCGCCGTCTTAGCCCTTGGTGTCTCGAGAAATACTATAAAGCAGGAGTATGAGTTTTACCTCATCTAGAGGGCTCCGAACCTAGGTAAAACAGCACGTGTTCTTGTATTGTGCGTGGTTCTAATCACGTCCTCCCTCCTCCGGTTCCTCTTTCATCCATCGGCTCCATCATAAGCCATCATATGACATCTGTCGTGACACCACCACGACAAGATTTTAGTTTTTTCTTTTTTTTTTCTTTTTCCGTCTTTGCCTTGCTTCAACGGCAATGCTAGCTCCAATACGTATGTAGGAGAGCTAGTGATCGATGACTGACTGTTTGCGTGGGGCCTTGCTGCCGTGATGGATGCATGCACGATGGCAACGCCTGTCACTCGCTCGCTTTTGCCCAAATGCTTCTCTGTCAGCATTATTGAGGAGACTAGCAGGCAGCTCCGGACTGGGGAACGAGTTGACGCTCGCTCCTGTTGTCGCGCCCAGTGCCGGACTGCCGGACGTGCGTGCAAGTGGCCGGGCTAGCTAATTTTGTCAGCCAAGGATTGTTATTAATCCGTTTTTCTTGAAAACGTACGGAAGGATTTCCGGATCGAGTTTCCTACCAGGCCTGTGTAGTAGAATTCGGTTCGATGACAAAATTAGCAGAATCAATCACCGCATTAATTTGATCTGTGGCGAGGAATGCTGCGGTGTTCGCTCCGTCTCATATTAATTCGAGCAGAATCAAGCACCGCATTAATTTGATCTTGGCAAAAACACCCCCAAGACCCGGAGGAGATGTTGAAAACCTCCGAGCGGTTCCTCGCCGCAATGTGCGTATGGTATGGCCACGAGTCCACGCGCCGACGCGCGATTCCCGGCCGGAACGGGAAAGTTCCCTGCTCCTTCGTCCCCTCGTGCTCCGATCCCCACCAGCCGTCGCGTTCCCGATCCACGGCCAGGATAGAATCATAGAAGCAGAGAATCAAGGGGGTGTCACATGGGCGACGCGTCGTCATTCGCCAACACGCCGCTCTCACGTGTTGTTGTGCTCCATCACATCCCATCCCGTTCTGTCATGCTCTGCTTCCTTCTGGCCCTGCTTCTCGTGATCGCTTCGTGCCGCCGCACCTCTCGCTCACTCACTCCTGGGCTGGCTCCCACTGCGTGCATCCTGCCGGGGTTGGGCCCCAGCTGCAGCGAGACTGATCGAGGCTAGAACCTCTTAACCTATATAGAAGAAAGAAGCTGCGATGTAGGTTAAGAGGTGTATTCTAGAAGAAGAAGAAAAAAGAACCTCTTAGCCTCGGTTGGCTCAGGCTCAGCTGATCCCAGAGACTGGAATTGGCAACGCATGATCTTTCGGGCAGGCAGGGTTCCGTAGGGGTAATAACATGCAGCGAGCGAAAGGGTAAAAAGCGTTACGCAGTGGGCCCCGCATTGTGGAGTTCCTCCTCATCCTCTGCTTCCTCGATCCATTGCCTTTCTCTCCAGGCGATGGATGGATGATGCAGCGGTTGTTCCCTCCTTGGAGTTTCTTTTTCTGGTATATATCCCCGATGGCCGAATGGATCTTTGCCCCTTTTTTCCTTCTTCGCTTTATCCATCCTGGACGTACGTACTCGTACTTGCGCCTGCTGTAACCAGCAGGGCTGCCGTCACCATCCACATGCGCTTTATTTCCTTTCCTTTCTTTTCCTCGCTCTCGTGCATCCCCGCATCCGGTTTTGGGAAACAAGCTTCCTGGAGGCTGAACGCTGAAGCTCCCCGCATCTGGAAATGCGAACGCACGGCCTGGAATGTGGAGTACGGTAGCGGGTTCAGTGCATTGGCGTGTAACGGATTCGGTGCTGCTTGTGTTCTGGTTGGACATGTAGAATTTCCGCTTTGGTAGATACTAGTTAAAAAAGGTTGATTTGATATATGCCGGTGCAATTCTTGCGTATTTGAAAAATGACAATATAATTTGTATCTATTAAAAAAGGCCATTGCAGTGGCATCATTCAACCCATTGTTATGACGTTTTTTGAGGAATCTGTAAATTTCTAGTGGGATCTTTTAAAAATAAAAATGAAGGTGCTGTTTTTTGAGTACGCGGGTATTCAAATGTCATACATATCAAATTAACCTAAAAAAGGAGGTACTCCCTCGTGGTTCTTAAAGAAGGGCATTTTAGTTTCATTCAAGTAAAAAAAAATTGTTTAACCATGTTTATTGATAACTTAGTCGACATATGTAATATAAAAAATACAATAGAAAATAGTGTGTGGATGTATCTCATGTGTCTCGTTTTTAAGCAAAATGCTTAAATCTTAGTTGATGGTATCAGAACTGTTGGATTAGCAAAATGCTTAAATGACTGATTTTTTTTTATAATATCAGAGTTTTGCATAGTTTCATGCATGTACATCATCCACGAGAGTTTGAAAAACTCACGCATGCATGACTTAGCTTATTACGGTCACACCACTCGTGTTGGTTGAACAAGCCTTGTGTGACCATCTTCATTCAAACTGTCGCACCTCAAAAATTCATTCATCTGCATAGATTGAAGGGGTCAGCGATAGAACTAGAGAAACATCTTTAGGGTTGTGGCAACAAGGCCGTATTTTTAGTTACCATCCGTTAACCCATTTGCCACCCTAAGTCATATCCAAAGTTTTTGAAAAAGAAATGGTTTTGCGCTATGGATGATCATCACCAAACTCACGAACCACGACTACACAAGATAGTTCCGTCCACTACACTGTAGTTGCATTTGCAAATTCACACAAGTGCAATACTTAATTGTCTCAAAGAACATAGAGTTCAAAATTATAAGACTCGTTCAATAAATAGCTAGGACTTTGGTTTACCATGGTCACCACAAAACCCAGCCCCCTGAGAAAAAACAGGATCTGATACACATAATTTTGAATATATGAAAACCCTCCTTTGTTATCAACAATACCATTCCCAACAATCCAAGATAGATCAACGAACAACACCTGCTCAACCTAGGATAAGTGATTTGATGGATCTACTTAATTAACCTGTACAAGCCGGCCACTTTTACTTTTATTAATTGGTCCGTAGTAATTTATGATTTTGGTGAGTTCTCCTCAAAGCTAGCTCCTGGCCATTTCTCTATCTCTATCGTCTCTCTCTCAACAGAAAAGAAAAAGAACACTTCGAACTCTATGTCTTAGTTGTAGCTAGTATTTATCCGGTCAAAGTACATCACCGAGAATTCCATGACATGTACAGACTGGCTCGCCCAAAAGCGGCCAGGTGTATCAAGCTCGAAAGAAGGCGGCTTAATAAGATATAAAAATAAAGTGGTCCAACTTGACAAGGCACACGATCCACTTGACGTGCCTGCATCACGTAGCTAGATCAGCCTCACGACTTACCGCCCGTACATATACATCCATGATCTCACAGACAGGAAGAAGCCGCCACGGCAAATTATTTACCACTTCAACGTTAATTTTTGACGGAGTATGCAGAGCGTAAAGTAGGATCCAGTCGTTTTCATCTACGGCCCGGGTTAATGCGCTTCTAATTCCGAGAAACACAGCGACGTTACTACGTTCTCTTTTGGGTAAATTGAGTGGATACATATGGTCAATTTCTGTAGCCCCTGCGCGCGGGCAATCTAATTAACCACGAGGCGGCGACCTGGCAACGTGGATCGTTTTCGTTTGTTTACGTTTTATTGTTCGTTAGTCCAGGGCAATTAATCAATTACATATACATGCTCGAGGCAATCAGGGATTCAGGGTCCGGTCAAGCCAAAGCATAGGTGGTAGTACTAGTACTAAAAACTAACTACTACAAGTAGCGCTACTATTTGTGTATAATATAGGGTAATTAAGCGAGCACATGCCATGCATGATCTCGCCTTTGAATGTGACTGTATCAGTGTTTGTGCATGCACCACGCGCTGACCAGGGATCGACGGCGACATGGGGCTGAGGTGGCGAGACGGCCGGATCGGCATCCACGCACGCACCTGCCCTGCATCTGCATGCACCAGCAGCGACCGGGCAACCAACCGCAGCTCCGTTGCTGAGCTTGCACCACATGCATCCCTCTCTCTCTGCGGCCGGTGGGGCATCGATCGATCGCACTTTGTGATTTTGGTTTATTTGTACTAGGTAGCAAATGGTTGCGCGGAAATCTGTAATCATCTTAAATTTGTATAATCCCTCCGTTTCATAATTATTTTTGTTTTTGAGAAACATTGTACAAACGCAAACGCTCACAACACGCACGTATACTCACCCCTATGAACGCACACACGCACACCCTACCCCATGAGCACCTCCGAAAAACTGAGCCGGCAACTCTTGAGAGATTGACGAAGTCACCTCAGTCGCCTCGCTGTTGATGGGTGCAGATCTTGAGAGATTGACGAAGTCACCTCAGGCGCATCGCTGTTGATGGGTACGTCACCTACCACTGAAAGCATAGCGCTGGTTTAATTCTGGAATAACCCAGGGAAATGTGACGCCCATGTCAAGTCTAGGAACCTGGGTGGACTGGTTCCACCACAAAGATCCAGACCACCTGAGCTAAGCTCAGTTCACCTCCGTTTCATAATTCTTGTCTCAAATTTGCTCAGAAATAGATGTATCTATTCCTAAAAGACAAAGTATCCGGTGAAAACCACTTCTATGGTGCAAACTGTGAAAACTGCATCGAAAAAAGTTCAAAAAATTCTCAAAAAACTTACAGATCTTAGAAAAGTGATGTTTTATAGGTGTGTAAAATTACAAGTACAAACTCAATTTCGTTTGGTAGCAGCGAAAAAAACAAATTCTGCATGAATAGTGGTCTTTCAGTGTTTCACACTATTCATTGTAAATTTCTCTTTTTAAATCCTTCCAAATGCTTTTGATTTTGAACTTCAATTTTTGCAGGTTTGTAGAACATCACACTCCCAACATACAGTATTTTTATAGAATTCTTTTGAAACTTTTAAACATGGTTTTCTGAAGTTTGCATGGTTTGCACCGAATGAGGGTTTTCACCGGATACTTCGTCTTCCTAAAAAGCGTCTAGATACATGTAATATTTCGAGAAAAATTATGGAACAGAGTAAGTACATGTGTTGTTTGCTATACTATTTGGGAAACACCGAATCAATGATACGTGTGTCCTTATTTTTCGTGATATTAGTAGTATAAAAATATAAAAGTTGGATCACGGTATTATCATTTTGGCCATTTATAAGAGCTGACATGTTACGTTTATACGTGATGCGGGAACGTAAGTCAGAATTAACCAAACCTAGTACACATAGAGCTGCAAGTTTGTGACTCTCAGGGTACCCATGGACCCTTCTTATTCAACAAAATGAACTAAAGTTTCAAAATGACACAACTTTTTAAAAAACTAGTTTATTTGTTTGAACTAAGGAGGGTCAAAGGGTATCCTGAGGGTCACCATGCTGTACCTCTAAGTACACATAGAAAGTATAATGAACCAAATAAACCAATTCCACTTTAATATAAGTATGAAAATATATCGAGTTGAGTCATGTCTTGAACACACGCGCACATGTGTGCTCATGCCACATGACTCCATCATTTTTTATATATGTTTATGGTTCCATCGGATTTTACATTCACCATTCAAAAAACCACTCACACATAGTATTGTAGTAAAATAAAATCCTAAAATGGGTCGGGCCGTAAATCCTACGTGGCGACAACCAAGTCAACACTTCCCAAGCATGAGTCAAGACGCCGACGTGGCGCGGTCAATCCTACGTGGCTAAGGTAGACAAGTTAACAATTCAAACCCTCTCATGCCACGGTCAAAGTGTCAAATGAGCTAGAGTGGGGGCAAGAAAGGTGTGAGGAGGGGACCCTTAGCCCATGGTGGACCATGGACCAAGCCCCTCTTTTTCCTCATGATGCACACAAAAGTTATGAACCAAAGGAGCTACTTTTACCGTTTCGTTCCCACTTTTCTCTCTCCCTCAAGGGTAGCTATGGTCTTTTGTCATGGACCCCTAGGCTACAAATACCCCCCATGGGGGCATGTATCACTCACTCTCACTTGAATAAACTCAAGGGGAGAGGGCTAGAGTGTTCCCTCTAAGGTTCGCTCTCGCGCGTCGCTCTCGACTCGAAATCGATCAGCCTCGAGGAAGCCTTCTAGGAGACTTTAGTTTCGAGGCTCCGAGCCTGGCTCGCGTTTGAAGGAGAAGGGGTTGGGTTAGAGTTCCGAGGGTAGCCTAACCTCGATACCTGGAAAGACATGTTCGGTCCAAGTACGAGACGGCCCCGACGGACCTCTCGCCGAAAGGTGTCTTGGGAAGATCCGCTCGGCCCAAACCCTAGGCTAACAACCCCCTCGAAGCCTTTCCTAACATAGGATTAAGTCGCACCCGCAAGGTCGACCGAACCTATTCAAAAAATATCTACGTGTCAACTTGTCCAAGTGTTCGGTGACCTTTGCTATAAGGCCGGCGTACACGTCCTTCCTTTATTCCCATGCTTGTGCCATTGAGCATTGGCACCCCTTACTCTAATTGTTGTCGAGAACAACAACAGTGGCGCCGACCGTGAGGAACCCTCGCCGCAATTGAAGATTTAATGGCCCCGATGAAGCCTATTTATCGTGTACCCAACTTGCCGCGAAGTCTACACGGTTGCAAACAAGGAAAGCAAGTGCCTCGGGGGCTCCCGAGGAAGAAGGAAACATCACCAATCCGGACACCGCCGCAAGCATGGTTGCCATGACGGAAGTCGCGGTCGCCCCTCCGCTATCGACCGTCCCGGAAAGAACCGAAGTGCTTGAAACCGTCGTAGGCGGTCCGTCGACACTCACCAATGTAGTGGCAAGGATCAGCGAGCTGCCTACGGTTGCCGCCCCCGCAGGTGATACGGAACTCGGCATGCCTCGCTCGATGGGCTTCGCGCCACCTTCCCAACGACCGGTGGTAACCCTGCCCTCAGAACCTACAATGTGGCGTCGGGAGGATCCGCGCCAGAAAACCAAAGAGTCCCAGCCTACGACCCCTCCAACCAGGGATTACCTCCACTGGTGCTCGCCGCGATCGCCCAAGGAGCTCCTTGGTATCATCCTTATTGGGGGCTTCCGCCGCAAGGTGCTCTCCAAATCGCACACCCTCAACATCAATCTCGCTTTGCGAATGCCCCGCAAGCGCCCCTTGCTCCCCCCGCCAGGGTTGAACAGGGCGGCCACCAGGTACCACCTCAAGCTGCGCCTCGCAGGGAATGAGACCCTAGCGTGCATGGAAACGAGCAAGTGACGGAATCCGGAGCCCGTGCCGGCGGCGAAAGGAATTCCCGTCGACGCTCCGACCCTCCAAGAAAACGCCGAGATCATTCTCCAAGCGACCCCTTTAGCGACGAAAGCGACGAGAGAGGACCTCGCCATCGAAGGAACCAAAAGAATCGGCCGACTTGCAACTCGCTCACTCGGGAGATCCAAGACGCGCCTTTTCCACCAAGATTCAAGCCGCCCATGATACGGCCGTACGACGGGGAGTCAAATCCTCTTCAATTCTTGGATGTCTACTCCACCGCCATACGGGCCGCCGGGGGAGGTACCGTCGAGATGTGCAACCTCTTTCCGCTCGCGCTCACAGGAATGGCGCAAACTTGGTTTTACAACCTGCGAAAGAACTCCGTGCACTCATGGGAACGCCTCCAAGAGGTCTTCATTGCCAACTTTCAAGGAAACTTTAAATAGCCCGTGCAGGCTCATGAGCTATACGCCGTGAAACAAAATCCAGGGGAATCCCTCCGAAGCTTCTTCCATCGCTTTGCGAAGGTGCGAAGCCAAATCGCCAACCCGATGTCGACCACCGTGATCAACGCATGCATGCAAGGTCTTCTCCAAGGAGAAGTGAATTGGGCCCTAAGTCATAACCCACCGAAGACGACCGAAGAGCTTTATCGAATCTTGCAAGAATACGCCCGGGGTGAAGACGGGGACATCGCCAAGAAGGACGCGCCACGCGCCGCTCCCGAAGGAACTCCCTCGTCCGACAAACCCCCTGCGCCCGCTTCATCTTCCAAGAAGAAGAGGAGGTGGGGGAAAAAGGGCGCCGGTGACCAAGCCTAGAAAATCTTCGCCGTCGAAGGACAAGCACTACCCCAAAAGACTTGGCAACCCAAGAAGCCACCTCGTCCGACCGAGGGAGGAGCTGGAAGGTGCCTCATCCACAACTCGGCAAGCCATAGCACCGAAGAGTGCAACACACTCATCGCGGCCCGTGAAGAGTCCCAGGCGCGAATGCAAGCCCGGCGCAAGGATGAGAAGTCAGCCGAGGCTCCGCGCCCCGCCAACGTCCTTATCGCTGACCCAGCACCCAAGGAAAACAACCTCCCGTTCCATGAACCCGCACATCACGTTAGAGTGATACTCGGGGGCTCCGCAACGGGACAAGGATCAAAGCGACAGCGCAAGGAGTACGCTCGTGAAGTCAATGTCGTGGGAACCTTCACCCCGACACCACCACCTAAGTGGGCGAGTGTGCCAATTGCTTTCACCGAAGAAGATGCTAAGGGGATACGCTTCCCGCATGACGACGCCCTCTTTGTGACGGCGATCGTCGCCAATTGTGAGCTCAAGAAGATTCTTGTGGACGGCGGAAGCTCCGCCGACATCCTATATCTGAGCACATTAAAAAAGCTGGTGGAGCCACAGGTGGTATACAAGAACGGCTCGCTTCAGCCATCCCTTTATCCCCTCACCGGTTTCGTACCGGCGAAGTCCATTCAGCCGCTCGGACAAATTGAGCTCCTCACGACCTTCGAAGACGCCACAAATCATCGAACCGAGCTCGTACGCTTCGACGTGGTGGATCTGGAGGCCTCTTTCAACGCCATCCTCGGGAAGACGACGCTAAACTGTCTTTGTGCCGCCATCCACCACAATTTCTTGTGCATGAAGATCCCGAACCCGAAGGGCGTGATAACGGTCCGCGGCGAGCAATCTTCCGACAGGAAGACACTTTATCGCCATGAGACCAAGTGCGCCGAAAAGGGAGAATCATCCAAGAGTATTAACTTGCTTTCGAGCACGGGAGCATCCGAAACCAATCCTCAGGAGCGCTACATCCCCAAGCCTCTCCCCGAGGGAGAGCTCAAGGAAGTTCACATCTCCCAAGATGACGCCACACGCACGGTGAAGATTGGAGCTGACCTCCCGAGTAAACTCGAGGAAGAACTTGTCGACCTGCTCCGGAAGAATTCCGACCTCTTCGCTTGGTCACCTTCCGACATGGGAGGAGTCCCGTGTGACGTCATGGAACATCGCCTCGCCGTGAGACCCGACAAAGCTCCCGTGAAGCAAAAGTTTCGGAAACTCTCCACCGAGCGAAGCGAAGTCATCAAACAAGAAATCGCTAAACTCTCCGACGCCGGGCTTATCTGAGAAGTTTGGCATCCCGAGTGGTTAGCTAATCCTGTCTTGGTGAAAAAGGCCAACGGCAAGTGACGAATGTGTGTCGATTTTACCAGCCTAAACAAGGCATGCCCCAAGGACGACTACCCGCTCCCTCGAATCGACCAACTGGTCGACTCCACGGCAGGATGCGAGAGGTTGAGCTTCTTGGACGCTTATTCGGGATATCACCAAGTCCACATGGCCAAGGAAGACGAGGAAAAGACCAGCTTCATCACTCCCGTCGGTACCTTCTGCTATCGCAGAATGCCTTTTGGATTGTGAAACGCCGGCGCAACCTTCCAACGCCTCGTCAGCCTCATCCTCAAAGAACAATTAGGGAGAAATGCCGAAGTATACGTAGATGACGTCGTCATCAAAAGTCAAATTGCAGGAACTCATCCCAAGGATCTGCAGGAAATCTTCGACAATCTCCGCAAGTACGGCGTAAAGCTCAATCCGGAGAAGTGCGCATTCGGAGTTCAAGGAGGAAAACTCCTGGGCTTCCTCGTCTCTCAACAAGGGATCGAGGCCAACCCGGAGAAAATCCGGGCCGTCATGGAAATGGAGCATCCTCGCTCCGTCAAAGATGTGCAGCGCCTAGCGGGGAGAATGGAGGCCTTGGGACGATTCGTCGCCCGGTCAGCTGAGAGGGGTCTTCCTTTTTTCAAAGCCTTGAGAAGCCTCGACAACTTTGAGTGGACCGACGAAGCTCAAAGGGCCTTCGAAGAACTCAAGACCTATTTGTCGACCCCTCCGCTCCTCACAAGCCCAAAGCAGGGGGAGCCCTTGCTCCTGTACCTTGCCGCGACCCCGGTCGCCGTGAGCACAGCACTCGTGAAGGAGGAAGACGGGTCACAACGCCCGGTATATTACGTGAGCGAAGCCTTGGGAGGAACGAAGGATCGATACACCCAGATCGAGAAGATCGCATACGCTCTCCTCATGGCCTCTCGAAAACTCCGTCATTATTTCATGAGCCACACCATCATGGTGCCAACTACCTTCCCACTCAAGGAAGTCTTCGGCAATAAAGAAGGCACCGAAAGAATCGCCAAATGGGCAACGGAATTGGCCCCTTTCTCGCTAGAACTCACGGCAAGAACGGCCACAAAATCCCAAGTCCTGGGTGACTTTGTGGCCGAGTGGCATGCTCCACTAACCTCGCCCGAAGAAATCACATCCAAAACCGAGCCCCCCGAACCACATTGGATAATGAGGTTCGATGGCTCCAAGCGCCTAGACGGCGCCCGGGCCGGAGTCATACTCATCAGCCCCGAAGGAAAAATCCTGGAGTATGCCATCTACCTGGACTTCAACGCCACCAACAATATGGCGGAGTACGAGGCGCTACTTCTCGGGCTTCGATTGGCCAAGGCCATGGGAGTCCGGCACCTTCTCATCCAAGGAGACTCTCAACAGGTGATAAACCAAATGGACAAGTCATATCAATGCCTTGATGAAAGGATGAAGAAATATATCGAAAAAGTTCGCAAGATGGAACGGTATTTCCTGGGCATGGAGGCGCGACGCATTCCACGAGGAGAAAATCACCTGGCCGACAGGTTAGTCCGAACGGCCGGTTCCAAAGAATCGCTGCCACCCGGTGCATTCTTCGAAGTAATTCGCGCCCCATCCATAAAGGAAGAAGCCGACGCCCTTGACGAAACTTCAAAGACCAGCATGGTCATTGACGTTCCACCCTCTTGGATGACACCGATTATCCGCGCTTTGAAAGGCGAGGTGGACGAAGAAGCAGAAGGCCCAAGCGCCAAAACTCTGCTTGCAAAAGCCAGGATGTACGTCCTTCTCGACGGCATCCTGTACAAGAAAGGAGCGGCCGCATTGCTTAAGTGCATAACTCCTGACCGGGGAGCCAAGCTCCTCCTGAAAATCTATTCGGGAATATGCGGCCACCATCTTGCGCCAAGAGCCACCACGGTGAAAGCCTTACGTCAGGAATTCTATTGGCCCAGCATGGTGTAAGACGCAATCACCATATTGCAGAAATGCGAAGCTTGCCAGAAAATGGTTAAGTCAATCCATGCACCCGTGACTACCCTGAAGAATATCCTGATAACATGGCCATTCGCACGCTGGGGAATGGACCTTCTCGGGCCTTTCCCCGCATGCAACAGGGGCCGCAAGTACCTCGTGGTGACGATTGATTACTTCTCCAAATGGATAGAAGCAGCGCCTCTCGGCATGATCACGTCACAGGCCGTTCAAAATTTTTTCTGGGAAAACATCATATGCCGATATGGCGTCCCGCGAGAGCTAACCGTGGACAATGGCAAACAGTTCGACTGTGCAGAATTCACCAAATTCTGCGAATGCCTTGAGATCAAACTGCACTTCGCATCCGTTCCTTACCCAAAGAGCAACGGCGCTTGTGAAAGGGCAAATGGATTAATCCTCCAAGGACTCCGCCGAAGGGTAAAGAACACGGTTAGCAAAGCAAGGGGAGCATGGGGAGATGAACTCGCTAGCGTGGTTTGGGACATACGCACCTCCATAAGCTGTTCCACGGGCCGAACACCATTCTCTTTGGTGTATGGAGCCGAAGCAGTTCTTCCTGCCGTCGAGTTCCGCTCACCTCAGGTCGAAAGGCTCCAAGAAGCCACTCCGATTGCCTTCATCGAAAATGAAGAGCACGACAAGACGGCCATCGATCTTGTGGAAGAAGCTCGTGACAAAGCCCTCATGAGGCACGCCGTCTACGAGCAAAGTGCCGCACGCTTCTACAACACAAGATTGCGGGAACGAGCCTTCTCCCAAGAAGATCTCGTGCTGAAAAAGAATGTCGACCCAAAACTCCAGCGCAAACTCGACCCTAAATGGGAAGGACCATACCGCATCACCACAGTATTGAGAAATGGTGCATACCACCTCGAGAACATGAAAGGGCAAAATCTTATCCATGCCTGGAACGGCGACAAGCTCCGGCGTTTCTAAGCCTAAGGAGAACCTTCAAGGGCAATCCTTGCCGCTCCCAAAAGGAGACCATCAACATCCAACCGGCCTCTTCCCTGTGAAACTTCGAGGGATCGTAAGCGCCAACGAGGCCACATCTACATAAGGCTTGTAAGTGCCCATCGGGCCATACCTTAAGACAAGAAAGTAAGGATCAATAAAGCAAGTCCTTAAGGAAAAGTTAAGAGTGACACGAGACACTCACACGACTCATCGTCGTAAAAGAGTCGCTGCCCCTGTGCCGCTCACCGAGGAACGCGAAAAGGCCCCCGCTGGCCCAAGCATCCTCTAAAAATGTCCATGGACATAGGTCGCTACTAGCAACTCGTTCCTTGGTGGATCCTAGCGTGCCTCGAGGCCATCCGCCAAGTAGAACCAAGTCTCCCGAGGGCCGGAAAGCTCTTGAAAATGCATTTAGGGAAAACCGTAAATAAGCGAGTTATGCATGAGCATACTTACCTCGGAGAACCATGCTACCCATGTGTGAGACGTCGTGCACGGGCCTGCATGATAGTAACCGGGTTAAGGCTTCATAATAATCGCGGGAAAGCATAGCTTCCTGAAGTCCGAAGAGGGAAAATTCCGCATGAAATTTCCCGAACGGCAGGTCGAAATGTCCGGATCACTACCGGCATATCAATAGCGACCCTCACAAGGGTACTGGGATCCGTGGCTCGTAACCATGGCCTAAGGCGCCGAAGCCAAGTCGTATCCCAACGGCGACATCAATTGATGGCACAAAAGTGCAATCATAGCGAACGATCGCGAGCTGTATAAACTAAGGAAATATAGTACTCCAAGAAACACATGTTGAGCCAAGTTAACATTTCTGATAATGTCGACTACATGGTGAAACATGAGAAATACATGCCAAGCTAGGTTAACATTTCCAATAATGTTGACTACATAGTAAAGCATGAAACACAACAAAAAAGCTGCCTTACAACCTCTACGACTAAGGGCCTAAGCATGCTAGACATGAGGCTAAGTCAAGTGGGGATATGCAACATCGCATAAGTAAGCAGTTGAAGTACATCACCACCTCCAAGGGCGATGAGGCTCACGCCTCACCATCACCCTCCTGAAGAGCGGACTCAAGGCAACGCACAAAGCGTCGAGCCTGAGCGCGAATAGGAGCACCCTGGTCCGTCAGAAACTTCTTCGCCCCTTGAGACATCTCACCCTCAAGCCCGCTCATCCCAGCACCACCGTCAAGGACTGCCGCAATCGCCAACAAAACAAGTCGGGCACCCGTACTCAGGAGACACTTCTTCACGGTAGGCTCAATGAGCTCCACCTAGGAAGTAAGCACCCTGCTCGCTTCATCCATCATGCGACACAGAGGAAGATCCGGCTGGGGAACACTCCTCAGGTAAGTCATTGTCTCCCGAATCTCGGTGGCCTGGGCAAGCAAAAGCGAAACCACCTCGGGATGACGATCCGGTGGAGGATGAGCACGAGGAGCAAGCATCAGGCCGTCACCCGCTGCCGCTAACTCCATCTTGAGGGAAGCTGCCTCCGCGCGGGCGTGCTCCCTATCAAGGTTGGCCACCACCAAGTCCTCCTCAACTCGACGGGTCCTCGCGATCTCGACCTTCTGGCGCTCGTCAGCGAGTCGAGCCCTGGTCTCCGCGGCCGCGAGCTCCGCCGAAACGTGGGAGAGCTCAGCCTCCACGGCCTCGCGCCGCACCCTCTCCGAAGCCAACTCACTCAAGGCAAGGGTAGACTTGGACATCTCCACGTCCAAAGCAGCGGAAAGCGCCCCCACCTGAGTCTTGAGGGCAGGAAGGGCACCCACGGCCTCGACCAAGCCTCTCACCTGCAAAGAAGAGGAAGTAAGCACAAAGCTAACCCAAAGGGGAAAGGGAGATACGTCACGGATGCTCACCAGCTCCAGTGTCACGAAAGGATCTCTCGCTCCATCCTCGGACGTCGGAAGCGCTCCATCCCTCGCCTGAATCGGGGGCTCGCCCTCAAGAACCCCGGGCTCCGCGGCCCTTGCACCTGAAAACAAGCCAAGAAGATCATGTCAAAATCATTCTTACAAAGAATGACGTGAACAAAAGAGAAGGGCACTCACCCAAGGTAGGAGCATCCTCCTCAGGGCGCTCGCGACCAATGGAGAACACCTGGACACCCGCACCGCTGGCTCCGGTCGACAACTCCACCACTGAGTCGCTCCGTAGCCGAAGCCCCGTCTCACGAGTGAAAGCCTCAACCTCACGACTCGAAGGAGGAAGAACTTGCTCGAGTCCAATCTTCCCCTTCATGTGCAAATCCAAGGTCACCCTCAGGGGGGACCTCGACTCGCCCACGACAGGATCCGCCGAGTCCGCCGGGGCGTAGTCAAGAGAAGGAGAAGGAGTCGGGGGAGTTTTCCTCTTGCATCCACTCGACAGACGAGGTATTTTGGGGACCGACGCGACAGGCACCGCCGTTCCCACCTTCACCTTCCCACAGGAATACCGCAGCTTGGACCCCACCGCCAACATCGATGGTGTAGCCAAGCGGGAGTAGCGATCGCCCACTCGAAGAAGGCAACCAAGCTTCGGATCCTGTCGCACAGGCACCATCTTCCCGAAGCACCTCGTGATGATGTTGTGACATCCCCCCTCGCTGATGTTGGCCTCGTAGTCGCGGTGCTCTGGCCCGTCGTACGGACCTATCAGCTGCGTGGCCCACAACGCCGCCCTCTCCTCGGAAAACGTCGCTGAAAAAGACAAGCCTAAAATTGTTAAGTACCTTCACAAGGGAAAACAATCAAGGCACGAAGGGGAGAGGAGCGCCACTCACGTGCGGTGACGAGCTGTGGAGGACGGAAAGATCGAGGGATCTCAATCTCGGACCTCGAATGACTCCACATCATGAAGCGTCCCGCCATCACCATCTCCTCCATGAGGTCACAAAAGCTCCTCTCGGCGGACAACTCCTTGATCTTGGCCCCCTTCCAGAGGTCGGCCGACCGATGATCGCCGGGGTGGGACACCTCCCTGAGACCTCCGGCCCCAGAGTGCCGGGGAGATCACTCGTGTGACGAAGACGGGTCTTCGAAGCCCGAAGGAGAAACCACTGAGACTCCCACTTGATGAACAACTTCTCCGCGCTCTTCCCCGGCATAAGCAAGAAGTCGTCCCCAAAACCGGAGCGAAGCATCAGGTTCACCAAACCAAAGGCGCTCAAAGCAAAGCCGTCCGGGGTGAGCAACTCCCTCACCTCCACGGTGAAGTAGAACAGCAGAAGTTTCATCAAAGGCTCCTTGTGAAGCGCTGTCTTGCACAGCCACCTGAAAACGTTCAACCTCACGATCGTTGACGGGTGAAGCTGGGCCAGCTCGATGCCGTACGTCTCCAGAAACTCCAGCAGGAAGGGGTGAATGGGCACACACAGGCCGGCGTGAAACCAGGCCGAGAATGCCACGATGCATCCCGGGCGCCGCCGCTGGGCGAGCCTCACCTCATCACCATCAGGCAGGATACCATCCCCCTTGGGGAAGTACCCCGCCTCCTCCAGCTGAGCGAATTCCTCAGGGCTCATCAACGAAGGGAGAAGGTGGTCATGTGCCCAACCTCCACCGTCCACCGGCGCCGTCGGAACCAAGGGAGGGCCACCGCGACGGCGAAAGGAGACCTTCTTCTTCCGCGACGGTCGGTTCGCCGCAAGCTGTGCCACCGAAGATCCCCTCACTGGCTCACCCACCGGACGCTCGACATCGGGCCCCGCCATCTCACCTGCGAAAATACCCGCCAAGAATTAGCAAAGTGCGGAAAACTTCAAAAGGAATCAACAAAAAAAAAAGACAAAGAGGAGCAAAAGGGATGCTGCAATCCTCACCCGCAAGGTGCTCGGCAAAATGCCCGCATTCTCCCGCCGGTACCCGCGCAAACAACAAGCCGCGCCGAGCGCCCCGCTGTGCCGTGCCCGCGCCCGCGCCCGCACACACACCTAGCCGTGCCAAACAGCCGCGCCTCGCCCGCGCTCTCGCCTACACTCGCGTGCCCGCGTCGCCTCCCCCGCGCCGGCCCCGCGACCGCGCCACCGCGACCGCGTCCGCACGCGTGCCTCCGCGCCACGCTCGTGCTCGTGCGCACGCGTGCGTCGCGCCCACGGGCCCGCGTCCCTACCCGCGTCCACGTGAGCGCCCCTCCGCACCGCGCTCGCGTCATGCGCCGCAGGGCCTCCCCGTCGTCGCTCCCGCAGCACGCGCGCTCCCGTGTCGCGACCGGCCACGCCCGCGCCTTTGCCAAGCCACGACGCACCCAAGGTGTTCGACCGAACTCCCACAAGGGTCGCCGGCGCCTAAAGGACATTGGGAACAGTGCCGCGAAGCTGCCCTCACCTCCACAGGAGCAAGAAGAGCCCGGCCGATGACGAGGATCCCCCGGCTGCACTTGAAGGCACGATCGGCACCGCGCTCCGAGAGGCCTCGCCCGTGCTCCACACCCCCAAGACGACTCGACGATGGAGAGCTTCCACGGCCTTGTCCCGACGAACAAAACGACCTCCGTCATCACCGAAGAGTAGCTAATGCCCCTGCGGAGCTCCCTACTACACCAAGCCCTCGAAGGAATGCCGGGTGCCACCGAACGCGTCTTCGGCACCGGACAAGCCAAACAAGTATGGTGTGAAGCTCCACAGTGCCCAAGGTCTCCATTTTATAGGCCAACAAGCACCTAGGCGTCCGGGCTCGAAGGAGAAGGGGTTGGGTTAGAGTTCCGAGGGTAGCCTAACCTTGATACTTGGAAAGACGCGTTCGGTCCAAATACGAGGCGGCCCCGACGGACCTCTCGCCGAAAAGTGTCTTGGGAAGATCTGCTCGGCCCAAGACCTAGGCTAACAACTTCCTCGAAGCCTTTCCTAACATAGGATTAAGTCGCACCCGCAGGGTCGACCGAACCTATTCAAAAAATATCGACGTGTCGATTTGTTCAAGTGAACGGCGACCTTCGCTATAAGGCCGACGTACACGCCCTACCTTTATTCCCGTGCTTGTGCCATCGAGCATTGGCACCCCTTACTCTAATTGTTGTCGAGAACAACAACACATAGTTTTTGTACCCTACACTAATGCAACCAACCGGAGCAAAATCTTCATAAAATGGATACGTCGGATATCGAGTCACCGGAGCGCCTGTTCTCGATGATTCGACGCGGTAGTGCCTCAGTTTCCGAAACGGAGTATAGGAGAAATCAACATGTCAATGTCAACATGGAGATCAGAGCAATAGTATTTTTTTATGGGTGTAATTTTTTAAAACATTATGTCACTTTTTAGACATTTTTTTGAATTTACTGCTTATCTTATATAATGTGCTAAAATTTTAACTCTTGTACTGATACATATTTTTGCAATTTTATAGCAACCCAGGTGTTCCCTGACTAATTTCTCGGCTGGAGCTTATATATGGAGTGTGGTTTAGATGACGACTGGTGTAGTAAATTTGAACAAGGTTCATACAAGGCTTGAAAGGTATCTGACAATTTATTTTAAAGCAACTTCAAAATGGTACGGCAGTCTTGTACGATAGCTTAGGAACTATCCATCCATCAGCGTCAGGCTGATTAGTGTTACTCTAACATGACAAGGGGTTGATCCACCAGCTACTTCTTTTTTCTATTTTTTTCATGTCGCTTCATTCAGATAAATTGCGCTTGATTGGATACTGGGTAAGTATCTAGACATGATACATTTGAGCCTGTTTGTCTTTATTCTTCGGCCATGTGCACTTTGTACGAAACTTCGTTTTTATCCGCCTCTTAACCTTATTCTTCTGTTCCGTTATTATTGTTCTGGTCGCAAGTTTTGGCAGTGCATGGAGGAAAACATATTTCTTCCGGCTGCCCGTTCCATAAGTAAATACTCCCCTCCGTCCCAATTTGGCACTGATTCTTATACAAATCTATGTCATTTAATTTGGAATGGAGGGAGTAGAAATTCTTATGCAGTGAATTTAGAGGTAGAAAAAAAAATGTTATTCTGTTCGGATGTCTCTCGTCTTGGTAGTAATGATATAACACTTACCTGTTCTTGCCATGAAAAATTATGTTCTTTTCTGTGATTACACTCTTTGTTTATGCTGACAGTGAAAAGTTATCTAACACTGGCCTCCAGCCGTCAGAATAACTTTTATTTATTTATTTGAGAAATCGGGCAGAATAACTTTTGGGATGCCCTGAGATGCGGATTGAGTGCGTACTACATGGATGAAAGGTAAAGCAAAGCCCCGTGAGCAACTGATGCAGTCGTAAACTAATGCCCGATCCCGTGGGCTAAGCTAAGCACCAAGATGCGTAACATGTATGATGCCGGGCGGTTGCGTGTGTTATATTCCTGCATGCCCAATGCTCGTCGCCAGTCGCCACGGGCGGTCGATCGATCGATGGAGAGCAACGGGCCATGAGATGAGAGCACATGTTAGTTAATTACTACTCTCTCTCGTCCTAAATTCTTGATTTAAATTTGTTTAAATATGAATATATCTATTCCTAAAAAATGTTTAGATACATGTAATATTTCGACACTAATTTAGGATGGGAGAAAGTAACAGCTAATCCCGGCCATGTTACTCCCAGCTCTTTCAGCGTGCTTTCCTTCCGATCCCGAGTCCACTGCTTGCTCCTCTTCTTACCCGGTGGTTGGATCGATCGATCGATCGATTCGTGTTGCTTTGTTGCTACACAGCACCGCCGTATTATATGGCCTGGACACATGGCCCTGCTCACTGTGTGTTCCCTTTCCTTCCATTAGTACTCGCTCATTAATTCCTTTAATCAGATATGTAATTGTGACTAAAAAATTATGAGGAAAGAAATATTCGGTAGTTTTTCACATGTATCTGAGTAATTTTTCTTCTTCCCATTAACCGGTCAAAATATTCGTGCATGAGTAAAAACAAAGTTTCAAATATTGCGAATTACCGGATCGGTTTTTCCCTGTGAGGAACTGCAGGAACTGAAAAATCCCTACCATTCACCAGAAGGGATTTTGAATCAAATTTTCAATATAATTTTTTTAAGGTGATTATATATTGTGTTGTGCATATGTAATTATGTGACTACAACATGGTATAATGAATGGAATTAGCTCTAATAATTTGAGGGTCACATATTCATTGATACCTTAAATTCAAAATAAAACTAAATACAATCGAATTATCTTTTCTGTAAACCCATTTTCCCGAAGAGATTGAGAAATGTGGTCATAGGCGGCAACTGAAAACACTGTTAACCAAAAGACCCTTGAGGCCTTGTTTAGCACTAGTGTTTCTGTAGTGTTTTTTAGGTTATTAATTATCCACTTCCGATTGGAAAACATTAGAAATCCCAAATGGTTGTAGCAAGAGGTTAGAGGAATTATCCACAGTTTCCCCCCACAAAAGATCTCATTTTCTATCATTAGAAACACTTATCATTGGAAGGGTAATACAATAGTGACTAAAAATTACAATAGTGCCAAGCAAACCTGAACGGGGGTACCCGTAGTAGTTACGTTTTCTGCATACAGTGCTCTGTTTTTACTTAGAAGTGAGAATCTTCTTCGGGCGATCGATCCATCACCGGCCGGCACAGACTAACCCCGGGCGGTACAATTGAATGATTGGGCGCCTGCGGCCTGCCTGCCTTCCTGCTGTGACCAACTTTATTAGTTAAACTGCACATCACAAGGGGCATGTTCAGCAATCATACTAGTAATTCGGTAGCAGCTCCTCCTAGGGATCGACGCGGAGGACTTTGTATATCCCAGAGCTGTCAGAGATCCGGTGCTCCTTGTCGTCTCTCTCAATGATCCCCTTCGTCCATCTCGCTAAATGCAAAATATACACTCCAATTAATCAACTCCCCATTGGTTAAGTGCCAATTAACACTGTAGCTTGCAGATGGAGATGGAGTGGAGAGTTCCCCGGCCGGTCTGCGCAGGCAGGCAGGGTTGCCGAGAGGACAGGACGCATGTGTGTCGACCCACTGGCCACGATCGAGGAGCCCCGTACGTACCTTTGTTTGTTGGCTGCATGCTAGGTAATGCTACGCACCAAACGGGTAGTTAACGACGACGACGATGATGATCGAGCCTAGCATTAGCATTAGCAAAGCTCCCCCCAAGCCCCTGGCAAGCTAGCACGGTCGACTCGACCAGCTGGTCCCCGTGCGTGCAAGGTGCAACTAACCGTAATCAATCTTTGTCTGTCATCCGTCATCCGTTTTCGAAAGATGGGAGGAGGAAAAGAAGAAGAGAAATCTCTGTCTGTCGTCCGCCCGGAACGCGCACTGGCTACCTATGTACGTCGTACTGGTACCAATAATGTTACAAACCACGTACGGATACAGATAACTAGCCAGCTTCCGGCCATTCCAATTCAAATTTCGGAGACCTGACTGGCTGACTGAAGAAATAGGGAGACGGGTATCGTTGCTTGCTGGCGATGCAAGTGATGACCGGCGGACGGGGACACGCGCGCGTACATGCGCAGGGCACCGGCCGATCGGGCTGGTTGGTGCCGCTCTCTCGATCGCCTGATGTTAACCCAGCTGATGCATCCGTCTCGTTCTCACTACCATTTGCTGGGCAGAAACCGCGATGTGTGCTATAGCTAGCTTCGGCCGTCGGTGGCCAACAACATGGTGGTGGCACCCACGCGCGCGTTCGACCGCAGGAGAAAGAAAAAGATTGTGGTTATTAGGTTCAAGTCAGCATGCAGCTGGCGGAAACGGCAGTGGCAACCGCAACCCAGTGAAGAAAATTTAGACAAACGCATGACAACGACGACATCTTTTAGAACAAGGAAAAAATTGTTCTGATGTTTGGCTGCCGGTCTCTCTGATGCCACCGTGGAGGATCCAGGCCAGCTCTGCTGCTCTTCTGGGCTCTGTCTACACCTACACGGGTAGCAGAGAGGCGACTAGGAAGCGAGTGAGTGAGAAAGGGGGAGTAAAGCTGAAGGCAATGGATGCAAGGAGTGCAACCCAAGTTTTTTTTTTTTGAACGGAGGAGTGCAACCCAAGTTAGTTAGTACGCGGCAGAGGAAGATAGGAGAAAAAAAAATCAGAAAAGAGGAGCACTGGCGTGGGTCCCGTGGTATGATTTGAGGGCAGTGAGGCCCGAACAACCATCGGTTGTGCGGTCACTTTACACGCTCTTCCTACCCCCCCCCCCCCCCCCCCCCCCCCAATTTAATTTCCCTCTTTTTGCCACCGTCTAATTAATCTTTTTTTTTTGCTTCCGTGCGGGTTTAATCGCATGTGCAGGACGGGGAGGGGTTTTATTAGGCGTCCACCACCTGCGTGCATGAATAATCCAAGTGGTACTAGTACCCGCTGTGCAGTGCAGATCGACCCCGACCCACTCGATGCGATCGCTAGATCATGTGCTTCCGGCGGCAATTTGCCACTATAATATTACTGGTAACTTTATTAGATCAGGAGGAGGGGCCTTTAACTTGCGGATATATTTACCACTAGCTTATCACAGTATTTTTCATGTTTTCTACTCGCACTACTATGTACTCCGTGATGAAGTGGTGATACGTGTCTAGTAGTGGTAGAAAATTAAGTTGGGTAAAGATCGACCGAGCGGGTTAGGCAAGGCAACACACGAGAAGTGCAGACGAGTTCGGCAAGGAAGCGCGCGCAAGTGCCCGACCCAAGTAGGCAGAGGAAGAAGAAATTGAACCCGGTTTGATAAAAGTTTGGGATCCAGCGACGCAGCCGGTCAACGTGTCCGAGCCGAGAAAACCGGCCCGCGTCGCTGTCAATCCGCGAGCCAATCGCGGCAGCGTCTCAAGCTAGCCAGCCGGCCGGCCGAGCGGCGACCGATTCGAGAAAGAGAAAGATAGCCGTCTAACTTTAGATACTGTACATGTACCGATCGCCGATTGGAGCAGAGCCGAGACGTGGTCGAGCGGCTGGCAATCGGGCTCGTGCGTGCGTAGACCGCTGGCTGATAGCTCAAGGCGCGGATACGTACAGGATACGAGTCAGCCGCGGTGGCCGCGTGCCACTCGTTGCCGCGGTCAATCGGCTTTGGGTCTTTGGGACGATGCTTCCGGCCGCTGCGGTAACCGCGACGCCTCTGGACGGTTACGCAGCGGCCGTTCCCATCGCGCGGACTACTGGACTAGTAGTCGCCGTCGTATTCCGCGGGCGGGGGTTGCCGCTACGGCTACCCGATCCAGCCAGCGGTGTGGGCTGTGGGAAAGAAAAAATTCCGATTCCAAATTCCACTGCACCGCCGACGCCGTACGTGCCTCTCGTCTCTACGCATGTGTCCGTGTGTGCAACGCCATGTGTGTGTACACGAGTACGGATGGGCACGAAAATGAATATCTGAGGTGGCATTTTTCTGTTTCCTGCAGATATTAGTGCCAGCTTTATTTTCGTTGATCAGGAAAGAAGAAAAATGAAAGAGTGCAGAGGAGAGAGAAATGGGGAGGAAACTTCAACGTCACGACAGGAAAGGGAGGGGGCGAGGACAGCTAGCAGTGAGGCAAGAAGGCTCACCTACCGTGCGTGCGTCCCCGCCCTCCATCCATCTATCTCCCCTCCTGTAGCTAATTACCAGTCCTGCCTGCTTTGGCGTTGCTTGCTGCTCCTAATTAACACCCCTAAGTCAGTAAATCACACTGAATCGTAGTACTACTACTAATCTGCCGGTGGAATTAGTATACAGGTACCCGGTCCAGTAAGAATATGCTGCCAGTAGTACGTAGCCGGGTCTCCGGGCCGGGCCTGCCCATCGTCGCCTTCGATCTGTTCCAGCTTCGGTATGCCCTACGTGTCTCCAAAAAATCTCTTCTCTTCCGGCTGCCATCCCCGCGTGTGCCGATAAGTCAGCCGTGTCGTGTGCTCGTTAAAATGGGGAATGAGTAGTGGATGTCCACTCCATATTGCTGCCGCACCCAAATCAACCCGTGCCTGCCTGTCCTCCAAAGTTTCAAAACCCAAGAACCCTTGCTCACCCGGGAACGGAACACACAGAACCTGCCCCAGCCAGCCAGCCAGCCATCTCCTTTTCTTTTTCTCCTTCTCCATCTTGTTTCAAAGCTGTAGTTTCTCTCACGTTCTCCACCAATATTTAATCCCCACAACCCTACTGCAGCCTGCACTCTCTCTCTCTCTCTCTGTGAGTATAATATACTCCTTGCCAATCTTGTTCCCTTCTCTATTTCTGTGCCTCATCTTCTTCCTCCTCGGCTCAACTCAACTCCATCTGTTGAGAGAGAAGAGAGGGGAGGAGGAGGTTCGAATTTAATTGAATTCCCACCGACCCAAGCACGCACCTCTCACTCACTCACCCCCTTTCCATTTACCTCCACCTATATAGCTCCCCATATTTCCACCCCCGGCCTCTCTCTCTCTCTCGAGTACAGTGAGGTGCGGTGCGGTTGCGGTGCTTTGCTTGCTCTCCATATAATTGGGCCGGTGCAACGCAGACAGCAGCTTTCAAGCTCTTTTCCCCTCCCTCCCTCTCGGACACAGCCAAGCCATGCCGGAGTAGCTACCTAGATATACACATACATAGATACCAGCTTCTTGATCAGATAGGTAGAGTCGGCAACTTCGGTTTCAGTAGTTTCTCAGACAAGGCAGAGCCGGGGAGAAAGCTGGGGGTGATCGATCGGTTGAAGGAAACAAAGAGAGGGGAATTCGCGCTAAGGTGAGTCAGTCAGTCAATCGCCGACGACGGCGCATATGTTCGATTCAAGTTTGTCTCTGCAAAAAATTCAGAAGTTTCTTCTCATCCGGAACTGGGGAAAATTTCGAAATTTGAAACCGGAAGCCTCCTCCCTGCAGAGTCTTCCCGTTTCTTTCTCCGGCCGTCTTTTTGAATTTTCAGTTGCCATTTTTTCCCCAGTTCATCATTCATGTTCCTGGGAAAAGAGACGGCCTTGGATGATTGCACCGCCGGTTCATCATTCATGTTCCTGGGAAAAAGAAAAAAGACAAATGGAAAGGGGGGAAATTTGCACCAATTTCGCACTCCTTTTCATATTTTGAAAGTTCCTCAATCAAAGCCCGGCTTGGGATTCTTTGGAAGGGAAAGTTGTTTTCCAATCCCAACGTCACGGCGGCTACTGTAACAAGAGATGGATAGATAACTAGGAATTGAATGGGGGGAAACGGATGGGATGCTCAGGGTCACACGGTATCCCATTGTGGGCAGCCAGCTTTTTCCACCATGTCCATTTCTTGTACTTTTGCCCCTCCTCCAGACTGGATTCTCTAGAAGCACAGAGAGAGGGGACAGAGAAATACATGTGCAAATTTGGAGTAAAAATGAAAAAAATATATACATATCCGTAGTCAGTACAGTACGATAGTAAAAACTGGAAAAGATTCCTTCCGTTTAGGAGCACTTGGATGGGCTTAAGATTCCCTTTGTATGATCCGTACTCTACCTAGTAAACGCGATCGGATCCGCGTGAGGAATTCCTCGGTATTTCCACCCGAGGGAGCCGATAATAATTAGCCGCTTTACCGAGGGTCAGGGCAGGGCAGGGCAGGGCAGGGCAAGGGCGGCTTCCATTTGACGCGTCGTCCCGTCCACATGGCACGCCAGTGACGCGTCCTGGCCAATGGGGCGCCTCCACGTCGGCACGTCCCACTTTTTGACAAATTCCTTGTGCTGCCCGCTTTGACTTTTACCTTGCTGGTGAATCAACCCAACCAAACAAGTCTGATTTTTGTCTCAGCCTTGTTTTTTCTTTTCTTTTCTTCTTGTGTTATTGCTTGGCTACGCCATCTGCATGGGTACCCTTTGCTTAGGAATAAAGAAAATAAAAATCAAACAAAACGTCGGTCACATGCGCGTGTCACATGGGCTCGTGGGTGGGCCCCCGGACGTGGCCCGCACCCACCATCAGGCACCGCATACATGTGGAGCCCACCCAGGCGCTGCCGTCACTTTGAAAAAGGGAATTGCTTGCTTTGCTTGCTCCCCGTTTATAAATTTACAGGTCACAGGGTTATTGCGTTTTGGCTGGTTTTGCCTTTAGTAGCAGTAAGTTCCTCCTCCTAGTCCGTTGCCCGCAGAAATCAATTTCAATTCCTCGCATACGCCGAAATAAATAAAAATTAAGGTAGATATTGCGGGGTGTGGGCTGCCCTGCGTTGTCGTAATTCGCTTCCAAATATTGTTGCGCTGGATGACGATCAATTCCAATGCATGCATATCCAAAAAATCGCGATATGTCAAAGACGCGCATTAATACTCTCTTTCCCGTGTATTTATATGGTGTGCTTATTTAGTGTTTGGTATTTTCGGCAGGGCGATTGAAGAGATAGAACGAGGGAGAAAGGAGGGAAGGAGGGATACAGCGTTGAGAAGATTGTTTGAGCAGCAGATGGCGAGCGGGCGGTTCATGGAGGAGATGATGAGGGAGCACGAGCAGGTGCTGCTGGAGGCGACGCTGTACGACCACATCGACGACCTTCTGGATTTCCCCAAGGAGGAGGACTGCGCCGCCGACGTGCTGCTCCTCGACGCGCCGGCGCCCGGGAGCCCGCTCTCGGCCCGCATCATCGGCGCGCCGCCGGTGCCCCCGCCGCCTTCCATGGAGCTTGCCGCGCCGCCGCCGCCGGCGGCGGCGGCCGTGCCGGCGTTCTTCGCCGCCGAGGCCTTCGGCTCCAAGGACTGCCACATTGGGCCGGTGAGTACCTCGTGTACCTTCCGTTAGTCGGTTTCACTGCTCTCGCGTACGGCCGATTTTGAGGAGGAAATTTGGCAGAATCCCAGGAATTGCTCGCCCCTTTTCTCCACCCCCAAACTTCCCTTCTCGCGTGCCCCTGTCGGTCGGGCAAACGCAATTAATTTATTTTTCGAAACGAATTAACTCCTTTATTTATTTTTCTCCTGTGTCTCTCTTAACTTCTGGTCTTCTGGATGGTTCGGTTTCAAGTTCAAAACAGCTGGGCGGCAATCACGCCAGCGTCCAGCCGTCCCCCAACGCCCCCCAAAAAAAACTAGTCACAGATCACTTCATTTGTCTGGTTTCCCGAGCGGGAATAATGAAATCAAATGCTAGTAGGATCGGTGGTCGCCGGCGTGAATGGCTGGAGTGGTTGGGTCATGGGATGGGTGTCGGTGCGGGAGATCGTGTGATCAGAGTTACACATTGGTTTGGTTAGATTTCTTTTGTTTACGGCCGGCCCTCCGTGGACCGTGCCATGTTACGTAGAGGTCGAGCTGCCCGGGGCGGGGGCCCATCGCTTTCTTTTGGTAGTTAGCGAGCCCAACAACTAAACAACCAGCGCCCAGTGCAGTCCAGTAGTACCAGTCCAGTACTCCAGTGTCCTAGCGGTAGTAGGAGTAGCTTTTCCCCCTCCCCTTTAAGCAACAAAAATTAAACCCACCGTGGGGGCCCAGCCGGCCTGGCCCGTCCACCTCTCGCGCAAATGGGGAACTGTTTCCTTTTGTTGATTGAACAGTAGTAGTGGTAGGATATTCTCGAAGAGTAAGACCACGATGATGTCATGGACGAACTGCAGTAAAGCTGACAATGGCTGGTTTGATTGGTTTTGGTTTGCAGTGTGAGGAGCTGGACATGGACATGGCGCAGCTGGAGTGGCTGTCGGGGCTGTTCGACGACGCGTCCATCCCGCACGAGCCGGCGTTCAACTGCGCCGCGCCGATCAAGGCCTCCGCTATGGGCGCCACCAACGCCGCGGCCGCCGTCGTGATTCCAGACAAGCTGGAGGACGCGCTCTTCCGCAGCTCCAGCCCGACCTCCGTGCTCGAGGACAACAGCTTCAACAATGTCGGAGCCGGCGCCAAAAATAACAACAACGTCAACAATGGCAGCGGAGGCTCCTCCGCCTCCTCGTCATCGTCTTCCTCGGCGTCGTCCTGCTCGGAGTCCTTCTCCGGCAGCGGCGGCGCCCGCACCACCTGGTCGGCGCCCGTGTCGCCGCGCCCGGAACCGCCGGTCCTGATCATACCGGCGCGCGCGCGCAGCAAGCGCTCCCGCCAGTCGGCATTCGTCCGTTCCAGCGCGCCGGCGGCGGAGCCCACCATCCTCGTGCCGACGCCGATGTACTCGTCCACCTCCGCGCACTCGGACCCCGAGAGCTGCAACATCGCGGAGACCAACTCGCAGCCCCCGGCCATGAAGAAGAAGAAGAAGGCCAAGAAGCCGGCCCCTCCAGTCACCTCTGACGCCGAGGGCGACGCCGACGCCGACTACGAGGAAGGCGGCGGGAGCGCGCTCCCGCCGGGCGCCGTGCGGAGGTGCACGCATTGCCAGATCGAGAAGACGCCGCAGTGGCGCGCGGGGCCTTTGGGCCCCAAGACGCTCTGCAATGCTTGTGGCGTGCGCTATAAGTCCGGCCGGCTTTTCCCGGAGTACCGCCCCGCCGCCAGCCCAACCTTCGTGCCGGCCATCCATTCCAACTCCCACAAGAAGGTGGTGGAGATGCGCCAGAAGGTGGCACCCAAGGGCGACGATCTCCTGCAGTACATCCGCCGCAGGGATTGATCTCCCGGTCGCCGGAGTCCGGACGGTTGGTCGGTCCCGTCTCCCTTAGCTACTATACGTGCTAGTATGTATGCATGCGTCATCATCACCATCGCCATCGCCCCATGAACAGTGCTCGGCATTGCTTTCATGCATCCACCCATCAGCATCAGCATCATCGCCATGCATTGGTTTCTGTCAGCATCCATCGCCGGGCCATCCTGGCGTTAGTTGAATAGGGCTTTTCTTTCATTTCCCTTTTTTTTCTTGTCTATTAATTAATTGGTTCCCCCTAAGGTTTTTGGTTTGTATAGAGGAGAGAGGGTGAGGAGGGCAGGAGAAATAGATGAATCAATCACAGAGTGGTTGTTGCATTGCGGTTGCTTGCAAATTAGGTAGGTGAGAAGGAGAGCTAAACCAGCAACAGAAGCAGCAGAGGGAGACAGATTTAGGGAGGAAACTTTGCAGCTAGTCAGTCAATTAGAAAAGAGGGTGTGTTCTAAGGAAGAGTGAATTTGTTGGTTTGCTAAGTTAGAAAACTTGTGTCAAGTAGCCGTCAGGAGGTTGGAGGAGGGGGATCATCCATCATAGTCAGTTTATATTGGAGCTTGGTGTACTCAACTCTGAATATTCTTTTTGCAGTTCATCTATGTTTAGGGATTTATAAGTGTTATTTGGTTTCTACACTAGTGTTTACCTTTTTATTAGCCATTAATGGTAGTTCCTCTCCTTTTTTTTCCCTCTTGTCTCTCATGGCTTGTTGCCTCTATACAAGTTGTGATCACCTAATCAGAGGAATTATAATCCTTGGGCACTTCCTCACCTGTTTGTGTACTGCTGACACTACTGTAGATACTAAAATGTGCCGGATCAGTACAATAAATCAACAAACACACATGATGCAAACTGTTGCTGACAAATGAGGAGGTGTATAGGGACAATGCACATGGCCAGATTGAAGGCACACTCGTATGTGGCCTGTCCATCTATAATGAATTGATGGTTGATGGCAATGAACATTCCCCCTGCTCCAACCGAGATGGACAGACGCTGCAATTTGACACCTGTACCATGTGCTCGAGTTCTACACATCTCTCACACCTTGCAGCCATCCATTCAAGTCATGTAAAGAGATTCATCACCCACATGGTGGAATTATCACTTTCTCCCTGTTCCGTTGACAGGCTCCACGGCGAACCAGACAGACCATACAAAGAGCAGAGTCTTCGTCGAAACCGAGGCCTCTTTAGATCGTCTCGCAGCGTGCTAATATGGGCCGGCTCCTGAATCAAAAGTTCTAGCAGAATGCTATGCGTTCTTCACAAATGACCACTTCAAATGTCCCAAAGAGAAAACTATGGTGACACTTTCAATTGCCCGACACAATATAAACTTCCGTTGCCCGACACAATTACGAAAACAAAAATGTATAGAAGGAGACATTGAACGCAAGCCACTTTTGGCTACATCTTTATAAATCCAGAATTAACATGGAAAAATCAAAGCTAAATACAGGTACATTGCAGAGCGCACGATGTAAAGAATTTATGTATCATGTCCTGATGGAATGAAAAAGAAAACGAACGACATATGGGGATCAAATTGTGTGACGCAGCCCGTAGCTTCTGCAAAATGCAATATCGATCAATGCGAGAGCACTAAAAACTCAGAAAGCGGTGCAGTTATTGGGCAATCCGGTGACGTGGTCGACGGAGACGAGCTGCGTAGCGACGCAGCTGATGACATCCTGCCGGAGCTTTCCACCGGCGCTCTTGAGCCCCTTGATAGACACGGCCTGGTTGAAAAGGTTAAGCACGGGCAGCTTGGACGCCGGGGGCATCTTGCCTCCGGGCAGCAGCGCCGCAAAGTCGTCGGCGATAAGCGGCACCTCGAAATCTCCCTTGTCATGCTTGAGCTTATTATCCTTGGCACTGATATGCGCCCCTGGCTCCATGTGATTCGTGGAGAAGCTGGTCTGGTTGGGGAAATTCGGGTAGAGGCTGACGTACCCTCTGAGGTACATCATGTCGATGAGGAACTTCTTCCAGGACGCCTGCCATCCGTTGGTGCGCGACCTCGGGATCTGGACCGGGTTCGTCTTGGCGTCCTCCGTGAAGCGCGCCGCCATGTAGGCGTAGAACTCGCGCCAGTGCTTGGGGAAGAAGACGGCGCCCCAGCTGCAGGGGAGCTGGTGAAGGTAGGGAGTGTTGGGCGTCCTGTGGAAGAACTGGGTCGCGTTCCACCGTGGCCGCTCCTTGGTGACCTCCACGAGCCGGGGCGTGTAGAGGGAGATGGAGGAGAGCTCCGGGAGGGAGATTGAGGGGTCGTAGTGGTAGGCGAGGAGCGCGTATTTGATCCAGAGGTAGTAGTATGGGGACACCTCGATGTCGTCTTCCAGGAGGAGCCCGTAGTCGTCGTCGTTTGCCGGGTACCAGCTCTCGCTCACGGCCCGGATCAGCCCGCCCTGGATGATCCGACGGCGGAGCGTTTTCGGGCCGTGTGGCCAGTCGAAGGCGTGCACCACGTTTAGGGTGGAGGCGTCGACGCGGCTGTCCATGTTGAAGCTGATGGGCACCTCGTCGCCCACGTAGTAGGCGGTCTCGAGTGAGCTCAGCAGCCGCTTCAGTGACCCTGCCCTCGTCTGCGTGATGATGTTCACCGACACCCGCATCTTGTTCCAGTCTTCAAATCGTAAAATCCGTCACGAAATTATTAATTATACGGTAAAGATGTAGAAGATGATGATCATGGATAGGAGAATTGACATGATCTTACTTGTGAGGGAGGCGGGTGGGAGGGTGGCCATCCAGAGCACCTTGGGGATGGTGTTCCTGGGGAGGAGGACGAGCGCGGTGCGGTTGACGGTGGCATCGGCTGCCATGCGGAGCGCGTCCTTGACACTGCCATCGATGTCGGCGACGGCGATCACCACGCTGGGGTTGTGCATCCGGACGAGGCCGCGCATGCTGGAGTAGACCGCCTGCAGCACGGGAACCTCGGACCTGGACGGGCCGGATAAGGCCCCGAGGCCCAGGTCGAACACCTTGAACCGCCTCTCCTTGCACACCACCTTGGGCCACTTGAGCACGGCCGCGGCCTCCTCGCAGGGGCAGTGCGGCCCACCGGACACCACTAGATACGCCTTCCGGCCCGCCGTGGCCCGGAACTTCTCCAGCAGCGGCGCGACGGCCCTGACCTCGCCCAGCGAGTGCGCGAAGAAGAGCGCGTCCACCTTCTGCGGGTGCATGGCGGCCCACTGCGTGACGTAGCCCGACGTCAGCGCGCGCCACCACTGCTCGTCCCTGACCTGGACGATGTCCTTGAAGATCACCGTGGTCTCCGACACGTAGGCCAGCCGGTGCTCGCTGTCGCCCCACGTGGCCTTGTCGTTGGCGTCCACGGGGAGCACGAAGGAGCCGGCGCCCATGTACTTCTGCAGCTGGTAGCTCAGGTGAAGATCCTCCCCCGTGGCGAAGGTAAACGGCGTCTCGACGAAGAGCGTCTTGACGAGCTCCGTGGGGAGGAACCATGAGCTGGAGAGGAAGTCCACCTGGACGATCCGGTCCACGGCGATGTCGTAGGCCGGGTCCGGGAGGTACAGCCCGGCCTCCTTGGACCGGAACTTTCGGTAACTCGGGAACGTGAAGTCCTTGCCCTGCCTGAACGGCAGGATCCTGCCGATGCTCCCCAGCACGGCGTTGCGGTACTTGTCGGTGCCGGCCACGTGGCAGAGGATCTCCAGCATCCGTGTCCCCGGGATCATGTCGTCGTCGAGGATGTACGTGAAGTCGGACTCCGCCTGCAGCGCCATCTGGAACCGGCCGTAGTACTTGAAGTCGTACCCGGAGGAGACGAAGCTGATTCTGGAGTCGTTGTAGGAGCCCACGATGCGGCGTAGCGCGGGCTCGTTGGGGCTGCCGAAGGCCAGCACCCAGACGCGGTGGAACGGCAGCGTCTGCGCCCGGAGCGTGTCGAGCTGCGCGCACAGTGTTCGCCGCTTGAAATGGTTCAAGATCACGGTCACCCTTGGCTTGGAAGCAGCAGCTGCCGAGCTCCAGCGGGAGCGCATGCGGAGGAGCTCCGGGAGAGTCTCGGGGGAGAAGGCGCGGCGCTGGAAGGCGAGCACGTCGTCGTAGAGCTCACGCTTGAGGCGGATCATGAGCTTGTCCGTGGACTTCTTCTGCTCGAACTCGATGCTCTCGTGCTCGCAGGCCTCGAGAGGGGTTAATGAGGCGGGGTCGTTGTCGGAGCTGACAACCATGATGTGCTTCCAGCGCTGCGCGATGCGGGTGGCCCAGGAGAAGTCGGCGGGGTTGCCGGGCCGGAGGTCGTCCACGGCGGCCGGGCTCATGTAGTAGAGGAGGAACGTGGCGTAGATGGCGAAGCCCAGCTGGAGGCATGTCAGGGCTGCCACCACGCGGGAGGAGTGCTTGGTGGTGGTGGATGGGCGTGGTCTGGGCTTCGCGCCCACGTAGTCGCCCAGCTTGTCTTCCTGGGAGTCGGCCTTCACGATGTGCGCCCGGGTGATGCCCATGGCGCGAGATGGATCACGCGCCTGCTAAGAATTTGAAAAGAATTACGGATGAGTACAACATGCACATGCTGGCTCCACTTATGTCAGGGCAAAATCTCTGCTACTTTAAGCTGCATGGAAGCTACGTAGGAATTGCTTAATTCGTCAGCGACAGCATCTTTAATTATCGATGCAGTAGGAGTTCAGTAAAGCGAACGGTGCGGTTCAGGTTCAGCAAAGCACAAGCAACGTACTCCCTCCGATCCATCTTAATTGTCTCAAATTGGCTCGAATACGGATGTATCTATGTCTAAGAAAATCTAGATACATGTAATATTTCGAAAATTAATATCAATACGGCTAGTAAAAAGTAGGAGCGCTAATTACCTTTGGCTGGAGAAGGAATGACAGCAAGCACACGCTCTTCACACGGACATGTATTCAGCGCTAGCGAAGCAGGTTAATGAAAACCTGTACCATGCAAAAGCAGGACCTTTTTCCTTTTTACAGGAGTAGATCGAATCAGCAGGAGCCACACTGAATGCAGCTCAAGCTTACACAGGAGGATTAATTCCCTTTTGTGTGGATGATCGATCACAGGGAAAAGAAAGGAAGAAAGAAAGATACAGGGGATCAAGTCTGAAGGCAGAAGAGAGGAAGTGCTGCTCTACACTAGGTTGGGGGTCATGCATCGGCTTGCTGACCCTAAGATTGCGATGCATCATCTGCTCTCCCATTTATAAGCAATGCAGGCTTCCTGAGAGAAACAGGCAAATGGCTGCACAAATCAGCAAAGCAATGGGAGCGTGCCTGCACTAGGCATTGACCACGATGAGTGTCAAGAACGCGATCCGTATCAGCTCTCTCTGGCCTCACATGGAAAGATGAACACAGTGCTAAGCTAGCTTTTTTCCTCACCATTAATGGGCTTTGATTTTTAAGAAATAATATATGATTGGTTTAGCTTAATGAAAGGCAACAAATCCTGCTGCTTCTTCTTCTTTTTTTAGGGAAACTACGGCCGGCAAACCCTGTTATCAGCCAACAAAGAAAAGAAAAACCTGGCACCGTGTCAAGGCATGCAATCGCCTATAGAGTAAACAATATTCAAAGCCGTCCAGTTTATTTGCATCCATCCTTATATTGTCTGATTTTTTTCGTGTCAACCTCAAATGGGGTCTCTTGTTCACTGGACGACGCGCCCGATCTTGGCTAATTAACCCCACTTTGTTTCCTTCATTGACGTGAAGGGAGGCCTTGCCAGGATGCTGAGAGCTGTCGTAGTAGTAATTAGCAAGCTGACAAAGCACACTAGCACTACTCTACTGTACTACTATCACTTAATATTATCAGGGCTGCTGCATATTTTTGTTGACACTTCGAGTAAAAACTAACAGAGCACTCTGTGGGTGGTTCCCGAGAAGGGAAATGATATATGCACAAGCGAATTAAATGTCAAACACGTAGCGTGGATTCTTGGCTAAACAGAGGTTACGATACAAGGTGCCATGCATGTTACGAAGTTAGAACGCGGCGAGGAGGAAATGGTGGGAAAAGGGCAGCTTGGATGCAGCTAGTCCAAGCGATCTCGATCAGTGAGCACCGGATGGCATCATCGCCCATGTACGCGACCGCTGCAAGATGATGATGCGATCGATCGCCCTAGTTTGCTACAGTTTGGGGCCAAAGATATGTATGATGCTAGTTTTGCTTGGAGGATTGTTTTCTTGTCCTCGATCTGTACCCGAGACCGCCAATGGGTTCAGTACCCGCAGCGAAAATCCAGTTGCAAAAAAAAGAAAGGAAAAATGTGGTCATCTAAGCATCGAGCTGAACCTACGGAAGTTGAAAAAAAAGAAAAAAAAAAGAAAGAAAGAAAGGAAAAAGGTTCTCATCGAAGGCTCTAAGCATCGAGCTGAACCTACGTAATTTTCGGCGAAGTCCCCTGTCAAGAGAATGGCGATTTCACGCTGCTAAATTTTTCAAGAGTAAATTTCGTAAAACCACAGTTTTTGGGGTAGTCGTGTCGCTGAATCACAATTAACGAAAAACCTTTCGCAGAACCACACATTTGAGTCAAATTGTCTCAGTCAGGTTCCGCGGTTTTGCTTGATTTTTTACCGGTGAGGCCCACCTATCGGATGCCACGTGGGCCCCGAAAACTTGCGGGAGTGAGAAAGGGGCTGGGGCTTTAATCGCGGGCTAATGGATCAGGTCGGGTTGGGGCCGACATGGCGTACAATAGGTGGGCCCACCTGTAAGAAATCAAGCAAAACTGCAAAACCACTCGTTTTCGGGCTGACTGAGACAACTTGACTCAAAATGTGTGGTTCTGTGGTTTTCTGTTAACTGTGGTTCATCGACACGACTGCCACAAAAATTGTGATTTTGTGCAATTTACTCAATTTTTTTTAAAAATGCAACCCGGCGGGTGCATCATCAATTAAAGAAGAAGAGTCAGAAGGCTAATACAATGCCGGAAAGGCCGTACAACGCCACCAAGTGGCACCAAACACAAAAGAAGACTACGTGCTAGCGAGCCACCTACTCGCCCCATGGGCCGGCACAAAGGTACTACCCCTAAGCAGCCCAGGATGCGTCCATCGCGTCAACTCATCCATGATAGTCGAAATGACCACGTGCACTGAAGGGGTTGCGCCGTTGAAGACCACATCGTTCCGATGATGCCAAATAGTTCAAAAGACCAATTGGATCGCCGAAAGGACGTCACGCTGAGCACGCCGCGGAAGGGGAAGCGAGGTCCACCACCCACGCAAGTTGGAGTTCGCATCCGGACACCAATCGCCATGGCCCCAAAGCGTGAGTAGGCGGCTCCAAACTTGCCTCGAGAGGACACAACCCAGCAGCAAGTCTGAGATGGTCTCCTCCCCCTGATCACAAAGAGGGCACCTTGATGGGTGCGGAAGACCCCGTCTCGCAAGCCGGTCCACCATCCAGCAACGGTTTCTTGCGGCAAGCCATGCAAAGAACCGGCACCGCGCCGGAGCCCTCGTGTGCCAGACCACAGACGCCATCGGGTCACACACCCGCCCAGCAATTTACTCATTTTTCAAGCTCAGAGGATGGGCTCGCGCGCAACACTATGCCACTCGTTAGGAGGAGAGGGGGACGGAAAGAGATTATCGGTTGGCTTTTGTTTTTAACAAAGAAAGAATTTTCATTATTTCCATTATAATGAAAATAAGAAAGAATTTCTTTGCTTCCCAGTCAGATTATGTTCACAGCCAAAAATTATCTATCTACTACCTCCTTCCATAATAGAAGGCATCATAGACCCATTTCCTTACGACAAATTTTTTGACGGGCCCTTATGACAAAATTTCAACAAGGGATTACTATGCTGATACTCGACCGATTCGTTATCAAAAGCATTGACTAATAGCTGTGGTTTCATAGTTACCGTTTCAATTAAGGGCACCGGTCAGTGAGTTTCCTGCCAAGTAGTTTAACCTAGCTTTTCTCTTCCCCATTTCTCTCATTCTTTCAGTTTTCTCGATTGCCGAAGACAATGTATTCCCATCATGTTCTGCGATGGAAAGTGGTCAGAAACCCGGTTCGATAATCAGGCCATACTATGCGCCCTCGAACCATCACACCACATCAGGTCCCAAAAGGAGCACCCAAACCGACCTACGAAGTATTTAACTTTTTTAATCGGCCCTATTTGAAATTTTGAATCCACGGTCCGTATCTCAGTTCGTTTTGCACCCAAAGCAAGGACCCATGAGGCTAGCGCCAGGTGAAACTTGCATCACAAATATGGAATCCCGAGTCCTTTCGGTTCAAAATGCTCGAAAAGCTGCAGCACAGGTTAATTTTTTTTTTGAAGAAAAGGCAGTTGATTTATGACACGCTCCAGGATGCCCTCTAAACTGTAATTAACTTGCTTTTATAATAAAAATGTGTTGCAGGCTGGCTTTGTCCGCCGTAGTTTCTTAAAAAAAAAGATTTATGACTTGAGCGGATCACTCGTTAATATGGCACGCTCTGGCATGCTCATGTTATTTGCATTGCTCTACAGTCTGCACTCACCTACCTGCAGCATGTGTACTGTACAGTATATACATTAGCGTGCAAGCGTAAGGCTACCTTTTCTTTTAGTGCCAACTAGCTAGCTTAGCTAGTAAATATGTGTGTGATTTGACTTTAGGAGGCGTCGGCTTGCAGTGACCCCGTTGGGATTCTCAAAAGGAGAAAACACGCGGCGACGAGGCTGAGCCTGGACGCCAAAATGCAGCCGGGACGGTCAAACGGGCTCAAAAGAATTTTTTAGATTACGTGCATCCGCCGGCCGGCCGGCAGGCCACGCATGCTGCTAGCAGGATGCTGCCTTTCTTTCTGGCGAAGAGACGCCTCGAAACCTTCAAATCTTTGGGTATATAACGCAATGTCAGTTCAGTACAATCTGGTTTGCGAAACCCTGGTTCAGACTTCAGGCTGCTAGAGGTTTTGTTATTCATTGTTCTTAACTGTTTCAGTCACTGCTTTTGTTATTACCCTGTTTGTTTTTACTTTTCACATCAAAGAGAAAAAGGCAGAGGAGAAGAGCAGAGATTGAATGGAAGTTAAGACATCATACTTGCGTAGGAATATTTCTCTACAGGTGGATGATATTAAACAATCCATCCCTAAATTACTTCTGGCGCAGAGTCGAAAACGGTCGTTGATTATGACCAACACCCTGGATAGTGCCAGACAAAATCAAGTATTCGAAACTGACGCCAACAAAACAAGACGAAAGTTCAACAAAATGGTATAGCCTTTTATTGTCTATCCAGCAAGAATGCTGAAACAAATAATATGTCTGCTGACAAGAGTAGCCTATAGAGAATTATACAACTACATCCAAGCTTATAATATCATGTGGCTTTGCATCCAGTTACACAACGCGGCAGTTGTGGCAATGCCCGCATTCGCATATCATACATTTAGTAGATACAGCATCCAACATGGATAGAAAAAGAATAGTTATGAAAATTATACCCCCCAACAAAAGAAATCATACATAAAGAAAACCCAGGTGAGCAAAATCCAAATGCCTGCTAAACTGCTTCTCAAATCCTCGCTGTGTAATCCACCGTACATGTGTAATCTCACCTGTACCCACCGTATTGCTGCTGCCCGCCGTATCCAGCACCCATCTGATTGTAGCCAGTCGGGGCGCCAGGCATTCCACCAGGAGCCATCCCCATAGGAGGCCGCATCCCCATGCCCATGTTCATCCCCATCTGTTGTTGGTTCATCCCCATCCCCATACCCATGGGTTGTTGATTCATCCCCATCCCCATTCCCATGGGTTGTTGGTTCATCCCCATTCCCATCTGCTGTTGGTTCAGCCCCATCCCCATCCCCATCTGCTGTTGGTTCATCCCCATCCCCATTGCTTGTTGGTTCATCCCGATCTGTTGGTTCATTCCCATCCCCATCCCCATTGGTCGATTCGTTCCCATTCCACCACCATAACCAGCACCAACACCAACACCTCTGCCTGCACCCATTGGGTTGGAAGGAGGCGCAACAGCACTCGCACCAGCCCGACCAATACCAGAGCCAGAACCCATGGCTTTTCCCATGGTGATGGTAGATACTACAGGTACTTGGGATGTTTTCTTCTCTTGCCTTTTCTCCTTGCGATTGATTGAATCGAAGTCCACTCCAATGTCTGCATGTGGGTTCGTTTTTGCTGTGAAAACAACATGCAATTAGAATGACAGGGATGTATAATCTTAGTCAACCAGGGTGCAGACACAAGATACTTACGTCCAGAAATGTTAAAATTGACAAGACCTCGAGTCAATGTATCTGACCAAACTGTAGATTTGGGCTCGAATTTCTTCACTGGTTCAGTTGGACTAACTTGCAAAGCCGACATTATCGTTTCTGGGGGAGCTGATGAACTCGAATGCAATGGATAGTTGGAACCAGAAGGTACTGAATTTGGGGCAACTAAAGGCTGGGATGCCCCTCGAGAAATTGATGCCGTCTGTGGAGCTGATGTGGCAGTTTGTGAGAGGAAACTTTGCTGAGATGGTAGTTGATTTACCGGAGGTGCATGCTGAGCAGACTGTGGAGGAATGTAGGATGGTGCACCATTCTGTGAAGGAACCCCAGACATGGTATCAATACCAGTCCCTGAAGGTTGTTGCATAAAATAGTTTGATGGCCCTGGAGGATTGGGTGCTGCAGGTTGAGGGGCCTGTGAAAGAGCAAATGGTGTGGCAACAGGCTGAGGAAATGAGGATGGGTTGGTGACTGCAGGATGTGCTTGTGGGTGAGCAAACATGGAAGCAGTATGAGTATTGGAAGCCACTGCTTGAGAAAGCTGAGATGTCTGGGGTGGAACATGAGTTGGGCCTGCCTGTTGGGGAAATGCGGAGGGATTTGCCTGTGAAACCCCAAAAGGTAAGGAGGTGGTGCTTGCAAAAATATCTTGCTGTCCAGGTGCGACGTTGGATGCAAAAGTGAGATCGCCAAGGGTATCTTCAAAACCAAAGCTAGCAGCTGAAGCAGGCTGGAAAGGATTTGCATCCGCACCAGGTCCGGTGGCCTGGAAGGAACCAGCAGGTGCCGCATTTGCCTGAGAAACTGCATGATTCTCTTCATGAACTGCCTTGAAAGGAGTAGGATCCCCAAATGGATTTGAAGCATCAATCGCCTGCAATGTTTAAATACAGGAGGAAAAGCTGAATGTTTTGCTTGCATTAGCTATTACAACTATATTAAAAGAAAGGGACAGCCACTTCATCACCAAGAGAAGTCACTTGATGTTTCATTAGCATCGATGGTAGTGGTGATAATGATGATTGATATTAAGTCAACATTACAACAGATGCACTAAGGCTAAATACACTTCTTAGCAACTCTGTGAGCCTTTGTCCTTACCCAGTTTGCTATAGGGCTCATGAAAATTAAAAAGAAAAGTGTAAAATCGCATCATTATCACCACTACCATCAATGCTTAATTATGCTAACGGCAGTAGGTTTTGCAAACTCATACCTCGCTGAATCCAGTAGAAGCTGGTGGCATGCCCATGAAACTATTTGTCTCGAAACCAGAATTGGCCATTGGCTCGACATTTGGGGCAGCAGTCGGCTGAGGCACAGAAACCAAAGCCAACGAACTAATAGGATCAGGCCCGAATAAATCCATCTCCAAGCTATTCACTGCTGGTGAGGGGTTCGCTGGAGGTGAGGCATCTGAAAGTATAAAGATCGAAAATAGTATTTAACCATGCTATGTTATCGAAATGGTAGCTGTTCTTGTATATAAAGAAACAAGAATACAAATGTTCACACATATATTTTTCTGCTACTTTGATTTACTCGTGAGTGCGTTGACTGCCAAAAGAGTAATATACCTGGCACTGATCCACGTGGATCAAACTCATCAAAGCCGTTAAGTTCAGCATGAGCAGGTGGTTGTGCAGGTACATCTTCAACAGAATTATCATGAACACCATTCACCTGTTCTGGGGGAAAGCTTGTTCTAGGAATGGAGGGAGAAGGCACCTTTGGTGCAGCAGCAGCAGCTGGCACGCTTGCTCCGTTTCTGAATTAGATAGATGAATCAGATTTCATAAGTAATTATTCTAAATACAAATTATACATTCTGAGATAGACCGTCACCTTTCATCATGAAGATTGTCCTTGGAAATTCCTGCAACATCTTCATAGCTTGGTGGTGGTGAAGCAATCTGTTGGCTAGGAGACTTCTGCCCTGCAGGCCTGTTAAAGCAGGTAACAAAACTTAAGACAGCTAGCTCCAAACGGATATGTGAAGTAAGAACTTGACAACACTCAATTATCACCTCTCATCCTGAGTAGGCACATCAGCATTGCTGCCACGGCCACTGCAAGAGAAAAAGAAGGATATTAAAATAAAGGGGACTATACAGAAATTACAGTCTTGAAGATCCTTAGTTGACCCTCCTATGAACAGTATGTAAGAATTATTTTAGATCTAAACAAGCAATGAAACAGACCGTGAAGAATAAGCCTCATCATTGTCATATGAATCTCTTTCTCGTCCATAGCTCCTGCGGCCCGATCCTTCTGCATATTCAGGATTGCTATTACTTCCTCTGTATTCATCTTCTCTGTTGCGTTCATTAGAATCCCTAGAATAACGATCTCCTTCCCGATTGGGTGTATCTCCAGCACCACTGTATCTGTCATCGTCTCTATATCCATATTCTCTTTCCCTCCCGTAGCCATTCCTGTTATCATATCTACTACCATTGCTGCCTTCGTAGCGATCATTGTCATATCCGCCTGGGCTCCTGTGTGCTCCACTGGTGGCAAATGCACTCCGATACCTATAGAGGAATAATCAGCACAACAATACATGTCCATAACACACTATGCGCTGATCAGACATTTGAAGCAAACATGGTAAAGTTACACTCACTTATCTCTGGTAGCAAGTGCTTTCTGCCGGACTTCCTGAACCCTTTCCTTATCATTAACTAAACTAACGAGGCTCTGGGATTTCCGACGTACATTGCTACCTTGATCTCTGCCACTAGAATCGATATACTGGAATTCAGCTAATGCCTGCAATTTGAATTAAAGTGAGCACCAAGCAACTATGATAGTCCTTGAAGCAGGTATTGCATTATGCATATGGTAAAGAAAGAGGCCCAATAGAATTACCGATATCTGATAAGCATGCTCCCTTATGTCATCAATAACCCGCTCGGTACCATGAGCTACCAGGTAATCGAGGACAGTCAATCCCTACATTGCAGCAAAATATAGCATCAGATTCAACTTTTGATCGCATTGTTGAGATTATTTTCACTCTCCGCTCATATTTGCATTGAAAACCATACCTTGTAAACATGCCGCCAATTTTTACCAGTATCACTGACCCTCTTCCACACAATATTCATGATCATCTGATACTCATGACTGCAGACACACAAAGCACATTAGAACCAGGAAAACAGGGTTCTGTACGGCAACACGCCAATCAAATAACTAAAACCTGAAAAACATACTGGTTGTGTGTTGCTTGTGCAATCTCTGCCAGGAGGGATCCATGCGGGCCCCACGGCTCATTGCTTGTGGCATCGAGAATCTGTTTCAGTCCATTACGCATAACGGATTAATACGAGAGCAGTCTTGTACTCCCTCCGTTCCTAAATACTAACAAGTATTTAGGAACGGAGGGAGTAGTATTTAAATTATGGTATGGCAACTGGAAGTCCAACCAATCTGACAGTTAGGTAATAGCATGTTTAACAAATGCTCGTGTAGGCATATGAAAGAGCGCCTTGGGCACCTTCCACAACGAGCATACTAAACAATGAGATCTCACCTTTTGTTCTGTACCAGGCACCTTGAGGACCTTTTTATTCACCCCTCTTTTCCTGCAAAAGGAAAGAGAAGTACAAATTAATACTACTAGCAAACGAAATCTCAAATTGAAAACGATAAGATGAGATGAACATCACGTACAAATCCCGGACCGTCTGATCGAATACTTTCTTCATGGCGCCTTTCCGAATCTAGCTTCTAGTACCCAGCGCCCACCTCCTCCTCCTTGGTAGGAGACCTGCACAATCCATTGGTATCAACCATCGCTAACATTACTACTCCGATTCCCAAATGAGAAGCATGGAAAGCAAGCTCAAAACAATCGCACCGAACAGAGCGCGCGGATAAGCAAGCACCAAACAAACAATCCCACCGAACAGAGCAGAGGGAATCCGGCACGAAAAGCGGACACAGCCCCAACAGCAACAACAACAAAACAAACGAATAGGAGATCCACGTGAATTCGAAAACTCGCGGAAGCGTCCGTACAGCGCGCCCCAGATCTAGCAGCGCCGCCGACAAGCTCCGATCCCCCGGGGGGAGATCCATCCGGCCATTCCCCTCAAAGCCCCTACGGATCCGGCAGCGCCCGCGCGCGGGGAGGAGAGAAGGCAGAAACGAATAGCAGCAGCAAGCAGCGAGATGAGCTCGAGCCGACGCACCTACCTGAGGAGGCAGGACGAGCAGCAGATCGGGCCGGTCGACGACGCGCCGGCGCGGCGAGAGGGGGGGATAGATGTCGGCGGCAGCGGCGGCGGCGGGAGTCCAAGGGATTCCACGCGAGGTGGAAGGAGGAGGAGGTCCGCGGGGAATGGGGCGCGCTTTCCTCTCGTTTCTTCTTCTCCTCCTCCCTGAGCTGTCGTCGCGAGGAAAGAGAAGCGAAGGGTGGTAGGAGAGAGGAAAAGGGAAGGTGCGGGAACAAGAATAATTATCTCGTTTCTTTTCTGCTTTGCGTTGTTGCCTTGTTGGTGCTCGGTTAATTAATTGGTTTTAATTGAGTAACCAAGCAGATTAGCGACCCGTGATTAGTTGCGGGCTTTTGAAAAAAAAAATCTGATGATATTCTTTGGGTTGTTTTGGTTCATGAAACTGAAAATGAGCTGTAGTTTAGTTGGGACTCGGACTCGGGAAAGAGAAAGGACAGACGCAGAAAATGGTGGTGGTACTATTTTAGTGGTATATTTTCCGTCAGGTTTTTATTCCTGGATGTACGATCTGACCTGACGGGTGAAAATGAAGCCCACGTTGTAGGACGGTGTCAATTTTCAAAATGTCAAACCAGCATGTCTTCTAGAAAAGAAATACAAGTATTGTTAACTGTTACAGAAAAAAAAAGTAAGAAAAAACATGCTACCTCACGTAATTTTTTCATCTAAATTGACTTTTTCAAACCATAATATAAGTTCAGTTCTAACCTTTTCTTATAATAAATTTCCACTTTTTCTCTAGATTCGGTGCTACCGACTTCGGCATGATTTGGAGCTACCAAAAACCATGAAGTGTGGACTCGATGCCAGGACCTGAAGTTTGGTTAACGCTTAACTGTGTGATCTTGGCGTCAAACCTTGAGGGCTAGAGGTGATCGAGAAATGGATATTTACGCAAAATTGCACCATCTCACGGGTAGAAGAGGAGGGAAGAAAAGTGTTACTACCCCAATTCAAATTAACTGTCACGGATTTATATAGATGCGATGCGAATTTAGACGCGATTAAATGTGTAGATATATATGTATCCATATACATGTTTATGCAGACAAAATTGCGACCATCGATTTGAATCGGGACGATCCTCAAGAAGCAAGTTGGAAGTGTAAAAACAGGACTATAGACTCCGAAAGTGTGAACAAGTGTAAAATCTGATTTGCCAGACACAGGAGGAGGGCCACCTGGCAGCGAGCAAACCCGTTTGCCGCGCGAGCCGCAAGGTGACAACCGACCGACAGGCGACCATCTTTGATTCTTTTTTCCCCGGGGATTAAAAGGGACGGGATGCATCTTAGCTGGCCATGTACTAGCTGCGAAACCCAGTACAAAAACGAACCCAACAACAGGAGGTTGGAACAGGATCTATCTGTCTGTTGGGGTTCTTTCTGATCTTTTCCCTCACGGGATCTCGGTTCCTTTCTCTTCCGGGCCAGCAAGCGGTACTTTTTTTAGTTTTTCTCGTCTCCTTTTCTTTCTCTTTTCGAAGTTCCATCTCAGCTGTCCCTTTGGCCGTGCACCGACGCCGACGCCATGATTAGAGATAGATCCACGTGGTTAGTGACCTGATCTACCGCCGTAAATACCGGATTATCTGTTCGTTCGTCGTGCTGTCCGGCATTTCCTGGCGGTGGCTCGTTTTCTTTTTCTGCTCTTTTCTGGCTGGCTTGAGGATCGTATGTACGGGGATGATGTGCGGGTGCAATCATTTGCGGTGGTACTAGTACCGGTAGTATAGTCATTTCGAATTGTCTTCAAGATTGTGCTAGTAGCTCTTGACTCTGTCCGGTCTCAGAGACAAGGCTTGTGTCATCAACCGGTGTGGATTCTCTCGTGGTTCCCACGGTTGGCTGGCCCACCTGTCAGTCTCACAAAGTCAAGACTTAAGTCAGAGAATACTTGCCGGTCATCGACTTGTAATCATATTACTTGGAAGAGAGGATACATGCATAAAAATAAAAGAAGGAGAATACGATCTACTCGTACGTAACAAGATCCGGTGTGTCAGGGCGTGCGTATGTATAAGTGTACGAGGTCGCCATCACATTCACATCAGCAGCGTCTGTCAGTTAGTCTAGAGTCTACAGAGACTGCTGTAGAACGCCGCTGCAGTTGAAGCGTTCCCGTCAAGCCCACAACCAAGTCACCAACCGAACCGACCGTCGCTCGGTCCCTATCCGCCACCGTATTCAACCAGGCCGAATTATTTCCCATGGGCCGGAGAAAACTCCTCCAGGCCCAAATAGCAGGTCCGGTTTGTTTTTCTTCGCGCCCCCCAACGCCCTACTAATGGCCGGGCCCGTTACACCGCCGCCATCCTTAAATCATTTTTCCTCTTCTTCTCCACCTCCGTCAGTTCCCGTCCTCCTCCTTCGGTCCCTCCTGTTGCTTTCGGTTTCGGCGGCGGCACGCGTGTACCGCCGTCGCACGGTTCTACCGGGACAAAACAGACAGCGCAACACCTCCAGATCAACACTGGTTTCCATCAAATTCTCAGCAGATGCAGAGACAAAGACGACAGCGCGAGATTCCCAGGAACAGAGTCGGCCTCGATCATTAACATTGCAAGGATCAGGTATGCATCCATCCATCCATGAAGCAAATTAACAACCCCTCCACGATTCAATTCGGTTCACAAATGTATACCCTTCTCTTTATGTACATCACCAACACCACACAAGGGAAGCTAGCAGTACAAATACTGGAGTATACCATACCATACCAATTACCAAAAAGTAAACCAACACCCTCTCTCTCTTACCCCATTTCCCCCACAAACACTTATACCCACCTCCCCAAATAAATTTACATCTCCTTATACCACACAAGCTATACCACCCCACCCCGTCCTCCCTCCACAAAAACCAAGAACCCAACTGACACTACTACAGCTGCTGCGGCTACTACTACGATGACTAAGTTCACAGAATCTAGAATCCAGCCGAATCCTTATCGGCGTTGTCGACGATGATCACCAGAATGCGGTTTTACCTAGGCTGCGGGCGTGCCGGGAACGATTTGGCGTGCCTCATCTGCGGAGTTTGCCGCGGGGCCGATGAGCGGCTCAGCGTCTGGGAGCGCAGCAGCATGTCGACCATGGACGAAGTCTGGTACGCCTGGATTAGGCTCTCGCTGTCTGTGGAGTCGCCACGGGCTGTTGCCCTCTGCCACGAGTGCGAGCTCAGGCCTGAGAGGACGTAGGCCCGGCCTGACGCCTCGTACCTCTGGCGATTCGCCATCCTCTCCTGCATCTCCTTAAGCTCGGCGTCCAATGATTGGCACAGCCGGTCACCGGACTGTCCTGATGCTGACGCCATGATCATTCTCCTGCAGTCTTCCAGCAAAGAAACAGCGTGCGTTAGGTCACCACGCTCAGCAGAAAACCTTGCTGCAGCCATCACCTCTGCTGCATGAAGACGGTTCTTCTGGCGGTCCACCTGGATCGACACACTTTGTACTGACACGAATGCTGGCCTGGATATCTTCACTTTCACATCAGACATATTGATGGTGTCCTTCATCAGTGGATCTTTATAGACACAGCTAACATTGAGAAGTGTTGTTTCGCCATAACCCTGCGGAACGTTTACAGACATGAGAAAATCCCTCTCCTCTTCTGCATACAGATCACCAACATCTATGGACCCATTCCTCTTATCATCTGTAATTCTGCTAGAGTAGCTGCCTGATCTGATGGAGCCAAAGTGCACATCAGGGTGGAGGCTCTCCACCTTTACATGCAGATCCTGTGCGACTACACTCAAAAGTCCACCAATACATTGGGCGAATGCATCTTGGATAGTAGCCTCTGTCTCAATGAATGAAAAGGTCCCACCAGAGGTTTGCGAGATCGAATGCAGCGAAACTGCATCGTGGTCAGCACCGAATCCAAAGACATGAACTGGTACCTGCTGACTACCATTCTTAGTACATGGCAAGAGCGCACAGTACTCCACTGCAGCTTTGTGTACACCAGCAGTTGGTGAGACGGTGTATGTATCTTGCCCATCCGACAAAAGGATGATGTTGCAGACTGGATTTTTGGCCTGCCGTTCTTCAATCACTTTGGAGCCTTTCCTAAGACCTTCAGCAATATTAGTGCCACCATTTGAGGTCAGAGAATTAACTGCTAGCAAGCTTTGCTGACGACCAGATTCGGTCATCCGACGAAGAGGGAAGAGCCTCCGTGCAGATGAAGAGAAGGCTATGACAGAAAGCCGATCTGAGGATCCAAGGTTCTGAATGACAAACCCCATGGCCCTCTTCAGCAATGCAAGTTTCGTACCAGCCATGCTGCCACTGACATCAAGCACTGTGATAAGATCAATCGGTGCTCGACCCGTGTTCGGGCCATTAACACACTCAGGACTGCCAGGCTTCTGCAAATTCTGAGCAAGGGGCGCCTTTAGATGAATTAGGATGGTGAAGTTCCTTTCGGAAGTACTTTCTGGTATTTCGGTGAACTCAGGATATGTCTTTATCTCTACTGTTCTCAAACATCCCTGTTGGGGGTCCTCAGTTGCTTCACATAACTCCAAGGGTTCATCGTCGTTGAAAATACTTCGGTCAGTGTCAGGCAACAAACTGGTCACATGATGAAGCCGCCCAGAAGAACGGGCACGAGGGAGTGGTCGCAATAGCGTCATGTGGCCACCATTTTGGTGTCCATTAACGGGATTGATCCTTGCACTTCCTTGAGGGAATTCAGCAGGCAATGGACCCCGAAATGGAAGTTCCTTCCATTCGGTGCGGCAAACTGGGCAATTGTTGCTTCCGTGCTTAACATTTGCAGCTATACAATGGAAGTGGAACGTATGTGAGCACTCTGCTGTGAATAGAGCATGGCCCTGACCAGGTTTCATTATAGTCAAGCATATTGCACATGTTTTCTGCAAAAAAAGGAGGAATATAAAAGGTTTAAGATACAGACATAACATGAATCTTAGAAGGCATTTTTCCATGGTCATGGTGTAGTCACAACTAATAGGTGATGCTGCAAACAGAAGTAAAGATGACTAAACATACATCTAAATAAAACAATAGTAAATAATGAAGACAAAGTTATTCATGACCTTTCGATCTTTCAAACATCCGTATCATTTATTTTTCATAGATAGCGTTGCTGTGACGTACAAGACATGGATTGCTTGACCCCTAAAGAAATATATTGGCATTCTCAATTGTCAATCACCCTTTAAATATTTTGGTCAGATGTCGCAGTTTCAAACTTTCATCGGAAGAACAAACCAAACCTTGGTCACGCGCCGCACTTTCAGACTCACAGCCGAGAAGAACAAACTTGTGCAAGGAAGCACTGGCCTTGTGGCAAGGCAAGGTTCAAGGTCAAGCTAATTTAAAAGGCAAGTAGTAATCTTAATATTATCGGGGTGATGTAGGTGCCTTAATTTGAATTATTCATTCCTGACTAACCAACACACCTCACCCTGTCTGACCAGAAGATCAAGGGGCTGACTTCCCAAAATACATTTGAAAACCAAGTACTAACCACGGCCCCGCCTCTGTTTACCACACCGTGTCTCTGTTTAGCAGCACACCGTTAACACGCAGACGAAGCGGTAAACATAACTAGGGTGCTAGAATTTAACAATTTCAAATGGGCGTGATCTGAATGCTATTGCTAATCTCTTTTCCAATTCTGGCCCTAAAGCGAGACGGTGGTGGGTTCTGAAAAACCTGAAAGAATGCAGAAGGGATCTGAGAACAGTGCCGAAGCAGGCTGTTCTGAAAAGGATGCTAAGCTAAGCTATGGCTATCTATGCCCAAGGACAGCTCCTCTTTATGCCTGCACGAAAAGAAGTGAAATGAGAGAGGCTGCTATCTAGGGGGAAAAGGTGAGTGATGAAGAAAAGCGGTGTGGACTCTGAAGTCTGTAGGAGGAGGAGGAGGACCCCATCCTTAAAACAAAGACAAACTCCCCCACTTCATCATGATATTCCTCCTCCACCACACCATTGCCCATCCATCTCCTAGCTAGCTCCTGCATCTCCTCTCTTTTTTTTCTCCATTCTGTGTTAATCTTTCCTCCTTTTTGTGTGTGCGTGGGTGTGCGTGTGTGAGATGAAAGAAAGCTACTGGAGCAGCTGCTGGCATCATTCGAACGTCGTCACAGGTGTACAACAACCTGAATCGAAGCTCGCTGCCGTAGTTAATCGAAGCTGAATCCACTAAATAAGCATGCATAAATAAATATAAGAAAAACCAAGACAAAGCATAGTACAGTAAGTACACAGATGGATGGATCTTGGCAAGTTCCTTGAATGCTAGTGCTAGTAAGTATTCTCAGAAATTAAAGCTTTTTGTACTACCTTGAAGGATTTGCTGCCGGATTTGGAGAGGCGGAGGCCGGCGGAGGTGGGCGTGGGGGTGGTCGGCATGAGCACCTTGCCAGCCGCAGCTTGCTCCGCCGTAGGGGTGGTGTTGGCGCTGGTGGCGGCGGAGGAGGCCGCCGGCGAGACGAGCGCCGCCGTGGAGGAGCCCGTGGACGGCGAGCCGTCGTCGTCCAGCGTCCGGGGCACGTAGACGCAGAGGTTCAGCCCCAGCGACATCTTGGCCTTCCTCCATCTGCTCTCCATCCGACTCAACCAACTAACCAACAAACTAACTGCTACCACTAGCTGAGCAGAGAGAGCTTGTTGGGGACTGTACTTGTAGGTGGGTGAGGTCAAAGGCGGCGCTTTGGATCCGTTGGGTGGCTGGCAGCTGCCGCCGTGGAAGAAGAAGCCATGGCCATGGGGAGCACCCAAGAAATGGAGGAGAGGCTGGGCGTCGGAATCTCAAACAAGGGGATAAAGGAGGATCGATTGTGCAAGAAAGAGAGAGAAAGAGGTGCGTGGATGGCTATTTGACCTCACTGGCAGCTGAGCCAAGGCAGCGAGAGAGAGAGGGGGGGGAGTGAGAGGGAGGGAGCAGCCTTTTAAGAAAGAGGGAGAGAAAAGGCAGTGAGTGAGAGCAGCAAAGCGAGCAGCAGGCAGGCAGGCAAGCAGGGGCACAGTCCACAGGGCAACTACAAGGAAAAGCTGGAAAGAGGGAAATGATGGCGAGAAGTGGGCGGAGGAAGGAAGGAAAGGGAGAGAGCTCAGCTCGGCTCAACTGCTCAACTGCCTCAAGCGGTGCTGCTGCATACTGGCGAGTAGTGATGCGGCCCGAAGAAGACGACGAAGCACCCCCCTCTTGACAGTCCTTCGCGTCCTTTGTTTTTTCTTTTGTTTCGTTCTGACCTATACTAGCAGTGACCTGTATCATTTCCATCCTTTTATTGCTCCCAATTTCTTCTTCTTCTTTGCTGTGTAAATTGCCGGAGCATTTTCCGTCACGGGTTTCCTGGTGTCGCAATTGATGGGCACAGGCATTTAGTAGTACTGTCCCTAGTTGACGTTAATGTACTGCCGCCACGAGCGTGCCAGTGTGTGGATTTTCCCTTGTCCAGCAGCAGCAGCAGCAGCTGGTCTGATCCGGTTGAACTATTTTTCTCACACAAAAGAGAAGGAAGATTGAACTCTAAAAGATACTAGAGCACTTGAACTAAGCATGTTTCACGTAGGAGTATTTTACATGCTGGGAAAGCAGAGAGTGAGACGACGACACTTTTCGAGAGCTGAACCTAAAACATGTCCCAGAATAGGAACGGAGACCAGGCAGGAGCCAGCGCCCAGCGAGGAGGAAAAAGGCCAGCAGAGTGTAGTGATTCGAACAGGAGAGGAGAAAAAAAGAAGACTACAAAGTATAGGCACGTACTAGAAAAGCACGCAGGCTGCTGACCTGGGGTCTCCTGACTTTATAAAGGAGGAAGGATTGGAACGAGGACGAGGGGCACGAGCAAATGCATCTCAGCATCATGATGATCTCGAGTGGAGCAGTAGTTTGTATTGTTCCTCTCCATAATTTTTATCGTTGTTTTAGTTCAAATTTTAGTTCAAATTTATACTAAAACAACGACAAGAATTATGGGACGGAGTAAGTTTTCTCTTTGCCTATTTGTATGTGGCCGGCCACTTTCTTCGGCCCTGCTGCGATGTCTGTCCTTGAGAGCCGGGCCGGGGAATGAGTATGAGGTCAACTGCAACTTTGGCCGTGGTACTGAAAGGTAAAAAAAGGCTGGCGAACTGAGTACATCGTTCGAACCAAAGCGAATGTGTTAGATTTGCTAAACCGGCCGGGAGAATCATATGAGCGTTTCGTCCTGGAGGCCTGGATAGGTTCAAATTACTATAGCTCGGATGCCTACAGTGGCTCCATTCCATTCTCTGTGTGCAGTGTAGTTACAGGGAGCAGGGACCAGTCTCATTCACTCACTCCCACACAGTAGCGAGGTGTCGATGCCCAGGGCCGGCGGTGACAAAGAAATGGACAAGCAACTAAGCAAGCCCTCGTTTCTAAAAAAGAAAAAGAAAAACGAAAGAAAGAAAGAAAGAAGAAATGGATGAGCGGCGATTAAAGTCAAAGCCGTTCGATGTGTCCCGTGCTGTCAATTCACTGCGCCCCGCACACAACGCCCCATCCGCACATCCTCCGTTGCTTTACGTGTCGCCGAGGACCGAGGCCACCACGTTTACGTTACGTGCTCCCCGACCCGGCCAGAAAAGAACACGAGCAACACGGCCACAAGGTAGCTGCAACTGCAGCGCGTAACGTTGCGTGTTCTTTAGTTTGGGTACGGTGTTCCCTAAAAGAAAATAGTTTGGGTACGGTGTTAATTGGAGAACCATTTTTTAAGGGTTTGCGAACCAATTTTACCCGGCCGCGAGCGAGACGAGCAAAGCGCGCGCGCGGGGCCAGTGGTAGTAGTGGATGGTGACGCGAACTAGAGAATTAAACTGACACTGCGCATCGAGCGAACACAAATCCATATCCCATGCTCAGCCAATTTGCGACCATGCGTTGATTTTCTCCCGAGCAGCTGGAATCACGATGCTAATCTTGAACATCGGCCTCTCATTTCATTCTACGCACCGGGCCTACTATTGTACTTGGTAAACCACGAACGTGCGCACGTCCGTCCGTGACCGTCCACCGCATTATTTGACCCGGAAAAGATTGATTAGTCTGCCTTGTGCGCGGCAAATCCGATGATCCTTTCCTCCTTCACCAAGCGACGCCGCTCGTCAATCAGTCAGTGCGCGGCATCTGGACTGCACCCAACTCAAGTGGAGTAGTAAAACGACCAAGGAGGCCTGGCAGTTCACCGATCGATCGATCCCCACACGAGATAATCTCGGCGAGATTGCCTCCTTTGTTTTGTTGGGGCTCAGTTTAGATTTACCTGTGCCAGCCCAAGACGGCAGGCGAGATGCCTTCATGCCATATGCCCATGCCGTGCCGCCTGGCAATGGCATGGCTGACCCGTCCACTCGGCCGTGCGCTTTTCTTTGACCTCGCCCATCAATCTTCCATCCATGATGACGGATGGGTGCGTGCCTACGCGCTCACCCACTCCGACATCACCACGTACGTACGTTACGTCCCCTTGCTGCCTGCCCCATCCATGCAAATCCTTCGTCCATTTGTTTTTGTTTCTTCAGGCCGGCATCATGCAATCTTCAATTCATCCATGGATACATGTACTCTGACCCCCGTATGTCGCACGTCATCGTCTGCGTCTCCGGTATAAAGAAGGAGAAAACAAGAGACATTTCGTGGTTACAACTTTGAGAGGGAGAGAGAGATTATATTTTATAGGGTCGATGCAGGCATGCAGCGGGAACAATAGGCAATGGAGCGAGGGACGTCCGAATAATCCCCTCCCCTCCTCTCCCGAGTCCCGAAGCGGGCCAAGGCCACGACGGGTCAAAGTTGTTTTAGGATCCAGAGATGTGATGTGGACTCTCCCGTTTACTGTTCAAACACCGGCACATGGATCTCTGAACCCGGCTTGCTTGCTTGGATAATGCAACAAAATTCGCCGTCGGCCTGCTCCTCTAATTAACTCTCTTTACTGTGTGCTGGGTCCTCCGTACGTTAGACTTCAGGCTGTTATTTTATTTTTTCCTCGTGAGATTTTTGAGACAGGTAACCACGTCTGACACGTCGTAGTAGTAGTCTTGTGATCTTAAATAGCTCGATCGGTTCGAGAAAGTTTGATTGGTCTACGTACGACTACGCTTAACTATGACATCTAAGATTTTCATCTTTGCCCTACCGGTAAAGAAAGTGGGGTAGTTACCATCAAATGCAATGAAACGCGGTTACGTATATGCTTTGTGTTACAGTCTCGCTTTGTCCCCAGGGCACTACTCCACCATGCATTGTTGCAGATGCAAATCGCGGTCGAGGTCATAAAAAGGCGCAAGTTCAATTTCTTCCGGCCGGCAGTGGATTGGATAAACGATCGATCGAGCCGTCCCTTTCACCGCGCAAATGTTTATCCCATCTCCCCCACTTCAGCACCGCTGATCGAAAGCAGACAAAACGACGACGAACAAGAACGAGCGTAAATCCATGTGGAACGCATTAGCCTAATCCGGCAATCAGCGCAATTAAACAGGGTCCTTTCGCGTCTGTCTCTGACAGGTAGGCCCTGCCGCCGCGCGCAGCCTGCTCGCGGACCCGTTTGCCAGTGACCCGTTCAGAATATTCCGTGGAACCGCGAGACGGGAATGCGTCGTGTCGCCGTCGCGCCAACTCAGCACTCGGAGTGTGCCCGCGGATTTGGGTCGTTAGCTAGAGACCAAAACAGGAGTCTTCCCCCCGCATTGCACATGGCGTGCGACCCTCCAAATTTAAGCAGTCGTGATCACGCATTTGTATTTCCATTTCCATACGAAGCGATTTAAGCTTTGCTTCTTCTTCTCCCAAGTCGCTGTTGAATCTCGTACGCTGAGATATGTGTCGAATATGTGTACGAGTAGGGGTACAATTGGACTTGGATTAGTGGAGGGTTAGGTGTTGGAGTCGAACACGTGAAACCCGGGCCTAATATATAAAGCCACCGCGGTGTAGCCCAAAGTGATCATGACAACATATAGCAATACGCTCACAGGGGGAGCCGGCGGCTTGTGCCGGCGCCCAGGGTGGCCGGTATTGCGGTATTATGGGGGGAGAAGCGCCCGTAGTCATGCTCCGGAGATGTAGGCTTCGTCCGAACCTCGTTAACAAATATCGTGTCTCGGTGTCATCCTTGATCGTGCATCCGCCGATTTTCGTAACAAGTGGTATCATAGCGAGGTTGGAGGGGATGCGGGAGATCTTGTGGAGGTGCGACGATCATGCTCGACGGGTGCCACGAAACGTCCAATGCGGTGCAAGGTGGAGCATGGCGGCGATCGGATTTCCGATCGGTGGAGTCGGACACTTCAGGCGGCCTGAACCGTTCGATGGCTGCAGTTGGCAAGGATCGACCAGGCGTGGTGATCGGGCCGACACAGTGGCCGGGAAGACGTCGCGGATCGGACGACGGCTTTGGCTCGTGTTCAGACCGGCAACCAGATGCGGGGGCGACCGGATAGATCGGGGTGGGATGCATCGTGGTATAGCGGTGGATCGGGTGTAGCACGGCGGCATTGTGGCACGTTGGACGAGTTGTGTCGATGATGATGCACATGGCCAGGGTGCAACACGGGCTTGTGCATATAATTTGTACAAGGATGCGACTGTTGTTACATAGTGCCGGCGACGTGGTCATGCGGCAGGTGAAAGACAGCTGAGTTATCTCATCAGACGAGGCTGTAGCATATGGATTAAAAGTCTGAGTCAAGGGGCCGTGACTGTGTGTACCTACAGACGAAAAACAACCAACAGAGGCCAGCGCGGCGTAGCACATCCGAAGAATCGCACGACGAAGGGAGCCACGTGAGGGTACAGTTGCAAGCCTATTCCGTTTCAAATTGGATAAGGAGAAGGATTAGTGCAGGTAATGTGATTTGGCTATTTGGGCATGGATTCCAAAAGAAATAAAGAAAAGGTTTGCACGAAGGCTCAGGTGGGAGAGCAGGGCTTTGTCTAGAATACTAGTCTCTTGTCGTGGCGTGAGTTGCTACTCATGACGGATTCGAGTAGAAAAAAGGCACGAGGCCAGCTGCTTGCAGGCACAGGGGAGGTCAGGGTTAGCTCCGAGCGGCAGACTGGAAGGCTTCCGCGGGGTGTAGCAAGGGCAGAGGAAAGGCGCCAGGCGTGCATGCGCGTGTCGTGGCCGACGGGTTTGCAACGCAGGGCAGAGGCTGTGTAGGCTTCGGTGTGGCGCGGAGGGCAGGCCAAGTAGGACACGGGCACTCAGAGAGGTAATCCATAAGATGATTCAACGTGGCAAGGCAAGGCAAGGGTACGAACCAAAGAAAGTCTGGATACATGCGAGAACCAGAGATCAGGTCGTCTGTTGTAGATCTAAATTTTTTCAGTTCAGTTCTGCGGGAAGGAAAAGAGGTGATTGCATATGGAGGGTCTAGCTATTTCAGGAGTTTCTTTGAAGAGCAGGCAGTGTTGGTTTGTCAGGAGTTTTGACAGGACGTTGGATGCGGTGCAGCATGGCTTTAGGCGACGAGAGACGACACGCGTATAAGGCTTGGAGTAGCCTGGAGCGTGTCGTGAGGATCGTGTGTCAACAAGGCGTCGAGCAATACATTTGGTGTTGGATGGCACGACGCAAGGTGGAGCACGGTTACAGTCGAACAATTTTGGCTGGGGTCAGACGACAGTCTGGTGGATCGATAGAGATGTCGGTCGGAACAGAAGAGGATGGTGAAATCGGCGAGAAGGACGTAGGAGCGTGAGGGTTGATGGTGTCCGAATTCTGTGGCGTGGCAACACGTGGCACAGTGGGGCCTGAGATGGTGTGGGTATGCTACCCAGTAGATCTTGGCCAAGATTGCGGATGCTCGACGCGGTAATAGCGGCGAGGTGTGCGGTAAGCACGGGACACGGCTACAGATCAGGGCATTTGCGGTCAGACAGCAGTTTGACATGTGTGCAGGGGTGCTGAAAGCAGTGTTGGCGAGTATCAGATTCAAGTTGGTGACTGGGTCTATCGGGATGGCCTGAAGGTCTGAAGTGATGGACAAAAGTCGACCAAAGGGAATCTGAGAAAGTGTTTTAGAAAAGTCTGAATTGTCAAAAGCTTAGAGAGCACATGGCCTTATATTATGTGATGTTCGATGCACATGGCAAAGTGCAGGTGACGGGATGCAGAAGGAGGCGGAGTGCGGTGGCTGTGGGACATGTAGACGACTATCCGGAAAGGATGAGACAACTGTGAAATTGACTCAAGGTGACTCAAGGGCGATGGCGACATTCCTTCAAGTTTCATGAGGACAGTCAACGATTGCGAGGATAATGAGTTCAGGTAACTCTTATGTGGCACCTAACATGTGAGTTGTTTACTTTCACATAGATCAAGGAAGAGGCTATCAGGATGACGATACACGGTGTTGTCGGGTATGGTGACCTTATGATCGGTGTGTGATGGCGTTGAACGAATACTCCGGGAAGTTAGGAACACAAGGCAGGAGTTTGGATGAACTTATTTTTCATGGGAGCATTGATTGTTAATGAAAAGGAAGGGACTACGGTTGCAGGTGGAGTCATGTGATGTCAAGAAAGTAGCAGTGAAGCTCATGTTCAAGTCCAAAGTACATGAAAGTTCGTGCATGACGGCTTCAAGGTTGCGAGGAACATATTCGTCAAGGTGGAGTTTGTTGAGATATGTGTCGAATATGTGTACGAGTAGTTAAAATTGGACTTGGATTAGTGGAGGGTTAGGTGTTGGAGTCGAACACGTGAAGAACCGAATATATAAAGGCACCGCGGGGTAGCTCAAAGTGATCATGACAACATAATAACAATAGTCTCGCAGGGAGAGCCGGCGGCTCGTGCCGGCACTCGGGGTAGCCGGTGTTGTAGTATTACGAGGGGAGGAGCGTCCGTAGACATGCCCCGAAGATGTAGATTTTGACCGAACCTCGTTAACAAATATCGTACCTCGCTGTCATCCTTGATGGATGGAGGCCTGTTATCCGTTCTGCAAAGCGTAGCGCATTTTCTTCCCCTTTTTCTCCTTTTGGATAGAGCCGTGTCGTGTCCAGTTAGGTTGCGGTCAGCCGCGCGACCGTGCATCGCCGCGACCCACCCAATCCCAATCTAAGACCACCCCGCTGCACAACCAACACGGTCCTCAAAGGACTTAGTAACTGCTCTGTATACCCGTGGTGTATCATGAGATATTTTTTTCGTACTACTACACGTCTATGGAACTCACGGAGCTTAACCCTCCATTCCATCATATAAAGAGCACCATGAAAATTAGTTAACACAAAATTTTAGATAAGAATCGCTGTCTTTTTTTTGCGGCGAAACATAATCACTCTATTAGTTTGTGGATTATAAGGCAATACAAATCCACGTCAATTATGTCAATTATTTCCAGACGGAGGAAGTATGAAAGATATGAAATCATAATTACCAGCAAGTACTTTTGAGACGAAATTAGTATATTGTATTAACAAAATTATTCATGATAAAATATATTTTTAATAAATGAAATATGACATATATTATGGAACCGATGGACCAGCACTAAGAGACAGTTTTCGATGGCTTCCATCTCAGGACGTCTTGACAGTAACACACCGTGGAGTAGTACGTACTAGTTCAGATACGGTTTCTACGGTCAAGTAGTAGGGTAGCTAGCTAGCTAGTGCTGCTAATAGTCTTGGAGATGCTCTTTTCTTGTCTTCCACATGCGACGATCCCTAGCGATTGACTGGATGTACGTTGTTTGCCTCATCTGCACGCTACGAATATGCTACTCGATCCTACCATTCAACCGTCACGCATAAGGTTAACATTAGGGTCAGACAGTCGTTTTACTATCATTTCTCTAAAAAAAACCACACTTGGATGAACACTAGAGTCTAGGAGTCACTCTCCAGAAAAAAAATGTAAGCTGCCTATCCAGAAGTTACCTGCAACCATATAAAATCTCCAGTATATAGACCTCAGAACCTTATACACCACCCTTTGGATTCACTGATGGAGTGAAGTGATGCGGTGAGTGCTGGAGCTTAGTAAGTGCTTAACTCTTTTTAGGACAAGGTACCACGTTTGCCTCTTGGCCAGGCTGTCCAGCTACTGATGCGTACGTTCATGTGGTGTGGTTCTGGTAGGATTATCTGAATAGGAAGGCCGTGGCTTGACTAGCTAGATCGTATCGGACGAGACGTCCCTTCAGTGAAGCAGCACATATACGGCCCGGCGGCCGTGCAGGTGCGCAACCAAGGTCAGGTCAGATCGGAACGAGGAGCAATAGCAGGGCCGGCCGGCGGGAAAGCGCAAGCATAGCATGGGGCTTCGAACGCTTGTTTGGCCCTTCTCGTGAAGGAATATTTTCTCCGGTGCGGCTCGAATATTAATCGCCCCCTAGGTGTTGGACGGTTGCAGAGTTGCTTCTGCGCGCGCAGAAAGTTATATTCGTCGATCCCATGGTTTGGCGTTACGCAGAGAGACATGTGCGTGCGTGATGTGATTAGGAAAGCCTTTGTGTCTGTGCGTCTAGTATAGTAGGAGTATCTGGCAAGCGAATACGTGTATTTATCTGCTCCCTCCATCGCATATTAAATGTTTTAAATTTATCCAAATACGAATGTATCTATACCTGAAAAACGTCTAGATGCATTTAATATGAGACGAAAGAAGTACTGTGTACTCCACGGTCGTTCGTGACTTTGTGGACAGATACGGCGCTGTCCATTTTGACAAGTGTCGTCAGATACTGACGAACTAATCGCCTGGCCTGTGCGAGAACGAGGAGTCGACCCATTTCGAATTTGGCAGCTTTTCTTATCTCTTACTGATGAGAGCTAGAATTTCATGACTTCGTGAATGTGTCTCTCACTGTCTGCGGGAATGACGGGATAAACCTATCTACAAAGGAAGCTGAGCTGCATGCAGGCCGGTTGCATATATGCAGTGATCGAGAGAGATATCAGTGACACCAGCAAACTACTTCCTCCGTCAACGTGTTCTCTCTTCTTCTAAATGCAAAGCAGCCGCCGAGACTACGTGCTCCGGGGAATAGAATGCATGCTCAACCGCGTTTGGAAACTGATCTAAATGTTCGCATCTGATTCCCAAGTTCTCATGGACGCCTCATCCATCACATCGCCTCTTCTTCTTCTTCTTCTTCTTTTTTTCTCTTTTTCTGCAACGTACAAATAATGCCATGTCACATGACAACAAAATATCATGAGGAATCCTATGGGCGGCTACTGCTCAATCGTGTCTTGCCGGTGCTGGCTTTCACTGACACATGCTCTCTTTTTTTCCCTTTCAGGTGGGGGTAAAATATATTCTCCTTTTGCAGATCGGATTTATATGCAAAGTCATTCTAGTGGACACATAAATCTATGTCTATCGAGGACCTACTGGTGCAAATCATCTCCTTTCCATCTCTTTAGAGAATAGCACACTATGCCGCGTTTCCTCTCATCACTAGAAGTGTTGCAGAAAATTACAAGTACCTCATGAATCCACCTAAAGCATGCGTGCATTTATTTTAAACAAAGTGCTGGACTTCATAGACAAGGCATTCTGCTAGCTGTATCAGAACTGAGCTTGATCTTTACTCATTCCATGGTGACCACTAGGTAGTATATATTGCCATATTGGTATGAGAATAATCAGTGTGATGTGGAACCCAGTGTGGTTTGTCGGATAAGCATAAACGTGAAGCCAAAAAAGCACTGAAAAGTATACCCATTTTTTTAGATAATCAAAGAGAACTCTCATTCTAGTACTGAAAAGTATACATAGTTTTTTCTTCCCTTTAGCAAACGAGTTGCATTACAAAAGCTTTTTTTCATGAGCTCATGGCTTCAGCATATGCACCCGGGGGAAGTGCTTGGGTAGAGGTAGCTGCAGCCGGCCTGACATACTGCGCTGGTGGTATTGGAGTTGGGGAGCAACCACACATGACATAGAGGAGCTGGGGCAATGCTAGGAAAGACAGCGATGACGATGCTTTGTCCTTTTGCCGTTTTGCCTACTCAAAGAAGCATTAGGTGAGGAACAATTAGTGTCGTCTAAGCAAGCGGTGATCTCATGGGCGATCATGTACAGCACCGATTTTGTCGATGATTGTAGTATTCGAGCGAGGATGAGTAGTTGCGAAAACAAGTGTAATCTGTAATGATTTCTCTTGTGATTAGCGGTTTCCTTTTCTATTTTGTGTCACTCCTTTTGGATCACCGACTTGGGCCCAAAACAATCTCAGTTCCAGCGGACTGGATCATAATGAGTGCAAAAATGAATTAGCCAGAGAAATTCGCACAAAAACAAAGCCAGATAAAATTTTTTTTGCGAAAAGGAAAGCCAGAGAAATTTGCATACACACACAAAATGAGAAAAGTCCATTTTAAACCCTGACTTCGTAGACAAAGTCTGAATTGGACCTTAACCTTCTAATCCCTGAATTGTGAACCCTAACCTTACTGATCCTTGTTAATTAAAACCCTTAATCCCAAAAATCATGTTTGGTCGATCGTTTTCGCTAACATGGTTTTGGGAATAATGATCGTTTTCGCTAACTTGGTCTTCATGCCAATATATCGTGAAAACAAGTGTAATCTCTAATGATTTCTTGTGATTAGCGGTTTCCTTTTCTATTTTGTGTCTCTCATTTTGGATCACCGACTTGGGCCCAAAACAATCTCAGTTCCAGCGGACCGGATCATAATGAGTGAAAAAATGAACTAGCCAGAGAAATTTGCATACACACACACACACAAAAACAATCCTATGCATGATTTTTGGTACTTGCACATGGAAGTGCTTTGTGTCGCACGTGAGTTGAATCAACCTTCCCAAGTTTTTTTTTTAGCAGCAACCTTCCCATTTACCAAGCTGTTTGCCCGAATCACACTCCTAGTTTCGAGTGACTTTGTTGCCAACGATTTTGCTCGGCCCAGTTATTAGTTTTTTTAGAGGAGGCGCAGTTGGTTAATGGAAAGAAACCCTCTTTCCAGGTTTTATTGAAAAAGGTGACCAGCTTGTGCATTTGTGGATCCACTGACTTAAAGTCAGTGATTTTATGGTCACTGACAGGTGGGGCCGTGGCCCATGTTGATACTTGATACCATCGAATATTCGAATGAGCCCATATTTAAGAAGGTCTACCCACTTACGACTTGGTGTATTAAGCCCAGTACTTATAAGTGTACACCCAATAATAGATAATCTTACAAGGCCCACTGGAACCCACGACGGAAGCGTGTCCTGTACGACTTCCGTTTCGTTACTGGGAGAGACATTTCCCAGTTCCCGTTTTAGCATGGGCCGATCGCCTACAGGTGATTGGTGAATGATGCCTTGAGCCCATCGACTACTGCACGGCACTGCCTTTTGTCTTCTTCCCTTTCAGGCCTTTCTTCGATTGGCTAAACAGGCCATGGCAAAAAGTGGGGCTGAACCTCTCGTATTTTCAGCTCACACACAAGGCTAACCGACCCTGACAGTTTGGGGTTTCTTGTGATGTGCAATACTGTGTCGTGGAGTATACTACGGAGTAGGAAAATTATTTACCGATTTCAAAACGGCCACAATAAGCGGACGGAGACACGGAGAGAGAGGGGGAGGGAGTACCACCATTTATTCTGTTACACATCGAATCAAAAGATTATGCTTCCGGTTACCTTCCGTGACCATCTGTGTCTCTTTCGTTGTCAGGGCATCTCCAACGGTGGTTGTTACTAATTTTTTTCTCTCTCTTCTTGAGTATGTCTTTCAATTTTTATTGTCTTCTTTTTGTTAATGGACTCACATGTCAACCTCTTCTCTTTCTTGATACTCGTGTAGAGGCTGTTACTTCTTCAAGTAACCACTACCTCTTTATTTTATTCAAGTGTTGTTTCCATTGGTCTAGTATCTTTTTGGTACCCGTGTAGTAATAATCGTTGAAGACGCCTCAGAACGTAGAGCTAACACACTAAAGACACCTCCGATGGTTTATATGTTAACCAAAATGCCCATGTCGTTAACCAATAACGCATCATAGATGTCGTTAACCAATAACGACACCTGATGTAGAGAACTGCGCGCTGAAAGTAACGACGACGGCGATTTCAGCGGAGGCATCACACCACCACTCAATCTACATGCGTGTACATAATGATGCTGCCCTTTAATTTGCCCTGCCTCCTCAACGATCGCCATGCAAAGCAGCTGCAAGCTTTCCAGGGAGCCGAGATCGTGAGGACAGGTAGGTAGGTGGCGGCTGCACAAAGCCTTTCCCGTTCTTCACAGGCAGCCCGACGCAGCGCTTTCTCCGGCAACAATCTCGCATGGTTCCCGACGTACAGTGGCTAGCTGCAAGTTGCCACAGACGGGATGGGAACGGGATCACCTTACAAGACAGTCGGTGCTCGTCACGGGAGACCAAAATCTTTCGCCGCTGCTGCAGGAGAACGGAGGAGAGTAGTTGCTTAGCGAGCAGGGCGCAGAGCGTGAACCGAACCAAGTAGTACGATGTCTGCGGTTGGCCATTGCTTTCTTGGCAGATGGTAGGATCTGACGGCCCGGAATCCCCAACAATGCTTTTGGAGATTCAGCAACTAGTGAAACATATGGTGGTGGAAAGAGGTGCCGCAGGGAAGATGCAGTATGTTTTCAGGGGGGTTTTAGATGTAAGTTGTGTGTTTTCAGGTAAAGAACTCGGACGAGCCATCATGTGATTGATGCGATGACATTCACAAGTTGCAGAAAGTTCAGAAATCAGAACCAACAGAACGACAAACACGGATACGGACTCTGCAAGTTGCGACAGAGATTAGAGATTCATCCAACAACTACTCTTAAGTCTGAAAGAAAATTTTCGGCTGAAACTATCATGAGCCCAGCAAGCATACAGAATGCAAAAGTGTCCTGAATTAGTAGTGTTCGAAGGCGTGATTTCTCCGAATGAACTGAAGAGTGAATTTGTAAGCAATTGAAGCGCAAAGAATTACTGACCAGTTAAAATGGAAACAAAGCATGAGTGAATTGTACAAAAACATTCGCATTCTTTTGTTCCATTTTCCTCTGAACGATGAACGAAGTCTTTCTACCACCCCTCTCATGTTCTTCAGAACTGAAGAGAGACTGTACAAGCACTACAGGCTAACATGACGACAGACTCGAGGTGGAAGCTTCTAGAACTCCAGGTTCACGAGAGGTCGACCTAAAAGGATCACAGAACGAACTAGCACTAGTCCTACAAAAACTCCGGCACCGCCACCACTACTACTCTGTCCATCGCTAATTTGCCGGAAACAAGGCAGGATTTGACAGCAGAAGGGTCGTCGTCTCTGAACTGGAACTGAAGAAGATCTATCTACAGATGGATGGAGGAGTGCATGCAGCAGCCATGTCTCAGATTGACTTCAGTCAGCCACCGCGTCCCCCCCACGGCTCGCAATCCATGGATGCCCTGCAGAAATAAATCAATCACCACCCGATCGAAGACATTTAAAGAAATGAACATTTGAGGGGCGGAAGTAACGGGAGATCGATGCGTGAATTGAAGAGGCGACGATTTGCTTACTCAGGACTTGGTCGGCGGAGAATCTTCTGGAGACGTCCTTGCAGAGCATGCGGCGCATGAGGTCTTTGGCCTCGGGCGAGACGGAGGCGAAGGCGCGCGGCGGGAAGCGCAGGTTGCCCCGGAGCACGGACTCGAAGATCTCCGGTGCCGTGGCGCCGTAGAAGGGCACCGTCCCGGAGAGCATCACGTAGAGCACCACCCCGGCGCTCCACACGTCCACCTTCTCGCCGTACTCCCTCCCGGCCACCACCTCGGGCGCCACGTAGTAGGGCGTCCCCACCAGCCCCGTCATGGCCCGCCCGTCCCCGAACCACTCCGCGGACCCGAAGTCGGCGAGCTTCAGCGCGCCGGCCGCGTCGAAGAGGAGGTTGTCCGGCTTGACGTCGCGGTGCGCGACCCCGCGGCGGTGGCAGGCGGCGAGCGCCGCGGCCAGCTGCGCGGCGAGCCCCGCCGCCTCGCGCTCCGGGAGGCGGCCGCCGCGCGCGGAGAGGAGGGAGAGGAGGTCCCCGCCCGCGCAGAGGTCGAGCACGAGGTGCACGGCGTGGGCGTCCTCGAAGGCGGCGTGGAGCGCGACCACGTGGCGGCTGCACGGCGGGGAGGAGACCAGGAGGTGCACCTTGGGCTCCTGCTCGGCGAGCGCCAGGTCTAGCGGGTCCAGCAGAGGCGCCTTGGCCGTGGACTTGACGGCGAAGGCCTCCCCCGTGGCGGCGGAGTGGCAGCGGCGGACGGTGCCGAAGCGGCCGCGCCCGATCTCGTCGCCCACCACGTACTGCAGCCTCAGCGCCTCCTCGCCGCCGGTGCTCATTGCTATCCGGTCTTCTCTGTTTGGGGTTTGGTTGTTCCGTGCTGGTGTGGTGTGGTCTCCACTCCGCGGACGGCGAGGGGGGCCGCCTATAAATGCAGAGAAACCAGACTACCGGAGCGGCCAGAGAGGCAGAGGCGAACGGGAATATTCTGCTCTGCCTCTTTTGGCATCTAGTCATGCGTTGGGATTTTATTTTTTTGCAATTTACAGAACGTAATTTCCTAAACCAAAATAAGTATCCTACTTACCGGAGAGCGTTGTCAGTTATGTTATCAGTTGATTATACCGGCAATTATCGTTTTTTAAACAACGGGGTCTTCGCACCGATTTCCATTAAAGACCGAGAAATGTATTTAAGCCAAGAAAACCAAGATACGCATTTCAACTGATGAATGATTGCATTTCTCCCTGTTGCAGCATTTTAAAATGCTTGAAATACTTCTTGTCTCTGTGTTCTTTAGAAGCATAGGAGACTCACTTTTCTTTCTCTAGTCAGTTAGGAATTCTCTAGATTATTATCCGGGGCCCAATTTTATAAGATGCATTATTAGGTTCGGTATAATTAAGTTTAAGGTCTGTTTGCTGAACTGTAGTGTACCATTTTTTAGTAAGTTGTTATGAGAAAAGAGTTACGGAAAAGCGACTTGTCTTACGTATAACCATTGATCTAGGCATAATAACTCAGCTCATAAAGTACACCAAATATTACAAGCAGTACGGTTAATTAACACTGTTAGGTAGGAGGAGTACTTTCTATTTTTGCAAGCGTACTAGCAAAAGCGGGTTCAGGCAAAGTGATCGCTGTAACCGAAAGCAATACTACCAAACACAAATTGTCATCCAGGCCAAATTGTTTATGTCACATTCAACTTGTACATGTCTACGAGATATAATTGGAGTGGGCAACACCCGTCAAATTATACATACGAATATCTATACAAATTTAGGTTCTCCCACTACGGTTTTCGTATTTATGACTTTATATTGTTTCTCCTTGCATACGGTTGGAGATCGATTAATCTATACAATTGTATGTTTTTCTATTCCATCCTTTGCATACGGTTGGAGATCGATTAATCTATACAAGAGGTAGATGTTTTGCTTCTGCTCAATGGATGGTTTTACGATAAGATATGTAACTAATGCAGAAGCAGATGCAAACATGGGATAAACGTCTGTATTAGGGCCCGAAAGCATGCGACGTGTGGCTTACCCGTAGTCTGTAGGGCACGAAAGAATTCAGCAGCAAGTTTTCTCAGACTCCGAGATCGATCGATCACCTAAATTGAGCGCTTTTTTATCTTTTCTGGAGAGATTTTATGTACTCTCTCCGTTTCATAATTCTTGTCGAAATAATACATGTATTTAGACATTTTTTAGGAATGGATATATTCATTTTTAAGTAAATTTGAGACAAGAATTATGAAACGGAGGGATTAGTTTGCCGAACTGAAAAACAGTCGAACCAAATGCCGCGTATAAACCAGCCTACAACACCTGTAGGCATGCCCTGCAGCACCTACGGGTATGTAACTAATTGGAGAAAATTAAAGGCGTCGTAGTCAGATATCTTCATTTCTTTTGCCTGTCCGTCGCTTGATATATACAAACGGTTGCACACCACAAGAACAAACGTGCATGCGGAAACATTTCCCGGTGATCTACTGCAGTTATTTGGCGTTTCGGAAGCTCTATTCGATCTAGCTGCACCTGCACGACACTAGCTAGGTATAAGGTATATTCTTCAGAGCGCCCACACAACTGCATCTGGAATCTCTGGACGCATATACTGCCGCCGATCCAGAGGTGAGATGTCCAGACCAACCGGCAACTGACAGCGACACTAAGCCCTAGTTTAGCAACAAGGCGAAAAGCGTAATGATTTGTGATACCTGGCTGCTTGAGGTGATATCTTTGGCAATAAAGAAGCCGATGAGAATGGAACTGTGGGTTGGACTAGCATGCTTTTCCATGGGACCCGGCTAGGCCGTTGGACAAGACCGGCCAGGAGATGGAAATAGTACACTCCCCTGATCCAGGCGGTTTTCCCAGGAAACACATAAACTTGTTCCTAGTTGCCTGCAAAAATGGTCCACCTCCATTCTGTACTCGCGATTAAAGAACAACTAGTTAAGAGCCCGCGAGTTGTTACGGAAAAAAAATAAATGCAAAAGATAAAATTAATCTCATAATTTTTTTTCTTTTCTTTCTTTCAATCTTATTTGGTTTGACATGTCAGTGCACATTTGACGATGGATGACAACTCATTGAGCACTAAACTAAAAACATGTGACAATGACAACACTCATACATAGTGGAATGGAGGTGAAAATACAATCAACTTAGATTTTATACTTTTCCTATCCATAATAAGTGTCTTAAATTTTGTACTAACTTAGTATACAAAGTTGTACTATCTGGATGGGAAGGAGTAACTAATTATAACGGGCAGCTAAAATAAAATACATTGTATGTTCGATCAGATCTCAGCTCTAACTGTGAAAAAATCAGTTGAGAAAAAGAAAGCTTCACTCACTTCAACGTGTACCAAATACCTGTGCATTCCCAACTTAATTCAAAGCGGTCAACAATCAAGAAAACAAATTCGTACTTCATGTCGTTAAGAAGGAGCATAAGCTATTCTGAATACGCAATAAACATTTATCCATCGAATTAGGAAACACAAATAGGTATTTCCACAACTGACCCTTGCCTTACTTTTATGCAACCAACACAGTATATATAGCCACTTCTTCCCCGCTACCTCTTCCCAAGCAACACTGCAGGCTGTAAATTAAAGAATAGGTAAGATAGCCATTGCTTATAATCACATATTCAAGATCTTGTCTTGCAAGACGAATACATGAAGATAATGTTAATTTCTAAAGCACTCAATGACACCAATAAGATCATCTTGGCAAGACAATGTTAACATATTTTATGGCAACTGTGGTTTTAATATATTAATTTCTAAGCACTCGATGACACCAATAAGATCATCTTATTGCCGACCCAAGACAATGTTAACATATTTCTTAGGTTTCAATTTGATTGCTAAAGAGATAATAATAACAGTTCTAAAGAATCCGACTACTTGACCATTCAATTTACATGTACGCCTTCGCCAACAAAGAATATATGTGCGTTTAGCACTTCTGCTGAACAAACAGTGAAGTTTGGATCATGGACTGAAGACCAAGACCAGCAATGAATTAGATGTAAAACTAAAACACCAGCTTTTAGGGCACCACTTCTGCTCAACAAACGGTGAAGTTTAGATCATCGTAAACAGATGTCCCAAGTATATTCCTGAACTATATTATTTGTGAATACTGCATACTACCGCAACATCCTTGTCTATCCTAACATATCACTGAAGTAGTGAACTGTACATCAAGATTTATGTTTGTACCTGAGATACTGAATGCTATTCACTGAAGCCCTTGTCCATCCTTCTGAAGCAAACTTTTGCATTGAACATGACCTTAAAAGAGTGCAAATATTTCCAGCTGAAACTGATAAGTGCATATGTAACCTCCTAAATCTCCCCATCTACAAATCACTGGCTCTATTCTCATCTCCTCTAATATGGGATTCCTCATCTCTAGCTCCATATTGAACAGCCGCTGAAACTACGAGTACCCTAAACATGATAAAATGCAATAGTAGATATATAATGTGTTGTGAATCATATTTTAGACAATAATATTCTCTATCGACCCTAATATATACCGTGTTGTTCATCAAGCCCTTTAAGTAAGCATCTACTACTTATCTACTATTGGCGAGTAGAGACAAAATATAAATTTATCTTAACCAGAAGTACGAATAACAAAAAAGATATGCAGAGTAGAAAATGCAAAACCGTAACACCTTATTTTTGCTCCAGTTTTCACATTATTCGTCATATTGAGCAAACTTAGAGTCTTTGGGAAGATATTTATTGATACTTAAATTCTGACATTGTGACCTATTTCATACGATGGAAAGATCCATCGCAGTTTCTGAACTATTAATGTCTCAGGTGAACATACAAATCAACCCTAAAGGTCACAACAAATGGAAATTGCAAAAAGGATTGGAAACTAACCCAGCCGACGCATCACCATAGCAGCAGCACTTCTACTTCTCCTTCTGGCATCTCCCTTTATCCTCTATCTCTGACCGCTCTCTTTTCCCTGCTCGTTAGGAACATATTAGCCACACTGCTGCATGCCTGAACCTCCCTTCTTCTACCTTTCTTCACATTGCAGAGTCGGGGGCCATGCTGGTGGATATTCCCCAGCGGCCAACAGAGGTGGAGCTAGGTGACCATCGGATATGCACAGGATAGCGAGGCCCGTGGTTCCAATGGGTAGCCTGTGATGGCAGGTGGACGTCCGGCATGGCAACAAGAGCGGAACGCGGTGCAGACAGTGGCGACGAACAGTGGTGCAGGCAACGGGTGACGACAAGGCTGAGCCGTTGAGGCACCAGCGGCGCAAGGAATCGAGATGCCGGGAGGCCCAGATGCGGCCCATAACAGCCGCCGTCTCGCCTCAACTGGCCACCGCCGCTGCAGGCCCACGCTGCCACGACCACGCAGCCACCTCGCCATGGCTGCTTCCGTGCAGCAACCTGGAGTGCCGACCGCGGAGCCCCGCAGCCGCAGTCACTGCACGGTCTTGACAAATTAAAACCATGTCCTGAGTCATGTAGAACGTACACAGGAACGAAAACCAGAGAAGACCATACCGAAACGACACCAAATTGTTCCTGCAAGCACAGATAATCCTCTCAATCCCTTCACGACCCATCAAGTAGAACAGATTTATGAAAAGATAGTATCCTACTGCGTGCACGTAGCCTCGGCAGCGGCCATTGCGGCATCCCTGTGGTCCTCCTCGATCCATGTCCAGTAGTGGTGCTTAACAGCGATGGCCGCGCCGCCGCCCTCGTGTCCCTCGCCCTCGACCACCTCGGTGTCCACTGCGTGCAGCACATACCTGGAGGGGGGATCACCGGGGTAGGATGCCGACTCCCGCTCTTCCACACGCGGCTCCACCTATGGGCCTCCCACTCGCGGCCTAAGATCCGGACGTGGGCGCCAGGGAGAGGAGGCGGCAACCTGCGACGGCAGGGAAAAAGGAGAGGGGACGGCCTCTGATCCAGATCTCGGGAGAAAAAAGTCCGAGAGAGAGGCGGTGGTTCGGCGTGCGGGTGGAGGTGATGCAGGTGCTGCGGCGGCGGCAGAGGTGGAGATGTAGCTGGCCGGCTCGCCTCGCCTCGCTGGTGGCCGGGTCGCCGTGGTCGAGGCGGAGCGGGAGGGTGGAAGAGAGGGGGCAGGCGCGGTGCGGGAGGGATGTTTTTTCGAGGGTTCAGATTGGGATGGTTTTCCTGTGTTGCGGCCTGCGGGATCGAGCGGGCGCGGGGCGAGATGGGGGTGGAGAGAGCCCGACGGACGACGGACGAACTTACGTACCAAACTCGAAATTAAGCAGCAGTAAAGATACAGAAATACGTCTCGCTACTTGCTGCAGTTTGATAAATAAATACTACTCCTACTCTCTACCAGCTAGCTATAGGTCCAAGCCATCCCAATTTGTTGAGTAGACGTATAATTGTTTTTCTGGCCTTCTGGGTGATAGACACCTCGCACCAAACAAGAATTATTTGCGTTAACTACTCTTTTCTGGAGTTGTAACCTCTGCAGAGGATAAGCTTGCTATGATTAATTAACGCCTAGCTCAGACTTCATGCCTGGATATAATTCGAGCAAATTAACACTTGCAATATAATTTGCAAAATATAATGTCCATATATGTCGCTGCTGCGTGTGATGCAAGCAAACTCTCGGACGAATCGTGTGCTTCTGATCTGTACGTGCTGCCAAGCTAGCAAGCTACTGCCCGCGTGCTCGATGAGGTGAGCAAACCTGCCGGCCGAATTTGATTAGATCTTTAGACTCGACGCCGGTGGTTATACATAATGTAATTTATCCTCGGAGTAGAATAAGTATTTGCATGACGTGCATCGACTACATGTAAGTCAGTAACTGAGTCTCGACTAATTGCGTGGGCGTGCCTATATACAATACTACCAGGGTTTTGTCTTCTGTGTGGCCACTAGCTGTCGATCGAGCCTTAATTTGCAGCCATCTCGACAGGTCAGGAGTGGGGCAATGATCATCTGTCTTTGCCGTGGTGTTTATAATCGGAGAAACAAACGTACGTATACCAAATGTACTTGTGGGTCTTTCAGGGGTCGGAATAATGCACGGGTACGTCAATACGCCATGCGTCTGAGAGCTTGTGGGTGCACTGGTGTTGAGCCCATTGGTACGAATGGTGCTCTCTGGACGGTGCTGTGTACGTCATGCATGATCATGCATTTTAATTCATATAGCACCCCGGCCAGCTAGTTTTAAATTCGCGTGCGGCTAGCAAATCTCGTTTGGATCTCTTATTAGCCTTCTTTATTGATTCCATTTCATGCAGATGTGTGAGATGTTTTTTTTCTTCTGGATATGTTATTTTAAGGAAGTACTCTCACGCATTTTAAGATTTTTGATTTAACTATCAAAATATAAATTATATGATGTAAAAAGCATATCGTTAGAAAGTTTATTTGATTATGAATCTAATGATATATTTTTTGGCCCCACGTTGGGTCTCAATGAAAAGTTGGGACGGGGGCAAGCTCCTGATCATCTAAAAAAAATAATAATATATTTTTTGTGAAATATAATTTATATTTTGCTAGTTAAATTTGTAATCTTGGGATGCGTGAGTGCCTCGTATATTGGGACGGAGGGAGTAGGTAGCTAGTCGTGCTCTTCTTCTCCTCGACCGTCTGTGTGACTGTGTACGTGGTTTTCAGCCATAATTTTTTGGTCACAAGTTGAGTTGATTGCACCGTGCGGGAGGAGCTGAGGGAACAGTCACAGCGTGTTTTTGCATGATGCATGCTTGGTTCGGGACACTACCGACTATTGTTTCTATCCATTTTATCATTTTTATCTTAATTTGTCTAAAAATGAATATATCTATTCCTAAAACATGTAGACAGAGGGAGTACTGCTCGGCCCAACCCGGAGCCATCAGAAATCCAACAGCACGCTTCTATAGGCCGAAAACCTGACGCGGCCGGCCCACGTGTCACGATCTTCTCCCAAGTCCCAACTCTTTCCCAAACTCCTCTAAAAAAAAAAATCTTTCGGGGCACGCACGGAGGCACGGAGAGCTCCTCCTTCCCGTTTCGCCTCGCCGCCGAAACCAAATGCTGCTGACTAGCCCGGCGAATCGGCGGCGCTCCTCCTAGGGACAGGCAGAGATGGAGACCCCGCTCTTCTTCCTCCTCGCCGGTGCGGCCTGGACGTCCCGGCCGCCTCCTCTGGGCGCCAAGCACCGCCTCGATACCCTTCTCGCGCACGCGCGTGTACTGCTCCTACTTCCTCCAGGGGCCCTACCGATGACTCCACTCAATCGTGCGCCAGTGAGGGGAAAGGCGATGCCCGCGCCGGTTACCGCCGCCACTAGCGCTCTAGTGTAGTTCTGCCCGTGAGCTCCTCTTACATCTGTTTCGATTTGATTTTTTGTAGTGGCTGGGTGGCGCTGCGAGATGTTGATTCTCTGAGCTTGTACATGTTTGGGGTGGGGATCTGCAGGCTCCACATCTAGGAAAATAACGACCAGGGTGTGGATTTGCAGTTTGACACTGTCACGTCTGTATTTTGCCTCTTCTTCTGGTTTTATCAAGGGGGATTCTGAATTTGGGGTCTCTGTGTTCTCAATTTTTTTGTGGGGTCTCTGCTATTGCAGGGGACGGGCTCCACTGATGAGTAACAGAAGGGTGGCATTTCGGAGCTCTTCAGCGAGGCTCGACGGAGTAATTGATTAATTATTGGGTATTATTGTTCAGCATTATGTTCGCGCCACAACTTTATGATATCATCACATCAGTTAATGACTTAATGTGTGCTAGTTAGTTTGTGTCACAACTCACGACACCGGAGGAGCTGTCTGTTAGAGTAATATTATATGCGCATCACTTTGTTTGTTAGCTAATGAAGAAGCTGTTCTAATTTGGTGGCTCGTGTCTTGCAGATATCATGTATTGTCACACGCAGCAGCTCTGCAGCTTGGAGCCTTGGAGGAGCCGAAGAGATCACAAGATCAAAATAAATCGCTTCTTCGGGAAATAGAAGTTCTAAAAATGAAAAGGCAAGGTGCATCTGAAAGCTCCCCTGTGATTAATACTAAACTAAAATGAAAAGTATTAAAGGAAACACAATGTGCTTAAAAAAGGAACCAGATGTGAACTTGCAAGACCTTTAGCATTCAATGCTGCTTATTTAGATGGTAAAGTAAAACGCAGATCTAAAATTGTTAACTATATGTATTTCTTTTCCCTCTATATAGTTTCTGTGAGTTGCTTCTGTTTATGGATACACTGGCCGTTTCTGGATTATTGGCACGGCAGAAGCATCTTATTTGAGAAACAAAATTGCCGACAGTCAAAACATCATACAAAGTGCATTCTCTGATATTCATCACAAGCCAGAATGCCAGAGCGCCAGTACAGATTAATTTTCCCAGTGATGGATTCATGTAGAAACCACACACATGATAGATGAAATGTTTTATGTGTCAGTAAGGAGTAACTTACGGCTCCGACCTTGAATTTACTTGCAACCAGGCCATCTGACCGTCATCACTACCGCAACAACAAATCATCTCAACATCTGGAGACATGTCTCTTTCCCAAGCTCAGAGCACTGTAAGTTCATAATGTCCACACCACTACCTTTCGTTTTTTACAGAACAGGGCACCAGCTCTCATGGCACAGTGTTGGAAGTCGTCAATCACGTATCAATCGTCTCTGCATAAGTTAATTAAGAGAGGTTCTGAACCATCAGCATACACGAAGTTTGCAGTTAATCAGTTAGGAAGCAAAATCTACCACTCGCAATAAGCTATACTCTGAACTTATTTGCTTCAAACATAGCTAACTTAGGCCAGGCCAGGACATAGATAACATAGTTTACTCTCCCTTTTGCAGAAGAATGAACCTTTGTAGTGGGATTTGCAGATTCAGGATGTATCATGGGGAGCACTGAGTGCTTTGACCTACATTAGGAAGCTACTTCCTTTAATATAAGGAAACTCAGGGAAGTTCATGAGACACCGGCTCCTCAAATGAAAAGGTACAACTTAAAAAAAATACTAGTAATACTGTAGAATTTTTCCACAAAAACAATCTTGTCATCTTAGATAGGATGTGGCCTGCAAATCAAGTTAAGTATTTTCCTTGCAGTAATTATCAGGGCCGTATGGCCCGTATCTGAGAAATTGGAGGGCCGTGCGAAATCTAGAATCAGACCCCAATAAAATAACACAGTGATGCAGTTGTGAAGATTTTGAAAAGATAAATCTTCGAACTTTCAGTATTTACTTTAGCAAAAACATGCATGCAATCCTTCAGATGTCATTAATTTCTCATAAGTACATTCTGCAAAATATTATTTCGAATGTCTTAATATCATAGACAATCCATTAACTCTTTCTCGAGGCACCGTAGAACGCATGCAAGTATGACTAACAAATTCAGTTTAGAAACCTTTGCCACTGCAGTAGTGAGAACAAAATTCAATATGCAATAATTGCAGTGGAAAAACTATCTTATCATTTGAAAAAAACTACCGGGAGGTCCCATATTTTCTTTGGAATGAAGTTAGAGAGAGACAGAGGGACGGAGTAGGGAGGAGTGAGGAGCGTACTAGTGCAGAGTATCATAGTAGTACTAAGTAGAGGTGCCCCATACAGGCTTGGTAGTTATCTAGTCGTTAAATGCATAAAAGATCATTTGCAAATCGCTTCTACAATTTTTTTTATTAGTGGGTATAATAACATTTTATTGGCTTAGATTATTTCTATAATCCCTTAAATATATGCATACAATTTTGTGGAGTTATACAATCGGTATGAACTTTAGAGCTTTGTCTGTGTTCAGTTTTCTGCAACTGTCATATGTGCATTTGTTTCCTTACATCCCAAAGAATTCATATCTGAAAGGATATGCAGAAAGAATGGCACAATGTTTCAACCTACGAGCTAAAGCTGTATGTACTACTTCCTTCAAAATCAAGGACGTTATCCTGTGTGAACATGTAATTCACATTCTGTTGTTCCATGGAAAGCAACCTTTGCCCCTCCTCTGGATTGGCGTCCTCTTGACCCCATGGATGGTGCTGACATCTCCTCAGCATCTCCAGCCTCTCTGCAACCTCCTTCATCGTTGGTCTATTCTCCCCACTCATGTTCAAGCATCTCATCACGAGGTGCGTGATCTCTTCGAGCGCTTCAATTTTCATCTCATCCCTCATTTGGCTGTCCAGAAGCTCTTGGTGCTGGCCTGACTTCACTGCCATCATGAAGCATAAAACAAGACTTTTTTCTTCTTCTGGCCCGTCCAAATACAGCGCCTTCCTCCTTGTCAGAAGCTCCAATAGGACGACACCAAAGCTGTATACGTCGCTCTTATCTGTCAGCCGGCATGTCATTAAGTATTCTGGGTCAAGGTATCCGCAAGTTCCTTGCACTAATGTTGCCATCTTGGCCTCATCACCTGGTGCCAGTTTTGATGCTCCGAAATCTGAAACTTTTGCAGTGAGCTTGTCATCCAACAAAATGTTCGCTGTCTTGATGTCACCATGGAGGATTGACGGTGAGGCCGAAGAGTGCATGTATGCCAGTGCCTCGGCTGACTCTACTGCTATCCGGAGAAAGGTACTGAAGGCTGTGTCAGCTTTGAGGTTCTTGCTGTGGATGTAGTGGTAGAGGGTGCCATTTGAGACAAACTCGTAGACCAACATGGGCACTTCTACTTCAAGGCAGCATCCGAGCAGCTTGACGACATTCCTGTGGTTAATCTGGGAGAGGATGAACATCTCACTTGCAAATTCCTTGGTCTGAGCCTTTTCCATCATCTTTGACTTCTTGATCGCCACCACTGTCTTGTCCTCAAGGACACCCTTGTAGACAATGCCGTGCCCGCCACGGCCAAGAACAAAGTCAGCAGCAAAGTTGTTAGTAGACTTCTCGAGCTCTTCCTCGGAGAAGATCTTGAAACCTCCAGCATGGGTGCCAGTGACATTGTAGGCACGCATCTGCTGTTGCAGGAAAAAGCCTCCGTTTAGCTCGAAGAACTTCTGCTTTGTTCTGATAAGGTTCCTCTTCTGGATCCCCAGGTAGAGCCAGAAGCACATGAACACAGGCAAGAACACTCCAACGCTGACTCCTGAGTACGACAACAAAATTGCAGGAGCAATGACAAAATTGAAGGAGCATTCGAAGGGACAAAGTTGCAGGATTTTCTGTTTTACCTGTAACCACTTTCAGGGCTAACGAGAAATTGTCCTTTGGCCGGCAACCATTCTTGATGGTGGCATCTCCACTAGTTCCAGGAGGGCATTGACAAGTGTAACTTCCCGGCGTATTTGTGCAGACTCCGTAGCATGGATGTTCTTCTTTGAGTTGGCACTCGTCAATGTCTTCCGATCGGCAAAATAATCCATCAGACAAAAGTGGCAGAAGGAGCAGGAAGCAGAACAGGTAAACAGTTCAGCTGTGTTCAAATTGTAGCAAGACTCATACCGCTGCATCCACCGTCGAGGTAGGGGTTGCCGTTGTAGCCCTTGGAGCAGTTGCAGTAGTACCCGGGGCCGTTGGTGGTGTCGGCGCACTCGCTGCAAGCACTCCGACAGGCAAAGTCCGCTGCGTTGCGCTTGGCAGTGCTGCAGTTGCCGACATTCCGGACAGCCCAGTCGAGCACGACGGGCACGGCAAAGTTGTCGGTCCGGTTAATGTACTCGCCGTCACCGCCCTCATATGTGGTATTCAACCAGTCGGTCTCCACCAGGAACACGTACCGGCAAGTTGTGCTGTTGCTGTAGAAGATTGGGTCCCCCACCCGCTTCGGGAATTCGAGCATGTATGGCTCGTAATAGTCCACGGCGGCGGGTATGGTGCTCTGGCAGCAGGCGACACCCGTGCAGGATCCCGGTTTGGTGAACCGTGACGGCCGGCACACGGACATGCAGCCACTGACGTAGTAGCCGGCGGTGTCGACGAAATAGCCAAGGTTGGGGCAGCCCAGCGCGACGAGGCGGTTCCTGGCCTGGGAGAAGAGGTAGTGGCTTCCGAAAAGAGGCACTGATGTGCCGGTCTGGTTAATGATGACCCCTTTGCTGTCGTAGCAGTGGCGTGTCGCGTTGATGTATGCCCAGGCCTCGCCGGTGGTGATTGACAGGCTAGTGATCTGGACGCCATAGCCGGTGACTGCGAGCCGTGGGGTCGGGAAGGAGTCGTCACACTCAAGCTCAAAGCCCCCTCGGCTGTCATTGCGGAAACAACTGGCGCCGATGCCGAAGGGGTAAGGGATGGTGATGTTGCCGCACTTGTTGCGGCAGTCCGGCCGCACGACCTGTGGTGGGGGCGGCTGCTGCTCTTGAGCCGAGACCCGTGTCGGTGGCAGTACAAACAGTAGCATGATTGCCTGCAGGTGCAAGATGGCGGCCATTTCTGCTCTGCTACTCTGCTCAGACAGTTGGGGAAGTGTCAGCTGCTCAAGCATCGCACATTCATATACACATCCAGATGACCAGATGCTGAAAATTCTGTCACTAGCAAGGACTTGGTCAATTATGCCCAGCAATAGCAAACAATGCATTATCTGGAGCACTGACGGCGATGACACGGACCATTGCCGTTTAGCTAATGGCAGAACTTGTTTAACAAGGCCGCTCTTTGCAGAGCCATACATGTCTAACCACATGCCAGTAGGCGAGTGGTGCGGTGGTTAACCAAACTGCCGGCCAGCCATCATTGGCTGCCTTGTTCCTTCCCATAATTAACCAAACATACTATGGCCCTCGTCATCCAATCCAGCACGTGAGACGTGATTCAAGACAAATTAGTAAGCGCTCAGTTACAAAGATAGCGTCGCCATTTAGCTCAAGAGGTGGTCAAGCAAATGCTCGCTGTTTTCTTCCATCACTACATATATATTGCTATATACATATAGAGAGCTGCTACTGCCGCCTTACAGTTGTTCAATGAAGATCGATGACATCATATCATACTTTAAGCCGTTAAACTGATAAGCATCCTTGAATTCTTCGTTGTCTTTGACAGGATGACGGCATGCTAGCAGCCTAGTGATTTCATCAGGGCGCTATTGGGAGGAAGCGGCGGGCGCTTGAACCACGGCACGGGCGCGACGAACTTGCCTTCTTCTCCGTCGATGACGCTGCGGCTGCCTTCCTGCTCGCCTGACACGACACATGCAACCAAAATTAACACACGGAGGTATACATGAAGATTTGCATCGTGGATCTCGAAATAGCTACTGCCTCCGTTTCTAAATTCTTGTCAAAATATTAAATGTATCTAGATGTGTTTTAAAAATATATACGTCGAAATATTTTGGTAAATTTGAGACAAGAATTTAGAAACGGAGTAGGTAACTGATGGCTGCATGCCAGTAGGCGGTCTCCCTTCATGCCGTTAATCCAACCGAGGTGCCGGCCATGGGCAAGCTTGCCGGCGGAGGCGCTGGCCACGAGCGCGATCAAAACCGCAGCCACGAACACCGCTTTGGATGCCATCTTCCTCCTCTTCTTCTTCTTCTTTTTAATCTGGCTAGCTATGCGCTGCACATTCATGGTTCTACCAAGACATATTACTCCATGTATATATACTCCAGAGGCTCGATCGGGTTGCGACAACAATGAGATTTGTTTGGTGCTCATGAGTCATGCCTAAGAAAGAGAGTGCACACGTAGGCTGTAGGCAGTTATGCAAAGGCCTACCTTGTGATTAATAATTGCTGGCGGAGGGAGAAGCTTAAACCAGTTTTAAGCATAGAGGGCGGGAATCAATATCTTGTAGCGCTGTAGACTTGTTGGCTCTAACTAAGCTTGACCAAAATGCTCGTATGGACAGGCAGAATCGAAATGGAAACAATGTCAGCATGTGCTCCATTAGTTACTCTCATCATGTTACGTGATAAAGGTTTGCCGACGGTGGGTGTGCACGGGTGCGTAGCTCCTGATTTACCAATATTGAAACTTGAAAGCATTTTTTGAGCTTGGTTCAAATTATGTATTCCCTCCGTCTCAAAATAAGTGTACAAATCCACGTCACTTATTTTGGGACGGAGAGAGTAGTAAATGTATTCTTCGTCTCAACTATATATTGCGGAAGTTTGGCTTTCTCTTTAACCTTTTTTTGTTGCAAATTTCGTCCCTCATTTGTGATTGGCTTTATCTGGTAAATTTGGTCCTCGTGCTGATTTATTGTGATTGATAGATGGATTATTGGCTTCTTTGCCATGTCAGTGCATGGTGTGGCTATTTCTCATCCCATGAAAAATTGCCACATCATGCGCCAATGTGGCAAAGCAGTCGACCATTCATCTACACACGTCTGGTGAAATCCAGTCGCAAGGAACAAATTGATCCGGTACTGAAATTTGCACAAAAAAGGAGTCCAGGGAAGAAGTTCAACTAGAAACCTTTTCGGATTCTAACACCTAGAAATCTTTTCTATCGAGACTCTTTGGTTTAAAGAGTGGATGCTCCAAAATTCCTGTGGATATTACGGACACATTTTATCCCATCAACGACATACGTCAATTTTGATTGAACAAGCCCAACTAGAAAATCAGGGATAACCACGAAGTTCATAACGGGTAAAAATTAACTAAAAGCTTGAGGGGCGCACACATGTGTTGCTTTATTCCGCCGCGCGGCGAGTGAACTGAGCCTAAATACCTGAAGGTCGGAGACTACAACTTTCATCTCCCTGAACATCACGTAGACACATGCCGATCACTATTCCAAATCAGTGTGCCCTGCTGAGACCAGAGTCTAACAATCTGTTTCGATTTCTTTAATTTCCTCCATACCCATTTGCTTACTAGCCATGCTTTCGTAGCACCACATATGACTTTTGCTGATATGAAGTGAGCGGTAGCTAAAATAAACGTTCTCGTGCGAGCAAGATAAAGTCTTATTTACTTGCTAAAATGTAAACCTTACAATGTTGGGATAAATTCATGTTCCTTGATAACACTGAAGATTCAACCTCTCAGTACACACTAGTAGTACATCGTTTAATCAGACCAGTCCTCCACCATTATACCACTGATATATACGAACAAGTTCCCCATACAAAGAAGGCCCATTCGGTACTCAAGCTAGATGGATGTGCGTGGTTTCCATAATATATTCTGTCTTGGGGTTTGGCCAGCTTCCATGGCTGCATTCCCTCCCAGCTGGGACTAGCTGGCGGAAGGCGGGACAGGAAGCGGCCGGTCGTGCGCCGCCGGCAGGCTGTGGATCATGAAGGCCTTCTCTTCTTCTTCTTCCCCGCTCAAACGCCTTCCTCCATGATCCCCTCCTATATACGATCCCAATTCCCAAACAGGCAAGAGTCATTATCAAACATACCATCACACAAGAAAAAAGACTAAACCACATGTGTGCACAAATCACACGACAAGAGTTATAGGAAGAATGCAATATCGTAATGACGCGATCGAGAGATTTAATTAGCAGCCGTTAAGCAATTAGCTACTAGTACCGATTGTGGAGTGGCGATGGGTAGTGTAAGGAGATGGCTGCATCCCAGCAGGATGTCCTCCCATGATGCTGCCGCCGGCGTACGGCGCCTCAGCATGGCCGTGAATCACAAGCTCGCCACAAAAACACACGAGAAGAAGCAGAGCTGGGAATGCTTTGGGCGCCATCTGTTTTCTTTTTCGTCTTACTGTAAGTTTTGGTCGTTTGGTGTTCTATGTAAACTCGGCGAGTATATATGCATCGGTAGACGAACTAGCTGGAGTAACAGATTTTGCTTTAAAACAAAAGCTAACAGATTACTAATAGCCATGCACTAGTTTGGCCTAGGTCATAATTGTTTAGCAAATGAAAGGAGGAATCGGTATCTTGTACTCAATACTCAGTCCACAGGAGTAGAGTACTAGTTTATTTATTATCAGGAAGATGGCGTAATCAAACACACTGGTGCAAATTCTTGTCATATTCAAACTTATTGAATTTTCAAACAGACGCCATTGCAATTCCACGTTTTCCAAATTTCTGTCACCCTACAAATAACATACTTCCTCTGTCCAACAAATGATGTCTCAACTTTGACTAAATATGAATGCATCTATACACTAAGTCATGTCTAAATACATTGAACGGAGAGAGTACAATTATCTAGTTTTATTAGAAGAACCAAAGTAAATTAAAAGAAGAATGAACCAAAAAAGACATCTGATTGATTCCAAGAGCGTACAGGTACAAGAAAGAAATGCATCATCTACTGCTAGGTCTCAGGGAGATACAGAACTGTGGAAAGATACATACTCTCAAGTAAAATAGTAACCAGGCTTCCACGGAGAACAAATAAAAAATGTTTGACATTCTCATATAAATATCAGTTCCTTAAAAAAACATTACCAATCGCGCCATGATATATATAAAGAACATGTTATTTTTCCTAACAATATTTCTTAAAATGTGTAGGATGCAGTCTGAACTCTGAAATTTGACAGATACATATACATGTAAATTTCCCGTTTTGCTATCCTGTCTCGCTGTAAATGGGAAGAAAACACAAAAAAATAATCATCCTCTATTCAAAAATCTTCTCACCAGTGGAGAAAACCAAGAAAAGGACTGAACTAAAAATACAAAGGTATCCTGGAACAAAGAAGACTGTTTTCCAGGTTTCTGAGCTTTTTAGATCCATGTTAGAAGCCTTTGCAGCCTCCAGAATATTTCCTGTGAGACCGACGCCAACTATACCAGCCAATGTCCCGGCTGTATTTGAAACCCCCATCACTATGCTAGCAAATTTCGGAGCAACATCCATGTGATTCACAGCAAAACCTGCTCTTCCTAGAGCCAGAAAACCAAGAGATACCGATGAACAAATCACAGTCCCTGAGGGTGTCCCGAAAGAAGGAAGGGCCATAAGTGCAACAGCCGAGACAACAAACCCAATGGTGTTCAGGAGCTTCCTTGTCTTGGTAACTGATAAAATCTTTCTTGTAATCAAGTGATCGGCAACCACTCCACCAACATTGGAAAATATAAACATGTTGAAATAGGGAAGCATCTTCGAGGATCCCATATCCTGAAGGCTAAGCTTAAGGGCTAATTCAAAATAGGTAGGCAGCCAGTTCATGATAACATACAAGGCATAGTGGAAGGTAAAGTTGTTCACAACAATTGCCCAAACAGGCAGACTGAAGATTATCCTTCGCCATGGTATCTTTACAGTGCGAGGTACCACAACCCCACCTGCTTGTGCCTTAATCTTCTCTGGAGAAGACACCTTTGATATTGACACTTTTGGAAGGTCAGAACGAGGAGGTTCACTGGAAAACTTTAACCATATTACAGACCATGCTACTCCCAGTACTGCTTCAACAAAGAAAACTGATTGGGGTCCCATGTGCTTCACCAGACTTGGAAACAACAGCATGCCACCAGCTGCCCCGAGGTACATCCCAGATGTTGTTAAAGATACTGACCGAGAGCGCTCCTGTGGTGGCACCCATTGTGCCAGAACAGTGTGGATGGCAGGAAATATAAAGCCTTGTGCTACACCAACAAAGAGGCGAGAAAGCACCAGAATGGCTACTCTGTTGGCGTCTAGTGGAGTTAAACCACATATCAAAGACCACAACAAGAATGACAGCAGAAGAACACGTCTACCTCCCATTCTCTGGGCTGCCCATCCACCAGGAACTTGTGACAAAACATAACCATAATAGAACATGGAGAGCACCATGCCTTTGTTTGCTTGATTCACCTCGATTGCATCAGCTGCTACAGTGTAAGCAATCGAGAAACCCACCCGCTCAATGTAACAAACATTTGTGCAGATGAATGTCAGCAACACTATGACATAACGCCTTGGGAACTTCATTCTTGACATTTCTAATCAGAGATGAAGCACAAAGTTTTATAGCACTCTTAATCAGGCCACCCCTTGCTGACCTCCCAGGGGTACTCACCAAGTTTTACCATAAACCTGTGTTTCTTCCTTCAATCTCTGGAGATACCAAGATCTGTAGCAGATAAATAGTGACCATTCATTGCTATGAAACAGTGTGAGATTTTTCACCCGTGCTTCATATACCTGTTCAATTTACTGGTCTCATAAGCAATTTAACAGCGATAGATCTCTATTATACTGCACATTAACTCAATAGACCTGCTCAATGAAGACCTACATCATTTGATTAGATGAATCAAGACATGAATATTATATTCAAATGTGTCACTTCTGCAATGAAATGCGGTACTCGACCACGTTCGGAATGCAACAGATGCCATTTGCGAGCCATATATGGCTTACAAAGTCAGCAGAAGATCTTGGAGTTTTGCTTTTTCTTAGAGGAAACATGCTCATCTAAACCATTGAACAAACCCATACCCATCAAAACCTACTCAAAGCACGGGCTGATCAAGATATTACTTATATCCTAGCAGCAAACAGAGAGCATTTTTCCTAAGTGATTTTGTCAGATGTCTTAGAGGATGTATGTCACTAACAAGAATAATTCTAAGCAATGACATAACTAAAGGGCAAGAGAGTGCCAAGCCAGCATACACCCTGTCTGCCATCTGACTTTAATCTAATGAAAACACAGTAAATTCAGATCTATCATACACACGGCTACTAACATTAACTTTGATCTAGATATTACTTAAATCATGAAACCAGATTACAAAAAGTAAACTTGTATTACCAGCAAATTAACCATTGGGAGCGAAATATACAAAAGGAGTTTCAGAGGTTAATATTTAGTACTGGTAGCTAGAAACACAAATGTAACTACAACGTTAATTGACCACATGTAACAATAGATGGTTGATGGGTGGACCCAGAAATTGCTCACGCCCCGGGCCAAAATAGCTTGGACTAAAAAAATTCCAAGACAATTGATCAAAATTTGGACACAGTACTCAATTGTCAAGTAAAATTTTCCAAGACAATTAATCAAAATTTGGCCCAAAATGGTTGATTGACCCTAGGCTCCCACGATCACATTGGAAAGATAGCCCCTTTCCACTGGCGGTTGTTTATGAAATGAATGACTGCAGTTGGTTTCTAAGGACAAAAGTAAGCCTCATATGTAGAGAAGTCATCATCATACATGTTAGCAAGATCAACTAGCTTGTATTCATTATAATTAGCAAAAAAAATCCTTGGATCAGACAAGCAATCTGAGGGCAATCAAATCAAACAACAGGGAATTTGAGGGAAAGAAGGGGCTACCTGCCTCAGGATTTGGGGGCAGCCTGCAGGCAGCCGGTCGGGGGAGACAATGTCTGCGGGAGAGACAGTCGCCGGTCGGGGGAGCAGAGGAGATAAGGTCGCTGGTCAGGCGATGGCAGGACGTCGAGTTCCTGACCTAGCCGGCGGCGGGGCGGGACCAGCGGGCGTTGGGGAGCCGGCCAGCGGAGGAGGCGAGGCTGGATGGAGGCGGGCACGGGCTGCAGCCAGGGCCTAGGCGCGGCGCTCTTTCTGCCTCTCTCGCTCCCTCGTGTTCGTGTTTGCCCGTATTTTCTTTAGCCGATGGCAAGGCACCCTGTGCTGGCTGGGCTGGTGGGCCGCGACGCCCCAGGCCGAACCTAGCTTTTCTTTTTCTTTAGGCTAAAAATTTGGGCCACGCTCCAGGCCGTGGCCCGTGTTGCCTGGGGCCTGGCTCTGCTTACTTGATGCCATTTCCCCCCTATGGGTTATGGGATTAGAAACACACGTTGTTGTGTTTATCGAGTAGTGATACACTACACATACAAGCTTGCAGCAGGGGAACGGAGGACGGCGGGCACGGAGAAGACGATGTGGTCGAGCGCGACGCAGCCGCGCACGGGGGGCGTGGGGGCGGCGTGACGCAGACGAAAGGCCTGTTTGGTTGCTGGCCTGGAGCATAGCTGCCTCGCTTGAAGCCTCCTTGAGCCATGCCTGAGTTGTGTTTGGTTGACGTCCTGAAGAGCAAGATGCTTGCCTGGCCTAGAGAGCATAGCGGTGTAGTTAGCCTGGCTCAGGCCTAGGATTTCGTAGGCCTGGACAAGGCCACAACTGCTTGAGGTGCTAATCCCTTTAATTTAAAAAGCGAGTGGACAGCATAAGCTTGCAAAGGTCCGTCCCACGTCGGATTCATTTTTTATTCAATACTTTAATGCTCTATCCGATCAGGCACCAACCAAACAAAAAGCTCGTAGGGCTGCCTCGTCAGGCAAAAAAGGAGGGAAATGTCCTCTTGCACCTAGGTGCGACCGCACCCTGAATCTGCTCTTTACAAAATACGTTGAGATTCGTAAATGCTATCTTCCTCCTATATGTATTTGGATCCGTATGCCCATTTTAATTTTGTATTCTTCAACAGTGCTGGGCCCACCATGTGTTTTGCTTCCTTGCACCACCACCCGATTTCTCTACCCGCACCTCCCCCCACGCTATCTTCCTCCTCTGCCTTTCTCTCTCACTTTTCTCTCCCCTGCTCTCGTCCGACGGTGGCGACCGCCGATTGCTGCTCCCGTTCGCTGCTAGCTCTGCCCTTGTCCATTTCGACTAGAAGAACCCGTCCGCCTGCTCCTCCTGTGCCATGGATGTTGTCGGGGTTCGGCCGACTCCAGAACGAGCCGCCGTTCTCGAGATTCCGGCGGCTGGATGCCGTAGTTGGGGAAGACGCTGCGACGTTGTCGGAGCCTGACCCCGTGAAGATGAACTCGGTGAAGATGTTGGTGGCATCATGGACGAGCTCCGCGATGAGAGAGAGAGGGGGGGGGGGAGGGGGGCGGCTGGTGCTGGCTGGCGGCGGCGCCGCCGCGCGGCCGTGCCCAGGCGTGGGGGCGGCAGCACCCCAGCGGCTTTTTCGTGCCCGGGCAGGGGGGCGGCGGCACCACGCGTCCGCGTCCTGCTGACCGTGGCCATGCCGTGGACGAGCTCCGAACTGCGACAACGGATCATGGCCATGCCGTGGCCGAGCTCGGAACTCCGGCGGCCCTTCCCCTGCTCCGACGATTTGCATCTCGATTTATTGCCCCGTCCTGCCGCCCTCGAGTTCTTGCTCGAACATGATGGGAAGGGGGGAGGGAATACCCAGCCAGAGCGCGTTCGATGTCGAACTGGACACGCCCATGGCCGCCTCCTTCTCCGGCTATGCCGCCATCCCGCACCGGTCGAGGTCCCTGTTCTGGCCGCCATGGGCTGTTGGGTGAGAGAGAGAAGGGGGGGGGGAGGGAGGCGACATTGCTGTGGAGAGGGCAGACAGAAGAAAGAAGAAAGGGGGGTTGGAATCCCACGTGCGTTGTCCCCACGTACGCCACTGCCATGTATTGCAAATGTATTTTGGAAACCGAAAATCAGGGGCACAGATCCCCAAAACAAGGTGGGCGGCTCAGATTTCGGGTGTGATTGCCACCCGGAGCAAAAAATCCGCTCTCAAAAAAGGACAACATCTCAGGCTCACCTCAGGCACTCAATTTTTTCAGGCACGATGCTCAGGATAGATACCAACCAGCCCCGAAAAGCGCCGCTGGTGTGGTGTCGATCGTGGGCGCCGTCGCGTGCGGTGCCTCCGTTGAACGGATCTGGGGGCACCACGCGGTTCCGAGCAGGGAGCTCGGGGCGACCGTTGGGGAGCTGGCCAGCGGAGGAGGCGAGGATGGATGGAGGTGGGCACGGGCTGCAGCCAGGGCCTAGGCGCGGCTAGCAGACCAGGTCCCAGCACCGGGGCCGGCGGCGCTCTTTGTCTCTGCCTCTCTTGCTCCCTCGTGTTCGTGTTTGCCCGTGTTTTCTTTGGCCGACGGCAAGGCACCCTGTGTTGGCTGGGCTGGTGGGCCGCAACGCCCCAGGCGAACCTAGTTTTTCTTTTTCTTTAGGCTGAAAATTTGGGCCACGCCCCAGGCCGTGGCCCGTGTTGCCTGGGGTCTGGCTCCGCCTACTTGATGCCATTTCCCCCCTATGGGCTATGGGATTAGAAACACACGTTGTTGTGTTGATCGAGTAGTGATCCACTACACATACAAGCTTACAGCAAGACGATGTGGTCGAGCCTGACGCAGAAGAAAAGCGCCGCTGGTGTGGTGTCGATCGTGGGCGCCGTCGCTTGCGGTGCCTCCGTCGAACGGATCTGGGGGCACCACGCGGTTCCGAGCAGGGATCTCGGGGCGACCGTAGAAGCAGCGTCGGCAAAGGATGTCGACAGCGAACGGTGGAAGTCGATCAGATCGGGAGAATCGTGGATCTTGGCGACACTGCGAACTATCGACGGTGCACTGACAGGTAGCGGTGCCACTAGAAAGAGTTTTCGCCTACTCTCATGGTAGATACAATGCTACCCAAATCTTTGTGAGGTTGCCGTTGGCATGATTGAAGTTGCAGGAAACACCCCATCATTTGTTCCATTCCAAATTTCCAAGACACGGGCATAAAGAGCCACGGGAGAGCCTTTCCACGAATTGACTTCTCTTCTCATATGTATATGCAAAATAATTGACTTCTCAAATGTATATGCAAAAGAATTGCACGAAACGTAGTTGACTCTAATTTTCTAAGAGCTAAAACTGTTCGTGCTGCCTCCTTCAAGATCAAGGACATCTTGCGGTCTGAACATGTAATCCACGTCCCCTTGCTGCTCCCTGCCAAGCAACAAGCTCTACTCCTCCTCCTCCGGATCACCATGGTGACCACTGCCAGCCTTACCCCACGGGTGCCTCTGGTATCTCCTCAGCGCCTCCAGCCTCTCCGCTACCTCCTTCATCGTTGGCCGCTCCTCGCCGCTCATGCTAACGCACCGTGCCACTAGGTTTGTGACCTCTTCTAGCGCCTCTGGCCCCATCGCCTTCCTCACTTGCTCATCTAGCAGCTCGTCCTGCCGACCGATCTTCATGGTCACCGTGAAGCTGTAAGTCGTAAGATCAAATCCGAATAGAATTAGGTTCTGGTTCATGTCTAGGTTCAGTCGGTTTAGGAATTGCAAAGGGAATCACGTGAGTTGATCCCTAGTTGTTCTCGTATTCAGTTTAGAGTAGAACTTGTTTGATTAGGACTGCATCTGGCCGTGTATAAGTATGTGTATACGGTCCCTGTAATCGTCCAACCCCAGAAAATAGAAAAAGGAAAAAAGCAAGGCTCGATACGGGCCTTTGGCTATCCAAACTCCAACCGATTTTTTCGTGTGTACGTGTGCTACTATGTGTATACGTGCGTGTGCTCTGCTTTCAGCCAGCAACCGATTAAACAGAGGAAATCGACCTAGCTTGCTTGCTGTTCGTTGTTGTCTGCGTGAGAGGAATTTGGGCTGATTTCCAACATTTGGTATCAGAGCCAAGGTTAATCCGGCAAAGCGGTCCCTAGTACACGGGAGCTATGCCGACGGATGCGGGGATGTCGGGAGCCGCGGCTGGAAGGAACTCAGCACCGGCGACGTTTCCAAGGCTCGATCGCAGCGACTACAGCATGTGGGCAATGAAAATGGAGGTGGCTATGGAATCTCAAGAGATCTGCGACGCAGTCGACCCTGGCGGTAACACGTACTCCAAAGGAGCGGCGAACTATCGCATTGATCGCCTGGCGTTGGCGGCCATCCATGCGGCTGTGCCGAACGATGTGCTACAACACCTGAAGGGGAAGAAATCTGCGAAGGATGCATGGGATACGATCAAGACCCTGCATCAAGGACACGAGCGTGTCCGGGAGGCAAACCTTCAAATCTTGCTGAAGAATTATGAGAGTTTGAAGATGGGAGAAGACGAGGCGGTCGACGCATTGGCAGCGCGTGTAACGACGCTCGTTAACGGGATCCGCGACCTAGGCGAGACACTCTCCGAGATCTCCGTGGTCAGGCGGTTCCTACGCGCGGCATCACCAAAGTATATCCAGATCGTAACCTCAATCGAGCAGTGTGTCGATCTGAAGACCCTCACGGTGGAGGACTTGGTGGGGTGCTACAAGGCGCACGATGAACGACTCCGGATGGTGTTCGGAGACGGCAAAGAGGACGAGCATCTGATGATGACCCGTGCGCAGTGGTCTGCTATGGCCGCAAGGAAAACTGGCGATTCGTCATCCTCCAGTGGAAGAAGAGATCAAGCTAAAGGAGGAGGTCGAGCACAAGCAAAGAAAGCTCCTCAAGGTACCGAGGAGAAAGGTGCGGCCCCCAAGAAAAAGTTTGATCGCAAGAAGGTTAGGTGCCACAACTGTGGAATATACGGGCACTTCAAGTCGGAGTGCCGAAAGCCACAGAAAGAGAAAGCATATATGGCCAGGGAAGAAGATGATGATCTGGCGCTGTTGATGGTAGAGATGTGCGAGCTGATGGAAGAAGGTCAAGAGGAAGTCATCGAGGAGAAGTCTGAGTCCGTAACCCTTGTTGAAAAGAAAGTCTACCTACATGATAAAGCAAGAGTGAAGGCGGGCAATGTGTGGTACCTTGACACGGGCGCTAGCAATCACATGACTGGCGACAAAACCCAATTCGCAGAGCTTAACCTAGCCGTGGGTGGCTCGGTGCGTTTTGGAGATGGTTCCATGGTGGCGATACAAGGGCGAGGCACAGTTCTTTTCGAGACAAGATTTGGCGATCACAAGGTACTAACCGACGTATATTATATCCCCAAGCTGAAAAGCAATATAATCAGTCTTGGTCAACTCGAGGAAAGGGGATGTAAAATCGTGTTAGAGGATGCGTACCTGTGGGGCTACGACCGACAACGCAAGCTGCTGATGAAGGTCAAGAGGGCAAAGAATCGCTTGTATATTCTTGACCTAGACAGAACAGAGCCGATCTGTTTGTTAGCTGGTCTTGATGATCCAGCATGGAGGTGGCACGCTCGCTACGGGCACTTGAATTTTCACTCGCTTCGATAACTCGGCCAGAAGGACATGGTGGTTGGGATGCCGACGGTGGATCATGTTGAACAAGTGTGCGATGGCTGCCTAGTAGGGAAGCAACGGCGAGCGCCGTTGCCCAGAGAACAAAGTACCGGGCAGAGAAGTTATTAGATTTGTTTCACGGTGATCTGTGTGGCCCAGTTTCACCTGCAACCCCAGCAGGCAATTGCTATTTTCTACTCGTGGTAGATGACTACAGTCGGTACATGTTGGTTGTGCTGCTTAAAACGAAAGCTCAAGCGTTTCAAGCATTCAAGAAGATCAAGATTGTTGCTGAAGTAGAAGCAGAGACAAAGTTGAAGGCTTTTCGGACTGACCGAGGAGGAGAATTCATCTCACATGAGTTTGCTGCATATTGTGAGGAACATGGCATCAAGTGGTGTTGTTGAAAGAAGGAACCAAACCGTGTTAGCAATGGCTCGAAGCATGATGAAGAGCAAAGGCTTGCCGGGGAGGTTTTGGAGAGAAGCGATGACTACAACGGTATACTTGCTAAACCGTGCACCGACGAAAAGTGTCATTGGCATGACACCCTATGAAGCTTGGTGTGGAAGAAAACCTTCGGTCGATCACCTTCGTACTTTTGGGTGCATGGCACATGTGAAGAATGTTTCTGGACATGTGGGAAAGCTGGAAGATCGGAGTAAGCCGATGATCTTGATGGGTTATGAAGCAGGCTTGAAGGGACACTCGAAGGCTTATCGTGTGTACGATCCACGAACAAGAAAAGTTCACGTGGCACGCGACGTCGTCTTTAAAGAAGAGAGGGCATGGGATTGGTCCTCAAACAAAGAAGAGAATCAACAAAATTCGGATGATATGTTTGTTGTATCTTACTCTGTCCCTGAGCATGCAGGTCATAACTGTGGAGAAGGCCACGACCATGACGCAGGTGGTGGAGATCCATCAGGAACGCCGCCGGGCCGCGGCGCTACACCGGTGTTCAGCTTCAGTAGAGCACCAGCCTCATCCTCTGCCGCGGCAGGATCCGCGGCAGGAACAGCGGCAGGAATCTCTCCTGCGGCAGGATCTGCGGCAGAAAATTCTGCCACGGCAGAAATCGCGGCAGGAAGATCTGCGTCTGCCACAACGCGAGAGACGGCAGAAAATCCCTCTGCCGCGGCAGGAGCAAGTGAAGGGGAGGATGCAGCAGCTGGTGGAGACGCTGAAACTTCTACCTTGGCAGCAACCTCTCAAAGGGCATCGACAATGGTACGATCGCCGGTGGAGACTCGGTCGCGGACGCGACGACCGACGCCCGAACGACTTCGACCTCTATCGGAGTTGTACCCTTCTCCAAAGAAGTTGATCCGCAAGACGAAGACGGTCAAGATGAAGCGCACAGCGAGGGAAAGGTGCTCGCTAAGTACTGAAGAACCAACCTCATTTGAAGAAGCTAGCGAGGAAGAAAGTTGGCGCAAGGCAATGGAGGAGGAGATGGGATCAATCCAAGATAACAAGACATGGAGCTTGGTTGATCTCCCTGCAGGGCATAAACCCATAGGCCTCAAGTGGGTATTCAAAGTGAAGAAAGACTCGAATGGCAATGTGGTAAAGCACAAAGCACGCTTGGTAGCAAAGGGCTATGTGCAGCAACAAGGCGTTGATTTTGAGGAAGTGTTCGCTCCGGTCGCAAAGATGGAATCGGTACGGTTGTTGATTGCTTTGGCCGCTCAAGAATCCTGGAAGCTGCATCATATGGATGTGAAATCAGCGTTCTTGAATGGTGACCTACAAAAAGAAGTATATGTACAACAACCTCCAGGTTTCGTCGAAGGGGGAGCGGAACATAAGGTGTTGCGACTGCACAAGGCATTGTACGGGCTACGGCAAGCACCGAGGGCATGGAACACCAAGCTGGACGCTACACTGGTGTCCCTTGGATTTGAGAAGAGTCCATTGGAGCATGCTATGTACAAACGAGGTGATGGGAAGGAACGGCTCCTAGTTGGAGTCTATGTTGATGATCTGTTGATCACGGGTGCAGATGAGAGGGAGATTGCAAGATTCAAGAAGCAGATGCTAGATCTTTTCAAGATGAGTGACCTTGGTTTGTTGAGCTACTACCTCAGGATAGAAGTATGTCAGCGAGGAGACTCAATAACTTTGTGTCAAGAAGCTTATGCAAGGAAAATCCTTGAGAAGTGCGGCATGGAAGAGTGCAATGCTACCTCAGCACCGATGGAAGCAAGGCATAAATTGAGCAAACACAGCGAAGCAGATCCTATTGATAGTACCGAATATAGAAGTATTGTGGGAAGCCTGAGATACTTGGTGAATACAAGGCCAGATTTGGCATACTCAGTTGGGATCGTTAGTCGGTTCATGGAGAACCCCACAACAGAACACTTTGCAGCGGTGAAGATGATTTTACGGTACATCAAAGGAACCCTGAATCATGGGTGTGTTTACTCAAAGAAGAAAGAGGAGAAGACACAACTAGTCGGGTACAGTGATAGTGATATGGCCGGCGACGTTGATGACCGTAAAAGTACTTCGGGCATGGCGTTTTTCCTTAGTGGACATATTGTGAGCTGGATGTCACAGAAGCAGAAGGTTGTGGCGCTATCCTCGTGTGAAGCTGAATACATTGGAGCAGCTACCGCAGCATGCCAGGGAGTGTGGCTAGAGCGATTGTTGGCTGATCTACTAAACCGAGAACCAGAAAAGTTTGAGTTGAAGATCGACAACAAGTCCACTATATCTCTGTGTAAGAATCCGGTGTTTCATGATAGAAGTAAACATATCGACACCCGGTTTCATTACATACGAGGATGCGTGGAAGAAGGCAAGCTTGATGTTGATTATATCAGTTCAGATGAACAACTGGCCGACATATTGACGAAGTCCCTCGGAAGACTGAAGTTTCAGGAGATGAGGAAGAAGATCAGCGTTCACGTTGTCAAGTAGAAGTTCGTTTTGATCTTAGAGGGAGAATGTAAGTCGTAAGATCAAATCCGAATAGAATTAGGTTCTGGTTCATGTCTAGGTTCAGTCGGTTTAGGAATTGCAAAGGGAATCACGTGAGTTGATCCCTAGTTGTTCTCGTATTCAGTTTAGAGCAGAACTTGTTTGATTAGGACTGCATCTGGCCGTGTATAAATATGTGTATACGGTTCCTGTAATCGTCCAACCCCAGAAAATAGAAAAAGGAAAAAAGCAAGGCTCGATACGGGCCTTTGGCTATCCAAACTCCAACCGATTTTTTCCAGCAACCGATTAAACAGAGGAAATCGAGCTAGCTTGCTTGCTGTTCGTTGTTGTCTGCATGAGAGGAATTTGGGCTGATTTCCAACAGAAGCGGGACACGAGGCTCCGGTCCTCCTCGGGGCCGTCGAAGTAGAGCGCCTTCTTCCCTGTGAGGAGCTCCAGCAAAACCACGCCGAAGCTGTACACGTCGCTCTTGTCAGTCAGCTGGCACGTCATGAGGTACTCCGGGTCCAGGTACCCACAGGAGCCCTGCACCAGCGTCGCGATCTCGGCCTCGTCGCTCGGCGCCAGCTTCGACGCCCCGAAGTCCGAGACCTTGGCCGTGAGGCTGCCGTCGAGCAGGATGTTGGCCGTCTTGACGTCGCCGTGGAGGATCGGTGTCGATGCCGACGAGTGCATGTACGCCAGCGCCTCCGCCGACTCCGCCGCGATCCGGAGACGGGCATCCAAGGCCTTGTCTGAATCAAGATCTTTAAGCTTGCTGCTGCTGCCATGGATGTAGTGGTAGAGCGTGCCGTTGGAGACGTACTCGTAGACGAGCATGGGCACCTCCACCTCGAGGCAGCAGCCCAGCAGCTTCACGACGTTCCGGTGGTTTATCTGGGAGAGGATCAGCATCTCCCTTGCGAACTCCTTGGTCTCGGCAGCCTCCATCATCTTGGACCTCTTGATGGCCACCACCGTATTGTCCTCCAGAACGCCCTTGTAGACGATGCCGTGGCCGCCGCGGCCCAGGACGCGGTCGACGGCGAAGTTGTCCGTCGCCTTCTCCAGCTCCTCCGTCGAGAATATCTTGAACCCGCCTCCTCCGTTGTCGGCACGCATCTGCTGCTGGAGGATGACGCCTCCGTTGTGCTCGAAGAAGCTCTGTTTTGTCTTGATGAGCTCCTCTTCTGAAGGCCCAGGTAGAGCCAGAAGCACATGAACACTGACCCGAACACGCCCACGCCGACCCCTGGATATGATCGCATTGGCAAAAGCAAGCATTGCATGCCAGATCATTAGCTAGATTGCAGGAAGATTAATTAATGACGCATGGTGATGGCCGATCGACCGATTCGGTGGATCAGTGTGTGTGTTTACCTGTAACTACTCTGAGAGCTAAGGTGAACTTGTCGTTTGGCTTGCAGCCATTCTTTGAGTATGCATCGCCACTCGTCCCCGAGGAGCATTTGCAGGTGTAGCTTCCGGGCGTGTTTGTGCAGACCCCGTAGAACGGGTACTTGTCTCTGTGTTGGCACTCGTCGATGTCTTCCGTTTGTAAACGCAAAGCAAATCAATTTCACCATCACATCAAACAAAGCCATCATCAATCTATTATCGGATTTGCTAGTTCTCAGTCGCCTCAGAAAAGCAATTTCTCAGTTAACGGTCTAAACGGTTAGATCACATGCCAAGATTCGTGTTGCAGTGAGTCCGGGATGTCAATGTATTAAAAACGTGGCATCTTCATTATGAGCAGTGTCCTCATGTTGGTATGGTGGTCATATACTCCTTTGGAGTATTTCACATAAATTTCGGTTCAGTACAGGTGCACTTTTTTAGATTAAAATTCACATAAATTTCGGTTCAATTGAAATCCTTGCAGCTGCAATTTTAATTCTTGCAGCTGCAATATTCAACATAAATTTCGGTTCCGTACACGTGCAATTTTTTAGATTAAATTTCACATAAATTCTGGTTCAATAGAAATCCTTGCAGCTGCAATTTTAATTCTTGCAGGTGCAACAATCTACGTAAATGAAATCTAGAGAGCAACAATGTGCATGCTGGGTCAAACTTGGAGCTTAAAAAAGAAAAGAGAAATCAGGCAGCACACACGCACGGGTGAACATGGGCGGACAACAAGTGAATCGATAGCTAGTTTCATGCTTAAATTAGGAGCTGCAGTGGTTGGTCGACTGAGAAATGTTTGTCTCAGTCGACTGAGACTGAGCCGCTCCCATCTATTATATACTAAAAGCAATACGAGGGGTACCGAAAGAAACCTCGGGGGGGAGCGAGCAGGGGTCAGACCCCCCTTAATGGTTCGCCCCCCTGGTTTTTGATCGTTGGCATCAGAAGTAGCAGGCTGTAGTGCTAGTGCTAATTAGCCGGAGATAGTTAATTGGTTCAACTAATTAGCTAGGCCTAATGACCTTGTGCATGCTCTGCGTACAGAACCACGGAGGGGCAAACTGGCAAAACCTAACAGCCTAGAAGAAATAGAAAAGAAAAAGGCCCATAAAGTCATAAGTCCATAGCTGAAATGTTGCCTGCTAATTGCTAAAGCGCCTCTTGCCTTCAGCATACAACTCCACGGCTTGTGTTTGCCGTGCCCTCACCTCAATTAGGTTGTTCTAAAACCTCAATTAGGTTAGATCACCGGTTCTCCATCTGCATGCACGGCCGCACTTATTGGCATTCCTGCTTCCTGCCACGTTGAGTCGCCGGATGCAGACACGCACAATTCTATAATCATGTCGTGATGCACACACCGGTAACAATTAATCTTCCAATCGCTCATCACTAGCATGTATTTACTTCTAATCAAATTATCTATTTTTAACCCTTACATGTATTGTGCTTGTGTTGCTATGCTTTACATCAACACATTACATTGAGATTTAGTTTTTTTTTCTCAAAGAAATTTAGTTTTGTTTTGTACTGAAACATTTGTACCTATGTTGATACCAATATACTAAATTGAAACTTCATATGTTGTGATGTTTCATCGTTCGTTCGATTTTTTTCACCCCCCTCATCGTCGAATCCTGGCTCCGCCCCTTGAAACCTCCACGTTAATCCACATCATCAGAATTATACAGACCGTTGGATATGAGAGTTGTAGCAAAAAACCGTTAGATCTACACGACACATAAATTTTCTTTTAAATCACGTGAACGTGAAACAATCTGATCTCTACGGCCTCCCCCGTATCTTTAACCTTAACGAACTCTGACAGTATCTTTTTCTTCCAAAAGAAAATCGTAAATTTTTAACTTGGCCGCAATGCCCTGAAGGTAATTAAATCCCAAGCCCCCCTCGGCCCCTCCCCATCGCACATCACATCGTGTCTTCCACCGATCTCTCCGGCCTCCCCGTCCGAGGAGAGCTAGCTCGCGGCCGGGCTAAAGGTCTTTGTAATCTAAGACACGTAATAGTTCCTGTACGGATGGTCAGTGGAACTAGAATAAAGCATGTACTGCTTAATTTCCTATTTGTGTTCACGGAAACGAATGCATGGTCCTTAAGCTGCTTCGTTTAAGTAATTGTACTCCATTTTGGTATTGTATTAAGAAAAAAAAATACTCCCTCCGATCCATATTACTTATCAAAATATTATATGTATCTAGATGCTTTTTAATCATAAATACATCGGGAGAATGCCCTCCTTTTTGAAAAAAACATAGATACATCCATATTAATTTGTACAAATTTGAGACAGGTAATATGGGTCGGAGGGAGTAGTACTATTCACGTTCCAGCCGTATAGATTTAAAATTATTCTGAGTACCGGCCTGCATAGAGTGCTTCCTCAAGAGTAGCCATTTATTCATAGTGAACTGAACTCTATCAGTTATAATCTACTTCCTCCGTCCCATATTAAGTGTTTCAAATTTGCCCAAATATGGATGTGTCTATACCTAAACGTGTCACTTAATATGGGACGGATTGAGTATATTTTTGCAGGAGTGGGTTATTACCGGGTATTAAAAAAAACTTTAGCAATTATCTACGTTCTTAATATAAATGTAAAAAGTTTTAACTTTGTCCTAAGTCAAACTTCTTAAACTTTGACCAAATTTATGGCAAAAATATATCACCTAGAATATGAAATAAGTATACTATGAAAATATATCGTGATAGATTTAGTAAAACAATTTTATATTTTTAGATGTTGGTAGATTTTTCTTAACTTGGTCAAATATTAAGAAGTTTGACTTACGACAAACTTAGAACTTCTTACAACTAGAAACGGACTATATATCAATACATGACCCCCAAATTTTAACTTTGATTACTAATTAACATCATGTACGAGCGACTGGTTGTCTAATGAACAAAAAAACTTACTAATCAAATACGCCTACAAACACACAAAAACAAACATGATAATTTATCATCAAAAAATATCAGCAACAAATATAGTCTGACATACATACGACCTATCAGTGCAAACAAGTGATTGACCAATTCAACACGTGAACTTTAATTTTTTTTGTACATATATGATTTATAAACCACAAATGGTCAATCGCATCGGGCAGGGATTGTCATCTCACAAATCTTTTGGACTATATATAGTTCTAGATGCACAACTAAATATCGTACAAACAATCAATTAGTTTGGACGCAAATGTTGATCGACCAACCAAGCTCGCATTGTAAACTTAAAATTGTCGATTGCGATCTAGAACACATAAAAATAAAAAGTTGTGTCATCTTAAAAACTTGGTATAATTTCGTACTTCTACGTGTAGTGTGATTAGTTAGATCTACTTTTGTATATGTATGTATTTTAGCTGATCTCCTTTATATCGATTAATATCCAAACTTCATTTGAATGTATATGGTTTAGTGAGTTTATTAGTTCTGTGTTTGTAACAACCATCATGCTCATGATCCACGCACTTTTCTTCTGCTCCACTAGCACATATAAGTGGCACACACCTTATATATTTGGTGTTTTTTAAAATTGTACATCAAAATATCAGTGAAGATGTTTGCGGGGGACACCATGCTAGCTAGTTTAAGTAAATATTACTTCTTCCATTTCTAAATATAAGAAGTATTAAGTTTGTCCTAGGTCAAACTTCTTCAAGTTTGACAAAATTTATAGAAAAATGTACTACATTTGAAAATACAAATTGGTTTTATTGGATGCGCCATTATATATGTATTTTCATGGTATGCTTTAGTAGATCATAGTAGAATTTTCTATAAACTTAATCAGATGAAAAAAAGTTTGACTTAACAGAAAAAGTTACGACTTCTAGTATTTAGGAAAAGATAAAGTAGTGTGTCAGCAAGTGAGGATGGATGCCTGCACGTACGTACCTGTGCATCCACCGTCGAGGTAGGGGTTGCCGTCGTATCCCTTCGGAGCAGCTGCAGCGGTAACCGGGGCCATTGGTGGCGTCGACGCAGTCGCTGCGCGCGCTCCGGCAGGCGAAGTCGGTGGTGTTGCGCCTGGCGGCGCTGCAGTTGCCGACGTTCCATCAGGAAGACGTAGCGGCAGGACGTGGCGTTTCTGGCGAAGTCTTGCTGCTGCTGCCCCTGGAAGTCGTGCTGGTACGGCTCGAAGAAGTCGAGGCCGGGCGGGATGGCGCTCTGGCAGCACCCGGACGCCCGTGCAGGCGCTCGGCATGGCGTTCTGCGAGGGGCGGCACACGGAGATGCACCCGCTCACGTAGTAGCCGGCGCCGTCCACGAAGTAGCCGAGGTTGGGGCAGCCCAGCGCCACCAGCCGGTTCTTGGCGGCCGAGATGCGGTGGGAGCATGCAAGACTTTTCAGTCTTGACGCGGATGTGGTCGCTATAGTTGATTAGTCATCAGGAAGAAAGCTGGTTTGACTTGGCTGGTCTTCAATGGCATGGTTATGGCCGTATGCATCGGTTTGATTCAGAGGCCGAGCTTTTTCACTTTTCGAAAAAAATGCCATCTCCAAATTCAGATCTAGTTGATCCGGTGCGATCGAGATAACCTGCCCATCTCTAAATTCGCGTTGCGGGTACCAGCTCTCTCTGAACCTTTTGCAGGAGAACAATTTCCTCCAGAAAAATCAAGGAATCTATGCAACTGGTTCAAAAGTTCAATGCATGGTGGCCATATAATAATATGGCCTGCAATTTTTTTTCTTCCATCTGGGATTTCTTCCCTTTTCATTACGAAAATAACGGGAATACAAAGTCTCCAACGAAACCAGATACAGGATTGAGAGATCAGGGGAGAAAGCAAAAGGCAGGAAACCCGCTGACGAGCGACTACGGGACAAAAATCTGCTCCTAACTACAGCCCTAACAGAGTTTTTTTTTTTTTTTTGCGGGGAGCGCTGACTACAGCCCCAACAGAGTAAGCTGATGAAAAAGTGCAGCAGTAAGCTGAGTAATATGGCCTGCAATTTGATGTCGGCTTCAAGTGATTGATCCTTTGGAAGGGCCAAGAATGCTTCGTCCAAACGAAAAAAGTGCAGCAGTAAGCAATGTTCATCATCACCGGGTTTCAAATATCATGGAGCGCAATGTGCATCGTTGTTCTAACCAGAAAACTAAACAACCATCATCTAGCTCCACATGAACCAGATGCACATAAACGGAAAAGTACCCCCCACACTGTGCGTTCTGGCTATTGTACGTTTACGTCGCTGGAGATCTTATAGCATCAATTTGAATCAGAAAAGAAGATCGCCATAACACTTTTTTTTTCTTCTGCTCAGAGGTTAAATCAAATCGACCGCGAGAAGTCTGGCCTGCTGCCAATCTCAACAGAGGGAGGGAGAGAGGAAACCGAAGGAAGCAGAGCCGTGTGTAAGTGTAACTGTGTTTCATCCCCACTGAGATAGCTCAAGATGGGCCGCGGCCCACTTTTTTCTTGGTAGGTAAGTCTGGCCTGTTTTATATCCGGGGAAGAGCGTGGATAGCTCAAGCTGGGCCGCGGCCCACTTTATCCTTCCTCCGCTACTGGGCGTCCCTCTCTTAAGTCATATAGTCTGCAGGCTACTTTGTCACTAATTTATATACTTCCTCCGTCCTGAAATAAACGTGCATTTATAGATTATACAAATTCTCATCACTTATTTTAAAATAGATGGAGCATATTTACTTTTGTGGGGAGGAATTGATATCAATATGATGCTAGAATTTTTCTGGTTACCACCGAAACAACATTTTGCCTGGTACTTGTGATGCATTTAAAAGAAAAGATGAGTGTCTTTTTATTTGAAAAATGAAACCAAATCCTTCAAAAACATTGGAACAACAAAAACAAAGATGCATGTGATCACTATGACGGGATACTTGCTTAAGGTGCCTCAGGCTTGGGATCATTGGAAAACCAAAATACATTCTCACGTACCCAAAAGCTATTAATTATATTTCGAATTTGGTTTGCCAGAGTAAGTTTAATGATTGATTTATACTATCTCAGAGGTGTGCAGTTGCAGATCTGAAGTACTCCGTAGCAGTTAAATGTGGACGACAATCACTGTACTTCATGCTCTCCTGTGTACAGTACACATGCGCACCGTGGCATGTGGGAGATGCATGCTTGGACGCAGGCCTTCAAAGGAATCCCATCTCTCATGTCACAACTTCCCGTTCTCTCTTTGGTCCGTCTAGAGCAATGCGTGTCGACCCCCGTTGTACCTGTACATGCAGATCATAAAACCCCTACAGGTACCCAGCTAGCTAGCCAATAAAATTCTTTGCGCCAGCAAGAAACAAATTACAAGGGGGTTGTTTCATTTTTTTTAGAAACTCAGTATAAACGCAAACGCTCACAACACATGCGTACACTTACTTCTATGAACGCATACCCTACCCCTATGAGCACCTTCGAGAGACTGAGCCGGCAGATCTTAAAAGATTAACGAAGTCGGTTAAATTTTGGAATAAATTCAGGTTAATGTTAGCACCCATGTCAAGTGTAGAAATTGAACCTGGATGGACTGATTTCATCACAAGGAACTAGAGCACCTGAGTTATGCTCAGTTCACGGTTGCTCAATTTCAGTAGTAACCGCAATACCATTTCCACATAGTCCACTATAGGATGTATAGGCTATCACATTAATAAATCGCCGTACATAAGTTGATCTGTCACACGGATCGATTCTGTAGAGAGTACTGTTATTGACAGATGTATGTGCTGCTAGTAAACATGTATGAAAATAGTCTAACACTAACGGTAAGTTTAGTACAATTATTGTAGCATACACTATAAGCCAATAGTTATGTATACTATTTAACAAAAATCGACTATGTATGGCACTATAATAACAAAAGGTGTACTATATACGGTGGAATATTGATCTACTATTCTGTTAGAGCATGACTGTGCATGTGTCCAATTAGTTAATTGTTTGAGACGAATGTACATTTAGCACTTGCAATTCCCATGGCAACTAGTAGATAGAGTGCAACTACTTGTGGACTTCAGAGTACAATTGGAAGGTACTATATATTGTGTGGCCTAGCCGTGTTCGTGTAACAAATTAGTAAGAGATCTACGCGTGATAGGAGTTGGAACTTGGAAGACTAATGCGAGAGGAGTAGGTAGACTCTGTGATATCACCAACAGTAGCCATGTCCTGGATACAAACACCGGATCTATCCATCCACCTATCAGTGTTACTGCTAGTAACTACAGTCTACATCATCGAATATTTGTTACTTGAGGCTCAGCACTTTTCAGCAGTATGCCACTGCATGTGCTCCCCAAAAAGAAAAATCGAAGAAAATTCAGGGAAAAAAAAGTAAAGTTGGATAGCTATGTGCATCTACAATAATTTCGCCAAGAAATCGCATTTCGCACATGTGAATTATTTGTCGATTTAATATTCTCCTGAACTCACTATATATCTCCACGAATTCTTTACATCGTCCATCCCATTCACCCTACAGTAATTTTTCAGGGTAATGAGTCCATATGTTAGAATTTGTACTTGTTCTCTGTTTTCCTTTTTTTTTCTAGGAGTGATGGCAGCAGAGAAACGTTAATTTTCCTGATCAGCGAGTTGAAATCACGTTTTTTTAATTCAGCTGCTGGAAATAAGATAAGAGAAACAGATTTGTTTCTCTCGCTGTTTTATGGTGTAATTTTTCATTAAATGGTCCTTTCTTAAGCTTAATTGCAGTTTTTGGCCCTTTTCACTAAAAAAAAAATTGATTTCTGCCACCCCTGTGTCGATGCCATCTCAACTGGTGTGACCAATACAAGTGTGGGCACCAACCGAACCGAACATGCGGCCATTTTCGTATTATCGATGCATTCGGCCCCTTGATCAGACCTAATTATGCTTTAAAAGGGGCCATTTAAGTAAAAGTTACACCTGCTGGCGGTGTGTCCGTGTGTGTGCATGCGCGCGCGCGCCATGTCTACCTGCGGTGCCTGAGTTTCATGGTGCATGCCTGCCGTAAATTCTTCGATCCCAGGTCAGTACAAGGATCAGAGGAGCAGCCAGAACCACCAGCATGAACCAATAGAATGGAGGCGTACGTACGTAGAATTTCACATTTTCTGGTAGCTTAAGTCTTCATAATTTTAAGAACCACATTTTTTATGGCAGTAGTCACAAAACCACAGTTGTTGCTAACAGTTTCACAAAACCACAACTCTTTTAGGACAGGGAGTCTCAAAAAACCCTAATCTCGATGATTAGTCGGCTTGATGGTGTTTCTGACGGCCCGAACCCACAAGTCAGTTGCCACGTCAGCTTCCCCGATCCGTCTCCAGTGCCACCCGGGCCCACAAATCAGTTGCCACGTCAGCCTCCCCGACTCGTCTCCAATGCCACGGTCCACAAGTCAGTTGTCACGTCAACCTCCCTGACCCGTCTCGACCCAATGCCACGTTGTGGGCTCGGGTCATCAGAAACACCATCAAGCCACCTAAAATTATCGAGATTAGGGTTTTTTGAGACTCCCTGTACCAAGAGTTGTGGTTTTGTGAGACTGTTAGTAACAACTGTGGTTTTGTGAGACCACTGCCACAGAAAGTGTGGTTCTGTGAAATTTCCTCTAATTTTTAATTACCGGGCTAGCTGAATTAAACTTCATTTTCATTGTGCAAATGACTGAACTTCCACATATTTAATATGCATGCAAGTTAGAAAAAAATGAAATGGTAGAAAAATGGAAAGCTTGTTATGATCATGCGTGTGTTTTTCCATTCAAAGAAGGTTTGCGGCATTACGTACGTGATTGTAATGAGAAAGTACAATCTTTTACGCTAGCTGATCAAGCTTTCTCCGTATATACGATCAAATGCATGTTAATTTGTACACACAATGCATGCATTTTGATGCATGTATACGTACCATGCGTGAATGTACGTACCCAGACAGTTCCGTTTCGGCAAATGAGTTCTATTTCATACGAATATAGCATTATCTACGTAAAGCGAGCATAACCTATATATATAGTACAATTCATGCATGTACATGCATGTGTATCTATCCAATTATAAGGTTGAAAATGATTATTTACTACAAAGACGCTGCTAACTATATATAATTAACACCACTATAAGAGTATATTGAATGAGAAACCAACAAAGGAAATTGCCTCACGCAAATGCATGGTTCATGCATACAAAACAGAAGGTTGTGCTTAGACATGATTCTATGCTAACTCAAAAGAAAATCAATTACTGTACCGAGACTTTGCTAAATGCCGAAACAGGTTGTGCCGGGGCATGCAGTTCAAATAACCCGGACGATTCATAATTTTGAACATGCATCAATAAATGCTCGGTTCAAAGAATCATGCACCAATGAAATTGCACCTACTAGAAATAACAATTTTAATAAATACTTGTAGTTTATTTAAATTATTGACCAATGGAAAAACATTTTTACAAATAGATAAACTTCACAAGATGTAATTAACTTACTCCTACTAAATTTGAAAGGGAAGTACTAGTACAAGACGAGATAAGTGCACTATTTGTATAGCCATACCTATAACTTATAAGTACTCCATTAGCTTTATCATTTAATTCACGAGTTATATATTGGGTGTCGACCACTTCATTCAGAATGTAGAATTGAGTTTTTTTTTTAACACAATACAAGAGCCCGGACCATCTGGAGCCAGTGCAACAGTTTCAGTCAAGGAGGCAAATAGTCAAAAATATCTACACTACTGTTCAGAGATAGACTGAAACCATCAATCAGGCAAACTTTGTTTTGAATGGCCTATGTGTATGAATCAGACATCAATACATTGACAAAAGGCTAAGGCCACGTGTAAAAAGAATTATCCTACAATTCGAAAATGAGCTACCCTATTAAACTAGCAGCAGTAGATTCATCTTGTTTGGTTGTTTCCGGAGGGAAAACAAAGGTATATGATCTATAAACAACTAGCCTTATCAAAGTAGCAGAAGGAATAGGAAAGATTTTGTATGTTCTCTCTCCATATCAAAACCCTCTTCTCACAACTATGCATTGAAGGGACAGGCAAAATCTAAGATAGTGATGGATGCTAAGGCCCAAGAAGGCAAGAACTGTTTAAACAGGAATTTGAATGTGCTCTAGACTCTTGACTAACATACATAGTTTTCAGGCAAAAAGAATAAAGTGTGAGGCACTAACAAAGATAGCAAATTAACTTTAACCACAAAGAGAATATCGGTTATATTTAGTTTTTTCCTCAACTTGACCATTGATTGAGTGCATATGATTGAAAAATAATAATATAAATGTGTGTTCTCTACTCCATTAGGAAAGGGACAAGTCAAGACAAATCAAGCCAAATCCAATAGGCCTAACATGAACAAGGAAAGGGAGCCAGGAGCATCAAAGCATGGGCTAAAATAGGGGCTGCCAAATTGTATTGAAACCTTATATATTTCTAGGGTCTGCCCGTCTTCTTTTTTCCTGCTCTTTTGAAAAGACTACCCTCTTTCTTGCTTCTTTTGCTTGTTTCCTCATCTATGTGCTAACTTTTGCAGATTTTTGCACTGCAAATGTGAAGCTGGCTGCAGATAGCTAGTACTATATGTCTTTCAAACTGGCACTACATTGTCCTTGCATATATATAAAGATCGAGGAAAGAGCAAGCAATACATTTGCAATTTTAGTGCCTAGGTACCACGGATCAAAGGAAACAAACCATAACATATAACATTTTTTGTGTTCCAAGAAAAGTAGACATTTTATTTTTAAATAAGACAAGTACACAAACACACATGTTGTTCCTGTCTTTAGCTACCATGGCAAAAATCAGTCCCCTATGCCTTTTTGGCTCTCCTAACAAAGGGGCAACCACCAGCAGTATAGTAGACATGAATGAATGAAGCATTGCATGCTGCCAACACAAAAGTAGTACTTGTGCCTTAATTAGCAAATCTAGCTGTTACAAGAGCAAATTCTAAAGAGATGCTACCACACCAGCAAGCTAGCTGCTTTTTTGTTCTTGCCAATGTCTCCCAAGGCCAAAACGACTCACTAGGAATAACTCCAACTAGCTAGAGATTCTCAAGGTGCTAGCTAGCAAACCAAACAAAATCAAACATCTAATCGGCCAATTCCATCGACCAAAATTAAGCCAGAGAAAAAATTAACAGAAATAAATTAGTGCGCTCACGAATGACGACGACCTTACTTGAGAAGTAAAACAAACAATGGAAATCAAGAAGGGGGAGAAATCTTTTGCAAAATGCAAGAAAAGGCGAAGAACAATCTAGCTATCCTCTTGTGTTGAACCAGCCAGCAGCACTACTTGCATTCCAAGAAGCGAAGGAAGGAACTTCTTGTGTGCTAGCTAGCTGTGCTCAGATGGACGCGCGCCCGCAGATTGCCATCATGGAAGGATCCCCTAAGCAGCTAGTAGGAAGAACGAACGAACGAGCGAACTCACGGCATGATGAAGTGCGGCGCGTCCGGCGGGCCAGGATGCGGCGGCGGCGGGCTTCCCTCGGACGACGGCCCACCGCCGCCGCCTGCCGCGGACCCGGACCCGGACCCGGACGCCGAAGACGGCTTCTTGCGCTTCTTCTTCTCGTAGCTGATCCCCCTGGCCCTGGCCTGCGTCTCGCGGACCTCGCGCAGGTACAGCCTGACGGCCCTGGCCCCGAACGGGTTCATCTCCGGGGTGCCGCCGTTCTCTTCGTAGGCGGCCCGGAGGCGGCCGATGAGCGCGTCCAGGGAGCCCCAGGCCTGCCGCAGCGGGCACGGGCATGGCGCCGGCGGGTTGGGGTGGCCGTAGAAGGGGCACATGGGGGTGTGCACCTTGGTCTTGCCGAACTGGTCCATGTACTTGAGGAACTCCAGCACGTGCGCGCCGCTGCACCGGGACAGGGACAGCGGCGGGCGGTGGTTCCGGAGGTACTGCCCGAACGTGTTCCAGTCGCGCCGCTTCTGCGACTCGTAGCGGCTTAGCGAGGGGGAGGAGCCTGAGGGGGACGCGGATGAGGTGGCGCCGGCGGCTGAGGAGGAGGACGAGCCGGCGCCGCCGGAGCCGGAGAAGATGGCGGCGCCGCCCGGGCCCAGGAAGAAGGCGTCCGGGGTGGGGTTCGTGTCCGGCGCCGATGGTTCTTGGCCCGGGATCATGTGATGATGGTGGTGGTGGTGGTGATGGTGGTGATCCATGGTTGGTTACTAGCTCTTCTTCTTCACTAAAGCTTCACGATTTCTCTACCTCCTTTGCTTGGTTCCCTGCGCAATGCAAAACAAGAACAAAAGATGCATCATTTCTTGCTCCGATTCGAGCTATCTACCCATCCGGCCGGCTAGGTCAGGAGATCGAACGACCGATCCAAGAGAGAACCTTTAATTAATTAAAGCCAGGAGATTTGCATACCGGAAGGAATCTGGCCCTGGCTTCTGAGTTCTGATCCAGTACTCGATCGATCTCCGCCGCGCGCGCGTACGTGTGCAGCCGCACGAGCGTTTCTCAGGAATCTCCGACGGTTGCTAGGTAGCTGCTAGGTGGTGAGTGAATCGAGTGATCCAATCATGTGCCCACTCCAGCCGAGAGCAACAGCAGGAGCCCGAGGAATGCCATGTTCAGGTGGTCAAGTCATCCTTGGGAGAGGGAGGGAGAAGGGGATGGATGAACAGTGGACGGTGTGGCGGCAGGGCTGGAGGATCGATCGAGATGGGGTGGATGGGATGGATGGCCTGGGGGAGATATAGGTTTTAACCTTTTAGCTAGCAGGCAGCGGTGTGGTCTGCTCTGTCTGAGAGGAGGAGGGGTGGTATAGTAAAAATACTAGTAGTAGCGACAGGGGGTGGTAGGGTAGAGTATAGCTTGGTAGCTCTAGACAGAGAGGAAGAGAGAAAGTGGTAGGAAAGCAACAGGAGGGCTCACTGAATCACTGTATCTTTTTTTTGAAAAAGTTTAAGGGTACGTTTGATTGGTTTTGGTTTAATTGCCTTTGTCGTGTTACTCTCTAAATTCCTTTCTCCAAAACTTGCACCGCCTAATTTGAATTATATGCCATATATGGCTGGAGCGCCATGTTTGGATTTTGTTTTTCGAGATCCTGTGTGTTACTCAATTTATCTACTGCAAAAGTAGTTTCGTTTAAAATACGGCGTAATTTCCCTGGTTACTCCTCTCAACTCACATCCTGCCGTTTGTCTTTAATACCGTAAGTCTCGATTTTCATAACATGGTGAATAAATTGAGTTTTTGGGATTACTTTAGTGACTAGTATATTTTACTCAAAAAAATACCAAGACTCTCGAATTTAATTTGAGTCATGTAAATTGATAATTATGCCTAGATTAATTTGCTGGCAAGATGGGTTAGCTCCATGTCTTACACTAGTAAATATTTATTATTATTTTATAGTAAAGGACTGAAGGGTGCATGTAATTCCTTCCATGCCCTGCATGACATGACTGCAGGATAATCGAGTCATGGTCACTTCCTTCCTTTTATTTTCCCTGTCGTCCTATTTGGACCTTATTTAAAATTTCTGCGGTTGCAGTGTGTAGCCCAGCCGGCTGGGATGGGATGGGGCTTCCATGGGCGTTGCACGGGCACTGATAGAAAAATGCACAAAGGAACAGACCATTTATGTTACTACTGTAGACGACATGAAATATGGTACGTGGTGCACAAATATATCATATATGTGCGTCCCTGGTATATACACGTATATTTGTTTGGATAGTTTTGAAAACTGTAGGCCATTGACTACTAGTCAAGATTCCATGTTCCACCTGACATGCTGCATCCTCTCCTTGCTAGTTGCTACTATTTATTTACTTATATGATTTTTGGATATTTTTTAGGTGAGTCTATTTTTCGCCTCCCAACAACTGCCACAGAGTGTGAACTTTGTCCTTTAACTATTCTTTTATGCGGATTTTATCCCTCGCCTTTCAATCCCGGATAAATTGCGTCCTGATCATACCGGTTTAGGATGGTCAAAGCCATGTTTAATTGACCTGACGTGGGCGCATAAAGCTCAAATGTGCCTGCCTGCAACCAGAGTTTGGATTCGTCCAGTGCCAGTGCAACCTACAAAACATGAAATACTTGATTTGGTAAGCTGCCTCAGATACCAGAATATATATTTAGTTTGGTTAGCCAACTTGGGTACCGGAATATTTGATTTGGTTAGCTGCCTCAGATATCGGAAATAAGGGAGTACATGCTACGTCGTAGCAAAATACGGAGTATGACACTAAAGGTTCATTTGTTATTAGAGCATATGTAACTTATATACAAATGGGACTACAACTTAGTACTTGGATGCCTGCCTTGATCCTATTAGGTTATCGCGTGCTACCTAGGAAAATCAAGGGTTTTGCTTTGATCATTTTAAGAGAAATACATGTCGACGTCAATGATGGTGGGAGGGTAGAGGCCATCGACGAAGAATGGGGGTGAGGTGGAGTGAAGCGGACACTTGTAGGGAATTCAACAACAAAGAGAGGGTGCTCGTAGGTCGTAACTTGTCCCTCCATGCGGGGTTATCAACCCTAGATGTATTCATTCTTAGAGGGATTGGGATAAATCCCCTGGATGATTTCATCTCCAGAGTTGTCAATTCGGACAAGATCTGATGAATAATAATCAAAACCATTCATGGGGTAGCTAGTAGGAAACAAATTTAATGCATATAGACCGTACCCAATCTAATCTCTGTGCTTCCGGACCCAAAAAAGGGTATAGTAGTTATCAAACAAGAAATTAATTCAAGCAGAGGACAATGGATGTGAAATGCTGAGCTGGCACCGAGACATGCTTAATAATACTTCGATCTGAACATATATATATATATATATATATATATATATATATATATACATTGTCCTCTGCTTGAATTAATTTCTTGTTTGATAACTACTATACCCTTTTTTGGGTCCGGAAGCACAGAGATTAGATTGGGTACACGTATATACGCTAGTAGAATTAATGTTGGAGGCCGACCGAGACAGAAATTTCCCATCGATGGAGTGCTTTTGAAGTGAATTAAATTAGGATACGTACATCAGGATGCTCCAAAAAATATACTCCTTCCGTTCCAAAATAAGTGACGCGGATTTGCATATGGTACAACGGTCGTATTCTCTGCAGGCAGGGCCATGAACATACGTGGCCGGCCACACCACACACATGTACAAAAACAAAACTCGCACTCTCACTCGATGGGCCAATCGCTCCTCTCTACCCCCGATCTAGAGAGAGAGGGAGAGAAAGCAGTACAGTCTGCTGTCAGGAGAAAGAGTTTGAAAGTTGTTTGGAACGGACGACGGATCGGAGGAGGAGGAAGGACGACAGTGACAAGTGAAAGTTAATTATGTAGTTTGCATGCATGTGGGTAAAAATTTCAACACGAGCTAGCTACAGGCCGGGCAGGCCGGCAGGATACACAGCACAGTGTTCTAGTACAGATGACAGCAGCCCGGCCGCCTCTCGATCCCAGCATAGCTACCGTATATATGGATCTGACTATGGCCTCATTTTGTCTCAAACCCTAATTAATCATTCCTTAATTCTCACGCTTGATAAAACTAACAATGCATGTATGCATTTAATTCTCATGCTAATTGAACAATGGACAACTAATCTGATGGATAATTGTACATGTTCATTTTTGCTATATTTCAGATTACAGCTGGGAAATAATCGATGCTAACCATCTAATTTAATCAATTAGATTTATGCAAATACAAAGGGATATCATATGGCTACGAGCGTGAGCTGTTCGGTCAGTCACGACGTAGGAAGCGATTCAATTACTTTTTTTTGTTTACTTTTAGTAGTTAAACATAATTGAAAATAGCTAGTTGTGATTTAGAAGTAGTTATTTGCGCAAACTATTAAAAGTAAGGGTGTGGTTATATCTTAGACGTCTTATTTTTAAGAAAAATAAATAACACTGCACCAGATCAGTCGTTGGACGAAGATCTGAATGTCATTTCCACTCCTTCCTCCATCTCCCACGTGTCGTCAATCCCTCGGCATGTCGACATATGTCTAACTAAAAAACCTGCGTCCTCCTCATAGCAAAACCGTAAAACTAAACACAAAAGGAAATGAAGCCGTTTGTTACTAGTGACTACCACAGTTACGTACCGATAGCTACCGGCTACGCAGGTTAACTAAAAAAACCTGCGTCCTCCCCATTGCAAGAGTCGTCGAAACAAAGCATAATTAGAAATGGCTATTTCTACGTACCGGCCGCCCCGTCCCGATAGGTACTGAGGGGATCGATCGAGTACACGCGCGTACGTGGTTCTACGATAGATGGCAAGAGTCGTTGGAACAACGCATGAGAGGTCGCTATCAGGGGTACGTCGCGGTCTCGCAATCAAATCGTGCAGATCGATTTGACGATGGATCGGTCAGAGACGCGCGACGATCCAAGAACCGAATACATTTCCACGTACGGCCGTGTCGCCTGGGGCCGGCCGGATCGATCGATATCTATCCCTCACCAACTAGCGCTTTGCTCGATCGGGGCTGGCTGGCCATCGATCACATGGCCGTTCGAGCTAGCTAGCTTCGCCATCGGTGAGCAGCTATAGCACTGTTTCCGCGGGGGCCGCGGTTGAAGGGCAATCGAGATGCTCCGACCCCACCGGCCGGATAGATATATGGTATCGATGACGACGACGGCCAGGCCAGGACACTTCCTATTCTGTCAAAAAGCATGCATGATCAGCTGATATATCTATCCCCGGCCGCCCCGGCCTGGCCCGGCGCCGGGGAATGATAGGAGAGATATACCCATATATATTGGCAAACCATCCCCGGGGAAGAAATTAGGCAAAAAGCCGATCGAGCAAAGCATGCATGGGCGATGTTTGTTCCGATCACATATTCCCACACCACTAATTTCTCTTTTTGGGTTGCATACATACAATCAATCAGGGGCCTGCATGCCTATAATTGTCTTGTCGCGCCATCCACGCTGTAGCGCAATCGATCCCAGATGCGCTAAACCCAGCGTTGTTCCAAACCCTGGCCGCCCCCCCGCTGTGCATGCATTGATCCCGCTACACCACCGTTGCCCGTTGGGAAGCGCTATACCCCGTACGTGGGTCCAACCAGGAAGCAAAAAGAAAAGAAGAAGAAAAAGAAGAGGTAGATTCGTTCTGCTTGTCGTCATATTTCTTTTGATGTAATAAGTTTGTCGCGTGGTAATTTGAACTAAAATTTCGAGATTCCCTTGCCAATCCCCACCAGTAATGGTGGAACCAAACGAGGCCTTTTAACGGGTGAGTAGCCTATGTCATTTAGCTAACCATAAGAAGATGCGTCAACGGTTGGTGGAGTAGTTTTTCCGCATTTCGGAAGTGAAGAACTCTTTGGAGTGGCCGGCACAAGCTTGAGCACGTAACATACATATTTGGACAATCTTTCTAAGAAAAAACATGTATGTATGAAAGGATAGTGAACCTTCCCTCTTTCTGGCGCTAGCTCCTTCCATATTTGGAAAATCTTTCTAAGAAAAAGTATGTATGTATGAATGGATAGTGCTCCCTCCCTCTTTCTGGCTTGGCTTCTTAAGATAATATTATGGTACTAGATTGTTCTCAGCTTTTTTGTTGGATGATATCGGTGTGAAATCCGAATAAAAAGAGATGTGTCTCTCCAACACAGCTCAAATTCTTGGTCGTTATATCTGGATGCATGACGGTGCTATATATGTGCAAAAAAAGAGAGAGAAGTCAAACACACCTTGTTCTTTACAGAACTTCGATAGCTGGGGCTATCATATGATGTTTTTGTGTGAATAGTTCGTGAGAATTAAACTGCAATCCTATCCAAATAAAGGGGACGACTTGCTGTCTGTGGTTGCAAGTTCCTGTACGTGTATTTGGCCGGTTGCACTTGTTGGCAGTACCTATTACATGCCCACTTGGTCGATCGAAGCCTTGAACTGTCTTTTCTCTTCACGAGCTCCTTGGATGTGTACAGAATCTGGTGATATGGACCATGCAGGAGTACTTTGCTAGGCAGCTCGCTCGTCACAATTTAATTGTAGCACCCCCAACTAGCTAGCAAATCAATCTCCGGTCGAAAACGACGTGACTGGCTCAGCCATTGACCATTAGTAACGATCAAACAACTCACATATCATCTGTCCTTGTCACGTCTACTCATGCGCCTCGATCTCAAGTTGAACTAGTAAGGATAGCACACATGCATGCATACATATATAGTAGTTGTCAGGGGTATGACACGATCGAATGCCTAAGGAATTACTCCAGGAGAACATAGCTTATTTGCATCACGACACAACTATAGTTTAGGCACTACCTCCGTCCAATATATCAGGCACGCACGCATTTCAAGATTTTAAATTTAACTAGTAAAATATAAATTATATTTCATAAAAAATATATCATTAGATTTATTCGTAATTAAATGAACTTTCTAATGATATATTTTTACGTCATATAATTTAATTTTGATAATTAAATTGACGATCTTGAAAGTTGGGACACGTGCGACGGAAGGAGTAGCTTGCTAGCTAGCTAGGCAGAGACGTATGGATTGAGAGTACACATTGGCATGCATGAGTCGATGGGAGATGGATTAACACGCATGCATGCTTCGTTCTGGGCGGCCAGGGAAAAGGTATGTGCGCAGCTGCTTGCTGAACGAATGAGCCGCTGGCATAGCAAGGAGATGGATGGATGAGCAGTACGTGCAGTAGTCCAAGATATGGGTAAGCTCTAGCTAGCCGAGATGGATCGAGGGCATGCATGCAGATGCAGTGGTACATGGTGGGCAAATGGAGGACGGCGAGGAGCAGTGGAGTTTGGCGAACCATAGAATGTCTGTCCAAATAAAGCAAGGCAGCTAAAGTGTGAGACCCTGGCCGCGCGAGACTGTACAGCAAAAGGAGCTTGGCTAGCTAGCTAAGCCGCTCTACCCACAAACCACAGGCAGCAGCATACACGCACTGCTGCAGCATGCATACGACTGAGCAGTAGCATAGTACTGAGAGTTAGCTGCGAGCCAGTCGTCCGTCCTGGCCGGCATGTGTGTGTATGCCTAGGGATCACACCCCTCTCCTTCCCGTCTACTACTAGCTTGGCTGCTGTAGCTGACACACACCACGGTAGTACTACTATTCTTTCCTCCCAGCACCGTACACTCACTCGCTCGCTCACAACCGGCCAGCTCTGCCAGCCTCACTCTCACTCACTCACTCACTTGCACACTTGCTAGCAGCTGCGCGTACCTCGCGCCGTGCCCACACAGTTTATGCCCCTCTGCCCTCTTTGACCGTTTGCCGCGCGCCGATCTACGTACACTAGCACTCCTGGCGCCGATCGGCCGGCCCGCTCTCCGTGAACCTGAACAACAATGACACATATGCGCGGTGAATATGTGTGCAAGGACGTTTTGCATGCATCGATATCAGTGTGCGTTAATTGTTGGCTATAGAGATCCATCCATGGATACAGCTGGGCTATACAGGTAGCATGACACTGTGCGCGCACAGCAGCAGCAGCCCGATGGATCGGCTCAGACAAAGGCAGGGAGGGGGAGCATGCATGCATGCTCCATGCGACAGGGCCGGCCAACCTCTGGTTCAGATTCTGATTCTCTCTCTCTCACACACACACCCCATCGGTGTATCGGTCGACTAGACAAGGCCGGCCGGCCGGGAACGGAGTGAGAGGTGCTGTAGGATGTGACGGGTTGAGATCGATTTGTAGTACGGTTAACATATATGGGCCGGTCAAACGGTCGCCGTTTTGGTCGTGGCCATGATATCAATTGTGCGCCTATAGTCGTCTTTTGTCGCCCGCCCTGCACACATATATGATATATTCGATCATGCCATGTGATTCGTCTATATACACATGGGGCCGGCCAGCTACTCACGCCATGTGATGTGTAGCTATAGCGTACGTACGCCGACTTGAATGTGGTCTTCGATACAGGGCCTGCCCGCCCTACGTTGCATGCTAATTGTGTATTCCCTGATGCAGTGATGCAGCTAGCTAGCAACCGACTATGAGCTAGACAAGCCGGTCCAGACCGGCACCGGCACGTACGCGAGTCCGGTCGGTCAGCGCCGTGCTACTCAGCACTCACACTCACTCTTCCCGGCGGCTAATCATGTATACGTTCGGTGGCAGCTATCAGTGCGCATGCATGCATCATCTGTGCTACGTGAGGACCGTGACCGGCCGTGGTGATCAAATGGCTAGCTAAACCTTGATGACCGATCGATGATCTCCGCAACAGTGGCCTATATATATAGTCGGCGAACAAGAAAACTTCAAGGGAACAACGTACGGCACTTTAAGGTACGTACTTGGCGTGGTCCATTCCAAGCTAGATCCCCATGAATAGTCAATCTAAAAAAACGTAATTGGGAAAGGTAGTGCATCTGAAGTCCTGAGGAGACCATTATCTCCACTGTGTCCTCCATCCATGGTCCATAATCTCCACTGGATCTTATCATTTTATTCATGCCCGTGCGTGTTTTTGACTTGCAACATTGGTACGCATAGCTCGCTAGCCAGCTGACTGGGTGCATATGACTACTCCAGACTCCAGTCCTATTGTCCATGCAGGCCACCAAATATACACGACCACCACGCATATAAAATAATACGCGTGCAACCATGCGTACAACAACGCACATGATATATGTATCCACATGCATATATGGTCCAAATATATACGATATGGGCGCGCGCGCGCATGATGTAGACTAGTCGAGCTCTCAGCTTTGAACTACTGCGTGTACTATGCATGCTGCCTCGTGCACTGCCCAGTGAACAGTCTCGACCGCATGCACCCGTCGTTGCTAGCTATGTATAGCTATAGCCCGGCCAACCAGCTAGCTCCGTCCTGCTTTAATTCCAAGAGGAGTTTCAACAGTTCCTAGCTCCTCGCCATGCATGGCATTGGCATGGACCAGCAGCAGCAAGGGCAACACCGCCGGCCTAACCACATTGCTTTCTTTCCTTTTCCTGTTACGTTTCGTCTCATATGTGCATTTCTTAAACCCTTTGTCTCCAGCATTACTATTCATACATGCCTGTCCAGTTGACTGAAAAAAAAATCATCCTTTTTTTGAAAGCATTTTTTTTATCAATAGCGAAAAGCTAAAGGACAAAGAAATAAAGCCAGGTATAAAAGGCTATGCCGGGTGGCATGCAACACGGCGACCAGACAAAGCAGTGGCTTTTCCCTTGTTGACGAGACTGGGGATTTTATCTTTCTTTCTTTCTTTCTCTCTTTCTGAAAGACACTGACTGAAACTTGTTACTGCTACGGCCGTATCAAACTGGGCCAGCTTTAATCAGGGCTGGGCTTTGGCACACGATATGCATGGGAAATCATTGATGCCGGGGAGGGAGGCAGGGGAAGCAGGGGCACGTGACAGAGACGGCAAATAACTAACCGTCCAATCGCCCAGATCTGACGGTTCCCACTTCCCAGAAACCAAAGCATACCATGGGGGGGGGCAGAGGTATGATCTGGACATGCATATATTATGGTGTTCGTGTATCACACAAGTTGAGTGGGAGATTATTACCTTGTAGCTTGCCAGCAGAAGGAACAGCAGGCAATCAATAATGCAGCTGAGCCATGGATGCTTTCTCCTTCACGAGAAAAGCTGCAGGCAGCAGCTGCAGTCGATGCACAGAACCGTATTGCCAAATGCCAGCCTCTCCTGCAGAAAAAGGAAAGAAAAGCATCAGGGAATATCACGAATACTACTTTTTTATATTGATAAAGAGAAGGGTGCAATGCATCGGCACGGCATTGAACAAGAGTTGGCAGCATGCAACATGAAGTTGGTTTTTGCATCAAAGCCTGAAACGGCAGGTGGAGCATAACAGATCAGAATAATATCAGCACCAATCAGTCATTGCAGCTTTACAAGTTCACTGAGTAACCACGGCAGTACTACAACACAGAAATAAATGTCCCGGCTAGCTTACAGCTTACTCAATTCTAACAGAGTTCAGCTTATTAATTAAAAAGCTAGGTCAGCAAAAGGAGCCAGCATAAGAAAGATAAACCTTGCTCATTTACAATTTTCTATCTAAAAGGACATGCTCTTGGCAAAAACAGCAAGAGAAAAGTTGTGCCCATGCCCATGACAGTGGGAAGCAAAATGGTGGGCTCAAACAGGAGGCGTGCCATTGCACCAATGGATCAGGCCGTGTTGCTCAGTACTGCTACTAACTCACTTTTCTTCATCTTTGAATAACCTTTTATTCCTCGAGATTTTGCCAGCTCCCTTAGTTCTGTGACCTTGAGCAAGCTTAGATCAGGAACTTCTGCAGAAGAACATTCTAGACTGTCATCGTGGGATGTGCTGCCATCAGTAACATCAGGATCTTCCAAAGGTTCCACATACTCATTGGGTTCATCATTATCCAGTACATATGAATCATCATCTGAAACAACAAAGTCATCCAACGATGTGTTTTCTGGTGATATGACAGCGTCAGGCTCATACAGAGAAACTGAATCAGGTTCATCCGAAGCAGTCTCCTCCTCGAGTGGCATCTTAGCTTTCAGTACAGCATCAGCCATGCCATTGACGCTAGACTTGGCATCAGAGTCTGCATCTGCATTGGTGACGAGCTGGAACTTAACACCAGGAACAGGAGATCTTCGCCTGAAACTTGAAGGTGGTCTCTGAAAGGATGCAGGAGGTGGCTTCTGCCCTTCCTGAGTGTCGCTTTTAGTGCCAAAGATCCTTGAACTTTGCTTACTTCCAGAATCATTGCTCCTCCATGTTTGATCCAAATTCTGCTCTTTCTCATCAGTGCCCTTTCTTCTTTGGTCCACTGAGTGTTTCCTGAGCAAATTAAGGAGGGAGTCAACACTGCCCCTCTCACCCTGAGATTTTGCAGGTTCAGGCTTCTTGTCCTCCCTGCCTTTTCCCCTCGCTCGCAGTTGTGCTTGAACCCGTTTAAAGAGTTCTACAATCTCCTTCTCCCTTTCCCCTGGAGTTGATGTTGCCTGGGGACGTGAGTTGCTTGCCAAAGAGACAGGCGGTCCATTTTTGGAGAACATATCACTATCAAATTCATCATTATTCTCAGAGTCGTCTCTTTCTTGGAATGGCTTACTTTTCCCCCTTGAAGAACCCCTCTTTTGTTGTCGTGAGATATCCAGATTCCTTGGCCTATTGTTGTTGGGACTGGCTCCACAAACTGAAGACACACTCATTCTGCGCAATACAGGCGATTTACTCAGGTAACAAGATCCTGGAAGAAATCTGCCATCTGCATGATATAAAGGTAATGCTGCTCTGATTGAAGCCCCTGGAAACCCCAAAGCAAAAAACACTGTACATTAGGTATCACATCAGAAGAAGCTTGGTGGACTATTGGGAAAACAGACAACTTAAGATGGAATAGTCTGCAACGCATCAGACAAATGTAAAGTCGGAAAATGAGCATAATATTGCTAACAGCTAACGATTACATATCACATGCAAGAACACTTTCGACCTAGCTCCACATGGGGAAAAAAAGACCTCTTTCATCACACGAACACAATACAGGGGATGGTTTAAGACAATAGTAGGCCATCTGAAAACTTAAGAAAAACAGGACGGAATACATATAGAATTAGCTCATGCACCTTATCCCCAAACACAAGTCACGAGTAAAAGAGAAACAGATTTTAACATGAACTGCTGCAAGGCACAGCTCATTAGCTCAATCCTGAGTAGGTGAGTATGATGGTCTTAAGGAGTAAGGAGTAAGAGCCATCAACGTGGCTTGTCGGTGATCTCTCATGTACATACAGTGTTACTTCATTAGTAGAGATGAAGAATATACAGTAGGTCTGTGCACATTCATGAATCAACTAACATATGATCCTGATTAAAGCCGAACAGCGCAGAAGGACCGTACATTTACACCATGTGCAACTGAGTACGAGTGCCTGCTCTAGCGAGGAATAGCAGTCTTGTATGAATTAAATTGGGGACATAAGTGTCTGATGTCCACTTTTAACATGTCAGATTTGGTTTCAGATAGTGGGAAGTTTTAAGCTAGCAGACACCTAACGGCCAAAAAAGATAGTGTTACTGTAGTAAATCCAGGAAGAGACCATCTCTACAAAAATAATAATATAGGTAGGTAGTTGTTGTAAAACTGTAGTAAGTATGAGGTGCACATGCCAATATGCCATACAATGTGCATACCGCGTACATATTCACTTGAAGTGGTTCCTAAGACCCTGATCCACTTAGCAACTAGCTGAATCTTGTACCCCATCCGACCCATATTACTTGTCTCAAATTTGCCCAAATATGGATGTATCTATGTTTAAAAAGCGTCTAGATACATGTAATATTTCGACAAGTAATTCCGGCTGGAGGGAGTATATTATTTCCTACTTATAAAGTCGGGAGTTGTTGGTCGTCCATTCACTCCCTCCGAGTCCTTCTCTTCTCGCCCCTGACAAGTTGGATGGTGCAAATCCACGAGTTAGAGCAATTATCGATAACCCTCTCCTCCCATTGTCTCTGCTCTCCACTCTCCATGAGATTGGATTCACAGTTCAAATCCGGTAAAGCCCATCATCAGGCTTTAATGGCGTATTGGCGTTGGCCGATAGTCTAACTATTATGTCGTTATCTGTGACATCTCTTTTCTTGGCGATTCCGGAGCAAAGCACGGGGAACGATACTAGTTTAAATAAAGATAGCAAATAGACATGCACACTGAGTCGAGCATTGCATGATTGACATGTACATCAGACATTGAGCTGCTCACGTGAATAGTAATGGATCGATCAGAAGCAGAAACAACTATAGGCTAGTTGAGGAGCAACAATTGCTTTGAATCCCTCTTACTACTTAGTAGGTGGTACACCAGTACTACAACTTCAGCATGCCACATTTTCTCTGAATTGTCCACTGCACACGACACTATGGACAACATAAATTCAGAGATGCTCCAACATCAGGAGATGCAGAGTTGAGGCCCAAGCAGTTGACCTGCAGCACAGTTCCAACCCTTATGCAAGCCAAATTAGCATTGCTCCCTAGTAGCAGATACAGGATCCGTCCCACAATTCAGCATCGACACGTACAGTGGCCCAATCTGGGGAACCCAGTCTCTACCTGCGCGCTGAGCAAACCCTTGGACTCCTCGTTGGTACAGAGGTGTGTAAGCGGCGGCCTACCACTACTACTGCAGCACCGCAGTGCTGGTGATGGTGGTGCTGCTGCTGCTCCTTAGCGTAACAACAGCTGTACATCGCAGGACAGAGGGGTGGACATTACCGGCGGTGGAAAAACAGACACACAAGCGATGTTGCTCCACGCCGCCAAAGGAGACCTCGAAACCTTAGCCGAAACTGGATGGCGTACGAGGGCGAATGTAGACGAGTAATCGGGAACAGTAGTGAGGCGAGGCGCGAAGGAGAGGGGAAGGGGAGTTGAGTTGTGCCGTACCGTGATGGTGGTGGAGGAGGGCGGGGCCGGCGCCGGACATGCCGGCTTCGAATGGACGCCCGGAGAAGCTCGGGTCCGGAGGCGGCGGCGGCGGGGCGGGCTGGTGACTGCCGTTGAGGAGAGAGGAGAGGAGAAGAGCGGAGCGATTGGTAGCGGTAACTGATAAGCGCAGGTGGGGGATTTTTGCGAGGGTTTGGGTCATGCCGTCATGCGGGGACGTGGGCCGGTTCGTAGTCACCCGCTCGAGCACGAGTCTGCGTTAACGGGCCGAGCTCTCGGGGGCCCGTTGGATTAAAGAAAAACTTGCTGGCTTCTTCGGCTCCGGCTCAAACAAAAAAGTGCTCCAGACTTGGGATTTTCACTTGGAAACGAGGCATTGAGCACACTGAAAAAGATTTTCACTTGCAGACTGAGATTTCGCCTCGCACAGAGGGGATCTAAACAGTATCCAAGATGCACGCGCACGTACTGACTTTTTTTTTGCGAGAAACTGAAATTACATCTGGGTAAGTGTAAACATGTCGTGTGGTAAGTCTTTCTACGAGTCTGATGTTTACATGCCGAAGCCATGGAAGTGTGCATTCGGAACTGGAGTGCCTGCGAGTGTGTGTGCGGCTGTGCGCACGCGCCTTCAAACTCGAGCTCGGTACTAGTACTGGAATTGTAGCTCTTGTGGCCCGTCAGCCTGGACACACTAGCCGTGCTTTCAAGCTCGAGCTCGGCACGCTTGGGCTCGGCCAGGCTCCAGCTCGGCCCGCCGCATGAAAACCCCGAGCAGAGTCAGCCTTCTGGGCTCGTTTGGTCTCCAAAACTGAACCCCTACTCGGCGAGCCCAAGGCTCGAAACCGGCTGCGGTTCCTATTTTTTCTCTATTTTTTAGGTGAAAACAAAAACGGTAGTAGCACAAGAGAAAAGAACTCAATTTCCGTGGGCAGACTATTTGGCAATCTCCCTGGCCTACTAACTTGCTATGTAGCCCATATAGACCCAAAACCACGGTCAAACACGCTACGGCCCAAGATACACATTTTCCACTTCTTTTTTTGTCTCTTGTACGGTTTGACACTGGCCAGGCCGTGCACTGCCAGAAAGGCCCATACATGCAGCCTACTAACATGCACACAGCGCTTACCGGCCCAGGACTGCGGCCAAGCACGCTAATGCTTAACTCTCCGGCAACGCGGCGCTAGCGAACACGTGTACGGCTGAGCACAAACGTACAACTGCGAGCTCTAGTACCGTGGAGTAAACTGTACGAATAATAGTGACAGTAACCACGCTTCTCGGTCACGTAAAAGCCGGTGTGCCTGTCAAAGGAGCAAGCACGGACTGGCGAAAAGTCGGTGGTGAAGGCTAAGAAAGGATCAAATATTCGATCATCCGCCGCGGCCACACACACATATCCACGTACGCGTGCTGTTTCTGTTTGCTTCGTTTTCCGATCGAAGCAGAAGGGAAACACAAAACGCTGTCCAATCCATTTGCTTGGCTGTCGTAGCCTGGTCAGCAAAGAGCAAATTAAGCTTAGAGCAAAAGACAGGAGGGAAAGAAAAAAAAACGGAACGAAAGAACCGGAACAGACATGCACGCGAGCGCCGGCCTTTGAAGCGTGACGCGACTAGGCAAGAGCTACATACACATCAACACATGCGTGCGTGCGTGCAAGTAGGTAGGAGGCGTTATGCAGGCACGTAGCGGTCGACCTTTCGACTGGATTTCGCGGCGAGAATCTTGGGGGAGATCTTGTCTGGTCCGGCCCAAATGTTGATATAGCTTGGCGAATTAAGCAAGCGTTGCATGTATCTAAGTCTCTTGCATGCAGCTTCAGCATGTATTGCTACCGGAATGTGTATCCATCCCGCCTGACTGATAAAAATAACACGTGTATTTATAAATAGTGCCAAGAACTATGAGGATGCAGACTGGTTGTAATTTCCACGTTGCCGAGTAATAGGTCCTTTCTTTCTTTCGCAAATAAAAAATCTTCGCGAAAAAGAGAGATTGATAGGTCATTTTTTTCCGAGAAATATTACACACATACTATTTAACCTACTTTACAATACATAATCATGTCGTCTAACAATTCCATCTCACTAAAAGCACATCCACGTTGGGGACTGATCACCGCTATCCGCTCGCTCGAGAGAGGCCACGGGGAGGCCACGGTTCCCTTTTGATGATACCAGCAAATTAAACCGTCGCTTCCGACTCCCTTCTTCCACTATTCCGACAACCGGAAGAGGTAGGCGTGGATCGCCATTTTTTTTTGTGGTGTTCATAAAGGCATGTACTCGTACCTTGTTTGGGTGCTTGGTTTGTGAGTGCCGCACTACGCGTCAGATAAAATTGCCCCGGCTTTCTCTTAACCATGGAGACGTCCTCCAGGGCGACGGTAGGAAGCTTGTGGCCTTACTTGCTCATTGGTTGTTTGCAAAGATGAGATTTGTGGTTCTTTTTCTCACTCGTGTTACAGTATTCCGCAACGGCGTCAATGGCTGGGAAAACATGATGATGGTTCAGGAGCAGGTTTTACGGTTCGACCATGGTGCTCTCTCTCTCGATTTCGTCAGCAGGATGCGACATATTTAGGTCCAGACCGGTCAGCATGCATCGAGATGTTCTCCCACCATTGTGCCATGCATGCAACATACATGTTCTTTGGCTCTCAAAGCGTATATTGCAATGATGTTCAGGCGCGGAGCCGGCATGTAAGCAATTAATTGGTGTCAAATGACACATCAATGACTTCTTGCTAATCCTTCTTAAAGATAGAGAAATGCTTCTGGTAATATGCAACGACGCCGGTAAATTCTAAATGACGACCCTTTTTTGGCTTCGCCCTGCTGATGTTGCTCTGGATGCGGACGTCGCTATGTTGGAGGCCGTGCTTTTCTCCCGCGAGTGCCTTGGTGTCTACTTTTGGCTTTAATTTATTCGGGATTCCTACAAACCTATATGTAAATTTATTTTCTTGGAGTCTTCTCTGTTTTCCTTCTAAGTTCCAAGACTCTTTCCCAGCCGGTCTAGTAGCTTCCGTGTGTGTCTGTACTATTTTTACTCTAGTTTAATGCAGAGTCTATAGTCTAGCCGTACGTACTTTGATCAAAGATAACCGGAGTCTTCTTGGTACCTTTCTAGCTATAGCAAAATAATTAGCATACATGCATGCTGGCACAACTCATATCGAATGGACCGTTTTAGTAAGCTGCATACGTATACGTACAGATATAGAAAGATTATTTTACCCATATTAATTAATGGAGCTCAAGACAAGGCAAATAAGCAACAAGGGTCCGGGTTGATGGCAGTATGAAACGTGCATTATAAATAGCTTGCCACGTCTAGCATATGCATATGTCAGTAGACAGATATACAAGAGAATTTAGGCATTGCATCATATACCCTATCCAGAGGACACCACCAGCAGGAGTAGTTAGTTGCTTCCGGGTAACCTCTTTATAGTTAACCTACTACAGTTTATTAGAAATGTTTTTCTTTGTTTTGTCAACTGATCAGCTGGTTGCAAATAATTGCCACTTGAGGTAAAATACTGGCAAGTTGAAATTAATACTCTTGAACAATTGTACTAGTACGTACACAACTCATTGTCTAGGAACATTGTATTCAATACTATGGCTTTGGGCCGGTGCTAACAAATTGTTTCCATCATGATACTTGATACATATGGTAAATTAAGCAATGCAGTGCATTTCTTAATTTACCCTATATATGTAGGCGCCATATATGTATCATGATGGAAACAATTTGTTAGCACCGGCCAAAGTCATAGTACGTACGTATTGAATTAATAGAATGTTCCTAGCCAATGATCTAGCAGGACATGTATGCTTTCAACTAATCTTAGTCAATTAGTACTAACTACATTACGTATGCTGTTCATGGATTGATATATCAGAAATGATACGTGGCTCCACTCTCCAGTCAACAACTACATATAGGTGTGCCACTATACTACTGTTGCACTGTGGATGCGTGCATTTTCCTACATCACAAAGCTGCAAAGGCACGGATGGAGGAACATGGATGTATGCACATATGTTTGGTACAATCTGCTAAACATATATACATAATAGTACTGTACAGCACTGTAGTATCGTATCATCCATCCACCAGTATCCCAAATTATGGATCAATCAGTTCACAATCATGCATAGATAGATGGAGTCAACATCAGGACCTCCCCTGTCATGGGTGTGTGCCCCCCCAAGATTCCATAAAGATCAGTCGCCGTCTAATTCCTCAAAAAAATATTAAAATAGATAACAAAAAATGGATCATCTCAAGCTGTGATGCATACATATAAATAACACATGCATGCGTGTATACGTACAGATAAACAGTGGTCCTGTGGATTTGATACGATCAAATTAAGGAGAAGGGGGAGAAGCGAAGCAACTGACAAGGCTTTGTTTGTTGATTGATGAGAGAAAAGCAAGCAAAAAGCCATATATGGTCCTGCTTGCCCTTGCCTATCTTTCTACGACCACAAAGTTTGGCTTAGCTAGCTAGCAAGAAGCTGATCGATTTCTCGATCGCTACTCAGGAGTGATATTTTACGCACCCCCCGCAAGAAAGGAAGAAATAACCTTACCCACATGCATTACGTACGAAAAGCCAGAGCAATTAATTTGTCACAGGAGCAGAGTTAAATGTATTAGTAAGAACCGTTCTCGGCACATTACTGAGCAGTTGCTTCCAGCGCAACATGCATACATATGGAGGACAGCATGCATCTGGCCCACCGCCCCACCGGAAATAATCGTCTTTGCCCTTTCTGTCTCGTTGAAACTTGAAAGTTACCAGAAGACGATCTAATTCAGAAGGTTGCAGCTAGCTGCAGAGCTGCTAGATAGTGGCAGCAGTGGCACCGACCATGCACGGACCTTTGCTCCTTGTAGGTCCGGCCGGTGCAGAGGAAAAGTATAGAGACCGATCGTCGAAGATTCCAAGGGGAGGCCGGGTTGTGCCCCCACTCTATCCAGTGAGGATGTGCTATTCATGCATGCATAGTAGGCTGCGGCTTGCATGCATGCAGGGGTAGGAGGAGGAGGAGCAGACACCAGGAGGCAGAGTCACATGCATGGATCAAAGCAGGAGTAGGCGTTCCTAGCTGGGTTAACGTTAACCACACTACCGCAGCTTAGCTAGTTTGTGTGTGTTAACCTAGTACTCGTCCATAAAGTCCTAATCTCGGCCCTGTTCCAAACGAATTTTAACAGACCACTTAATTCATTATTACCACCTCTCCGATCCAAAACATGTGTGGGGTTGTTTCGTTACGTTTGGTGTACAATTGAACTACAGAGGAATTATTTTTAAAATATTATTTTGCAATACATTTCATATGTAGAAACTTCTCGGAAAGTTTATATTGGATTTGTTACTATACACAACAAACAATATATTTGTTTTGGCTTAGATGTAACCATGCATGTAAAATTATAGTGGATATTACAATTTGTTCAAAGGCTAACACGGAATTTTATTCTAAACTTTTACCAACCGTTAGACAAATAATAATTGGCATATATGTACAAAAATTATACCATCAGAAAAAAAATTGGCCTCACAATAACCCCATACGTGCTATTAGTCTAATAGTTGGTCAAGTTTGTGAGCATGCTTGCACTTGTAGTATGTATGATGGCTAACTTTGTGAGTATGTTTGTTCAGATCTTGTAAACTATGGTTGTGTGCATCTATATGTGATGCAGAGCTCAGGGAATATATCTTTATTTTTCTATTAAAAAAGTCTAATAATTGCTCAAATGTTGACACAAAAAACCGTGCTGGTCATGTATATCTGGATGTTCTTTTCTACAGGGCCGCTTTTCTATTCCTGTATTTTTAGAATCGCACAAATCTAATAACCCTAACTAGTAAAGAGCAAGGTCATATTAAAAAACCATTGCAAGTGCACTACAAAATCTTACAAGTCTAGATCCATAGAGAATTCCACGAATGCATATTTAATTGTCAGCAGTGTAAGGGAATGTGTTGACCTAGTCGTGCATGCAATGTGTCATGCATGTTGCCGAGTCATGCTTCTGTGAAATGATTCTCGGCTGGGAATTAAGCTAATGTTTTGTTCGTACGATATCGTTCTAATTATGCAAAGAAACTTACTTGATGTTGTAAAAAATATATTTAAACTTACTTGATTGTGGAAAAGTAAACTAATTAATACAGTACTAATTAGGACCCAGATAACCACGCATGTAGTGCATGAATAAACGATCAGTGTTCACTTGACCTGTACAGTACGTAATTAATTCGTTATGTCAAAAGGGGACCGCTGTGACCTTCCTTCAATTGATTATCAGTCTGTTATGCTGGATGTTAAGACATGTCAATGACTCCATGTGGAACATAACAAAGGGCGCCCTTTCTATACTTTAGCTAGGTAGTGCTACTTTTCCCTTTCTAAACCAGTTAAGTGTCGTCTTGTTCACATTTCAAGCTGATGAGTGATGGCATGTATGTACACTGATCATTATATATTACTACATCCATGCCTAAATTTGTCTGAAGTCAAACTTTTTGCATCAACATCTAGAATATCAAATAAGTATACTATGAAAATATATGTCATGATGGATTTACTAAAAATAATTTAGAATCGTAATGTCGACATATTTTTCTATAAATTTGATTGAAGTTTAAAAACTTTGACTTAGTGGAAAGCTACATTTAGAAACAGAGAGGGTAATCATTAGGCCCGTTACAAACAGATGAACAACAAAACAGAAAAAGGTTCAAACTTGACTCCATTCGCCAAACATCAACAGAAATCGATCCATATGTATACATTATGTACATACAGCGGCATATATCACTCTCAATAATTTAGATCCTATATATACCAATCAAGTAACCCAATTCAATAGCAGTATTTTATATACTACTACTGCACTAAACTGCGTACATGCACACAACTGTATCTGCACAAGACCACGAACGAATAATATCAAATTAACTAAGACCAGGTTATTAATTAATTAATTACACACTACCGTATGAGCAATAGCATGCATGCAGATCACATCTGCATCAAGCTGTTGTAGTTGTACTGCTCTTCCTGCAGCCCTAGGTCCATCAGCAGGCCACCACACTGATCCCCTCCGTCCTCTCTCGAACCCGCCGCAGCTCCGACGTTCGTGCCGCCGCTGCCATCGAGATGCTGGCTGAAATCGAGGATGCTGTCGTAGCTGAGCAGTGGGGGCATGCTGGCGAAGGCGTCGACCCCGGCGTGGTGGTGGTGATCGTGAGAAGATGGCAGCTGGTAATGGTGACCGCCGCCAGCACTGAGGGAGGGGAACGCCGCCGGAGGCGATTGATGCTCCAGACCATGGCACGAGGAGGAGGAGCTGACGTAGTTCCATCCCTTGCCGGCCATCTCCTGCTCGCTATCCATGGCGTACTCCGTGTCTGCTCTCTTCTTGTGGAAGACTCTGCACAGCACCCAGTCCTCCTGCATGAAGACGATAAAACAATGCATATTGATGTAACATTGCAAAATTATTAAATACTAAAAAAATTAGTACAAGATAGGAAAAATCGTATTGCTAGAATTGGTAATACTACCAGAAAGGAATAGCCCCTCATTTTCTCAATACATGGTATATTAAGACAATATTTGATCAAGAATTACTTAATATACGATTTATATCATACGAAACCACAGCTACCGGTTGTAGACCGAATCTAGTGATAAATTTTATGTTATAAGAACTACTCCTTGGGTGGTGTGTGAGGGAGGGGTTAAAAAAATAATTCTTGATCAAAGCCACATCTTAATGAAAACTATCAGGCCATATATTGAGAAAAGAAAGAAATTAGTTGTGGAATATAATGGGTAATTAAATACCTTGGGTGGTGTGTGAGGGTTCTCGATGCGGAACTCATGCATGACCCAGCAGGTCTTGGTGCCGTTGGGGGCGCGGCCACGGTAGAAGACAAGGGTCTTGCGCATGCCGACGATGGAGGCGGCACGGGCACCGGACGTCGTCGCCGCCAACCTGGGGTTGCGGATGACACGGTCCTTTCCGGTGGCCTTCCAGTAGCCGGACTTGGTGGCCCGGTTCGTGCGCAGCCCCGTCGCGTATTTACGGTCGCGGAAGCTGAAGAAGTACCACTCGTTCGTGCTCAGCTTTGCCACATCTGCATACACACCATGCATCACCCGGAAATTAGTGAAACGTATGTTGATTTAGGATGCCTGATTAATACTGCTAATTAGTGAAAGTAACTTCAGTGGATGTTGATTTAGGATTTTTCAAGTGTATACGCAAACGTATGTGCCTAATTTAATTAGATGCGTTGTACAATTACAGATATAAAGAGAAGTGAAGGGGGGAAATTAAGTGCGCACTTGCCCTGCCAAATTAAGTAAACTTGATTACAAAATTATTAATTAGCTAGGTTGCAAAAATCACGCGGAACATGCGGAACGTGTTGGGGGACAAATAGTTTTGTTTGGACGTTGTGAATCATGCGAAAAACTGCTTGGCACGTACAACTACAGCACATGGGAATTTGTTTTCTTATTTATTTTGACACAAGCACATGGGAATTTGATTATAGTTTCAAGAAGAAATCTCTTTGAAGAAAGAGCTTCGATCGAAATTCCACATGCAAACCCGATTCCCTTAATTAATCCGGGGAAAATCCAAATAATTCATGCAGAGTTTATAGATTAATCATACGAAGATAATGCTTGCAATGATAGTCCAATTAAAATCCCAAAAGGAAACTTGTGCTATAAGTAAAGACTGCAGTTACGGCCGGGACAGCCGGCCAGGGTTGCAATTTGCATACATAGCGGGTGATGATATATGGAGAGCCTGCGTGAATACGTACGATGAGTAAAGCATAATTTAACAATAGTAAGGACAAGAAAATTAACCCGGCCAATTGGAGGCAACAGAACGCGGTTGCGTGCTTAGCTAACCATTCAATGGAATGGAGAGCAGAATTAATTAAAGATCGATCGACACGGCCGGGTTGCTTGCCGGCGAGCCGGAGAGGGACTAGACCGATTAACTAACTAGCTAGCAGCGCGAGGTCAGGATCGGGTACGTAATAAATGAAAGACGGTTATTATATAATTACCTGGCAGCTCCCATGGCTCGTGGACGTGCAGATCGACGTCGACCATGGTCCCGGCGGGTCCTCCGGCGGCGAAGCGCTCGTTGGCCACCTTGTTCCGCAGGTAGTGGCACACCAGCTCCTCGTCGCTCGGGTAGAACCGGAACCCCGGCGGCAGCGTCAGCTCGATGTCCCGAAGCCCCATATATATATGCGCGGTGGCGGTCGACTATCTATCTATGTACTCCTATATATATATATATGTGCTTCCCTGATCTGCAATTTGTGTTGGGATATGTAGTATGGACGAGAGATTTATGCAGGTAGGCAGGTAGCTATGTGTATGATGATTGATGAACACGAAGAGATCGAGGGCAAGAAATTAAAAGAAGATCTATATAGAGAGAGAGATCAGGGGATGGAGATGGTCAGATGGAGACGAAGCTCTAGCTTGGGTAGCAGGAATTAGGCAGGGGCGGCATATCTATGTTGCTGTAGCGGGAGAGGTTTTGTGTGTGAGGTTGGTCTGGGTGGGCAGGAAAGGAAATATATATAGCTTGGGCTAGCTCTTGCTGCTGTGCCGCTGGGAGAAACAATTAATTGTTTATATGCAGCTTCTCTAGCTAAGAGGAGGCAGAGGAGGAAGAGGAGGAGGCCGGAAGACGAAGTGTGGTGGAGCAAGCAACACAGGGCTAATTAGCTTAGCTTAGCTAGCTGGGGCTTGGTACTGTACTAGTACGAATAGGGAAAAGGTTTCCGTCTATAGGTACCCCCTTGTCTACCCTGTAGCTCGGTACCTAGCTCGATCGGGAAATCGATCCCGATATCTCCGATTCTTCCTTCTCCCTGCGCACACGCCGACACGCGTCGCTGGCTGAGAAGGAATCAAGCTGAACAGGCCGGCGATGCAATGCAATTGGGGAAGCTACTGTATTACTCCGTAACTAGCACTGATTTTGATTTAAGCTGCAGGGCGGAGGCGGAGGCGGAGGAGGCGGGGACAGAGGAGCTAGCTAGCTAGAGGACGACGCGTGCGTATAAATCGTATCGTACGTACGCGCGGCCGTCGCATTCGCGGCAGCGGCGTCGATCGGCGATGCTTGCGCAGCACGGACTCGATCCGATGGATGGGGAGAGATAGACAGAGAGGGGTAGCTATAGCTAGGTAGGGAGAGAAGGGGATCGAGAGGGGGGAGAAGACGGGCCGGGGGAGGAGATCCAGCCTCGCAAGGAAACTCCCCTTAATTTGTTCTTAACGAAGAACACGCGTACGAACGGGAGCCCCACCACTTTGATACGCGCTCTGTATAGCTTGATCGATAAAATGTTTATGTGCTTGAATTAATATGGCACTGTCAACAGGGACGCATTTAGCAACTAGGGCTCATTATTAATCCTTCGTACTACTGTTCATTCGCCCCGTCTCTCTCTCCCTCTCTATCTCTCCTCTTCCCTGTGTCTCTGTGTGTGTGCCTGCGTGTCTGGCTGGTTAGATTTGCTTAGAAGTTAAGTGCATATGCAAATATACATGCATGGGTGTTGATTAATTAGAAGGGTGAGTAATTAAGCGACAATGATCTATCAAACGAACAGATCGACGATATCAATATGCATGAGGCTGGTTTGCTTAGCTTAGCGCCTTAGGCAGAGAGGAGTTAATGGGGCCTTAATTAACCCTGTATTCAGGTTCATGCTCCGCTTAATTAGATGTGTACCTGCATGCACCCTGGCATTTGATCCACAACCGCGTACCGAGCCGTGCTTCTTTTGTGATATGTGCCACATTAATTTCAATTTTTCGATCCCGTTAGGGGATTTTTAGGAGGTGGTCAAAGTTGGTTTTATTGAGGAGCATAATTGTGTGTTTCACTTCGTAATTGGCACATGTTTAGCAATATTTGAAAGCGTGCGACCTGGGAGACATGGACGAGGCTGAGGCACCGCCGATTTCCATTTCTATTGGGCAAAATTAATCTACTCTCTTAACGTTCACTCATTGCCTTCTGAAGCGAATTTTCACATGCATCGTCTAATGTGCCATTTGACGACGAGAACTAGAGGAGGAGGAAGGCAGAGTGGAAAATAAAAAAAGCGGGAATGGAGCAATCTAACGGTAGACATTTGTCCGCAGTATGCTAGCGGCACTTTGTTCAAATGTAGTTAATTTTTGTTTTTAACCGCACTTTTAGCACTTGAACCGTAGATTTTGCTTTTGGCAATATGAGTATATTCAACACTTTTAAAATGCCACGAATATAAATTTGACGCACTTTAAAGCCAAATTGACGCACTTTGAAATGCGTCCGGTAATCTACCGTGACGTAGTGAAAGAGGAAGGGGGTGTCAAATAAGTAGGATGACCGGCTCAACACGATAGTGACATACCATCCCCCCGGGCTCACACAGGCGTTGGACAGGTTAGTACGACAGCCGTCCTCGAGATTTGTAGGGATGGCCTAATCCAGGGTGCCGGTGCCGTTGAAAGGGCAGATTTGTTAGCACAGAGGAAGAATGGATTGGGAGGTGGTAGAGCATGAGACGGGGAAGGGCATTCAGATGGCGATAGAGGGGTGAGGAAGGCAATAGTGCGGAAGAGAGGAATTCACATGATAGGAATTGGGGTACGAACAATCACATCTTAGTAAATATAGACATTTAGAAGTGATAACGTACCCTTTATTTGAAAAATCAAATGTGGACGTACAAAGTTTAAAATATTTTTAGAAAAATTAACATGTAGATATTGTAATTATTGGGTATGTAGAATTTTCATGGGATGTACTGGCAGCTTCTAAGGCGTCCGAGAAATAACTATTTCTAAATCGATGCTAAGTATTGTCCGACACAATCACTGAGATTTGTAAAAAAATCATACAAGTGTAAATGATGAGAAAAATCTTAATCAGATGGCTATGATCATCGACTGAGAAATAGACACTCACAAAATAAATAAATGAGGGTGGGGAGTAAGCAAATGTCTTCACTTACCTTTTCCTTTCTTTTCCATATAACAAAAAAAAAGAGATTTCTTAGGAGCACATAATACAAAAAATCACCATTGGAAGAGTTTTCTGCGTGCGCGCGCGCGTTCTTTGGAGTTATGGGGCAGCTGGAACGCTATAATTAACCGGCCAGGCCGGGGGGAGGGGGGAAGAGGCCATGTACATGAAAAACTGATGCATTCATACTGGTAAACAAAAATGAAAAAAAAAACTGATGCATGCATGGTCACCGTCGACATTTTCCACCCGTTAAATCGATCCTATTAATTGATCTCGTGGCCTACTTTACACTGTAGTTCCTTTTCTTGTGTCCTACGTACGTATATGCCCGAGCGAAGGAACCGCGAATGTCAGCAATAATTTCATCATTTCAGCTAAACTAAAGCAAGCGTACGTCCAATCGGTATCCTAACCTTTTGCTCTGTACAATGAGGCAGAGACAGCGATGTGGCGACGGCGGAAACGGCCGGCCGCGAACTAACTAATCAGTGTGTATGCGTCTGCGTTCGATCTAGTTATGATCATCATGATCAGATTCTATCAAGGGTCGGGAGATCGATATGTCAGATATGGATGAGAGAGAGATGGATATGGAACGGCAACTGTCCGTGTACACACATGCAGGTACCCCTATTCCAAGAACAGTATGTATATATGGTTCACGCGACAAAGTTGACACGTACGCGTATCAGTGTATATCGTATATGGTACTCGTACGTCGCCAGGCGTACATTTATTCATATACTCCATATATGTATAGTTAGCTGTTGGAGCATACTCATCATACAAATAAATGATAAAGTACTGTACGTACTCGATCTCCCTCCTTAATTCCCTGCAGCGCCCATCCGGCTATTAATTCCCATGTGTACGTACGTACGTACGTAGACGTGTGTAGGTAAATATCCATATCCGGCCACCAGTTTGGTGATCTTTCTCGCTCGTTCTACGTACACCGGTGTGTGTGTGTGTGTGTCCTTCAGGTGGTTCTATTGTTCTGTCTGTAACCAGCGAAGCTCTTGACATCCGTTCCGGGAATAAAATTATCGAGGAATTAATTAATGCTGCGTGTCCAATGATGGACTTCGTACTGACACATTTCGCAAGCAAGAAAAAGTGCTCGATTGCAAGTTGCATATGTACTGACGGATGTACAAATTAATGTAAGGTTAAGTACATGCACATTAGGGTGTTAATTAAGCACGCGTACGCAAAGGTCGGTGATGAACAACTACTGGGCAATATATTGTACTACCGTACATCACGATAAATTAGTGCAACTACAGATTAAACTAAGGGAGGTGCTTCTATATATGCGCTCGAAGCACGGTACTTAGCTAAAGGGCAGATTAGTGTACTCCGAATTGCGGGGAATTCACTAACGATGAATTAATTATTTCTAATTGGTTAAAGATAAGATGTCAGTACGAAAGTACTATAGCTGAAGACCGATGAGCAAATTTTGGCATGCGGCTAGCTAGGTCGGACAAAATGGGTACGTGACGTCACGCAACGCCCCTACAGCTACGCGCAAGGCCGGCCAAACGAACTAAACGGAATTAATGCGACGCCATCGATCGATCAGGCCGATCGGTCGACTGATTAAAAAACGTGGGAGGTAATCATGGGGAATAATTAATCGATCATCGATCATTGATTGATCGATAAGCCATGGATGCAAGTATGTGTGTTTCGTGACGATATGTTGGGCCTGCCGCCATGTAAGGTGTCCCATCCCAATCACCCTCGACAGCGACGCCTCTGGATTACATCCATGACGATCGATAAGCTAGCGGATCGAGCTCTCGAGAGAGGAAGGAAGAAGACGACCGGCGCAAGCTATAGCTCTCGATCTAGAGTTAATTAACGGCCGGGGGAGCTAGCTAGCTGTCTCGTCGATCCGCCAAATGCGTCAGATCCGTCTAATCTGCTCAGATCGATCGAGATGATGATCAACTATGTCTATGCATGCGTGAATGACATGATCGCTCCAGCAACTTAAGTTTGTAATTTTCTGTTTCATTCCAGTACTCTCGATCGACTAAAATCCTTTCCTAAAAAAAGGTAGAAATTTCCAGAAAAAAATAGGGGGAATCTGGTGGATGCAAACGGGAAATAGATGCATGCATGCATGAGCTGACAGCAGCTAGCAAGCCAGAAACGATCAAATTGATTAGAGTTAGCATGCAGCAGAGGTGGGTCAGAAAATTCCCCCAGACGAAAGGCATGGTTCAGAAAATTTCAGATCGATGATCGACAGCAGTGCAGCATTTGTTTCTCGGAAAAAAGACAGGAGCATATCTGACCCATGAACAGTACTTACTGCCGCATCGTCGTGGCCACGCTGCAGTACTGCACTGCGCTGCTGCATTGCATGTCTGCGTGACTAATCAATTCTTTTGTTATTGTTTTCTGAAACACGCACTAGTTCTAAATACGACCGTCAGAAGACCAGGTCACGGGCGCCATCGAGTGCGGGCATGACGAAATCCCAGGAAAGGGATTCGCCTCTCCTCATGATCTGAGCAGTGTTTCGCCGGCCAGCCGTGCCTGATGATCGCTGCAGGTGGAGCTCTTGCCATGGGTTAACTACAACGAATGATTAATTACCGGCAGTTAGTTAATAAAGCTTCTTGAATGGAAGCAGTGCCGCCTCTTGATTTGATTATCCATTTCTTAACCAAACGGGCGCAATCATGTGGTGCTCAATAGCATTAATTAATTTGGTGTTTCTAATTCGAGCGGAGATAGAGATTTCTCTCTTCTGTTAATGGTTACATGCATGCGGGAAGAGTGACGGCTCCACACACTACGACTACTCCATTCCTTCCACACCAATCCTACGAAAGCGACGGAAACCAACAGAGAGGAGAGCACCCAAAAATTCTCCCTTTTAATCTAGTAGCATTACTTTTTCTGGATGAGTATTAGTAGGATATTCAAAGTCTACTTGATCATTCCATTGAAACTACTAGCTATAGCACATTGACTCGTACAATACGGCCGTATTATATTTGTTAAGTAGTAGCATTATACGGTTAGAGTTAGGCAAAGGTCGTACGCATGCACTGCACATGTATGTTTTCTTTACAACAGTAGCTGCACATGTATGTTTTTTAAACAAAACAGTTACGTAGTAGCTGCACGTGTATGTATGTACTAACCCTGTCGATCGATCACCGATGCGCGTGCATTTCATAATTAATTGAACTCCGGCCATATATATTAATGTCACACACGCCAGTATAACAAACAGGGCCTTTTTATTTTGTTCGATCCAGGCAAACAGAAGTGTGGCTGTACGATCGAATCTAATAATGCCGCGGTTTTATGGAAGTATATATGCAGTACCACATCGACAGTGGCTAGCTCGGCCGGCCACGTACCTGCATATGTAATGTGGAACGTACGTACATGATCAATCAAGCTGCAGTGCATGCAGCATCGATGGGTCGATGGAGAAGATCGTGTGTGCTTTTGTCTGTCTACCAAAATTCCTGCAAGTATAGTGCTCGATCGATCAATCAGGCTCGATATTCCCGGCCAAAACCTTGCCGTTCTCGCTGATATGTCCCTGGCCGTTTTCCTAGCTACCAACAGGATTATCCAATCCAATGGCACGATCATTGTGGTGGGCTCTGTATATATCGTCGTCCCCTCTCCCCTTCGCAGAAATGGCCTGTGCATGGACAGCACTAGCTACATGTGTATGTGTAGTTATAGCACCAGCAGCAGCATTTTTAGCGGAATCGAACCTGCGTGTTGAGTCCTTGTCAGTGCAGCCGAGCCTTGTCGGCCTGGCAGCCAGTTAGCTATTATAAGTAAGCCTCGTGTATATATATACATCTATCAAGTCACATCATGTATATACAAAGCTAAGTGACCATACATAATGATTAATTCCCCTGAACATGCATGGTTCACGCGAGAATAACTAGTCGATCGGCCATCTTATCTTACTAAGCAAAAGCTTACGTGGTTGCATATATGGTTTGGAACATGTGGAAGGAGAGGAATCGGAGAATTTTTGAAAACAAGAATCTGCCTCCTCTCAGCCTTTGGTGTCGGATTACTGAAGAGATCGACCAGTTCAACAGAGCGTGCAGCAGATAGAGTTTGATTTGTACAACCGAGCCACTTAGCTTTGTGGGTTCGGATCTTTTTCTGTTTTGTTTGTGGCTTCGGCCGTTTTGTATTAGCAACATTTTGTCTCTCTTCTTAATGAAATGACAGAGCTCCTGTCTTCCCCGTAAAAAAAAGCTACATAACAAATAGAGTTCTCTTTTTTTTTTGAACCAACCTGAGAGTTCTCTCCTTGGTTGGGTGCCATTGTGGATGTCAATGATCAACGCTTTTCCGATGGGTAGAAGTCGGCACAATTAGTTTTTTTAAGGTTGGGGTCATCGTGTGCGCGTGTGTGTCAAAAAAGAGATGCACCAGGTGGTAGCCTTGAGCTTGGGTGCTCCCATTCCGGATCAAATGATGTTCGATTGCTATGTTGTAATCTTGCTTTCTACAAACTATAGTGTTTTTTCTCCGTGTGAACTTTTGTTCCGTTTTCAGCCCGGTTTCCATATAACGTGACCACTTTTTCCACGGTCAAATTTCTCGACCCATATATGCAATAAATAACCCTCCGTCGAAAAATAATATGCACATACATAGAACGCTAACGGGTACGCAGATTTAGTCTTGTTGTGCGGAGGTGGACGGGCCGCGGCCGGGGAGCTGAGCTAGGGAGATCTGTGGAGATAGTCAGGGACACACACGCATAGATATATCGATGCACGGATCGAGTAAGCTAGCTAGCCGCCATGCGTGGCCGTGGCACCTAGCAGCAGCCACAATGATTGATCGATCCGGCTGGCCCGTCCACCCGTCTGTCGTCGACGGAGCGAGCTGGCGTCGTCAGCGCATATTCTCTCTCGGAGACAGCGACGGGATGTGCCGTGTGCGGTAGTATACAGTAACCGCACTGCACGAAGCCAGTAGCAGTACTGTGGCATGGATGGATGGACATCTCCATCGTCCATGCGTTGATTAATTCCTTCCTCGGCGTTCGCGGGGGCTTGGGTGCTTGGGTAGCTTGCCGGGGTGGGAAAACGGTTGTCTGCAAGTAAGCTGCAGACACCCCGGCCGCGCGCTCTCGATGATCGGGACACCGGTCGACCCCCGCGCGCGCGCTGCGGGAACCGGGCTAAGCTACGTGGACCGCTTCTCGATCTCCCCCTGCCGCTTCTGTTGAGCTCATCCGACCGCGAAACGATCGAAATGCAACGAGGCGCAGGGCGGATAATGCCGTTACGTCCCTGAATTGAATCCAGGTCCGATAATGCCACGGGTGCACCGATCGCGTTGCCAGCGCGGCGATCCACACACGGATCGATCCATCGGTCATCGCTGGCTCGCTCGATCTCATGGGATGGAGCCGAGACAATCCGTCGATTCGTTCGCTTTCAGGGCTAGCTAGACGTGCCGGTACGTGCCTAGCTATAGCTTGCCTCGTTGATCGTGTCGTCTCGATCCCTCCTGGCTCCGCCATCAGCTAGCTAGCTAGCGGTGCCCGGAAATTAAGGAATTGATCAAGGAACCACTGGCCACACGTACGCGTACGTGACACGTCCACGATTTTATGGTCACTCCGTGGTACAGCACGTCTTTTGGAGTACTCCTACGTCAGTATACGTATACGAGCACGGTTGCTAATTAACTGGCAAATTAACTTCCACGGATCGATCAATCGATCGATATAACACCGCTACATTTTTTTAGCGAACTTGGGTTCATTTTAATTCCCCCACCCTGCTGTGCACTACGCATTTTGATTTTTCACTAGGAATGAAAAAGAAAACTGTTGTATGTATGCAAGATCGATGAGCGCGTACATGGCATGTACTCCACCCAGCGGCCCAGCCTGCAGTAGTACGTAGCAGGGGAGTCTAGCTAGCGAACTAGACCGGGCTTCCGGCCGTTAAATGAGTGAACAGGTCTAATTTAATTCCGCTTTCCTTTTTCCGTGAATTAAATGCCATAACTAATTTTGCCTTCAAGGAGCTCCCAAACTGGAGGAGCTAGCCGACCGAATCAACCATTGAAACCAGGCCCCCCGCACGGGCCGGGAATGCTGGTGATCGATTAAATGAAGCGATGAATTGAAGGAGAATTTAATGGCACCAGCCGGGGATTAAAAGCGGGCGCGCCATCCAACTCGATCGATCGTTCCGCGCCGCGCTCTCGCGGGAGCTATTTTAGGACATGGATGATCCAACCGATCGATCAAGCTATAGAGCCCCGCGACAAAACGTGGGAGATTTGATGCTTCGTCGCCTCGCTAATTAGAGTAACACAGTGAGAGAGAAAGGGACATACATTTGGCATCGCATGGGGTCATGGTCATCGATCGATTCGTTCGACAAGCTAGCTACCTTAGCTACACCTAAGCCAGACTTAATTCAGCTGCCCCATGCATGCATATCGCTGTGCTGCATTGCTAGTAGAGAGCAGGATTGCAGATTTTGCAGTAAGCCGATCGAGTGACGAGTTTTCCGTCCTCTACTGTTAGCGTGTGATAGGCCCAAGCGAAATATCCGTGGGGAAATAGTGGTCAAGATCCAAATAACAATGCATCACGGGTGCCGCTTCGATCGAGCTCTGTATGTAGGTACATGTCAGTGTCAGTGTGTGACCGTGTCACATGGTTCTTCAGAATTTCAGATACTCCATTCATAGATACGGCCAAAGTAGCTAGCGCCGATCGAATTGGAATCGATCCAGCTAGCCATCCTGCTCGTCAGGTTGCCAGTCGCCTGCCGGCGGCGGCCGGGAGCCGGCGGAGTGTCGACTCGTAGTACATACTGTGTGGACACTTATTTTGGATCGGAGAAAGTATTCGAGATAAAACGAATCACTGGACTGAGCCGATGAGCGCTCGATCGGTTGCAGAAGGGACCGCGCGGGCGTTTGGGACAGAGCCAAAGTAAGTACAGCTATCGAGCTATAGCCGGGCCCGGGCGGTCGATCTCGATCGGCGGCGTCAGACGTCGGGAATGAACAAGAACAACAACAACGGTAGGTGAGCCACCCTACAATAATGCTGAGTTGCTGACCGCGACTCGGTTCAGTTGGGTCCTCTACAGCGAGGGAGCAGGGAAAATATGGCGCACGATATAGCTAGCTCCTCGCGGGGTCCTGCTGTCCTGCAGCCTGCAGCTTGTGGCCCGGGAGGGACAGCTACCGCGCGCGGCCGGCCTCCATGTCCGATTAAGCGGCCGTCCAAAGATGTACTACACCATGCTTTTCGTCCGCTATATGCATATGGTTCTTTCTGCTGATATGGGAGATTACACGTATCTTTTCCTCCCCATGAGAGATTACACGTGTCTTTTCCTCCTGGCGATCGAATGCGATCCAGCAAAGACAACCAAGTCCAGAGCTTCGGAGTGATCTCCAATCCGTGTGGGCCCAACGGCACACCGGGCCTAACTCTGACGTGCCCTGATCGGGGGCGCCCAACCCAATATGGTTGGCGGGCTCCTATCGCGCTGCGCTATATAAAGAGATGGAGGGCCGCGGCACGCACTACGAGGTTCGCTGCGTTTGCCACTGACCCCACCGACACTCCCTACTGATTTAGAGTTTTTGCGCAGACAGCGACGGGAAACTCCGCCACTGCCGTCACCATGGCTGCCCCGTCGAGCTCCTCGTCGTCCCAGGGAGAAGGTACATGTTCCCTTTCCTCTCTGTCTCTCTCAACCTCTACCCGAATCCCAACATGATTCACAGTAAAGAAGTTCTCCCCGGGTCTAGATCTACCTCTAAATGTTTCTAGGGTCTAACATTGGTATCAGAGCTTTGTTAGAATCTAGATCCGTTGGGTAGAAGAGAGAAAGAAAAAGACAGAAGAAAACCAAAAGGAAAATCAAAAGGAAAAGAAAAAAAATTCTAACCCTAAAAGGCTTACCCGGGTGGAGAGTTGTCGCACCCGCCGGGAAAAGAGGCGCCGCCGCCGGTCCCTTGACAGCGACGCGCGCAGGCAAGAGGCCGGGGACGACGCCGCGCCGGTGAACTCCGGTGAAACAGGTGGGGGAGAGGAGGGGCTTCCGGCCGCACCCCTTTTCCGCCACGAGAGGAGCACCAGACTCCGGTGGAAAGAAAAGAAATCAAGGGGGTGGGGAGAGGAGATGGTCGGGGGCGCGGCTCGCCGCCGCTCGCCGGCAGGCGGCTTCGGGCGCACCTCGCCGCCGCCGCCACCAGTACAAAAAGATGGAAATGGGGCTAGGGTTCGGCCGGCCCTCCTTTTTGTTCGGGCTAAAATGGCGGACAGCCGTCGGATCGGACGGACGACCGAGATCAAACCACGCGGGTGCAAAGAAGGGCCGCAGGCGTGCTGCTGGGCCGTGGCTGGCTGCGTCCGGTCCAGCGCTCAGGTGGGCCGCGCAAGGAAAGCAGGCCAGCGCCTAAAAGTTTTTTTCTCTTCATTACTGTTTGTGTTCAGTTTTGCAGTATTTGGTCTAATTTTTGTATCCTATTCAAACTGAACCAACGAGATGTTTATTTTAGGAAATATTAAAGTGCAAAATGATGCTTCTGAAAAGTATAAAGTTATAATTGTTGTTCATAGTTTCCGTTGCAAATAGTTTAAAAGTGTTGTTTAAATATGCAAAGAACATGATTAAAAATGTTTTATGTTAATTGTGATCCTGTTATTTTTTCTTGACCAACGTCGTTAATAGCATGATCATGATTAATGGTTAAAGTGTGCATTTAATTCTATTTTCTGCCCAACGGTGATATAGATTAAATTGCACAAACAGCTGTATGAATTAATTTTGACCAACGTTGGACTAATGCATGCAATTGTTGTTATCTTCTCACTTCATTGTGGTTTCAGGAGGGTACTATTTGATGGGATGCCTCAAGGACGTACCAACCCTCAGGGGTGACAACTACACTGAGTGGAGAAAGAAAGTTGACCTGGTCTTTGTTTGTGCTGAGGTGGACTGGGTGGTTGACACTCCACAACCACCAAAGCCTACAGAGCCAGTCAGGGATGCAAAAGATGATGATGATGCTTTGAAGAAAAAGAAGAGGAAGTATGCTCCATTGGAGATGTCATACACCCTCGAGAATAAAAAGTGGCCCACCACCAATAAAAAGTGCATGGCTTTCATAAAGAACATAATTGAGCACGCTATTGTGGGCTCAGTTGCAGAGTGTGCTTCCGTAGGGAAGTACCTCGAAAAGATAAAGAGGCAGTTTACTGGTTCTTCAAAGACATATGCTACCCAGCTGCTGAAGCAGGTGACAGAAAATTACATAGGAGGGGGACATGGCATAAGAGAGCATATACTTAGGATGAGCAACATGGCTTTTAAGTTGAACTCATGGATGCTGATCTAGAGATTAAACCCGCAATGCTTGTTTATCTCGTTATGGCTTCATTGCCAAAAGAGTTTGACACTTTTGTTGTCAACTACAATATTCAACCAGAGAAGTGGGATATTGAAAAGACTATAGCCATGTGTGTGCAAGAGGAGGATAGAATTAAATCCTCGTATGGTGGTTACCTAAACTATGTGAGGGATAGTAAGAAAAAAACTTCGCTCAAGGCAATCAAAGTTCTTTTTCAAAACCACATGGTAAACCTCCCATGCAACATCAGCAACAGCAAAAGACTCTTCCAATGGACAAAGACACATGCCTCCACTGCAAAAAGACCGGGCATTACAAGAAAAATTACTCGGAATGGCTAAAGTCAATCATGGCAAAGAATGGTATAAACTGCATTTTCTTTGTAAATGAATCCTTGTATACACAGTTTTCGAAATCTACATGGTAAGTCCAGAGTGTTAGAGTGATCTCCCATCCGTGTGGGCCCAACGGCCCATCAGGCCTAGATTTGACGCGTCCTGATCGGGGGCGCCCAACCCAATATGGTTGGCGGGCCCCTGTTGCGCTGCGCTATATAAAGAGGTGGGGGGCTAGGGCACGCACTACGAGGTTCGCTGCGTTTGCCACCGACCCCACCGACACCCCCTACCTATCTAGAGTTTTTGCGCAGACAGCGATGGGAAGCTCCGCCGCCGCCGTCGCTCTCTCACGGTCGCCATGGCTGCCCCGTCGAGCTCCTCATCGTCTCAGGAAGAAGGTACATGTTCCCCTTCCTCTCTGTCTCTCTCAATCTCTACCCGAATCCCAACGTGATTTACAGTAAAAAAAGTTCTCTCCGATCTAGATCTACCCCTGAATGTTCCAGGGTCTAACACAGAGCAGCACTACTGCAGGGTGATCGAGGTGGTGGCCGGCACGCGTAGGGAATAAAATTAAAATTCCTCTAAAAATTAGGAATTAACATGGAACGGATCATACAAATGATGCAGATCGAAGATCTACCGATGGATGGATGATGTGGTGCTGATCAATCTGAACATATATGCGTGCCGTGGAGAGAACTCGAAACGGATATATCGGAGGGACTCAGGTGAGCTCGACCGTACGTACGCGGGGGGAGAAATTAAAGAGACCAGGAGGACGCGCGAATGAATACACCTGAGAGGACAACAGGCCACTGTTCTCTGAAAGTTCGTGAATGAAACTTGTGGTCGATCGATGTGAAAGTGGATGCGTGTTTTGCTTGCCGCTTAAGCCGACACCCCCCGCTTTCAGTGCCGCGCACTGCAGATGTGTCATGTCCGATATGTATGTGTGAGTGGTGATGTTTCACTGTTCGCTTCGTTGCACGCGTCAGCTAGCTGCTGCAAAAGCAAACCTCGTAAATGCGTTTGACGGTCTGAGCTTGAGCTTGAGCTTTGATGTTTACCGCAGGCTTGTGTACTGTAATGTTTACTACACCTCTCCAACCGACGTATCGACATTCGACAACTTCTTGCGTGTCGGTTCGTTGGGATTTATTACATGGAAAAGGTCGTTATCACCAGATGCTTTGAATGTAACAGCTTATCTTGAATGACTAGAGATTTAGCTTTGTATTGTTTGTTAGATAATGGAAGACATTTCTATGTGAAAAAACAAAAAAAAGATTGCACATGCTAAGCATTCAGACGGCCCATTTGTTTTCTCAGCCCACATCTACACGTCACACCGCCATCTAAACACAATCTGTTCCAAACACAGGCCCAATACAAACGATGCAGTATTACAAAAGAAAAAGAGAAGAAAGAAGAAGGAAAAAAAAAGGGCCCAAATCTCTCTAGAGGGCTCGTGGTTCCGAGGATCCAAACGAAAACCCAAGAGTTTCAAATTCGAAAGCTTCTCCTCCATATGTACTGAGCTGTAACATACCAATTCGAATTCAAGCGGCGAAGCCAAGCACAATCCAGGCGAGAGCAGAGCAGCGCGCGGCGAAGCAATGCCGCCCGCCCACTTTCCTCCTCTAGAACTTGGACTTGCCGTCGTCGTCCGCGGCCGCCGACGGGTCCGATGAGGCGGCGCCGCCCGAGGACGACTTGGACCGCCCCGACGAGGTGCCGCCCGCCGACGGCTTCGGTTTCCTCCGCCGCTGCTTCGGCGCCGCTGCCGACGAGGCTGCCTCCCCGTCGCCGCCCTCCGCCTCCCCCTTCGTCTTATTCCGGGATCCGTCGCCGCCGTCGCGCCGCTTCGCCTCGGTGCCCCCCGACCCCTTCCCTCTCGTCCGCCGCGGCTTCTCCGATTGCTCCGCCTTGCCGGCTCCTCCGCCGCCTCCGGGCTGCTCCGCTCCCGCGGCCCCGGGGTGCGACGACGGTTCCGGCCCGCCGCCTCCCGGCTGACCCTTGAACTCGTCCATCTGCAACCAATGAAATCCGTTAGGATCGACGGAGCTCGATCGATCGCCACGGATCAGGAGCATGCTCTGCCCTGGGACGACGCGATCGGAGTGGGATTAATTAATTACCCAGGTGGGATTGGTGACGGAGGCGTTGTCCCAGCCGATGTGTGCGACGTGCTTCACGTCCGTGGGGGCGCCGATCTGCATCTCCGACTCCGTCTCCTTAGGATCTGCAACCCACCCACACGCGTGCATCCGCACAGACAAGGTACACACGTCTTACAAACACCATCCTATAATATCCCATTCCTACTGCATTACGTCTTGCAACAATTTTGAAGTAGGCAACATTTGTTTTAGTTGAGTTAATTAATTCTGCACATAGATATTTGTAATGTTTGCTGTGAACATTGTTGAGGTTCCTTGTGGGTGGGTGGGGTTTGACTCTAGAATGGTGATTGGTATCGGTAGGAATCTTAGTGCGTACCGAAAATTTGGGAGATGTATCGGAGGCCCTTGAGAAGGCCCTTCATCTTAACCGGTTCCACAGGCGGCTGCCCGCCCGCGGTGCCCTGCGAGGAATCCACCACTTAAATCTTTGCGCCTCCCACCTCTTTTTCTGGCCTTTTTTAGATGAAATGATCTAGCCTTCACAAGCAAGTTAGGGCGTTAACAGAAGAAATGCTATTTCAAATCAAATGGAAAAACGAAAGATCTCACGTTTGCTGCGGCCGTGGATTAATAAGATTCAATGTCATACAGAAAATGTGATGCGATCCTTTAATAATTGCCAAACAATATGAACAGAAACAACTTCTAGAAAACGGCCAGTTCATCTGAAAGCTTTCTTCAGAACATAATGGTGGCAATTGATGATATTATTTCTACCCATGTTGGATTGAGACAGATCATGTATAGAACCATAAAATGATTAAGCACAAGGAACAGATAGAGATAATGCATCCATGCTTTCGATATTTGTGTTTCACGCACACAAATAAAGTTGGAGAAAATAATTATCATGCAGTGAAACTGGAATCAATCTCACATACCTTAGGAACCAAGATTCATCGAGCAACCAATTACATCTGACAGAATTTCATCTTCTTGGTGACATCTCTACTGTGGCTGCAACAATTGTCTTGGCGTCCTATTCCTGCTTGATCTGTCGCAAATTAACCGAATTGCAGTCCCCTCCAAAGCTCCAAGAGTAGCAGGCATAGATTTTCTCTTCCCAGTTGCGGGAAATGGAAGGGCTGAGAGTTTGTTGGCTTAATCTATTTATAGCTCACTATTTTTGGATCTATAGGTTCTCTTTGGTTGTAGTTCATTTCGGCACATACCAGTTTGAGAGGCCCTGGTTCTGCTTAACTGGTCTGCCGCACAAATTGTGGGAATGGGAACTCAGAAAAAGGAGGGGTCTTTTAGGTAGAAAGTCTGGTATGGTAGACCTCAATTTACCGCCTTGTTTTATCCATTTTGAATTGTATCACGTGCCCTTATTATCGTTAAAGTGATCGGTATTCAGTTAGTTTTACTTTCACAGGTAATTTGGCTCCATTCAGAATGTCACCCGGTATAATTTGCATGTGCTGATCACAACGATTTGGCTTAATTACTATCTACTGAGGTTCATGCATGTTTGGAAAATGCAAATACACAACTATATGTTTGTCGTGAATGTTTTATATCTACCAACATGATAATGGTGATCAGGATTCTTAATTTCCCCGTCTTTCTACTTTGAGATCAGGATTTTATGTGCTCTCTAGAGAAAGATCAGGACTTGGCCTGAACCAGATTTCTAGTGTAGTCCATCATTTGTCATTTCATTTTCTGTTTTCTAGTTTAGCCTGATAGTTTGCCATTTTATTTGCTGATTCTTATTTATTCCTAGCCCACCTCTCCGACTATTGGATGCTAAAGAATCACAAGAAACTTTAACTCCACCAAAACATAAACTATGCTAATATTATAATCCCACAGATCATTTCATGATGTACCTTTCAAAATAAATGCAAACTTTATTCCTGCACACTGGTATTCATTTCCTTCTGTCCAAATGCCAAATTACAGAGTGGGCCAAATAATTACAGAACACATACACATCAAGAATGAAAAAAGAAAAGAAAATCCTGTGATACAACTTTATCTCTGAAGAAAAAAAGGCACAATCAAATACTTTTCGCTATGATGCCTTTACCTGCAGTTTGGGAAAGCACATATTATTTTTCGTTGTGATGACTTGTGAGCGTATTTAAGGCTATATGAGTTAAGACAGAAAACTCACTGTGGTTAGGTACTTCTCATGAATCGTCAATGCCCCTCTACATGCCTTTTTTGCATCCAGACTTCCAGTGATTTCATTCAAGATCTGTTCTCCGGGGACCATAAACGTTATAAATTATAAAATTTCATTTATGATCTATGCGAGAGAGAGAGAGAGAGAGAGAGAGAGAGAGAGAGAGAGACAGACAGACAGACCTTGACGACATCATCTAGACCTTTTGCCTCCCCCAGCAACCGCTTGTTTCTAGCTTCTATTACACTAGCTACAACAAAGACAGATAGAGGGATCTGCTCATCTTTCTTGGCCGTCAACAAGTTTTTCTTTTCAAATTTACCACACTGTTTTAGGGTATTTTCATCTTTTGCATCTGTGTTAGATGTGCTACTGTTACTCTCCAACATTGAAAATAGACCTGGATTGTACTCCATAGACCACATGAGCTGCAACATTTTGAAGATCAAGAGAATAGTCACTTTGTAGCTATGAACGCCTTTAGAAACAAATAATTACTCCAGTACAATTGGTACTAGATTAGGAATACTAGAGGTCAATGAATGATCATTATGTTTGAATGTCAAGAAACCTGTTCTAGTGCAAATACAATTAGCACACTACACGCGCTTATGCGACATTATCATAAAAGCTTACCTCCCAAAGGTACATCGTGTCTATAAAAGAGAACTCCCTACGGAAAATAACCATCAGCATCCGAAAGGCAAATAAGTATTCCCCTCCATCAAGATTTTCTGCATACATAATCTTTCATTAGGAATACAAAAGGTGAAACCATTGTTCAATAATTTAGCAAGCTAAGGCATTGCTTTCTTGAGCAGTCTAGTAAACAACAATTAGCTCCGATAAGCTTCACCTAAATGTTCATGTAGCTTTGGATCAACAGCTTTCATTATGGTTGACAAGGTGGTAAGTTGAGATCGAACTCCAATGGAAGTAGAAGTGCTCTTGAAATTTTCTCGCTGCATATTTTGAAGGTAAAATACAAAAGCTTTTAGTATTTATAGAAACATGGACGAAGTGAGATACCACATGCATGCATGCAGCAGAACAGCTAATATTACTCGTGGCCAAATTCCAGATTGACCAATTCCATGACCAAATATACTCTGTCACAAACCAACATGCACAGCGCCACATAACTGACACTTCTCAGCAAATGGCATGGAACATAATGGTATGTTTTGAATACCATATTTTTATTAACATTGTTATTGTTTGATGACTTTTTTAATGCACAAGATGGATTTTAGGGTTGTCAAATTGACAAACGCTTGTGCTAAGTTAAAATCAGAGAGTGAACTGAGCTGAAAGTAATAATATACCTAAAGCGCAGAGTTTAGACTCAACGGATATCAAATTATGCAAGCATATATGCATAAAAGATAATACTGGTGCATCTTACAGCAATCATCTTAGCCACTCATGGTCATGCAAGATTGAACTGCAATTATTGTGTTCTATAGCTTTGTAATTGTACAATATTATATGCAGAAATATAAATTTAAATCTTACTATGCTACCATTACCATGTGTTTTAGCAGAAGGGAATGAAGTGCATAACAATTGAAAGCATAAAGGATCGAATTTTTTTTGGAGTGAACAAAAAGCACTAGGATTTAAGGATGCTTACCACCCTGCGCATCAGTCGTTCAAAGCACCAAAATGCATCTGCTTCATGTTCCAAAATGATTGATATGGGTGAACAAAGATCACTCATTCCTGGTTATATGAAAGGATTTAGTGAATATATACAACATAGCATTTAGAAAATCGTCATTAACTCATTATTGAGCGTCCTTCTATCAAGACTTGACCCACACAACAAAAACAAAAAAATATATGTGCTGCTTAAACTACTCACCCTGACAATAACCAATGTCCTTGTCAATCCATGCGTACACAGCAAGAATGTCCCAGAGCCGTGCCAAATTCTCCTGACTCTCATAATAGACTAGTGTACGGTCGGTACGATTAACATCAAGACCTACAATTGAATAGTCAAAGAATCAGATAAACAAAAACTTAAGACTATATGCCAATTTTTTATTTCTTTTACATATGATGGATGCTGAAAACAGAGGCAACACTGCTTACCAATTTGGTGCAGTAAAAGTTTCCATTGAATAACTTCTTTTGGGAGCGGCTCATTACTGGTTTGCTGTTCTACACCCGCTGAAGCCCCTCCCTCTGAGTTAGGATCCTCGATAGGCTGGCCATCTTCCGTTATGACAGGCATAGTAATTACCCTTCCACTGCCAACTGTTGTGTCCATTTCTCGGCACTTTGTTTTTAGTTTCTCGTATTCTAACCTATGAAAATATTCAAATCAGTATATTCCTTGTCCCATTCATATGATGCCTATATAACTTTCTGAGAAGCCATGGTAAATTTCCTGAATAACAAATTACCATTGCTAAAATGCAGTCATGCAGCATAACATATTTCACAACCCAGTCTTCCAAGTAATTGAAACTGGCAGGTACAACGCCTTCAATGTGTATCCCTTTTATGTAGGCTGCGTCACTCTTCTGGAAACTCTTATATCTAAACTACTTAGATTTATTTGAGTAATTTTAGCTTTGAGTCAATCATAAGTGTGACAGGACATATTTAAAGTATGCATTTAGGGATCGCTTGAGCTGCTCTATCGAAAAAACTACGGCGAGCAAAGCCCGCGTGCACCACAATTTTATAAACCAAGGTTCTGTACACAAGAGAGGGAAATTATGTACAAGACTTGAGCTGCTCTATTGTACTCCCTCCGTCCTATATCAAGTGACGCAATATTACATGTATCTAGACGTTTTTTGGGTATAGATACATCCATATTTCGGCAAATTTGAGTCACTTAATATGGGACGGAGGGAGTAGTATCAAACTTGAAAAAAAGGACCAACACAAGAACGGTTATGGTTTGTAGATGATAAAAATGATGCATTGCAACATGACACTGACAATAAAATGAGCCAAAAGTATTATGAAACTGAAAATAAAAGAACCTTCTCTGCTGTCGCAATTGGTTCCTTTGTTCAGTAGTGCTTTTAGGGTCGTAACAGCCCAGCAAATACTCCCAAACTTCTCCTTTGATGGTTGGGTGGATACCCTGTTCGCATAACCAAAATAAAGACAATATCCTGGTTCAATTAAAATGAGAGTCACAAACCTAGAAGCAATCTAATGGTCACAAGGGATAATACCAACAGATACCCCCAAAGAAATACATGGTTATTGAGGAGAAAACTAGAAAGTAGAAAATGGCGAGAGTGCGTCTAGAATTGACTCCAAACAAAGGGTTATTGATGGAGTAACCTCTAGCAAGTGTGTAGGTAAGATTTCTTAAACAATCATGGTTTAGCTTCTGCCTGTTGAATGTTGCAGTTATTGCAGGAACAGACTGAAGGATCCAAAATATCGAAATATGCACCACAACAAAATTCCTACAACTTTGTTTTGTGTGAATAATTCTCGACTGGGTGTAGTACTGCACAGCTTGAACAAGTCAGAGCGTCTAATTATTCCTGAACGAGAGTTTTACCGCGTGTGTTAAACAGAATACACGGCATTTATCTAAGTGTGGGATCACTGAACTAGACTGTTGGTCATGAATCTGGAGAAAGATATAGCTTACCCCACGCTGTACTCTTTTGATCATCCCAGCTGCGTCCAGGCAGCCTTCCTCATTAAACAACAGCTTCCATCTCCTTGGACTCAGCGTGCGGCGAGGCTGCCAATAGGACGTGGAACATAACAAGTCAATAACTCAATATACGCACTTGATGATCAATACATGGCCGTCACTGATCTCTCTAATCAGCATTGCTGGATGCGTCGGCTATGCGATTCGATTTGAGAGATTAAGGAAAAGTAGGCTTCCTAATTAAAAATACCAACATTTGGGACTTCGTATGCATCCAGGATCCATAAACAGAGAGCTCCTGTCTCGATTCTGCTGGATTTAGGATGGAAATTTTGGAGAGAAAAATTGCCTGGGGTTTGAAGCGCGACTTGGGGGCGTCTTGGCAGTCGGCACGGGTGGGGTAGATGGTCTCCGGATCGATCAACATGTCCGGATCGTTGTAGCAGCACGCCAAGAACATCATCTTGCCTAATCTTGATCAGCACGTCGGATCGATCGAATGGGATCAATCAGGCCGGGCGCCGACGATTCGAGCCGCGGCACCGGCTGTATTTATGCGTTGGAAGCGCGTAGGACGATGGATCGCAGCCGGAAACAGATCAGAGATGTGTTCTTCCTCTCCCCCGTACGCCCTCCTCTGTTTCTTGATCTGATGTGTGTGTTCTCCGAGAGCCAGGCGAAATCCACACACAGACCCGAGAGAGAGAGAGAGAGAGAGAGAGAGGCGGAAGGTGGTCTAACGGCTAAATTTGGCTGGGTCGGGAAGGGGGAGAGAGAGAGGGGGGAAGGAGGAGAGAGACAGACAGAACTAAGAGCAGGCGAGCAGCGCAGCTGCTTTTTCTATGGAAGGCGTGTCGAGAACTTTTGTACGCTTATCGCCGGACCCAGCTGGTAGTGGTCGTCGTATCTCTCTCTGTCCCTCTTCGGATCGGTGCACCTGATGGAATTGATCAAGTCTAGAGAGATGTGTAGCTGGCTGATCTGTTCTATCTTTTATATATATGTGGTCTGCAGATTTGGAGAAATGGGGAACTCGTTTGCTGTCCGCATTTCCTGTTGGCTAGTAGGCCAGTTGTGCAGTTTAAATATTAAAGGCTGCATTATTCAAATGTTTTTTAGGGTGAAATGTTGCGTTGGATTCTTGATTTGCAAATCGTTGGTCAGTTTGTTCCAGCAGAAATCGTTATGATTGGCTGAACTATCCATCTTAAGTTTTTCCCTAGAATAGCAGCCACGCCAGCTCTGAATTCTGTACCTACGTTTTCTTTCCCTTCTGAGTATATAATATAATAACACAGCTCGCTAATCGTTGCGTGCAAGACCAACACAGAGAACACTCGTGCCACTAACTGAGCATCCTCAGTATCAGTACACCGATGTCCTTACAAGCTACTCCTTCCGTTCCTAAATACTTTCGCTGTTTTAGTTCAAATTTGCACTAAAACAGCGACAAGTATTTAGGAACGGAGGGAGTACAGTTCAGGCTAACCAGACCCAGCGGGTAGATGTATAAATATAGTATACTAGTATAGTATTGATAACCATCGTATAATGAACCAAAATCACCAACACAGAAGACTACCGCTAACACTAAGGCAACTGATTGTCTGTTGTCCAGCTGATAGAGCGCCGGATCGTTTGGCAGAAAATCCTACTTGCCTCCAATGTCCTAAAGAAAGATGCATTCCAGTGAGGATCACCTGAACCAAGTTGTGTGTGCAGGCCAGGTTCTTGACCTTAAGCTTTGGAAGCTAATAGCTCGCACGTTATGATGTTATTCATCGAAGCCGAGCAACCAGATCCAGAAACTGGAACCATGTTGAAAATAGGCACCCCATCAGTTCTGCAGGAGCTATCGGCTTCTCCAAGCTCTGTGAAAACCTCAGAAAATGCACGGGACATCACATCCGCTGCCACTGGATGCTCTACCGAATAGTAGAACCTTAACATCTGCAGGTTTTAATTCAGAAATGCTATTAGGAGGCAGGAGTCATTCAGTTGCAAAGTAAATAGTAATTAAAGGACAGAAATGTACCGTTACGTTGTCCCAGCAAAAGCCGTTATCTATCAGGATCTTTGCGAGCTGGAAAGCACAAAATTTAGCTAGGGCTTTCAAATGCTCGTCCGAGAGGTGTTCAGTTCTAGAACAGATCTTTGATGCAATATCATTTGTGATTGAAACTACAGCAGAACAAATCCTCCCAGCAACCGTGTGGATCAGGCAGCATGAGTCATGCAAGCCAGAGTATCGTGCGCTCCACTCACTCGGAACTTTGCTCGATGCTGGGTGTGACCCTCCAGTATCCAGCTCTCTCATAGCATCTCCATCATCATCATCATTCGTGGGGACATATAATGTTGGTTTTATCTCCACACACGCTCTGAAAAATGAGAAGTATTTCTTGCAAAGATTAGATAGCACTTAACATGGCATATCTCAAATATGTAGAACCAAACAATACTGTTTTCTTGGCGATAAAATAAAAGGAAAATATGCTTACCCTTTTGGAAGATCTGGTGCAAGTACATATAGAATAGTAGGATATGATCCGGTTCTTGAGCAATCTAAATTACCAACATATGAATTCTGAAGTTTATGTTCAACTTCTTCCTTCTCACTGGATGTCAACCGGGCAGAGCAGTACACCAGAAAGTGTATTGCTGAAGAAAAGATAGAGCTGTTGAAGGCATTAGCCACAGCTTCACTATTTACCAGTGCTAGTTCCAGTTCAGCTGTTGCACCTCCAGGGCAGAGCTTCATTGTAGGGGGATCAAGCCCGAGCTGACCAGCCATATATAGAATCTCTCCATATAGTGTTGCCTACAAGAAATTAGATCAAAATCTCATGTGCCAGAATGAACATACATGAACACCAGTCTGCAGACAGCAACTTTCTTGAGAACTATATGTAACTGTGTAAAAGAGCGCACGTGTTCAAATATAAATTTACAGAATTATCATTGAGTGTTCTTTTACCTGGCTATAAGGTCCAATGCAACTAGGAGCCCAGCATGAGATGCTTTGTACATGCAGAACTCTTTTGACCAGATCATTTGCAACTAGAACTTCCACATATGCATTGCCTAAACCAACTTGAACTAGTGGCAATTCAATTGTACTGCGTGAAGGAACACCAAGGTGACATTTCTTTTCTGTAATGAAGCTGACATAAACTTCATTGGCTAATCCGAATTCCTTCATGCTTGAAATGTAGAGGTGAACATATAGAACATTCACCCAAGTTAATCCCTCTTCCTTGAGCTGATTCTCTATTCTGCTCAAAACCGCAACTAGATCTGCCTTCAGGCCTATTGACATAACGGAATTGTAAATGAACGTTTGAGAAAGCAAGATGGAAGAAAACATAAGGTATTCCTGCCAAGTGGATTTTTAACAGTTCAATGGACCACGAGAGTATGCACCTTCAGAAGCACAAGATCCGGACGGTTCTTTCTTCCAACAACCAATGGAAAAGACCGTCTTCCCTGTCTTTGAGATGCATACATCTATATTTGGGTAAGCATCAGAAGTTGGTGCTGGACTCGAAGTCTGTTTGTCTTCCGCATCAGCATGCACAATACCTCCATTTACTTCATACAAGGAACTCGAGTTCTCTTGAGCAATAGCACCATCCCCAATGCTGCTAGATGAACCTGGCTTGTGCTCAAGATGAAATGCTAATGGATGAAGAATTCCAACTGAAGCAATGGAATCAGCAGAGTGGAGTATTACTTCAAAATCATCAAGGACAATTCTTGCATTCTGCAAATATAGGCATGTTATAGTACAGAGAACTCAACAGTTGGTGTTTCTAATAGAAAAACATAAGCACACACAATAAAACTCAACAGGCATCTGATGGACATGTTTGAGTGTAGACGGTACCAACATGCCATGGAATGTGACAACATTTATGGTCTACTTAGCATTCTAAAACAAGTGGCTTCAGATTTTCACGGTCAGCTCCTCAAACTTACACGGAATAGAGGGCAGTCAAGAGTTAGTGTTTCGTACTCTCCACCTTCACCACAGACATTGATTCCATAACTCCTAATAGGATATTAAGAAAACAAATGAGATAAATTACAAGCTGAATTTGTATGCAAGCAAAAGGCCAGTATTTACATAGAAAACCATGAGAATAGGACAAGCAGAGTGCAACAAAGTGTAGGAATTCCCATTTCCATTCATGACAAATAGAAACACAGTTCACTTACAGGAACTAACAGAAACATTACTACCAGCTCACCAACAATCAGTAAATATGCAACAAACATAAGACCTGATGGAGAAACTATCACAGTCAATCGGCCATACAACCAAAAGCTAGACACCTGACTTTTATGAGCTGGCTATTTCTCAAGAACAATACTAAAAGACAATAATTCACTGCAAGGATGTAATTTTCAGAAACCATATGCAACCATTGATCACTACAAGAAGTAATGCATTTACCCATAACTTCTGATAAGAGACAAGGAACCACTATTTTTAACATGAAATGGCCTAAATAGGAAAAGGTGCAGATAGATGGGGTTAGAAACATACTCATTCATATGGAGTAGATGGCTCTTAAGTTCAACCAGTTCTTTCCCCAAGTGAGCAGAAGGTTTCAACCCCAGTGCAGCAACCTATAAACCCCAAAGGATCAACCGCTTTTTCCAAAGAGACAAGTGCACTGATGCGAGCAAGTTAAATGAAATCGACGAAACACAAACATGAGTGCACTATATACCTTAACAGTTATAGCCACAATGCCCCTTCTTATCTGTAGATGTCAAAACCAGAAGAAAAAAAGACCTGCTAACGTGAGTAAGCAGTTTCTGCTAGGCCAGACAATCAGCCAAAGAAAAGAACGTGAATTTCAATTTACCATTTCTTCAAGAAGCAAAGTCTGGTCCTGCTTCCACATATATGCCAATGAGACCAGGCCCAACCTTGAGCAGACACTCTCGACCCGAAGCCTCTGGTAATCGGAGGCGATGGCGCCTGAAGAGACGGCAGCGACAGACGGAATTTGCCGCTTAACCTCACTCAACAGGGCAAACATATCCTCCACCTCATCACCTGGAGTAACACTATATTTAAGACCGTGATTCCTGCAGACAACAATAGCCAGATCAACAAACCACATCAATTTCATCTGCAGACTGTAATAATTGGGGAGCAAAATCTCTGGACATAGCTTGCCTTGTTGATCCACTAATGCGCCGCCGGAACAGAGGCAACCCCATGCATTTAGCATAGCAGACCACAATCTGGTGTCCAACCTAAACCCTCCCCGCACCACAACAATACCAAGAGCAATCAGTACATACCCGAAACAAATGACCAAATTACAGGGCGCAAAGAAACAGCAGGTGCGGCTGCTGCTGTGGGAGTGGAGAGTGCATACAGTTTGGTACATGTAGCTGTCGAGCTCGTCGACAGCATCGTCGAGGGGAATGAGATTAGCCAGAGCGACGACCTGCAAGGATCGAGCAAGTTTTAACAAGAACTCGTCAATAAAAACACGGATTAAGTGGGGGGAAAGGATTAGTGGATGCCTTGTGGCCGTAGTCGAGGCATCGCATCATGGCGAAGCAGCTGTCCTTGCCGCCGCTCACCAGGGCCACCACTTCCATCTCGACTCCGACTCCGGTCGAACTGGTCTAGGAAACTCGGAATGGCCTGCAATAGTGGCCTGATAGCATTAGGGTTTGTGCATCATTGCAACCAAAGAAGGGGATTAGGGGTTTAAGAGACCCCACAAATTCTAGGGTTTCCAGGAGAGTTATGAGCAAAGCCGCGATGGGAGAGCAGGAATAGAGCCTAACGGAGAGAGAGAAGGGCGGCGGAAATCACCTGAGCCGTCGCCAAGGAATTCGCCTCCACAGTCCACACCCAGAGGCCAGAGCTTCTCCTCGACGCCTCCCTGACTCCCTTCCCTTGAAGGAGGTGTACAAATTAAAAGTTTACAAGAATATTCAAAAGAGAACTATCTCCAATACCATAAGTTCATGCCTTTGCCGTCAACTCGATGGCGAATAGTCTTTAAGAAGAAAAATATCGAAATGGTCACTTAAGAAGAAATACTCCACAGATCGTCTATAAAAGGATCATATCAAAAGTAATTCCGTTTTTAATTAGCGAGATTTTCCAAACTCACATTTCCACAAAGTCGGAAAACAGGAGCCTCAGGATAAATCGTCCTTTCGTTGATGCTTCTCGAATCTCTGAAGGCGTAAATTTCCTTATTTGTTGCGGTAAAGAAAAGGAGCAAAGCCGCAGCAGCCGACATACCAGTGGAAGAAAAAAATGCAATAATAACAAGGATAAGAGGAGGACAGTTTCGCTGCTCGTTGCTATCATAAAGGAATATCATTCTGTTTTGCTCTTGTTTTAACCGTCAAACGTGCGACAACAATGGTTGTTTTTTACCAGTAACAGCAACAGCAATGCAGCATTCTATGAAATTCACATAGTTCTTTAGAAATAAAAATGTAAACACCGTCAAGTCCCAGTTCACATGGCAAAGATTAAACAAGGAGACTTGAATTTTATACTTGGAAGTTCCTTTTATCAACTTCTGTTGAACGAGCAAATCCAGAGTTGCAATAAACAAAGAAACACTAGTCCCAGAAAGTTTGCCAAGTCCAGCAGGAAGGTAAAGAAACATAAATATGTTGAATCTTTGACCACCTCTAAATTAATCATCACGAAGCTAGGACTTGGCCCTAACGCACCAGCGACACACACGCCAACAACAACGAATTATTGCTATCTATCAAGCAATGATACAACAGGCCGGAGCAACATGAAATTATGGGTGCTCCAGGGTAACTGTTGACAAATAGGTGATATCCTGTCATTTACAGAGTCGCAAACAACATCATTCCTTTCCGTTCTTGGATTCCTCTCCCGTTCGCGCTATTTCCTCTTGCCGCCACCGAGGGATAGGAGCTCAAGGCTGCGGTGGAGGGGCTCGTCGCGGGACCCTCTGGCAACCGCGGCTCGTGAAAGGGATGTGGCCCTTGACTCACCTACAGATGGATTAACTCTCTGGGTGCTGGAAGGGCGGCTGCCACCGTTATTGCTAGAAAACAACCTGCTTGTCCTGCCGTATTGCTGCTCGCTTGGTTCCATAGATGAGGCTGGTCTGCTGCTTGATGCAACTGCTCTCCTCGATGCACTGCCTGTACGAGAGGATGAACGAGGTCTCTCCACAGTCCTTTCGCCAGACCGGTCTGTGCTATGCATCTGAGAAAATGAACGTACATGGTTGTCAAGTTCACGGTACAAAGTTTATGCAATTCATACATTATGGGAATGTGGAGTTTAGAGTTTAGCTTACAATTTCCTTTAGTGACATCGATACAGTTTCCCGTGGTCGTGTTGCGTAGTTGTCACTCTGATTCAGAGAAGCGCTAGGATTCCTTCGAGTAGATGATTCAACTGTTTAAAACAAAGTGCTTCAAGACTGTAACAAGTGCATGATGTGCATCATAGTTTCGTTAAAACAACTTCCATGGGTTGTAGAACTAACCTGGAGCCTTCTCTATCTTCTCAACAGAAGGTCCAGGAGCTCCACTAGTTCTTTCACTTGGCTGAACAAAAAACAGTGAACAAAAACAACAGAGTTAACGAACTTCACAATAGGACAGCATTGTTAAAATTATAACCAAAAACTACATACCCTCATCCGTGGATTGGAACCTATCTGGGGATATTTCAAAATGGTCCAGTCAAATACATAATCAAATTGGTATCCTGTAGTAATAATTCAGTTAGAAGCAAGTATTATGACAGATAAAATTGATGAGCACAAGGAAGAGGCTATAAAAAAAATACCTTCCCGGATGAAGAGATCACGGAACAGTCTCTTCAAGTAAGAATAATCGGGTTTGTCTTCAAACCGCAATGATCGACAGTAGTGGAAGTAAGAAATGAATTCTGACGGGTAGGATTTGCAGAGTACCTGACTCACAATGTATCATACAAACAACACTCAGTTTTTCTGTAGTTTATTAAGAAATGGGCCTATAAAGTGCGCAATCATTAATTACCTCCACAGGAGTAAGCATCTTTTTCTCACTTATTTTGTCATATTTCTGCTTCTTAGTACCAGCTTTCAGCCCCTGCCATGGCAGGCTGTTGGATGTAGCAAGATAAACAAGCAATTAACGTTATTTCAGAAACACTGCAAGGAAAGAGAATATGCGCAAAGCATTGCAAGGAAATATAATATATGAAATGATGGATACGACAAACTAACCTGCCTCTGAGGAAGTACATAAGGACATAACCAAGAGATTCTAAATCATCTCTCCTGCTTTGCTCTGCATCAGAGAAATTTAAATCAGACAACTTAAATTAGCTACTCATTTAATCATCCAGATGGTGCAGCAAACTCACCAACGCCAAGGTGGGTATTGACACTTGCATAGCGTGCCGTTCCAGTGAGATTCTTGTTCTCCCTGCATATTGAAGTGAACCCATCATAAAATTACTACAAGGAGAGTGCTGGGAGTGTATATTTTGTAGCAGTACTAGTAATTTAGAGCAACCTGTAGGGTATGTGTTTGTGAGTCTGAAGGTCCCTAAATTTCTTTGCAAGTCCATAATCTATTATATATACCTGACATGAAAGTCAACAATATACAACATTAGTTTGATCCAGAGACTTCTGTTCCGAAATCATGGTTTTTTAAAATCAGAACACCTTGCTATATTATGCATTTTACTTGCATTACAAACGCCAATATCAATGGACCTTCTAATTCATCATCTCTTAGTCATCATCCAGATCATTTGTTGCGACGGAAGCAGCCATGCCATACAAAGGCATTTTAACAAGACCAGCGGCACCATTTAACTAAAACCCTCAGATGCTGGACTATTAAAGCAGTTGTTTAGGAGTCGAGCCATATTTCTTTGCTGCTGAGTCATTTTGGGATCTTCTTTAAAAAAATTATGTCATGAGAACAAACTTAGGACCAGCAAACCACATGCATCATGCACAATGTGATTAACAATATTTGGCTTTTAAGGAAGATAAGGGTCAGGAGAGTATACAAATTTAATTAGCAAAGAGACAGATAAAAATGCAAACCTGATTGGCTTTCCTACCAAGCCCCATGAGGAAATTGTCCGGCTTTATATCACGGTGAAGAAATCCTTTTGAATGCATGTATTCAACTCGATTAATCTGAAACATTTGCAAGAAAGAATGTGGTTACACTAGAAATTCATATTTAAGAAGAACTGAATAAATGGTAGTGCAGCTTTAAAAAGAAGCGAAAGTGTCCTCACCATCTGATCAGCGAGCATGAGCACGGTCTTCAATGAGAACTTTCTACTACAATAGTTGAACAAGTCCTCAAGGCTAGGTCCAAGAAGATCAATCACCATCACATTATACTCTCCTTCCACACCAAACCACTTCAAGTGCGGTATGCCAGCTTCAGCCAAGAGAAAGTAACAGCTCAAATCAATTTGCCATCATCGTTGAGGGTATTCACAAAAAAGCATTCCAAACACGCTCCATGACAATAAACTTACTTCCTCCTTGTAGAAGCATATACAGCTTCGACTCGTAATGAAGCTGCGGGTGCTTGGTCTTCACATTTTCCTGCCAACCCAAAGCATCATCTCAGCAACCCAACAGCTAAAACGTTTCGACTAAGCCAAACAGCTACCTAACCGACAATAGTACCACAAACATTTCACTACAGCTTCCCTAAAAAAACATTTCACTACAGCTTCCGTGCATCTTATGATGTTCTCTAAACCAAGCAGCAAACTTTATAAAATGGTCCCCCCTAGATCGGCCAAACAAAAACTCCTAAGGCACACGACGAGATGAGAGCGAATCCAATACCAATTTGACGGCGACTTCCTCTCCGGTCTGCGAATTAACAGCTGCAAGAAGAATAGCAACAAAGTCAGCATCTTTCTCACCAAAAAGATTTCCTGCAGCTGCGTGAGATTAAGGGCGCCGGAGAGACGGAGGACTGACTCACCGAGGAATAGCTCCCCGAACGATCCGCTCCCGATCTTCTTGCCGAGCTTGAACTTGCCCCCGACCACGTGATCCATCTCCTTTCTGCCCCCGACACCAGCTCCTCCAAACGAATCAACAACCCTTCCACGAGATCCGAACCCGCCGCCGCCGAGCCTAGCCGAATCCAGCCGGGATTAGGGGCGCGCGGCCCTCTACGCCGCCAGATCCAGACACACCACCGAGAAATCCGGGCGTTGCCTAGCTCCAATCGAACGAACGAACAGCGGAAGATGGAGAAGAAATGAAAGAAAAAACGAATACTACAGACGAAACAAATCGACGCGAACGGGCGGATTTGTTGATTAACAGGGCGCGTGTGTGTGGATCCGGAGAAACGGGCACAAAAAACAGGGATTTCTCCAGAAACGAATTCGCCGCGGGGGAGACAGGTGAAGCGGCGGGCAAGGTGGAGAGAAGGGGGAAGAGAAAGAGAGAGAGCAAGACGAAGACGCCGACCAACGAGGGAAAAGGTGGGAGGAACTGAGGATGGGGAGAGAGAGAGAGAAAGGGAGGGGGATGATTAGTAAATAGACGCCGCCTGGTTAGCGATGCTGATTAGGAATGGGATTCGCGACAAAAAGCCACTGACTAAACGGTGATCCGGTTTTGATTACGAGTAAGTGAGACATTTTATTTGTGTTCATTCTTTTCGGTTGCTATTGTTCGTGTCTTTTCCCACCAATTCATCGGGTTTTTTTTTTCTGTTATATGGTCGCACTCGTGTAGCTATTGAGCCAGTTTCTTTCTCCAACTATGGATTGAGATAAGCACGTATCCATACACACGCCTTTGCTGTATTCTAAAATTATATGGGGATTGGTTGCGCTTTAAACAGTTTTTCTAATTAAATATGTGGTGGTACTAGTTTTTTTTAAGTGTATTACTAGTTGAGATTTTTGTAAAACTTACTCCGTATTAGTTTGCCGAACGGAGTACGGAGTATATTGTTAGCTAAGTTTGAGACCGGATAAAACTAGAGTGTTATCTCTGATGTCCTTTTGTGTGTGTGTGTGTTCCCTGGCCGGCCACCACCACTCATGTCCGACACCACCTTTTAACCCGCTCCGGGACTTTATAGCTGAACAAGAACTTGCACTTTAAACGCACCGTCCAAATAAAACTTGATGGTCATGCACGGTCGTTCGCTATTGACTACGATGCCGGTATAATGTGCGCACACATGCCGTCCATTCTTACGATTTGTAGAGCAATATTCTCATCACGCAAAAAAGTTCTCTCGCGGCACAACAATTGGCACGACACGATGAGAAGTAGCACGGGGTACGTGTGAGAAGATGTGTAGGATGAGTCAATCAGCTGCTTCCCAGCCCGGAGAGGGAGAGAGACTTACCATGATCTTACAAATCGGATACAGAATAAGACGAACAAGCTCGCTTTCGCCATTGATCCACCACAGGATCATCGACGTGGACGCATCGGTTGTCCGCAATACGCATAATCTCATGCCCAAAGTCATGCATATCTTGTAGCACTACTACTGTACAACTGTACAAGTTGTTTGCAGACAAGATGAAACCAGGCTCTTTCCTTCTTTTCTTTCCTTTGCCGGGAAAAGGTCATCGACATACTTGGCCTGGTATATTTATTTATGCTTGGACGGCTTCCGTTCCATCATTCCGTGCCATGCACCCACCCACCCGACCCGGCTACACCGGACGCAAGCCCAGGTGACGTGGCCAATAATGAAAGAGTCAGGCATTTTATTTTTATTAAAACGGATTTTAGAAAAATAATACTAAGGGTAGGCCAAGGCCACTGGCCACTGCTCTGCGTCTGCAAGTAGCAGGCAGCTCTGTGTCTCTTCTTCCGGCCAGCTCCTTTACGGGATAAAACGCTGTCTCGTGGTGGGCCCGACAGGTTAGGTACCCGTCCAGGCGGGGACAGCGCGTACTACCATACCAGCCGTCGATGGGCGCCATCGGACGGCCAAGGGGGTCGAGCCAGCGTACGGACCAGGGAGCGCGTGCGAGGAATCTGGGCCGTTCCGCTGCTTCCGGCAACGGACGGCCCAAGGGCGGCCAGGACATCCCCGGCTTCGGTAGAACCGTACAAGCAGTAGCAGCTTCGTCCACGCCAAGCTCGTTCTTCACGTTTGCTTTATTGACTGATGAAGCTAAGCTAGCCGGTGAATACGAGCACCGCGATTTAACTCCTTTCACGTTTTGCTCGTGCGAGTTTGAAGAGTTCGACCAAGCTTCTGCCATGTTTTCCTCGTGAGAGATTGACGGAGATAATAACGGAGTAGTAAAAATTGCTCCGTGTAAACTGCAGCTGCTGCGAGAACGTTGGAGTAATAGGCGAGCAACGTTTTTTTTCCCCGGAGATCAACAAAGACCAGTAGGAGGACCGAGTTTTACACACAGTGATTAGGATTAGATCGAACAGCGCTTTGGAATTTAAAATGTTTGCAGCGATCTCGAGGCACATTTGTTGGCGCGCGATTGACAGTACCCACACGTGAATGCAGAAGTGAAATCCTATCCATCCAAAAGGGCCACGAGCTTACAAATCCAGTGAAATCCTATCCAAGAGGATCATGAGCTTATTAGAAAAATACATTGGAGAGTTATACAGCGTGTATCGTGAAGAAAATTAATGAGGCCGGAAAATGTACGGGCAGTGACGAAATCGTTTACGTGCAAGGAATGATTTTCTAGCGCTGGCCGGTGAGCAAGCTGAAATCGTCTGCTCACAACCGTTCGTTCTACCGGTACAAGATAAATAAATGATAAACAAATCTGCTCACTGATTAACAAATCTCATCATTTAAAACCGGCCATCGCCCGTGATTAGTGAAGTCAATGTCAGTCAGGATGGCAAGATAATCATAGCGACGAAAACTTACACATTGACTCGTTTCCACGTGGAACACGTCACGGCCAGATTAGAGAGATTAGATTAAGGACAGAGGCGAGTATAGGAGGAAAAATAAGATCGACAATTAAAGCAGACGGTAACGCGGTCTTCCTCCGCAAGTGGCGCCTACGACTCCACGCGCTGCGTACCTTCCAAGGGAGCACACGGAAACAAAGTGTATCGAAGTTGGCTAGTGAGACAGTCGCTCAAAACTAACAATGGCACAAGTAGATTAATTAAAAATGGCAAATTTATCGATTGTGTGCCGATTTTTTGTCGGCGATCACTTGGAGGCTCGATCTTGTGTCGGAAGTCCTCTCGGCGGAAGCACATGCGCTGAAGGTGGGCTTGGAATTGGCTGCTCTCTCTGGTTGGCGTTGCTGGTGGGTTGCTGTCTGCTCGGATAACTGGAGGTCACGGTGGGAAACTAATCTTGAGGCTAAGTTGTGAACGTGTTAGTCCAGCTGCCGTGTCTTAGTTCATGTGATTGTGTCTGAATAGTAGTAGGCTTAAATTCCTATGTGCTGGTAGTGTTTGTGTCAGTTTAGGATTCGTGTCCGTGTGCAAGTAGGTCTAGTAGCTTGACATTGGTCCTATATATGATACGTAGCTTGTAATCAAGTCGTGTGTTTTGAGTTGAGAAGAAATAACGAGAAAATAGAGGACACGATACGCGCTCTTGGCCAAATAATCGTGTGACCGTTTGTGCATGTGCGTCTTCATGTGATTGATTTTTGGGCAAACCCAACTGTCATTCAGGCCATGATGGATGTGGAGCATAATTACACTTCGGCTGCCGCCATTTTTTGATGACTGCCTGCACCTTGCCAGCGAATTTGTTGAGATCACTTTCAGACACTATCCGAGGGGGGCAAATGGAGCGGCCGGCGCATGAGCTAGTGGAACTGGCGAGATCCTCTCCTCCAGCTTTGTGTTTTCACTCTCCCCCATCATCGTACCTCTTTTACTAAAACAACTAGCCCATTACCAACAGGTGGGCTCTTGAGTAGACTCCAAACCTACCCTGCACTTATTTCATGAGGGACATAAGAAACCCATGCCCATTTGCCCGTCCATATTGAGCCGGCCAATAAAATTATTATTAAATCTTTAAAAAAATAGACTCCAGCATGGACGGGAAGAATTAGTCCCACATCGAAAGTTTGCGCCTTAGGGTAACCGGCAAGACCCATATAAAAGAGCAAGGTTGGGCAGCCGTGAAATTCAGATATATACCGGACGGGGGCTACGGGTGATCATGAAGACCCGTGCCCTGGACCAACGGCTCGCAGCACTTGGCGAGTGTTGGTCTACCATCTCCCCAATGGGAGAGAGGATGTCACAAATTTTGGTAGAGGGGGTCCGGCAAAGGGGCCCCTGCCAAGTTAAATCAACTTTTGAAATTATATATTATATATTTATTACATTAATTGTTTGTAGTTTGTACCCAAAAAAGGATGGAATTGAAGCAATAGCATCCTACAGATGCTAGAAAAAGAGGCAACATTTTCTCCTTGGGCGAATCTTGATGTCTTGTTATCCATCTTACAAGCGGAGCAAAAATTGCACGATGTGGGCATAAGTATAACTAGCGGGGTGACCCGTGCAGATTGCATGGCTAGACTTGTATAATGAAATAACTTTATATGTATTTTTAATGAATTAATTTTGCATGAAGTTTAAATGTATTATATTTGTATGCAACTTAGACTTGTTTAATGAGTCTTTGGAATATTTGGTTTGTTATATTTACTTTTTGGTGATATAGATTTTCTGAATGATAAGACTGGATGGTCTGGATGATTAGCTTGGTTTAAGTTCATATCACATCGATTATATTTTAAATTAGGTAGTCATTACATGTTTTACTAAGAGTGTTCATCTTATATTGGTAACACCTGTGTTTTTTGCTGCATTATTTGCATGTCAATTCATTTTATCATTTAAAAAGTGCTCTTTTAGACATCACATATAGATTCTTTAATCATGAATTATTATTTCGATATTGATGATGCAATAAGCATTTTTTTATCCAACTCAATTTGTGTTTGTATGATTCGCCGATGTTCCACACAAAATCTCCTTTATCCCATTGTGTTTTTTTGCTCACTTGCCTGCGCCTTGCCACTGTCCGAGGGGGGCGAATGGAGTGGCGGATGAGCTCGTGGAATTGGCGAAATCCTCTCCTCCAGCTTTGTGTTTTCACTCCCCCCACTATAGTACCTCTTTTACTTAAAAAATGTAACAGTTATGACCAATTAATACAGAGGTTTCACGAGTTTCAGAAAAAAAAGAGGGAAATTTATCAACAAACATCAAGCCTTTCTTGAAGAAAGAGTACATAGACTGAATTCACATAATACAGTACCGGAAGGGATTATCAGAAAGAAGTACAGTAAAGGACGGGATAGGCACATTACATAATAGGGTAATTAAGCCCGCCTTGCTTTGTTTTTTAGATACACTGCCGTATACAGGATGAGGAGCAAAAAACGAGACAAATCCCAGAGTTGTATGAGACATAGAATAGGTGTACAGGTGCAGACAATCATCATCTGTAGTAGGCCATGTGGCGTGATGATCGGAAAGGAGATGCGTCAAACGGGGAGGAGCGCCTGGGCTGGCTCTCGGCACGGATGGGTTCTTTCTTCGGGAGTTTGGTCTCAGATTTCAGCCATGACTCCACAACTGACAGCAAGTTCTTGGCATTCTTTAGCTCTTCGATGTCCGAGTACTTTGCAGATTTTCTCAGCTCGCCTTCTTGGATGTACGCAATGTCGGTAGCCCATGTCTCCAACCCATCAAATATATGAGTAGCATAGACGATGGTAGCTTCTCTCTGCAACAAAACTTCCACGTTATGCAATCAGAAAAGCATGACTCACAAATAAGCTAGAATGAGGTGAAACTGTTACCTGTTCACACTCTTCCTTAAAGAAGTCAAGGAGATCCATCCTGGTCACGACATCAAGATCAACGGTGATTTCATCAAGTAAGAGTACCTGCATCGGTATCATATCAGATGTTTTGATAAAAACAAACTTCAGTACTGTAACTACATTACTCCAAATTTTACCACCAGAATACTGTTTTGTCCTCCCCAAGAAGAAAGAAAAACTCTCACGAGTGTTTACTGTTTAGATGTGACCCAGTGTAAACTACAAACATATCATTTCAAAGGAAAGATGCAGATTTTGGTGACCATCTGAACAAACTACTCTCTACAAATCTTTGATCTGTGATTTACCTTGAAGGCAAACATTTCCTCTTCCATCAGCAAACTGGGCAATCACCATACTACAGTTACCAGCATGGATCACAAAGATGATTAATTTCAATCACCAAACTACAGACAATTAATTCCTCTTGACCCTAACAGATATAATTGGTAGATTAGTTAGGTCAAGGGACACTGATCAATCAGATCCATTCTACTTAAATTGTGTGGCTGTGGTTTAGTATACCAACCCAATATTCTGTTCTGCAAGCAAAAGAATGCACTGGGAAAATTCTCAGAATAGTCAAAGTAACAACTACCTAATCAAGGAGCTCCCAACTTGGTATTACAATGATACGATATAGGGAGCAGTCAAGAATATAAACCAGAATAATCCACACAAAACTAGGAACAGAAAATCACCTTGTATGGATGAAGAAGACCCATGCAAATTTGTACCCTTCGGCGCTGTCCGTCTGAAACTTTATGCATGCGCCATTGCAGATCAATATCTAATAGATCAATCAGCTTCTCCCGCCTAACAGGATCAACACCATCAACTGCGCGCATTTCAGGGTAGAGAAAGAAAGGTGTGTTTACTAACAGTAAGACAATATTTCAGTCAAGCTGAAGTCATTACATAAAACTTGAACTAGACCACAAATGCAGAAGCGAACATTGCTCAAGAAGATATATTATGATAGCAGGAATTTAACTACAGCCAAGTAAATTCAAGGACAAAGAAGCATGTGGACACATTATTGGTCTCGTCCAATAAGAAACCAATAATTGGACACATAGAGAATTATTGTGTCCCGTGTACCTCCAAAGATCATGTGCTCGGCAGAGAAATCGCCTTGTAGGGGAACATCACCCTGAAAAAGTTACATACATGTAAGATACAAAGACATTACTGTATCAAATCAAGCACAGAAAAAATGAACTGTCAACAGTAGACTAGTGTTTTTTTTGTGTATTTTCAACAAACTGGACTTATTAGTGAAATAGGGAAAGAGGAACCTTCTAAGGGTTTGTTTTTTGGATGGCAAAAGATCATTTCAACTACAATGAAGAATAGACGGAGACCACAATATTTGTTCACTTTTTTTTTCCGAGAAAACGCAAAAGCTTTGCATGTAGATTTTTCTGTTCCTAGTTTTGTGTGGAACAAATATGCCAGTAAATTAGGAAATAGCTCCCATGTGATTTTGTGGAGAAAGCCCATATGTAGAGAAGAGATGTTCATGTTCGGTTACCCAAACATTGATCGTGAAGCAAATCAAAACCAAGGAAGAGCTAAGTTTCTAACTCTTATACGATTAGCAAGTAAGCAAAGAGGGAACTTACAGCTGAACCAATAGTCCTACTCCAAGAACCACCCAAGTAGGAAAGGTCACCACTGCACACAAACTGTGTGTCATGAAAAGCAGAACCATTCAGAACACGGACAACATCCCTTCCTCCAACCATATGTTTCCCCGCAAGAATCTTCAAAAGAGTGGTCTTGCCTACAGTTTTGTATAAATTGGTATAAAAAACATGGACCATCCAAGATGAGAACAGAACATATCTCGGTAAAAATGCACTATACACTTGTTTGCAGTTTGCACAGATGAATCTAAAATGGATACATAATTTCCTTCTGTTACAGCAGCATTCCTTTTGGCATTTGACATACGATGTATGGTTACTGTGAGAAACTACAAAGATGGCAATGGATCTCCAGATTTCTTTTTGGCACACACGATATGAGAGTACAAGTTGCCAAAATCGATGCTGACAAAAGGCCTTTTGTTTCGGTAAATCCCACAAGTTTTTTGTATACAAAATGTAATAAAACAACACACTTACAGAAATAACACTTGCTAAATAGCGGATTCCAGCATCAAACCCCTAAGCATTCTGCACCTAAATCATTCGACAGACCAAAGCAACAAGGCACGGGCGTCGTACGTATCGACCAGAAGAACCCGATCATCACAGATCAACTACGTAACATCGTGGCTAGGGGCCAGGTATTATTACCGGATCCATTGGCGCCGACGAGGAGGCAGCGGGAGCCAGGGGCGACGCGGAGGTTGAAGCGCGCGAAGAGCGGCGCCTGCCCGTCGTAGCCAAACTGCAGGGTGCTCACCTCGATGCCGCTCTTCCTCCACCCTTCCTCCACGCCCTCTCCGCCGGCCATCTTCCCCTCCTCAGCTATCCTCGCCTCGCCGCCGGTGGGCGATCTCTCCCCTTCGCTCCGTTCGGTCTCCGGAGAGAGTTGGTGGGAGCGTTTGGTCAGTGGCTGTCTGGCTCTGCGCCCGCCGCGTCACCCTTCGCGTCTTTTATACAGCCCACGGGTCGAACCTACTGGGCTTCGTACGATCAAGGCCCAATTAGAAACCACGAAGAGAAGAGCCGGGCTTATGCTTTGGAGGCCCGTTTAGGCCCATGAGTCACTCTAAATTCATTTGTTCGGAACCAAAGGAATGAACTCGACTCTTCGTGCGTAATGGCTCTGTGTCCGCCGCCATTGGAGGTTGCCGCGCCACCGCTCACCGGGATGAGGTATGCTAGGCATGAGCTCGAGGCGCTCAGGGTCGCGCCGTCGCCGGAGGCGCAGGCGCTGCGGTGGGCCGAGGTGTACGCCGCTCTCGCCGCCGCCGGCTTCTCCGGGGAGTACGACGGGCTCCTCGCCGGCGACGAGCCGGTGAATAGGCGGGGGAGGAAGTCTTCTGGGGGCGGCAGGAAGAGGCACGAAACGGCGGTTCCACAGTTCACAGGTATGGCTCTCCCTTCTTGGTTTTGCCCCTCGCGAACGTACGCGCAAGGCTCGTTCGTTTTAGGTTTAGTTTATTTACTGTAGTTAGTGATTGTTCGTTTTGTTTTGCTCGTGATGATGTAGAGGTGGAAGAGATGGGTGCGTGGAGGAATGGGGATTTGGGAGTCCATCAAGCGACTGGAGAGCCGTTTGATCAGTGTGAAGGTTTGGAGTATGAAGATGATAGCGATGATGATTATGATGGCATTCTGAAGCCTGCATTTGCCGTTGATGGGGATCCTGATTTCGAGTCTGGCGAGCCGCTTGATGGTTTCGAGTATCTTCGGCGTGTCAGGTATGCTTTATTCTTAGTTTTGGTTGATTGATTAGTTGTAGCAGTCCCTCAATGTGTTGTGTGGTATCTGTTGTAAGTTATAAGGATATGTGAAATGTGATGCTGTCTGAGGTGTGCACATTTCTTGTTGTCATGCTGTGGTCAATGTTTACCCGGTTCTCATCGACGTGTATAATTGTCGGAGATGTCACCCTAGATTAATGGTAAATGGAGGTGTCGGTACCAGCTTCCTTGATGTGTTTTCATGTTTTTGGTCATTAAAGAGTGTTCTTGTGTTTTTTACATTGTCTTTTTCCAGAATCGCAATCATTAGCTAGGAACTCCAATATAAAATTTATCTCTCTGCCCATGCTCTAGCCACCATGAACTGAATTCTTATGCTGTAACTACCATGAAATCTTGGTAATCTAAATCATAAGAAGTATGTGCAATTCTGGTTGGGCTTTGGCCTTCATTATGGCCTGAGCTGAAACAATTAATGGTTAGGGAGATAGAAGGATTTGATAAGTTAGTGGACGTGCTACTGCTTAGAAGTTGTGCAATATATGCACGCCTAGTTTTTGAAATGATAGAGTTATGCATTCATGCGATGGATTTGCATATATTCTATGGGTTAGTATGTAGCACAAAGCTGCAACTTTGACGTGTAAACTTTATTTTAGTTACCAGATCAATATCTAAGAGCTTTGATTTTGCACTTGACCAATAGCATAACGAATGGGAAAAAAGATCTGCAAGTTTCCCTTCTCCTCTCATGGGCTAATCTAGATTTCAGATCACGGAATTTGGGATCCTTTCACTGTGAGATACGTGAACTATATGTTGTGATCTCATTGAGGTGTCATTTCATCAGATTTGCTTTTGTTCTTGTAACACATATCGGTTCTGATTACCCAGTTTAGTGTGTAATCATGTATAAGCATAACTCGAAGCATCTATAGGATGGCTTAGTAGCTTACAACTGAAAGAAAGCTGCTCCATCTGTTGAATAGAGAAATTACATGCAAGGAGTATCATTGATTTAATCTTGCTAAATATTTGCCTGACTGTTGGATTGCTGGCACCAGAAAAAATGAATGATGCTTTTATTTTATATTATAAACTTATGTGGGTAAACAATTGTCCACGTGTCCTTTTTTTTGTTGCAAAAATACTATTGCTGAATGATAACCCTATTAAATCCGTTTTACAGGTGGGAAGCCAACCAAATTCCTAGAGTGAAGGTAGCCAAGATAGATTTAGGTGCAGCCAGAAATGAGCAGACACCTTACATGCCAGAAATTCCTGACATACCAAATTGCTCACCTGATTTGTGTGCATCAAAGGAATGGGAGGACACATTTATTGCGTATTTTTCAGAGACAAAGCTGGTAATCTATGCTGCCATTCAAAAAACAAGCCACCTTAATATGTTAACTTTTGTTTCTTTTATAATTATCTTGACGAAGAGGATACTTTATGTGTCTCTTGGCTGCTACTTAAGTAATTGTGTTTACTTAGTTATTATTTTGATGCATTTAGTTCTGTCAAGACCTCAAACCTTAATGCACATGTGAAAGACATTTGGGATAGCAATATGCACCAGTGGAATTTTAGGGATGCTATAGGGTAGGCAGCAGTAAACTGCAAAACTAATTGATACAGCTAAAATTGAGATTGTTGTCTTGGGGTTGAGAGTGAAAGCTTGCAAATCTTGCTGCTCTACCTTTGGCACACAAAGAAGTGTGTTGACACGCTTTCTGATGACCTGAACTTGAAGCTAGTACAAGTAGAATTCCTTTTTTTAATAATTTGGTGTGTCATTAGCTGCCTGTCGACAATCATGTCTGCTCTTTTGATGTACGGATACTCTTTTGTGCAGGCGTTCTCCGAGCTTGACAACTCTGATGGGCCATCTGTGTCTGGAGCGCTGAAGAACTTTTCTAAACTTGCCAGCAGCTCTGAGCCGCAAACTGAACCGACACTGACGGCACTTCGCAACATGGATGCAGTTTCAAGAGCTGCAACACTGCGGAACTACATTGATATGATCCAAAACCTGGATACACTTTCCAGGAATAACTGCCTGTGGTTATTCGCATTCTGCGTTGCTGTTGAGCCCCCCTTGGATGCAGAGACATGTGCCTCATTGAGGTCGCTGCTGCGCAAGTGCACAACCATCCTTGCCACCAAGTCGGAGATGGACGATGAAGTCGTCATGTTGAACATACTCATCGTGATCTCAGGAAGGTACTTTGGGCAGCATGGGAAATAGATATAACTAGGATATGTAATTGCACCTGCATCAGAGTTTCCGGTCAGAACCAACTAACAAAAATTGTAAGCAAGCACTCCATGGACCGTGGTGAAGCCGCATGTCTCATAGTGAACATTTTTTTGTTAGTATCGTCGAGGCACGACTTGCGTTTTGTGAAAACAGCTTGCAATGGCTGAGAGTGCCAGAGTATATGTAAAACCTTTGGTTGTTTGTGCTGCGCCTCCATTATGGCTAAACCTTAGATGTACATTCAAACCCACTACTAAATGTATGTATCCCTAGTCATGAGTCTCACACGGCGGGTTGCACGAGAAGAACACAACGTGAGAAAGTTTCCATTTTTCACATTACGGTAGAGCAGATAAAATATCATCAGTCTGTGTCAGTACATACATGACCAAACACCTTACATCACAAGAGAGTCTAACAAGTGTATATAAAGCTACATGGAGCAGATCATTTATATAACAACCATATCATGAATTTGACAAAAGTTTCTACTTCAGTAATATGAGAACTGTTTTCTTGCTAATATTTAAGAACTAAATGCAACCTTTAGACCCCGGCAGCATGTCGATTACTTGGACGCTTGTGCTTCCAATGTCCATGATATCCATCAGCAGGATGCATAATGTTTTCAGTAACCAGAGTTCTTTGGGTCAACTACAACTGCAAAACATTAGTATTAGAATGAATCTCAAATGATCAAACAATGCAAACAAAACGTCCAAACGTTACTTATTGTACATACCTGAATCAAGCTTAGTGCATTAAGCACACAACCATCTCCATCAAACTCCAGCTCAGCAAAAAAGTACTCGGGAACCAAATCAACACAGCTTCTGGTGCCTTTACGCTTAGCAAGAAAATTTGCGTGCAGCCATATACTCCCTCAATCCTATAATAAGTGACTTTCTATTACATGTATCTAAACGTTTTTTTGGCATAGATACATCCATATTTAGACAAATTTGAGTCACTTAATATGGGACGGAGGGAGTACCATTGAAGATAAAAACATTACTGTTCACTGCTCTAACAAATTCACAAACATAAAAGGACAGTATAAGAATGCGTACATCAGAAACATGTTGGAGGACAGTATAAGAATACATAAATCAAAAGGATGTTTCAGTCTTTAACGTCAAAAAATTATTTCCTAGTCTTGACCACTTGCTGGGAAGCAATTGGAAATGGAAAGTATGGTCGAGGTTTACAAGATCAAACTCAACATGACATTGTTTGGGCACTTTTACAGGAGAGGAAAATAAGATGTCATGATAGCCTTGTCAATTGTCATACACAGTTTAGGAGATTTATTTGCAGGTTGTTTTGTAATGACACTAGCTTTCATGTACAAACAAGAAGAGTAAGGGGATAATGAAACTTCTTGGTTCATACAGTCCTTACAAACTCTATAGTTTCTCAAATGCTTTGATGACCCAGCCAATATTCGGCACCGGACCAAGGCCAAACCATATAATTGCGGCATTATTGATGACAACTGCTGGAGATCTATTAGGCATGTCTAGATGAATAACTCATGCAAAAGATGTTCGCAGCCCCACTCTACACCTCAAGCTAGTTCTCTATAATCACACCCATGTCTTGAGCTTAATGAGGTTGTATGTCTGCAACCATGTAGTTTGTTCAGATGTGGCTCATTTCCACCGGCAAACAGTGGCAGTGGTACGTTGATTTTGAAGAACAAAGTAACGAGAGCTAAATATGAACGATCAGATAATTTAAAAATTGAATGACTACCTAGCCACTTAGTGGACCTATGCACTATTTAAAAGCTTAAGTAGTGAACAAAACCTGATTCCTACTGTTGTATTGTTCCAAACCCACACGTGCGCATTCCGGGGCCTTCCAGTACTTATCATGCTTAGGTTCTTCCAGGAAAGAGCAAGATAGATCATGCTCAAGTTCTTTCCTGAAAGAGCAGAAGTGTCAACACCATGCACATTTCATGATCTCAAATTTACATCAAACTAGTACGCAAGGGTTAATACTGAGTGCTACTAACACACTGGGAGAAGCAGGGCAGGGAATAGAGGCGCTAACCCTTGACAAATTGAAACTCAACAGTTGAGAGGCTATACTTCTTAATGGATCACTTAATAGAAGAGAACATTAAACAGTGACATTACCACAGAAGATGGGCGCAGATTAAACTGTATCATAAGCACTCAGAATCAAAGATGGAGATACAAGAGGAAAATTATGGCAATGCAAAGGCATCATGGCACGGTAATGGGGAATAAATAGCAGAACCATATTTGACTGTGGTTCTTGGACTTAATGGTGCTCAAAGCAGATTTTGTTCAACCAAGAAGGTTCAAATTGTTCCAATTTTTAAAACAAGTGTGCAAGAATGTAGATAGATAACATGCAGTATCTATACAGTTGTAACAGATGAGAAGAATCGTCTGATTTCTGTTAATTGTCAGGGAGGAAACTATGCCTTTTCTTCTGGTTCACATGTTGAGTCTCCAGGGGATCGACATATGCCTCAACGAAGCTAGTGGCAACAGTGCAGGGCTTTGAAGTTATCATCATGTGCACAGCCTTGAATAATACTAAAATCAGACCAAAATTGACTTGAAGCTGCTACCGAAACAACGTAATTCGCTAGCTACAGCACAGCAGAATAGGGGAATCCAATCAATTCAGTATCCATCAATCAATTATCCAAAGCATCAAGCAGATTGCAACATTATAATCGGGGTGTTACTTTGGTTCGTTGCCCTGGGTGATGGGCTTGCGGTTGCTGGTATCCACTTTGGCAACTTTGAACTGCCTTCAAAAGGGAAGAAAAATAACTCAGTCACTATGAGCAGCAGCTAGCTTCAAAGGGGGAAAAATGCCACTATGGGCAGCAAAGGGGGAAAACATACATATCCCCCCCTATGTGAGAGTTCCAAATTCCAAGAGTTACAAGACTGTTCTTTACCGAGAGGTTGCCTTGGATACATTTTCATATTTATTCAAATTGTATTACTAGAACTAACGAAAGAAATCACCTTAGCAGCATCCTGCAATCTCTGGTGCAAAATAAAAATTGCTCAGAATTGTGCATGCGATGATGAAGCATCATAATAATCATAATGAATATAGCATACACTTCCACTAGACGGTGATGCATCATAATAATCTTGCTCAGCCAAGCACAGATACACGACAGCGTGTGCCCTCTGATGTAACATGGTTACATCACGAGTCGCACACTGGACCAGCTAGTAATTTTACATAGACCATAGAACAGATAGGAGATCGATACATCGTTGTCATGGATGAGATGACTGACGACAACCAACCAACAAAAGAATGTGGCAAGCAATCTGCTCAAGCTCTGAGCTCCCGGATGTAGTTGGGGCTCATCTGGGCGACCACCTTCGGTGAGAGGGCACCGGTGGCATTCAAGGTCGAGTTCAGCTTGCTCTCCAGTGGGCTGAACGGTATCTGATGGAGCTGATCTGTCGCTGGCTTCTTCACGGCGCGCAGGCAGGCAAGGTAGCTGCTGGGCTGGTTGTTCCAGTTGGGCAGCTTGCTTATCTGTATCGTCGCCTCCTTCTCTCTCGACACTGGAGCACCAGAAGGATCCTGCAAACACCAATAGTAGATCCCCACATTTTTTTCACTATTGTCAATGATTTCTCTCGGTTGGTAAAAGGACGTTTTTATTGACATAAACTCAAGTCATAACATTAACAAGTTTTGAATTCCAAGATAGGATATGATGATTGACAAACGACATTGCCAGGAGTAATAAGTAGCAGAGAACTATTGGGTGAAAGCATGACATGGACAAAGCTAAATGACATACCCCGAGGAGAAGGAATGTGAATTGGTGGGGTTGCAGCTTGCTGCCGGCTTCTTCGAAGTGAGCCTCTATGAGCTTCCTCAGATCTGAAAGGCAAGCATTCTGCAGTAGTTTCAGCCCTTTGATCAAATTCCCGGACTCCCATTTGATATAGACTTCCAGCAAGCCCTCTTGCTCCTTTGGCTTGCCCTGGTCAGTTGCTTCAGGTGTGGTGCATGATTTGAGCTCCTCCGGTACTGTCAACTTGGCCTCATCCACGACTTGGCAAACAATCGGGGAGAGTTGTGATGAAACTGGGCTATCTGTCACTTTGACGTCGCACATGGGGGTTTCTATGGCTGCCCATGCTGACGGGTCTTTGTTCTCGTCGGCGAACAATTGCTTTTCTGGCTGATTGTTTTCATCGCCCAGGAATTGCTTTCCCAGCTGCTTGTTCTCATCTCCAAACACTTGCTGATTTGCTGGCGACTCGACATTAGGCTTCTTGACCAGTTCACGGTAGTTCCCACAGAGCCTAAAGATGTTCTGAATACGATTAGTCCTATCTGGTTCCGCGAGCGGTTGCTCCATTCTGTCCACTTTATAGCTCTCCTCTTCCACAACTTCCTTGCACACTTCTGCTTCAGCACCGTTGTCCTTCTCTTCACCTTCTTCATCTCCCTCCTCGAAAACAGTGCTCAGGACTGCCTTTTCTGGAAATCCGGACAGTCTGACAATATCTTCTTGCTCCAGGGCAGTGGTGCAAGAGCCTGCTGTGGATGAGTGATTCCATACCTGGCCCTGCTGGCGAGTATCCTCCTTTATCACCTTCACATCTAAAACAGTCGGCTGATCTCCCGTGTCCAAATCCATGGACATAGACATCGCCATCGACATGGATGGATCTACTCCTGCAGACATCTCTGATAATCGTGCCAACAATCTGCCTCCAATGATATCCTGTTGTACAGGCTGACGAGCGTCCACCTTTTCTCGTTCTACCTCCTGTAGCCGTTGCTTCAAAGCAAGGAGCTCTTGCTGCTGCCTAAGCATTTTCTCTTCCATCATCCGGAGTTCACTCTTCAGGATCTGGGTCTTCTCAATGACCTTTGAGTTGATCTCTTCCTCCTTTGCAGCTGCACCCTGCCCTTCTATCAGCCTGAGCTTCGCCCTCGCTTGTGCTAGCTCCTCCTCCTTTAGCCGAAGAATATTCTGGGCCTCGTTACGCTCTTTCTCTCTTTGCTTATTCTCCTTCTGGAGCTTGTATATGAACTGATTCATTGCAACAATCCTTGAATTGAGCATTGAAGATGACTCCTCAGAGCTCATTTTGTCCCTTGGTGTTGACGCATGAGCAGCACGGATAATGCATTTTGCTTTAGCGCCGTATTCCAAGGTAGAAACTGTCTTGTGCAATTCCTTTGGGTCAGGACTCGCACACAGAATCATCAGAATCTTTGATTTGTCATCCTCAAATGAATCCTGAAATTCCATGATGAAATACATGGTTTAAATTATCTGGGAAAAGCAAAGACAAAAGTGGTCTCAGGAAATGTGGTTCTTGAGTGTTTTGTACCTGTAACAGCATTGTGAGCTTGCTGTCTCGAAATGGGACGTGAGAATCACCATTGGCTATAGACTCAACAACTCGTTTCAAGGCTGTGTTCCCTTGGTTGATCTTTGCTGTCTGTGGAACAGTAACCAATGTTATAGACCAGATGTGCAGAACAAAGTGATTAGTAAACATACTTCTGTCTGTCATATTGCGAAAAGAAGTAGTGGTGAGATTTCAGGCTGTAGGAAAGTTATGGGATTATTATGCTGCAATTCATATGGCAATATCAGTGTGGAAACATAACTTAGAAGTCTTATTTCCAAAATAAAAACAGAACTTTATCATGACAAAAACTTTACTATAATCACTGCATTGCAAGTTGCAGCTCATTATCTGTTTAAAATGTTACAACATGATTAAACATGCATTAGTCAGTCATGTGCGTCACTTTTCAAAGGGCAACTGAAATACCGCGGTGGATGCTACTATCATGATTGGTCAGTGGTAACATCACACACCTGCATTTTGGCTTCAAATCCAGTTTGGCCTGCGGCTTCAATGTTCTCAGAACCAGCCATATCGACCAGCATCAGCCTTCCTCCCACCGACGGGACATCCAATATTATCTACAGAAGTGGCACAAAGCAAAATCAATAAACAGTTGGATCTTTCAAGAAAATAAAGGTTACAAGTGCTAATTTATCATTGCAACCAACCATGCAGTGACTTCGCGAACTTCTCTCATTACAAAGTGTGCTCTTGACAGTACGGCGCTTCTCCACTTTGGCAACTTCCCTTGATATCTTTCCGGCTTCATTTCCAGATATGTAGGTTGCATTCTTGGCTTTCTTCCCCATTACTTCTAGCCTCACCTGTACATAATGTATTGAGAAACTTAAACAAAATGGATGGATTGCATTAACTCACAGATTCACTTTGATATTACCACATAGAAAAAAAAAAAGTTCAACATCTTTCGTCAGCTTAAGTTCTGCTTCTGAAAATTCGTATACTCCTTGGAGTTTACCCCGGTTACAAGACTCCAGTGACACTATCCAGCTATCCCTAGATAACATGACAATGACAATTTAAGCGCCAAATAACAACTTGATTTAGGTTGGTCAAAGTTCGGGTAGTACTCCCTCCGTCCCATATTAAGTGACTTTCTATTACATGTATCTAGACGCTTTTTAGGCATAGATACATCCATATTTGGACAAATTTGAGTCACTTTATATGGGAAGGGGGGAGTACTTGTTTGAGCTGTAACGGCAATGACAGTACAACTGACTGGCAAATCACAATGTTCTAACTTGGCATTTCATATTAGTCATCTAAACTAATGTGCACACACAAAACTCACAGACAGTAACAGTGAACAATATTAATTAAAGTGAGGTTTAGCTCACACTTAGAATCACACGTTTCTGACTTGGATCTTCATATTAGCCATCTGCTCCCTCAGTCCCATATTAAGTGCCGAAATATTACATGTATCTAGACGTATTTTAGTATATATAGATATGTCCATATTTAGACAAATTTGAGTCACTTAATATGGGACGGAGGGAGTAATCACACATACACAACTGACAGGCAATTTACTAGAAAGCACAATGACAATTCCAAAGGAAGTACACAGCATTCTTTCAGACAGATAAACTTCAGAGCTGTAATTAATGATCTAAAATAATCATAACAGATCTCTCAAGGACACAGAAGAGAGAAACATTTAAACCCAAATCATGCTACTTCCACCCACCTAACATAACAACAACTCACTTTTGCAACTACTCCCTCTGTCCAACAAAAGATGTCTCATGTTTGTCAAAATTTGGATGAATCTAGACATGACTTAGTGTATAGATGCATTCAAATTTAGTCAAAGTTGAGACATAGTTTGTTGGACCGAGGGAGTAACGATTAGCACGTGAAAAATAGTGAGTATCAGTTTATCACCTTGGGGGCGTTCCCTTTAGCATTTGCGCCGCTCCCTACTAGCAAATCGTAGATCTCCTCGTTATAGATCTCAAGCACGGCGACCTGCACAAACAACCCCATGCCGAACCCAGCATCCTCCTCGCCGCGGCTCTCACCTTCACTACTGCTACTACCACCGCCTCCTCCTTCCAGTATGTCCCTGAGCGCCCGGTACACGATCCCGGGCTGCTTGGCGCAGCCGAACATGGTGTGGCTCTTCCCGGAGCCCGTGGGCCCGTAGACCATGACGGTGCACTTGGCGCCGACCCGCACCCCCTCGATCCTGGAGCGCACGAACCGGCGGTAGAACCCCTCCAGGTCCTCCTCCTCCGAGACCGACACGCCGTCGAGGGTGAAGTCGCGGCAGCCGCCGGCGTCCCCGCGCACGCGCACGGCCGTCCCGCCGCCCGCGACCTCCAGCGCCGACGCGCCGGCCGCGGCCGCCGTGAGGTTCCGGACGCGGCCGATGACCTCGACCGGGTGCTCCGTGGCGGCGCCCGCGGCCCCGCCGCCGCCGTGGTGTGCGCTCCGCGGGGTGAAGTGGAGGCGGTGCTTGGAGGTGGGCGTCCTGAGCGGGGTCGTCATCCCCGTCGGCGGCGGCCCTGGCCGGGGAGAGGGCGTTGGCAGCGGCGCCATCGACCGGTGTCCGGGAGCTAGATTAGGGTTTCGAGAAGCCGGGATTCGGGCTGGACCGCCGGATCTGGAAACGAGGGCTGGCAAAAGTATGCGATGTATGGATTTGCGTGGGAGAGGAGACTAGGGAGAGGGCAGTGCGAGCTCTGGTGATGGGAAGGAAGGGCAATAGGGAAGAGAGGATTCGAATGGAACGGGGATTGTAGCCGTTGGGGGTTTGCAACGGCAGTGCGTTTTGTTTGTTTTGAAGCTGGAGAGGAGGGAGCGCGTGCGTGCGAGTGGAAGGGGAACGGAGGGAGCTCTCTCTCTCTCGCTGCCCGCGTGTAGATCACGAGATTTTCGGTGGATGCGAAAGGGGGAAGAAACCATGGGACAAAAATTGAATTTTGAATCTGGCCGGATATTAAAACTGGATTACGTTTGTTTCGCGTCCGCTTTAATTACCGCATCTAGAGTATTTTGTTTTGCTGATGCGTTTGTCTAGGAACTGGGTGGTCTTGCGAGTTGTCGAGTTTGGCCGGGTCCCGGGTGGATAATGTACTACTATTACTCATTTACTCGTGAAATTCATCACACTACACAGGTTGAGCTTGCTGGTGGTAACATTTGTAGTTGCTAGTACGGCGTATTTGAGTATCATCTCATGCCAATAAACCATACTTTTATACTCACTCCGTTTCATATTAAATGACTTTCTATTGCATGTATCTAGATGATTTTTAGTTATAGATACATCCATATTTGGACAAATTTAAGTCACATGGGACGGAGGGAGTATCTATTTTGATAAACATGTTTTTATTTTTATGCCTCCTCATAAGTTTATATTGTACGGAGTACTTGCATGTTAAGTATTTTGTGTGCAAACTAAATCCACTGTGGTGCGACGATCCATAATATGGTTCCTAAAAAATGAATTTCATTTGCTTTTGTTAATGAGAAATTTGACAAAATGCCATACATTTTTTTTACTTTGCCCCAAAACCCCACGTTTCATTTTTTTAGGCAAAATAACACACCTTTCGTTGCCACCTTGATAAAACATAAAAAAATGTTTTTTGGCTACTTATTCGACCAGGCCCACGTGTCATATTTTCCTGGCCCGAATTGGCTTGGGTTATTAATTGGGATTCGATCGATGAACTCCTCGTTCGGGCGTCTCTCCTCCGGTACAGAGAGAACAGTGGAGGAGTGTGAGGAGAAGAATCGGCCGGGAGTGAAGAGAGAGAGCCGACGACGCCGTACTAAACCGCCCCCGCCCATCTATCGGGACCAGACCGCCGCTACCGCCCTCCCCAACCGCCCTGCCGCCGCGTTCCGTGTCGGCGTTGAGCAATCCGCCGCGTTCGATCGAATAATGGGGTAGTCTTCCATGGGGGCCAAGAAGAATTCACGCACTTCTGAACCTGGAGGAGCAGTTCGCCTTCTTTCGGTCACAGAATCACCTACCGGTGAATGCCGCCACCCACGTGTTGTTGCTAATGGGTCCTCTCTTCCTCGCAGCCTGGGCCGCCAGCCGCGCAGCGCGTCTCAACCTCGCGCTCGTTGGGGAGGGCGGCAACGGCCTCGTCCAATGGATGAGGCGGCAGAAGTGGCCGCCTGGATGTGGAATGCTTCGGCGGTGGTGGTCTAGTCCGACGGCGCCGGTGGCCCGATTTCTCCCTGTGTCGCATCTTGGGCACCCACCATGTCCTCGTCGTTTGTTCATTTGGGGTCCATGGGAAAAAATGCAATTCAACAAGGACCCTCATTTGTGCAAAAGTTATCCACAAGACCACAACCCGCATTTCTTTTCAAAATTTGGCGAGAGAATAAGGAGTCTTCATTTGTGCAAAACTTGTCAAAATCTTGTCCACTTGTTCTTTTGGCCAACTTATCAAATACTAATGGAGAGGATAAATGAGGGTTCGACATGGGATACGCCCTTACACACATATTTTCTACACCCCCATTTATCCAAACACCTCTCAAATGGACAAATGGGAGGACATATGGGGGCTCAACCTTGGAGATTCCGTTACAGACCGAACGGGAAGATCGATCGAATCGATCAATCGACACGGAGGGTATTCTCATCCAGGAAAGCGTGACATGTGGGCCTAGATCGAATAAGTAGACTCAGAAATAAAAAAAAGGTGCTTTGTCAAGGTGGCAATGAAAGTATGCTATTTTGTCTAAAAAAATAAAATGTGTGCTTTTGAGGCAAAGTACAAATAAATATGTGGCATTTTGTTATATATTTCTCCTTTTTTCCCTCGGCCCTGCATGTAATGCAAACGTGATCAATGTATGCATTCGAACTTCTTTTTTTCAACCGGCATGAGTTCTAATTTGTAGAAGTCTAAGAGCACCTCTAGCGGCTTCAGTAAAACTGGTTCCCTAAAACTGGGAGAGATAAGATTTTTTAGCAAAAACTTGTGCACTCCTGCCTCCCGAAACCGGTTCCCTGATCCCTATAAAAAAATTAGACCCCAATGACACATGGGACCCATGGCTCTCGATGCCGGCCACCACGCTTGCGCCCGCCGCCGTCGCCGCCCCAACCCGAGCCCATGCACCGGCTCGGAAAAGGCTGCGATGCCCCGCCCTGACCTGAGCCCATGCGCCGACCCGACCAGACCTTAGGTGGGACGAATCAAAGGTGCCGACAAAACACGAATTGGCGACAACTAAGCGAATCGTCACCAACGACAACAATATCGAAGCGGCGACTAGAAGGGTCGCCAGCCCCGATTCCGGCCAGGATGGTGGTCGGGGCCTCCCATGGAGGGCGGGATGAGCGCGGACAAGCCCAACAGGGCCGGAGATGTCCTCCGGCAGTGGCACGAAGGCGGCACGATGAGTAGACGGGGACGAAAAAGTCCCATTCCTGACGGTCGGAAGTCCAACGCTCGCTTTTCTGTGTTTAGGGAACGAGGCTTTGGTTCACTAGATTTGGGGAAGCAGAGAGAGGAAATAGGGAATTCTCTAAAAAAAATAGAGATTGTGAATGAGATTTTTTTTGGGGTGGGGTGTGTGTGTGTCTGTTGGGTTGGGTTGGGTTGGGGGTTCTAGGGAACGGTGGCAGTTTTTAAGAATTGAGGATGAGTAAGGAAAACTTTCTAGAGATGCTCTAAGCTTAAATCCAGTACTGTATGTATGTATGCAAGACATACTTTTCACGTTTTCTTATTGATTGGTGCTATACACAAGCAATCCCATTATTTTTCTTATTGATTATTGTGATTTGATTATTGATGGTGATTACATTCGTCTTCAAAATAGACGACGATTATGATATTTACCAAGTCTTCGAGATGCAAGTTGACGTACGTTAAGGATATTTGTCATGGCTGATGGTACATTTTTTACTTAACGGATCCAACGAGTTTTTTTTTCCTTCATTAATGTAATGTCTTTTTGTGATGTCTGCTTCCATTTTGTGTTGCTTCTGTCACTTTGGTGCGGCTGGGAGCTGCATGCTGGAGGAGCAGAACTGTAGAAGGTGATGGAGGTTCGGAGATGTTTGTTTCTATTTTTCTGTTAGTTGTGTCGATTTGGTACGGTTGGGTATTGTGTGTTGGAGTAGAGGATGTTGGAGAGTTGGAGGCACATATCAGGATGCAGTATTTGCCTCTTAGAAAGTGTCAAGAACTTGCCTACGAATCAGTTACTTTACTAGGCCATGCCATGTCTCATCTTCTTGCAGGAATAATTAACCAATTATCATGCCAATCTGATTTGCTATTTTTAGTCTGCAGTATGATTTACACTTTTTGAACCATGCTTTAAAGTTTTTTTATAGCAGAATCTAGGTACAGATTTATGCTTGCTTGACCTCTCGCTGAATAGTGGCATGTTAGAGCAACACGAATTTAGCTTATGCAATTTTGCCCAGGATTCCGAATACAAATCAGTTGGGGGTGGATTTTACATTGGAAGCATATTGGTTCTTCCTAAAGTAACGGAATATGGAGAATTACGTGGACGGAAGAAAGTGGATTTAGATTTTAGAGACTTGGTGGACTCGGAATACACATTAGTTGAAGGGATATGGAAAGTTTGTCTGCAAAGAAATTACATTGCCTAAATATACACACAAATCCGATGACTACTCCAATATGCGCATGCCCGAGAGAGAACGGACTAGCAGGCGGACTCGGAATCGTTGTCCTAGTTATGGATGGAATCAGCGCCGGCCGATAAATATGCTCGCAGTCCTCGCCCTTGCCCTTTGAAACGCCTCTTGCGCAACTGATTGATCGTCCGTAACCCACGCAAGCTTTGGAATTGGAAACCCCAACGATGGCGCCTCTCCGGCGAGCGCCCGCCGCCAACGCCACCCGTTCAGAGCCATACACAGGAGGAGGAGGAGGATCGCTGCTGTCGAGGTGCCGCAGAGCGCGCCGCGCGGTGCTCGACGGCGGCGACGAGGAGCAGCCGCTGGAGGAGCACGGCGTGCAGGTCACGACGTCGGCCCTCCTCCACGACGACGCGCTCGCCGCCGTCTTCGCCAGGCTCCGGGACGACGGGCCCGCCGTCGTGCGCTGCGCCGTGGCTTGCAGGCGCTGGGCCCGTGTCGTGTTCCAAGATGCCGCGGCTCTCTCCCGCGCCCTGCCGCCCCTCGGCGCCCTCGCGCTCGGCTTCTTCCACCGGGAGGACGACGGCAACAACGGCCGGACAGGGCCCTTCTTCGTCCCAACAACGTCCGGCTCGCGTCTCCTCGGCTCCACAGCGTCGTCGCTGCTCGACGGCGTCCATGGCATCGATTTGGACCGCTCCCGCCCGGTCGCGTCCCGGAACGGCCGCCTCGTGCTGGAGCTCCCAGTACGGGAAGGGAGCCTCGGGCTGTGCGTCTGCGACCCCATGACCGGTGCGGCGGACGTGCTCCCACCGCTTTCCGGCGACGACTGGCCCGGCGGCTACTACGCCTGCGCCTTGCTCACCGGCGACGACGTGGACTCGCCTGTCTCCTACTTCCGCCTGCTCCTAGTCTACAACCGCCGCGACTTCACGGCGCTCCGCCGGTACGCGTCGGACACGGGCAGCTGGGGCCCGGAACCAAGGCCGACCTGCGCATCTCGCCCGAGTGGCTGCGCCACATGGCGCCCGCCACCGCGCTCCGCGGCGTGGTCTACTTTTCTGTGGACCGGCACGCGTTCGGGGTGCGCCTCGACGGCGCCTCGGCTTCGTCGCACAAGTTGGAACAACACATCATATCCTACGTCACCCCCAAGCGCTTCCCCGTGTCCACATCAAGGTACAGCGTCACCGGCGTCTCGCCGGACGGGAGGCTGTACAAGGTCGCCATGTATCTGGTCGCCAACAAGACGGTTGCGGTGCAAACGTTTAGCCTCCGAAACGAAGCCTGCAACCACGACATATTCACCAAGAGATGGGAAGAGCAAGAGTGGAGCAAGGCCATCAGGCTCGACCAGTTCGACGTGACGCGTGCGACCGCCATGGCATGCTGGTGGTACTCTGAGAAGAGCAGGGTGCTCTTCTTTACGCTCGGGGAAGGCAGCTCCGTCCGTGGGACATTCACGTTGAACATGGAGACCCAGGCGCTCGAGAAGGTTGCTGATCGCGACTCATGGACAAACTTCTGTGGATATGAGATGGGACGGGAGGTTTACTTCAAGTCGCTCGTTTTTCCACCTTAGATGATCTCCCTTCGGTCGATTTGTAAAAGCATTCGTTTCCACGGGAGAAAACTTATACACTGTAAATCAATTTGTAATCGCATTCATTTCCACCGGAGAAAACTTATAAATCAATTTAGCATTTTATTTTTTGGCTTCATGCGTGGATGTATTTCCACCGGAGAACAAAACCGTTGGGCTCAAGAAAATAGATAAACAATATTTATTTGAGGGTACTGCAACAAAATGTTAAACTTCGGGGATTTCCTCGTACTTTCTCCGACCGGTATTATTTGTCTCAAATTTGCCCAAATACGGACGTATCTCCGTGTAAAAAGCGTCTAGATAATGTAATATTTCGATAAGTAATTCCGACCGGAGGGAGTACATGAATCTTCACTCTGTCAGATTCTTTTGAACGCCACTTTTTACCTTCTATTTGTATGTTGTTCTAGAAAACAACAGGAGTACGGGGTGCCAATGCACGATGGCACGAATGCAAGAACAAGGTGTAGGGGGAAGGTCGTCGTACACTTGGGACAAGTTGACACGTCGATATTTTTTTGAATAGGTTCGGTCGACCCTGCTGGTACGACTTAGTCCTATGTTAGGAGAGGCTTCGAGGGGTCGTTAGCCAAGCGCTTGGGCCGAACTCGTCTTCCCAAGTCGCCTATAGCGAGACATCTCTAGGGGCCGCCTCGGACTTGGGCCGAACTTGTCTTCCCAAGTAGCGAGATTGGGATACCCTCGAGACTCTAACCCGATCCCTCTACTTCGAGTCGAGGTCGTACTAGACGGCCCGAAACCTCAAAATTAGGCTTCCCAAGTTGCGTCCCCGAGGTCGAGTCGAGACTAGGCTCGACCCCAGCACTCGAGACGGGCTCCTTGAGTTGCTCTAGCCCTCTCCCCTTTGATCTTATTCCAATGGAGTGTGTATGATACATGCCCCTATGGGGAGGGTATTTATAGCCTAGGGGTCCATGACAAAAGACCATGGCTACCCTTGAGAGAGAGAGAAAGTGAGGGTAAGGTGGTAAATTTGCTCCTAGAGCTTTCTTGGCCCTTACTCTAGTTCCTTTGACCATGGCTTGGAGGGCTTGACCCTTTGACTTCTTTGACCGGCGCCTAGTTGGCATGGCTATGCCTTGTTGGCGATTTGACAGGTTTCCGGGATTCGTTGACTTGGTCGTCGCCACGTAGGATCGCGGCCCGGCCCATGTAAAGATTTTATTATATTACAACAGTAGCCCCCTTGAGCCGGAGATGTTGGGAATGCCTTCGGGTCAACTCCCATGATGCTGGCGTGCCGAAGTTCTTCATTTGGCGCATTGAGTGTGGCTCTCCACGGGGCGAGCCACCGGCTAGGTAACCTTCCTTGAGGAGGAAGATAGACCTAGGTGGGCTTTTGTGGCACAAACCTTGCGGCTTTGTGAATTTTGACGCATCCCGAGGGCTCCCAGGGATTTTTCCTGCGGAAAGTACGGCCTTGGGGTCTTCGGTGCGATGAACCACCGGCTAGGCTAGTTTCTCGGCGAGAAACCAAGCCTAGGTGGGTTCCTTTGCGGGGTTTTGTTGGTCACGGGGTCTCTTTTCGAAGAAACAGACACTTTCGGGGTCTTCCCTGCAAAATTTTAAGGCCGTGGGGCTCCTATTGCAAGATAATTAGGCTGCAAGGGTTCTTCTGTGAATTTTCGGCCTTCCGAGGGCTCCGGCGCGAAACTCCCCGACCACCATGGGGCGGTTTGAGAATTTCCGCGCTTCCGAAGGGCTTTTTCGCAAAAAAGCCTCCCCCTGGTTGCTTAACCGCGCGCAGGGGGGGTCTTGGGCCGCGTTCGGTCTAACGGGCCTCCCAGGCGTGCGGGCCGCGCCCGACCGGGCCTGGGAGGCCTTCTCCTCTTTTTCTTTTTCTTTTTTTTGTGCTCGTCATTGGGCCGAGGCCCAAGTAGCCCATTGGCCTGCGTACCGGTTCGTCAGGTCACTTAATCGGATCGGACGGGCGAGATTGATCTCAAACCCTAGATCCAACGGTGGCTGTTCATCTCCTTCCTTGGTACGGTCGGGAAAGGAGGTCGTCCTCCTTTCCTCTTCCGTCGATGGGTGCCGCTGCCAGGTGATGCGCCGGCGACCACAGGGCTCGGCCAGGACGGCGTGGGCTGGCTTGGGGCGACCCAATGGTCCTCTTTTGCCCTCCTTTTTTGCTTTTCCTCCCCTGTTCTGCCTCCCTTGCCTTTTGGTCGGGCTTGACCCTTGTCCTCTTGCTGTGACCGAGCCGACCGGCGGCATGCGGGGTCCGGACGACGAGGGGGCTTCCTTGCCTATAAAATGGAACCGTGGGATGCCTAGGGAGCCCTGCCCACTCTCGTGTTCTCCCCTTCCGGTGCCGAAGACAAGTCCGGCGGCATCCGAAGGACGGGACGAGACCGGTGGCGTTTAGGAGCTACTCGGGAGTGCGTAGCTTCCCCAAGAAGCTGCCCGGTCCGTCGCGCGTGCCGAGGATCGTCAAGTCTTCGTGGGGATCGAGGTTTCGGCGGGCATCAGGCTTCGAACGTTGCCGGCATTGCTTGCAATTTGAGCCGCGGAGAGGGGGCGCCCGAGAGCTCTTGTGTCCTTGTCGAGGTGAGCTGCGTCGGATTGTTCGGCATTTGCGCGATGGTCTTGCGTAACGCGTCCGCCGGTGAGCAACGGCGATGCGGGGGCGCCCGGAGGTTTCGTCGAACACCTTCGGCGCGCGCCCGGGGTGCCGCGAGGGCTTGGCCGGCATGGTTGGGGTGCAGGTAGGAGGGCGTGCGCGGGGCGCAGGAGCGCCGTCCCGGGCGGGCACGCTCGGCTGGCCACGCGTGGCGTGGGGCGCTCTTCGTCTTCGATTGCGGAGTAGGTGGACCGTGGCATGAGGCTTGGCGGCGAGGCGCGATGCGGGCGCGCATGGGCGCGCGTGCGGCAGGGAACTGGGCGTGCCCCGACGCTGGTCGCGACGCGACAAGGGCGCGGCAAGGCGTGACATGGGCACGGGGCAGCGCGACCCGGGGTGTCGGTCGTTTGATCGAACACCTCGCGGGCACCTGCCTCCTCCCTCCCGTAGTGAAGATTGGTCCCGTGAATGGGCTGTGGTCCTTGGGCCGTCGGGGGGGTGGGGAGCTGGGCTCCCTTCACCCTTCTCCTTTTTTTTGGAGTGGACCTGCGGGCAGGCCGCGGGCCTTGGGCTGCCCCGGGGGAGTTGGGCTCCCTTTCTTTTTTTTGTTTTGCGCGTCTTGGGCCGGCAGTCGTGCGCGCAAATCGTCTGGGCTTCCTTCTCCGCAGGCCGAGGCAGACTGTAGGCCGGCGGGTTGCAGGGGTAGTCGGGCTCCCCTTGTTGCCGCAGAGCCCGTAGGACTTAAGAGGCCACCGGGGGGGAGTTGGGCTCCTCCCCTTCCTTTTTTTTTAGACACGGCGGTCGCATATGACCTTGCGACGTAGATTTTCCCTAGCCGCTTTCTTAGGAATTCTTGCGACTTGTACTGATATTTTGATGTCTTCTCGTAGGTGAGATGGCGGGGTCCGACGTGGAGCGTCGTGAGGGCGCTGGCGGGAGCGTCGAGAGAGAGGCCTCCCATGGGAGTGGGGGCGAGGCACGGACGTCGGGAGGCAAGCCGCGGAGGTCGAAGAAGGCCGCCCGTATGGAGAGAGGACCTCGGCCTGAGCCGTTTCCGGCTGCGCCGGGACGGGTTCCCGATATCCTTCCGGCGTCGGTGACGACCGAGAAGGACCGGTCGGACCTCGTGGAGGCGGACTACTTCCGCAAGGGTCTTGCCTTGCTTCCCGATGAGGGTGAGCTTCGACTGGAGCCGCAGAGGTGTCGAGGGCACATCGTTGTGTTCACCAGCTGGTTCCACGCCGGACTGTGCTTGCCTGTGCAGCCGTTCTTGCTGGAGTTCCTGGATACCTATGGCATCGAGGTGGCGCAGTTGCTTCCCTCAGTGATTCTACGCCTGAACGTGTTCAGGTGGCTTTGTGAGACCGCCTTGAGGGAGTCTCCGACCATGAGGTTGTTCTTGTTGTTATTCACCGTCCACGTGGAGGAGCGCCGCACCCCCGACGAGAGCACTTGGAGTGCTTTTGGCTTGGTCGCCGTGAGGCTCCGTCCTGGCTTCCACGACGAGTTCCCCCTGATGCCGGCGAAGAGTGCAGTGCGCCTGTTCGATGGGTGGGACTCGCAGTGATTCTTCATTGACGTTTCGGAGACGAGCTTGCGTCACTCTGGCAGGCTCCCTCGACACTCTGGGCCTGGGGGGCTTCGGGATGTCGTCCGTCCCATGGGCACGTCCTTGCTCGAGGAGTGGGAGCTTGCCGGGATCAAGTCGGCTCGTTCGGAGCGTAGCTTTCGTGACCTTCTCGAGGAGATGGTGATGGCGGGCCGCTTCATGATGAGGGCTCGACCACATGCGGAGCCGGGGATCCCCTTGGCCTTCCGTCACCCACGCCGCGCGGCTAAGCGTGAGTTTCGCGATACTTGAGTCTTCACTTCAAGTATTCTTGTTTGCTTGACACTAACCCTGGTTAGTGCTTGTGCTTGTTTTTCAGCGGCTTTTTTCTCGAGAGAAGGCGGCCGAGTGGGCTTTCCAGATGGTCGGGCCGTACAACTCGGTGGAGCATCGGGCTTACATTGACACCATCGGCGAGGGGGGATGCCACAACGTCGTGGCGGCGTGCTTCGACGACTCGGTACCGATGCGCCCGGATCCCAAGTTCGGAAAGCTCATCAAGGCCACGAGCCAATTTAACAAATCTTACATGGCGGGCCCACATTCAGGTCTAAGGGGATCTTACATGGCAGGCCCACATTCAGGTCTAAGGGGCATGAAGCTAATGCTAAAACGAAAGGGAAAAGTTCCAGTGTGTTTCATCTTCTACCGGATCCGCGGTTTAAAAAAAAACAGAAAAATCTTCCATCAGATCCACTCTACCCGCTTACTTGCCCGATCCGCGTTTTCCAGTCTGCACAACTTGATCCGGTTGACTTACTTATCTGATCCCATTTCTTGTTCGCACGACTAACCTGTAACGCGTACTTGGTCTGTCTCAAGTCTCAACCCAAAACGAAGTGCTGCCTTCGGTTTTGGTCACGTCGGGATCGGGCGGATTGGGAATTGGAGTGAGCGAGTGGGCGGTAGAAGAGAAAACACCATGGAATTTTACGTTTTTTATTCGGCCTCCAGCATCTACTATGCAGGTCTAACTCCAGGAATTGAATTTGGTACAGTGTAACAACCACAAGGTAAAATGTGGCAGAAAATATTAAATTGGGTAAACACTGTGAAATAATCACAACAAAATTGAATTTACTCTAAAAAAATCGCACAAGGTAGCTCTATTCGTGGGACATTCGCGTTGCAAAATAGCAGTCCTCTGATCCATATTAATTGTCGTAATATTACATGTATTTAGACGCTTTTTAACACAGATACATTCATATTTGGGCAAATTTGAGACAATTATTACGGATCAGAGGGAGTACTATTAATTTTGCGCAATTCGTTTTGAGTGAGTTTTCTTCAAAACTAACAACTCATTAATTGTTTCGTTTAGATTCATTTGTTGATGAAATAAATTTTGAAAATATGGGAGGGTTGTCTGCAAAATTAATTGCATTGCCTAAAGTGCAACCTTGACGAAACAGGAAGCAATCTGGTGCCACGACATGCCGTGCGCATGCCCGAGTAGGCGAGAACCGACTACGGTACAGACTACCAGTGCCAGATACTCAGGCGGACTCGGAATCATAACTAATCAGCGCGACAAATATGCAAGTATGCAACCGATCCTCCTTGCCTTTCCGTAATCCACGCAACAACGATGGCGCCTCTGCGGCGAGCGCGCGCGGCCGCCGCCATCCGTTGGGCGCCATATAAAGGAGGATCGCTGCTCTCGAGGTGCCGCAGAGCGCGCCGCGTGCTCGACGGCGGCGGCGGCGACGACGAGCAGCCGCTGGAGCACGGCGTGGTCACGACGTCGGCTCTTCTCCACGAGGACGCGCTCGCCGCCGTCTTCGCCAGGCTCCACGACGACGGGCCCGCCGTCGTCCGCTGCGCCGTGACGTGCAGGCGCTGGGCCCGTGTCGTGTCCCGAGAAGCCGCCGCCCTCGCCCGCGCCCTGCCCCCTCTCGGGTCCCTCGCGCTCGGCTTCTTCCACCAGGATGACGACGTGACCGGCCGGCGGCGTTCAGGGCCCTTCTTCGTCCCGACGACGTCCGGCTCCCGTCTCCTCGGCTCCACAACGTCGTCGCTGCTCGACGGCGTCCATGGCGTCGATTCAGACTTCTCCCGCCCAGTCGCGTCCAGGAACGGCCCCTCGTGCTGGAGCTCCGGCGAGAAGTACGCGCCGACGGGCTCCGGCTCTGCGTCTGCGACCCCGTGACAGGCGCCGCGGACGTGCTCCCGCCGCTCTCCGGCCAGGACAAGCCCGGCTATTACGTGTGCGCCTTGCTCACTGGCGAAGACGCGGACCCGCCCGTCCTCTCGCCGGCCTACTTCCGCCTGCTCCTCGTCTACAACCGCCGCGGCTTCACGGCGCTCCGCCGGTACTCGTCGGGCACGGGCAGCTGGGGCCCGGAAGCCAAGGCCGACACGCGCGTCTCCACCGGGTGGCTGCACGGCAACATGGTGCAGGCCACCGCCCTCCGCGGCGCCGTCTACTGGCCCCTGGACCGGTTCGTGCTCGGGCCTCGGGGTACGCCTCGACGGAAGCACGTCGTCGTCCATGGACCAATTCATGGTGCCCTACGCCTACCCGGGGAAGATCCCCTTGTCCCGATCCGGGAGCGGGAACAGGGCCATCTGCGTCTCGCCGGACAGGAGGCTGTGCTCGGTTGGCCTCATACTCTGTGGGGACATCCTTGGAGTGGACACGCGAAGCTTCTTCCGAGATGACGCCGGCAATGACGGTGATGTAAGTGCTGGGAGATGGGTGCGACAAGATAGGACCTTGTTCACCCAGTTTAAAGTAAAGTGCGCGGCCGCTATGACAAGCTAGGCGATGGTACTGCGAGAAGAGCGGAGTGTTCTTCTTCACGCTCGCCCAAGGCAGCTCCATCCGTGGCCCGTGGGACGTTCGCGTTCCACCTCGAGACCAAGACGCTAGAAAAGGTCCATGATCGTGACGCGTGGACAAACTTCTGCGGGTATGAGTTGCAGCACGAGGTTCACATGAACTCGTTCGTCGTGCCACCTTAAATTTGTAATTTAGGCATAAATGACGAAGCAGAGAGATAAATGTAGACAAAAAGAAAAATCTGTAGAAGTCTCAAGGTGTTGATTCCATTTGACAAACACGAAATGCAAATTAGTGTATTCTCTGCTGAAAAGTAATGCAATTTAGTAACCCGTAGAAAGCTCGTATATACTACAGTAGTAACATGTCTCTCTGGGAATAATAAAATTGCTCTTCCATGAAGAAATGCCACCCCTTGGAAACAAAGCATGAGAGACTGCGTGCACAAACCAGCAGAAGAACATACCGGAGTAGTAGACGCAAGCAAACTGCAGAAACAAAAGGAGATCCGTTTGGTACAAGCATGTGCATCGAAAAATCACTGCATATACCAAGTATTCATACAACGGGAGGACGGGGGAAACACTACATCCCCCTCATAGTGTCGAACACATCTTTTAAACAACAGGGCTATATCATCATCACCATCAAACATACATCCAACATGAAGGAAAAGGGGCGGGGACAAAAATAGAATTGAATTACAGATTAGCACGGTATAATCCATCCTGTACTTCCTTGAGATTTGGCTCGGAATCGGTTACCAAGCCACACGTATTCTCCGGGGGCACTATCGATCTGCAGCTTACTGATCAGCCACCATCAACATCTAGCACCTGCGCCTGACGAGCAGCCACCATCAACACCTAGCACCGTGTGGACGCAGCAGCGATTTACTATGCTGTAAAAATGCTTTATTCAAAGCCATCCATCATCGGGTGTTGGGCCCCTTCTGAGGAGGTGCTTTTCGACGACTGCTTACGAGCCGTACCTCGCCTGCTCTTGGCTTTCTTTGCCTTCATCCTCCGTTTCTTCTCAGTGGCATCAACCCAGGTGTATTCAGAAGGTATGTGGAATGGATCAACCTCATCTTTCCAGTTCCGACTATCACCACTGTCACTAGACTGTGCACCGCGGCCCCCTCTAACCCATGAATACCATGAGGCTGATCCTTCTGAATCTTTGGACTTGGCGTCCTGGAACTGCGTGGGGCTTGAAGGTGGTGTAGCAAACTCATCTAAAGGTTGTAGTTCTTCAAACTTTGTGAATGTCACAATGACCCGTATCGTTGGGACAATAGGGATAGCAATCTGAAAATAAACACGACACGCAGTTAGAAATCACTATTTTAAAATATAGCTTACCGGATGCAGTCTATCATCCATGAATATCCATTCCCCCCTGGTAATAAGGATAAAACACCCAGAGTGTCCCTCAAGTAGGAATACAAAGGGAAAAGGAGAGTTCCTCGAGAGCAAAACATCCTTGCATGAAAACCTTCAAGGTAAGAAAACAGTTCTGTTCATCAATCCATACTTTTTCAATCAATCATGAATCAAGCACTATGTGCTTTCACATGCATCAGTTAGATTACTAGTCTTTCCAGACCTGCTATCACATTCTTGACAGGTGCATAATGGTATTGATTGGGCAAATGGACAATAGGCATTGTAGGTTAAAAATTATGTGAAGGCAATACATGCAGTTAGAAGGAATGAAACTCAGCCTGGATCAAAAAGACAGGCAAAATGGATACTGTATGTGGAAATAATCCTGATAGCACTATACTTTTTGGCAATAATCCTGCCTTGTTCAGATACTGGTTAGCTGTCGCCTCAAGTAGCTAGCATTATATTTTAATATTTAAAGTGGTCAGATTGAAACTCAAATCTCTAGAACAGACACAATAGTAAGTCCTGCTCCAGGCCTCTAATAGTAACCAAGATTCAACAATAAAACATGTGCAGAAGCATTGAGAACAATGTGAAAAGAGATGATTTAACGAAGCAGAAAAATGTGGCAAACCAATTAACAATACATATGAAGTAACTCATAGATTCTAGGGCGAGTAAAGAATGTTCTATATGCATAGGTGAAGAATGTTCTATATGCATACGTATTTCCAAGCAATAAGGAGAAGAAATGTCATCATGCATCTAAAGCCTACCAGTAGTATATCATTTGTTCATATGTTGCATGTTATAAGCTGTAAACAATGAGTTTATCATTTCAACTCGAATATAAATCCCTTATTAGACTCCAACAAATACTTCAAAGAAAAGGCTTAATTATTTCGTTCTATGCTCCTATTGTGAAAGTAAAGACAATATGCTACAAGTGCAATCATACTTTCTAGCAAAGCAGGCAGGCAGATGGTGAAAAACTGAAGACCACATCTTATGACTGTCCTTGTGAGTGGAAGATATTGATTACAAGTTCCAGAAGGGCATGTATAAGATCCAGTATTTCGATAACTTGAGCAATTCTCTCTTATAATACTTCCAGTCCCAGAAAAGAACATGCATAGCTATTAGTCATACATCAGATATTGAGATCAGAGCCAGGAACAAAGATAATTTCACGATGGAGGTCTAAACAACACTGTGTGACTGATACCAGAAATCCAAGCAAGGGAAGAGAAGTAGAACGAAGCATGGTGGTCAGTCGACACCAAACAATGACATTGCTCCTACTGTCCTACAGTAGGCGAATTTTTTTGTTGATTGTAGTATGGAAACTGAATCCTGGTGACATGACTGTAAATCTTGACTTACAAAGTCATAGTTGCCCATCACCATGGATGTTCAGAAAGAATAAGAAAGCAAACTTTGATATGAAATAAACAGCACTGCAATCAATTGGAGCTCATTGAGTAACTGAAAATGGAATGACTAATGTAGTCAAGTTGAAAGATGGTTACCTTGACTGGAAATGTGCCTGTAGGCAGCTTGGTAGTCAAGAGTTCCCTAAGCCTCCTGACAGCCTTCACTTTGTTTGCTAATACATCGAGCAAAGGGATCAGCTCATCCGTCTTCAAAGGAAAATCTGGTGTCAGCCACAACACTGGTCTTAATCCCTTCTTGTACTCGCTTTCAAGTTTATTGGAATCCCCAGAAGAGGCACCCTTCTTCTTCTTTCCATTTCCCTTCTCCTTTCCCTTCCCTGGATCACCCGACTCATCCTTACTCACTGCCTTGGGTGGCTTCTCGTCATTCTTGGCGCCTTTCTTACCGCTCCAACCGAACCATCCCTTCTTGTCTTTCCCCACACCATTTGCATCCAAATTTTCAGCCCCTTTATCACCTTCCTCAGCCCTATCCTCAGATTCCTCGTCTTGGTTCCCCATTCTCAACGCAGAATCAAGCTGCTTCCTCTCCTCGGCTGTCAAGACCTCATCCAGCTCGGATTCAAGTTCTGTGCTCCTCCCGTTCTTCTCCTCCCCATCCATCGCAAACAGCTCCTCATCTGTCATTGCCCCAGGAACCCGTCTCGACTTCACTGTCACCAGAACATTCAACATATCATACACCTTCGCTTTCCACTGCCCCACGGCTTCAGTCCTCTCTTGCCGGCGCCAGTTCATATGCGGTACGAGATCCGCTTGCGTGACATCTATCCCAGGGCGATACATATTCGTCTTGGACATCAATGCCACCTCATGAGCCACCTCTGCCTCTGTAGGTTGAACGCCCGCTCCTTCCAACGCATCTGTGATCTCTTTATCCTTATGGGACAGAACTATTAGAGAACCTGGCAGCAACTCCTTACCCCCAGCATCCTCCGGCCGCGCTCCGTCGCCGAGAAACAAAAATGTCTGGTCCGAGCGCTGGATGCGGAAGCCGTCGAATCCAGCAAGCGTCATGTCAGCTCGTAGCGCAGCCCCTCGCTTCCAAATGCGGTAGGTGTCGGACGGGGCGATGCGTCCGATGAAGGGTATAACGGAGGACTCGAAGTGGAAGGAGATCTCCATGTAGAAGTCGCGGATGCGGTTGATGGAGGCAAGGACGCGCGGGAGGCGGCGACACCACTTGGCCCAGGCGAGGGGCTGGTAATGCCGCGCGATGATGGTGGCGATGGCGTCCTCGCGGGTGCAGACGGCCTCCTGGAGGGCGGACCAGCCGTCGGCGTTCTGGAGCGACCAGTCGGCGCCGGCGGACATGAGGATGTCGGCGGCGACGGGGTCGCGGAGGCGGACGGCGAGGTGGAGCGGGGTCTCCCTCCGGTGCACGTCGCGGCGGTCGATGACGGCGGAGACCGCGTCCGCCACGCCCTCCCCGGCGATGGACTGCTCCTCGGTGCTCACCTCCCCGGCGCGCGGGAGGCGAGGGAGCGCGGCCACCAGCCTCCGCAGCTCCGCGTGGTCCCGCCGCGCCACGGCGAGGTGGGCCGGGCTGTGCGCGTACCTGGACACGTCGTCCATGGCTGGCTTCTGCTGCTGCTACTGTCCCTGTCAGTCCTGGCGCTGGGCGGGGAACGAGCAGCAGCCAAACCCCACCTCGCTCCTCCTCCACCCTCTAGGCGCCGCTACGCTAGGCGATTCGGATCTGGCACCGCATGGGGGTCAGATCTGGCGCCCAGGAGGGTCTGGACTGGATCGGCCGCGCGCCCGACGGCAGACCGCGCCGGCGACTTGCACGCGCGCGCGCGCGGCGGGGAGGGAGGCAGCGGAGAATCGGCGGGCGGCGGCAGGGAGGGAGGGGGGAGAGAGAGAGAGACCGGAGAGGAGGGGGACGAAGTGGTCCTCCTATTTCCAGAGAGCAGAGAGACGGGTTCGCGTTTCGATTCGTGCGATGTCTCCCTCTCTCTGTCTCGATCGGTCGAGTCGTGGCAGTGGAGAGCGTGGAGTCGGTCTTGTTGGCCGCGACGGAGGCAGCAAGCTTCTCTCGTCGTGTATGTCCCTCTGGCAGGTGGGGACGCTGCTGTTTTTGCTTGAGCGTTATTGGGGCGATCTGGCTTTGGTGTGGGGCTCATCGTTTAATTACGCCGGACACCAATCGATTTTGGTTGTCTTTCTTTTACTACCATCTTGTCTTAAAGAACAATTGCGAGGCAAGCTAGCTGCCGTTGATGGTAGATGGTCTCCTGAATGATCAGTACTAGGAGTAATTGGCTAACAACAGTTATGTCATGCGCTTGTACTGACTTCTTGATCGGGCTCTAGAAAGATAAATAACCAACACGACGCGGTTTATCCTCGTTTGACCAATGAAATTGCACAACTGCATCAACAGTTTTTTTTTTCTGAAGGAAGAAAAGGGCGTAACAACTCTGTCGCTACTGCACAAACCAACCACGTAACAATAACAGTCTCCGTCAACCAAACAAACGGAGCGAATTAGGCCCTAACCTAATAACCGGGGTCTTAAAAGTCGTCGGCTGTTGGGCATCCCGGTGCCGTGTCGACTCAACAGAGACACATCTAACACCTGACAAATCCTAAACCTGAAACTATAGTGCTGCCAACCAAAATAATCAATCGATCACCAGATGAGCCTACGATCGGGCACGGCAGGTTGCTAATCCGGGGAAGCAAATCCTATTAGGTTGGTGGCTTCATGCATCAGCTGCATCAGTAGATAGATGGATGCCAAGTTGCCAACTGCCACTGTGAACGGAGAGCCTCCTGTCCTGCGCATGCCTGAGTGCGTGCATTTACGCCGGATCGGACGATTCTTCTGTGTCCCTGACAGAAACTTGCAAGTAGGTAGGTATAAGCCAAGTTGGTAAAGAGATCTGGGCTAGCTTGGCCGATCCATCTCGCAGATGCAGGCCACAGCTGGGCAAAGAAATGCTAGCCACGACTATCATTATTCTCGTGCTAGCTATTACGTGTGTTATGTGAAAGTATTGTGCGATCCCGGATCAGATCACGTGCGGCGTAGTTAATTAACCACGTACGGTTGGCCTAGTGCTATAGCTACTAATTGATTCTGCAACTCATTTCCAGACTTCCTGCTCTGAAGTTTGAACTCATTTTCAGGAGCTTATTGCTTCTCTGAACTCTGGAGAAGCATTGGGAGGGAAATCAACAGGGATTGCGGCTCAGCACCGCATATGATGTGTTCATGTGTCCGTCTTTTTGAGATCTCTCTGAGGAGGCAGGCAGACATGGAAGGATTGATACAGCCAGAACAAGATCTTTTCTGAAACGAAGATGCATACAAGTAAGCAGCTAGCTGCAGTGCAGATCTTGGGGTTCACCTATTCACCCGCGTGGATCGAGCCGCGGGCATATCATATGGGCAGGGACAACGCAGCGGCAAGATAGTTTGTCCTTAAACAAGAAATCGGTGACAGAGAGGTGTGTTTGCATTGCATGCATGGAGTGGACCCAACAAAATTGGTCCCTCCCCTGAAGCCACCATTTCTCCCTTGCCACCATGATGAAGCAGCCACGCGGCTAATTAGTGTACTACTAGTACTTAGCTAGAGCTACTAGCCTACTACTACGGGAGCAGGCAGCGATTTAAAGCTTGCTATGTAATGTGCCCTTGTTTAGGTAAGCCTAAACCTAGCTGGTCGTGCACAACTCATGCATGCATGTGCACGCAGCATTGCAGTAAAGAGAAAAATGGGGATGAGTTGCTGTCGACCTGGTTAATTAACGATGATAATAATCTCCCTCTGGAAAGGACGTATTGCATGATGTTTCGCTGTTGTGATGATGGTGTTAATTGTTAAATGTACGTGCAGTACCCTTTTTTCTGGTATCCTATGTTGGCTTGCGTGCGTGCTAATCATGCACGGGCAGTGGGCGCGCTCGGCGGTACTGTCGGAGTAGTACTAATCACGAGAGAGAGGTCAGTACTCACTGACACGGGATCACGTACTGGCCGGTCTGTAGCCCATTGCCCGGGCGGGATCCCAGGCCGGTCTGTAGCCCAGCAGAACAAAAGAGCCATCGTCCAGTACCCACACACGCCGGGCCCATATCCAGCAGCTTGCACAACAGCACAAGCACAAGTTCTAAAAAAAAACAGCACAAGCACAAATCACCTCGAAATTTCAAACACAGCCGTCCTCCCGAAAATCCCAAATCAATCTCTCATCGATCAATCATCCCAAATCCCCCAATCAAAGCCACCGTCCCGAGGACCGCTCCGGCGGCAGCGGCGGCGGAAAGCTTCCCGCGGCCGCCGCCTCGCCCCGCTCACCCCCAAGCCTTCCCCCTCCTCGTCCGACTCGCGCCGCACCCCGACGACCGCCGGTGGCAAGGAGAAGTCGGCGGCGTCCAAGCCGTCCAAGCCCACGTCGGTCGTGCGGTGGTCCACTTCGTGGATCCCGAGGGCCCGAGCTCCGTGGAGTCCTCCAAGCTCGTCTATACCCTCCGGGCTGCCGCCCGGGAGGGCCTCTGTCGGGAAGGACGCGGAGGCTGAGGCGGGCTTGCGGCGGAGCGTGGGCAGTGGGATCAGGTCTGCTTCTTTATTTTGTACTCCGTACCATTTATGTCCATGTATTTTTCCACTACACTGGATTTTTACATGTATTCACCAAAACATTGTTCAAACTCAGTTGCTGCCATGTTCATAAGCATGCGCACTATTTTCTTGGCATCAATCCCTAGACACATACACAGAGATTAACCATCAACAAAATTAATATCTTGTTAGTTGATTAATGGGCATCGATCTTCAATCGGCAATGAGGATCCTTCTCCTCTCTTTCCTGATCATAATGCCTCAGTTAGCTGTGCCCTGGTGAACTTGATACAGTGCACCGTCTGAGCTTATTCCATCTTAAGATCGGTAACACCATGGTCTTCTGAAGTTATGCTCTCTGAAGACTTTATTACCACCTGTGTTCCAAATCTAGCAGCAAGCACTACTAGGGTCAGGGACCCATTCCTGGAACTCTGATCCTAAATTCCCCTGATAATGTGAGCCGTCATACCCTTCTCTCCGTCTTATCAATCAGTTTCGAGTTCACGAAATGGTAACGGGACAGTCTTTACTGCTCTGAACTTGCCAACATTGTTCAAGTGTTCATTCTCCAGCCTGCAATCCAGTCAACCATATACCCGAGTTATAATAAAACACTAAACTAAACTAAAGTTAATGATTCCAGCTCTATTCTAATTTCAAATACCTGTAGAAGTTCCAATGCCCCCGCCGGATTATTTCTAATGAGGCAAGTGAAAAGTCCAGCAGGCGAGTCTCCACCTTACCAACACGGAACTTCATTACGCTCTCAGTCCAGGCCAGGCGAAGTAGTAGATTGAGCACCTGCGTCGTGAAGGCATTAGTACTCCTAAAGGTAGTCTTTTCTGTATCAGTATTGTACTGCAAATTGGTTGAACAAAGTGTAATACCATGGAAAGATAGTAGATGGATTTATTCTTCAAGATGAGCTCATCTCGCAGCCATAGGTTCTTAGATTTAGGGGTGAAGAAGCCCCAGTCCTTGACAAAGTCCCAGTAGAGCTGGTAAGAGGTGGCACCTGAGGACGAAATGACTACCATCAACACCCAAAAAGGCGTCGGCGTTGCAGCGTACTTGAACTTAACAGCAGCTGCAACCATCGCCGAAACATACTTTCCAGCATTTGCGAGCTGATTCATGTCATGTTCCTCCAGGTACCTTCTTAAACACTTCAAAACATGGTGACAAGTTTTAGTTTCAAACTAATCCTAACAATTTGAAATCTTACTAATATTCATATTTCAATTTATACCTGCATAGCTCTCCAGTAATAAGGGAGAAAAGAAATCACATAGGCTATGTGTTTGTATTGCTGGCCATTTGTACAGGTCTCATATGGGTTAGCCTTAAAGCTTCCTGCCATGAAGTAGCATGCTGCAAACTCCATGTGCCTTAATAATGGAACCTGGTACATACAAATTTAACTTATAAGAATTGCATCTCAATGCTCCATTGTTATAGTATAAAAGTGAGATGACTGTTACCTGGCTAGTTAGCTGGTCAGCCATAAAAAAATCAGCCATCAGAACCTGCATAATGAGGCAGCCCTGTCATCTAAATGTTCATAACCGTTTGTGAATCGAAAGCTTCATAGGTCTCCTTACCTTGTAGAATGGCGAGAATATGATGTTACGCAAGATGCGCATGAAGCAGTACCTTGTTGAGCGGTAGAACACATTAAACGGACAGAACAGGACTCCTATTGACAGCTGAAAAGTTTTGAAAACTGAAATCAGTTGATACACAACCTGAGCTATCAAATATTCCATAATATATAGTTTGTGTTCTTACTACTAGGAGCCCGCCAGGCACAGCGTTTGCGTAGGATGCACCGGCATTCCTGAGGAACAGGTTGATGACCAGTGCGGCCACCACAGTGCACATGATAGATGCGGACATGAGGAAGGCGTCCCTATGTGTTAGGGCAGTGTTCGGTGCAAAATCAAATATGAAGTTCTGGTTGATCCTGGTGCTCTTCCACATGAAGAGGTTGCATCCATACAGGAAGCAGTGCAAGCTGATGAGTGCGAACATGCTGCAGAAGAGCAAGGGCACATCTACTGTCATGTTTCGAGGTAAAATTGCATCCTTTCATCAATTACTAAATCCCAGATAATGAAAAATAGTACCAAACCCGTTGCAAGAACAGAGCATCTTATATAGTTAGAAACTGGACTTGAGAGTTTACCTGAAAACATGGAAAACCACTTCCATGTAGGCTGTGTTTCCAGCTGAAGCAAAAATGCCAGAAACATGGGCCAAAATAGCATATATGATGAACAGACTCACAAATGTTCCTGTGAACAACCCTGAAACACGAAACAAAAAACACCAAATTAGAGGATTGAACACCATAGATGGTAGATGGGTGGATCTTTTCTTTTTCTTTTTCTACTTTTTAGGAGAAAGATGGACGGATCTGACTACGTGCCTACGAGGAAGGTGATCATGTGCGTGTTCTTGAGCTGCTGCGGCTTGAGGTACTTCATCGCCACCATCCTGTCGTTGCCCGTGAAATTCTTCGTGAAAAGGGACTCCACCTCGTCTGCGAGCTGAAGCACCTGCTCAGGATTTCCATCTTTTTGCATTAATTCCTTCTGTTCATGTTCTTCAGGTTGGTATTGCAGAAGTGTTCGTGCAGGATGTAGATGATGGTACCTTGTCGGAGCTGCTGAACGGCGATCTCTTTACCTTCTGTGAAAACAAGTCCGTTGCTCGTTGTTGCTCTGATACCTGAAAGCATTTCGTGTCAGTTGCCAAAAACACATCAGTTTAATTACGCGTGTTAGTTCTGCAGACAATATGAGTAGCGTGACAGATGCTGAGGCGTCACCAACTCACCATGTTAGCACTAAGAAGTTTATAAATTCAGATGCTAACCAGACAGGAAGGAAGGGACCAACAGTGCTTATTTGCTTATAAATTTGTATCTGCATGATGCCAATCCAGTAGGATAACTGATCACTAACTGGAGTGTTTGCCTTTAAATAATATGCATGACCTATACTCCCTCTTTTTCACAAAGATCGACATATTTGGTTTTGTGTTAAGACAAGGCTTTGACTAATGATAACTTTATTAATATGTAATTTATATAATACGAAATCACAATTATTAGGAAAAGCTTTTGAAGATGAATCTATTGACATAAGTTTCATGTATGAAAAAACACATTAAGTTAGTAATTCTTGGTCAAATATTTGTCTTAACCAAAAAAGCTAATCTTTATGAAAAGGAGGGAGTATATACTCCTAAAAGAATACACCTATAAGACTATTGTTAATTACTAGGGTATTTCTCTTTATTCTTGTTCCTGTCCATCCATTTCTAATGAACACATGTTGCTAGTGGGTGTTAATATTACGTACCTTGACGAATTTCTTCAAAATCTTGGTGAATGCCTTTACATTGAGAGAGCTGCATTCATCCATGCACCAAAAGAAGGGAAAACAAAAACAGTCAGTCCATCACCACCACTACAAAGGCATTACAGTTCAGACTTTCAGAACAAAAGAAGAGGATACGAATGATAACCTTTAGCCTGCTCACTTAATGATGTGTTGCCTATTCAACACTTCTTTATTTTTGAAAAAAAAATTAGTCACAATCTTAAGTCTTTTAATTAACATATGCAACCATCCTAGCATTGTACCTCTTTTAGTAGATGATGCAACCATATATTCCTGGGAGGTAATAAAGAGGTCATATGCTGTAAAAAAACATATCCAACCATCCATATTTTCAACCAGTGTTGTTTCTTAGCGTGCAAATTTTACTAGGTGAGTGAGATTTCCAAAAGGATCAGTGAAGCGAGAATTAATTAATCCGCTCCCTCCGTCCAAAATAAATGCAAATCCAATTCATTTATTTTCGGTGCACGGTGATTGGACGCATGCACACCTGAACTTCTTGAGCAGCTCGAGGCCGCGGTAGAGCGCCATGAAGGCGTCCCGAATGTTCTTCTCGGCGTGCTGGACCTTCTTGCGGTGGACGAAGGCGGCGGCGGGGTCGGCGCCATCTTTCCGGAGCACGTTGACGAGCTCCTCCCACACCTTGAGCGCCGTCCGGCCCGGGTTGGACGCCGGGATGTCGATCCTGACCGTGGCAGGCATCTGCAGCGCCCTAGACTTGGCGCCGGCGTCGGCCTTCTTGGCGTCCTTCTTCCCCGGCAGCCCCAGGAAGCTGACGCCGTTGCGCTCCAGCGCCGCCATCACCTCGTCCGCCACCGCCGCCCCCTCCGCCGTCTCCGCCTGCTGCATCTCCAGGCTCCCATCTGTCAAATTACACAACAAGTGAGTGGTTCACTTCCCGTGCATGCATAAAGGATGGGCAAGCAACAAGCTAGGCCGGGGTTCATGTGTGAGCTAGTGACGTGCATGGGTAACCGGTTGGTTGAGCCTGATGACGCACACACGAACGGACGAGCGTAACGAGAGAGAAGATTCGGCATGGGTGCAAGTGTGTGTAACTAATAATAATAAGTAGTGTTGGTTTGCAGTGGGAGCACGGGGAACTAGCTAGCTACCTGACATGGACTGCGGCGAGGCGAGGCCCGGGGAGAGGAGGTAGCGGCCGCTGGAGACGTTGGGAGAAGCCGAGAGCGGCGGCGGCGTCGGCATGGAGCGGGTCCTGGCGAGGCCCCTGTTGCGGCGCCGGTTGGCGGCGTGGTCGGCCAGGATGCGCTTGACGTCGGCCAGGATCCGGAGCTGCTCCAGGAGCGCGTCGCCGCGCGCCAGCAGCTCCGCCTCCTGCGCCCCGTAGAAGCTGTTCACCTTCTCCAGCTCCTCGTCCGCCCGCTCCAGAAACTCCCTCTCCTGTACACACATGATTTTTCACAACATGAGTGTCTAATTTTGCAGGAATATAATGCATGCGGCACAGCGTTCGTGTGTGTGCACACATGTAAATGTGATCCATGGTTGGCATTCTCGAGATGCTTACGTGCTTGTCCCATGATCGGACGAGCTCCCCTGAATCGGTGCCGCTGCCCTCCTCGTCCTCCTGCCAAAAATGCACACTATCAGAACCAAACACTACGCATCACGTACGCACATGTCGTGTACGTGCAAGAAGCCAAGAACTTCTCGTTTCGTTGCACGAAAATATTTGCCAAAAAAGAGAAATTTGACGTGACCATCGACACGTACACGCACCGAGTTATTCGGACCCAGGGCTTGCACTCTGGGCGCCAGGCGCGCGGCGAGGGCGCGCACCGGGTCGAGCACGGAGAAGCTGAAGCTCTCGCTCTCGCTCTCGCCGCGGTCACCGGCGCCGGAGGAGGCGATGAGCGCCGACGACGTCGACGAGTCGTCGTCGCGGCGGGAGATCTTGATCTTCTTGATGAGCTTCTTGAGGCCCTTGTAGTCGACGAAGGCCGCCTTCCACTCAGGGATGATGCTGGCCTCGTACTCCCGCGAGAACTTCACCATGGCAGCAGGAGAGAGCCTCCCTTCCTAGCTATATACTGGCTAGCTAGCTAGCTAACAGTCTCTCGGCTCGCTGGGCGCCCGGGATCGAATTCGTGTTTGTGTTGCTTCTTGTCCCGGCGTAGCTAAATTACATGTGGGGAGACCGAGGATCGGTGCTAGCTTAAGCTAGGAGAGAGGCCCGGGCTGCGGCTGGGGGACAAGGACAGACAGGCAGGAGTGATGGGAGAAGCAATTGTGCTTATATAGATCGAGAGCTAGCTAGGGACGGAGAGAGAGAGGGAAAAGGATATGCGATCGAGTCGGCTCTTCACTTCGATCGTTTCTCTATGATCTGGCTCATGCATATGTATGGAGACTCGCACAACAAATAAGGGAGGGGGACTTAGTGGTGCTGAAAAGAAGATAAAAGTATTAGGTAGAAGGAACTAAAGGAGCCGGAAATTAGCCATAAAGGGGAAAAAGAAGAAAGGAAAGCAGAGGAGGGAACGGAATTCGTAGCAGTGGTGGTGGAGAGCTAGCTTGCAATGTATGCTGGCTTGCTGGCTGCACGGAAATGTGTAACGGATCATCGATCATGAGTGGTGCGTAGCGTACGTGCTTTCTATATATATGTGGGTGCGTTCAATTGTTTATGTGTACGTATATATATACTACCCTATATGTACTATAGCTAGCTGCCCGAAATCTAACTGGTCGCAGTCTGCTTGCGTCACTCGCTCGGGAATTAAAGGAAAGATGGGAGGAGGAGATGAGGAGAGGATCGGGGAATGAAGAGGAAGATTTTTTTTGTTTTTGTTTTTAAGAAGATGATAATCCCCTGCCCAACCCCATCTTTTGGGCGAAAAGACAGGGGAACACGAGGGATTGCAGGAGTTAAGCAACGTAACGTACGTGCCTTACTTGAGCGGCTCACTCACGTCGCTAGCTGCTGGTGCTGGCCATTCTCGGCCGGCCGGGGCAGCAGATCATAATGCGAACTCATTAATTAAGTTTCGGTTAGCTCATGTGTGCTAAATCCAGCTGATCACCCGTGCATGCATGAACTTGGGTGTGCAATTAACCGGTCGAGAAAAAACGTTACTGCAAGCTAGGTAGACGTGAATAACTTGCCGATCGAGTCATCCGTCGCCCTGTCAACGTCGAAATCCATCCGTCTAACGGTTGCTCCATGGTGGATCGATCCGTTGTTTCTTCTATCGAAGTAATAAATCTAAGGGAAAAAACAGAGTGTTTCGCCGGGGACTAATGTCGTGTCGCCGTAAGTAAGAAACTCGTAGGAGCGCACTTGTGTAGTTAATGCCATAGGTAGTAAGTAGTTACTCCGTTTCTAAATACTTGTCGTGATTTTAGTGTAAATTTGCACTAAACCATGACAAGTATTTAAAAACGGAGAGTATGTAAATATAGTACACTAATTGGATGAGTGTGCGTCTGCTCTGCATTTTCCGTCAGTAGATTGGGCGACGCAAATCGATCGAAAGTTGGAGATGATCAGACGCGACCCAGCACGCCGACGAAGGCCGGTGCGTCCGCGGCTGCGAGTGGCGAGATTCCAACGTGGCAACTGGCAAAGGTAACCTGCCGGTCTCTCAGTTAGTCATGTTCTTTTCTTTCCATAAAAAAGTAACTCTGATCAAAGTCTTTGTCTTAATAAAATTTAAGAGCTCGTTTGGTACTCATTATTTCGGTCTCAAATACGAAAAAATTATTTTAGAATTTCATGAACACAACTTGTTCTGATGGCATGAAATTTGGTACTATATCAATTCATTATAAAATTCCATGTGAGCATCAATCCCTCTCTGAAAGGCACAAATTCTCCGTATTTATCTCTATTTCTACAAACTCAGGTGACAGACAAACATGACTCTTGAATATGTAATTAACTCAAATTCAACCAAATGAAACGATGGTTGTCAAACAAGTTGTGATATGTCTTATACTATCTTAGTTCCTAAATGTAAAAGGTTCTACCCTTGTCCTAAGTCAACCTTCATAAATTATAACCGAGTTTATAGAAAAATATACTAACTGGCAATTCTGCATAAGCATAATATGAAGATATATATCATGAAGGATCTAATAAAACAAATATAGAGTTATAGATATTGGTAGATTTTTCTAAAGTTTGACTTAGAACAAAGCTAAAACATCTTATAAAGGAAGATAAATTTTGAGATAACAAGCTTTGATTGAAAGGAATAGAGGGAACATTAATACTTCGTATTATGAAAGGAGAAGAAAAAAATCCTTTCTATCTTGAGATGCTAAACTTAGGGTAGCTAATTTCGTGAGAAATATATTTCAGAAGTAACATAATTGTTGGTCAAGGTTAAACCTCAGAATGAGAGGTCTCATTCTTTGAGAAATTGAGGGAGTTTGTATGCAGGTATTTTGAAGATATACTCCCATCGCTGACACCGAGTATACGTGTTAGGTGATGTCTATTCATAAGTTGCCTACTCCCTCAATCCAAATATTCAAAATATAAGGCCAACACATCTTTCTATGCCAAAATTTGACCAACTTTCAAACAACTAATATTTGGCATATGTGTATAAAGTTATACCATATCACAATTAGAAAAAAAATCATTGTAAATCAAATATATCATTTTTAATTCGGTCAAAAAAATATCATTTGTACTAAGTTAGTACAGTTTTTGTACTAAGTGGGCGACACTTTTTATTAATCGGAGGGAGTAAAACTTAAGGCCCCAATATTTAGTCAAATTTTGATATAAAACTCCATGTCAGCCTTACACTATATTTGTACGAAATGAGTAGAATTTATCCAACTATCGATCACACACAACCGATTTCAGTTCGCCATCCAAGCACCCAACCATCATTATTTCTAAGTTTCAATCTCATACACTACTCCTACCAACCTAGTACTGCTACTCTTTCCCACAATTTCAGGCTAATAATGTGCAACTCATGTGGTGACCCGAGATCTAGACAGGTCTCGGACAACTAAGAATTAGCAAAATCGTCCCAAATTGCAAGCACTTTCCTTAATTCCCTTATATAGTATACCAACAAATTTGTATCCGGGACACATGGTGAATTAACTAGTGACGGTGGCGAGAGTGCGTATGCATAAACGCTAAGGCCGTAACGTGCAACAGAAAGCAGCACGCATGCATGCATGTTAATTTGGTCAAGTCCATCAGCGACGGCACTGTCACAAAAAGTAAGGAATACCTACGTACTCCCTCGTGACACGCGTCGGCCTCGACGAACGATGAGGTCGCTGTCAGAAAATGTTATTCCGGCCCCGACAGGAAAATCTCTGCCTGGTTAAATTTCCAGGTACGTAGCGTTAGGTGATGATCTGGCCGTAACTGTCGACAGAACGAACGAAACGTCGTGTATGCGTATCTCTGCCTGGCACATGATCCGTGACGCCATGTATTTTTCTTTTCTTCTCTAAGCGTACGTGGCGTCACGTATTTTATTGTGTATACATGTTGTATTCGACCGTATACTAACGCGCGGCTGTATATTTGACGTATTTTCCGCAACAAAATTCGGTTAGGTGTTGCAGCCACTTGGTTCGGCGTGGACGGCTCCGAGGGTGAAAATGGTAACGGCACCCAGTTATCTACACACATGCAATTAACCATGTACAGTACATACGTGCATTCTTAAGTTCAAACTTTATAAAATAGACCTACTGCAATTTTTTTTGCAAAAAGTAATTTTTGTGATGTGAAAAAAAATCGACGATGTAAGAACATACGTCAGGACAGAGGAACTTGTATTTCGTCTGGTCTAGCCCTACATTCTGTAATCTCATTTCGTCTCTTTTTGGAGTCCCGTCGGGATCAAAAACCCCGTGCAATAATTAAGCAAGTGTGCACAGGCGGAGCATGATTGTGGTATTTTTGCAGGAATATTCGTTTTGGGACGTTTAATGAGGAAACCATGTCATTAAGCACAAAACCATAAAGCTCTTGTATGGATAGCTTAATTTAGCGTGAACAAATCCCACCAAGCGTCCAATGCACTGGCCAACGCCTATTTTAATTAGATGAACTTTTTTTTTCAGAAAGGAACGATCGACAAGGTGTGTTTGCATACTTTTCTTCTCCTAATTAAGCCATCCTCTTATTGGTCCATGCTTACACAGATGAGAAAAGACAATTTCATATATATGGAACTTGATCTGCGTTGGCATACGATGCATGCATGGTTGTTTAATAAATTAATGGTTGGTTAAAAACTTGTGGCGTCAATCAAAGGCCAAATTTAACTCGTCCCCCGCTTGCTTTTTGTTCATATGTAGTGGGGAAGTTCGTGGAGCACCGAGATCGCAATCTATGGCCAGCGATATAGCTTTGTCCTTGTTGCACTTTAGTGTGTTAATTCGGTGTCATAGAGTAACTTAGTTAGAAAATTCTTGTTGATTTATCCAAACCAGAAAGGGTGCGTTCGGTTACACATGTAAGAACGGAAACATTTTTTTTTACCAAAACCTTCTTCTTATTGGTATCATTTGATTATTTTTTGTTTGAAAAGGAAAGCAAAGCCTCCTGGCCTCTGCATCTTCTTCAGATACAGATATGAGGTATCAATGCCGAACATATATATGCCACGATAACTTGATAAAATATTACTAAATATTTTCTTAACAAAAGATGTCTCAAGTTTCTCAAAATTTGGATGTATCTAGACATGATTTAGCATATAGATGGATTAAATTTAGTCAAAGTTGAGACATTCTTTGTTGGACGGAGGATGTCAAAATAAAATTCAGACCACACTTGTTTTTTTTCCAGAAAAATGGTACGTAATATTATGACATGATAACTTGATAAAATATTATGTAAATTTAAAAATTCAGATGCCACTTGTTTTTTTCAGAAAATGGTAATATTTTGACATGACAACTTGATAAAATATTATGTAAAATTATACTCCCCTCCGTCCCATATTAATTATCAAAATATTACATGCATTTAGACGTTTTTTAGGCAAAAAATACATTCATGTTTGGACAAACTTTTGAGACATTTAATATAAACTTTTGAGACATTTAATATGGAACGCAGAGAGCAGTGGTTAACGAAACCTTCCATCTTACTCGAGTAGTACTGTAGTACATTACAGAGTACTACTTGTGTCGTGTATAAAAAAGACAAGAGAATGGTCAATGGTATCGCGACACTACTATTTAGTATCTATTCCTACACTGTTTGATTATTTTCCACTCTCATTTTTAAAACTGCATAGTGCCTCAACTCGATACGAGACGCTGATGCAGTGAGTGTCTGAAAAATTGCGTCAGAAGATTCTACCGAAAGAATGTACATGCAGCTTTTTTTCCCTTGAAAAGAAAAGCAAAGAAAAAGAAGCAGCTAGCTTTGCAGGAGTTTATCCGAATAAACGCGCATGGATCTGGGAGAGTTTTATACGTTTCTGTAACTAGCTGAATGCAATAAAAGCCGGTCACATGATGGTAACCAAACGTTCATCTATTCAAGTTTGGTTGGTTTCACATTATTTCAGTAATGGTGTCAAAATTGAGACGGCTTGTTCAAAAGAAGAACATTCGAATTTACGCACATTTGCTAATTGAGCCACATTGCATTGCTTTTTTGTACCGGTCAAAATCTCCTACTCGGGTCATCTTTGGTCTAGAAACCCCGGATACCGTCTTCGCTCACATTAACACGAAGGGTCCTGTGAGTGGGCGTTGTCATTGCTAGCAATGTTTTTAATTATGAAAAGCTCCAAGTGATAGGTGTTGTTTCGTGTACGAGAAAGAAATTTGAGCTGGGACCAAATCAATTATTCGTCCTTTTGCTTAGCAATGGTACTAAGTTTTCGGATGCTTTTTTTTTCCTAAAAAGGGAATAACGCGACCTGAAATGGTCCCTGGAATCTGGCTTTTCATCCGAGAAAGAAGAGCACATTAGGGGCATTTTCCTACTTTGAGCACCGTTTATATCTGTCTATGACGAAGGGTGCAGACTTGAGCTAGTAATCTTGCCAGTCCGCCACTGAAGTGATCTGTGGAACTCCCGTTCAAAGTGGGAGTTTTTTCCTTTGCGAGGAATCCAAATCTTAACTTTTTACGGTGAATCCGGATTCAGAGAAACGCTGTCAATGCCGGTGGTCGAAGTATCAAACCCATTCAAGAGTGTTGTTTTTTTCATCAGATGGAAATGAGCTCTGTGTATTATTTATTTTCCGAAGAGGTAAAGACAAACATTTGTCTAAGCTTTTTCCTCAAAAAATTTTTTGTCTAAGCTGAGAGAAAGAGCACCAAAGCTAAAGTTGTTATCATTTTGCACGTACACAGGATCTAAGTGGAGGAGAAAATGCTGCTTTTGAAGAGCAGATGACGATGTATAATGTATACACAAACAGAACCCCGGTCCTCAAGTGCGCAGTGCACGAATAGGTCTGCTGAGAGATCCCAATCAATTAATTGTCGATGCAAAAACGATGGACACCAGGAAGAAGAGCAGAAAAGAAGAAATTTATCAGTGGACATGAACGGGTCTCTATCACATAGATTTACGGAATTTCCAAATCTATTCTGAACCCAAAAATGATCTGTTGATCTGGCCTGCATGACAGAGAAAAGCCTGGCAATTAGACAAGGATTGCACATAGCTGCTTGATTTTTGACCGAAAATAGCTGCTTGATTCAGTGCGCAGGATTAACGGTGCAGGGTGGTGGTGGAGGATGACGTCTCTCAACCGAGGTGCTGTTTGCCTCTGATCCTCACAATTTTGGATGATCTGATGATACACGGAAAAGCCGCCCATCAGAGCGGTTTTCAGCTGTAAAGAGAAACGGGAAAGTTGCCCTCTTTTCCTTTCTTTCTTTCTTTCTTTCATTTATTTATTTTCAATTTTTTTTTGGAAATATGGTTGTTCTACGATATGGACAAACGATCAGATTTGCGACAGATGTGCTCGCAACAGGTCAGTTTTCTGCCCTGATATGCAGACAAAATTTTGCCGGAAATGCTTCGATCATTTGGAGTGTGCTGACCGTGGGTCTTGTCCATGGTGACTGAAGCTGTTGGTTGTTTGCATGCTTTGTCAGCACCATGCAACCTCTTATCATTATCAATTTATTATACCTCATATTTTTGAAGGAAAGAAAAAGATCTGATTCATTCAAGCGGTTGGTTTTTGTTTGTTTTTTTATGATGATGTTGCAATCTCTGGAGACCATGATGCAGATGCATCAAGGGAAAGTAGTTCTTAATTTTACACCTAGGGACTTACTTAGCCAATGGAAGATATAGAATTTATATCATTTGTAATCTGCAATCCAAATGAGGAGATGCACTCTCTTTTATAGTCACCTTTTTTCTTCAGAGAAAAACATTGGGTTCCATAGACTCACTGGACTGCCACAATCCAGTTTTCCCTTCTTCCTCTTTCTTTTCTTTTGGTTGCGGTCACGCTTCAGAATGTTTCAATCACAGGAAAGCTGATCATTTCATGCATTGCTACTTGCTAGTCTACTATGTAGGATCTCCATCCGTCAGATAAGAATGGCATTACCAGAATATACCACTTTCTGATACCTAACATTGCCATTGAGGCAATTGCAATGATCAACCATGCAGTAGTGCATCCTTGCTTGCTCCAGAATTTCATTACATCTGCATCAACTCCACACAGTTACAGCCACATGAAACACAAACCATTTGCTGGATCCTGAATGCATTGCTCCTCATCCAAAATGATTCACAAGGTCAATGGATCCACCGAGGAGGCACGACGAGCAAGCACAATTACATGCTTACGCCTGGGCCTGGCGTACCCAGTCGGCTGAGCCATTGCCGGCTCCGATCCAAAAGGAATCTCACCACCCCCATGAAGTGGGGAGCAAGCTGAAATGCAGTGATCTCATGTCCACTACCTTGATGATCCTAGTGTTGCACTCCACTCGGTACAACGTTGTGTCACACAACAGTCTGTCCTTTTTCTTCAGGGCACTGTTACAGGGTCCATCCATCTCCTGAAGCAGTGGTTGCCTGAATGGATGGTTGAGCAGCGACTAGTGCGTCACTCTATGCAAGGAACTGCGAATCTGCCTCTAGGGTGACATGGAAAAGGTTGGATAAAGAGGGGTTTTATACAGCACAGAAATCTGAGTGCATACATACATGCTGTACTACTTCTTTCTCCATTTAGAAATGGCACATTTGACATTCTTTTCGCATCACCTGACTGACATTGGTCTGATCCATTGAATCTACATTTAAATGATCAAAATTCAGTAAAGAAATTAAAGAATCCTACTTACCATTTTTTTTCTCAACATACAGATGATGCAATAGCCACATTTTCATTATCCTTTTTTTTCCAGGAAACAATTTCGTTATCTTTATTGACGATAAGGGCGAGTAAAGATTTTCTAGTAAAATCTTCAGAAAATCAAATGGTTGACAAAGAGGGGAAAGCTCAGGTTTTTACAGGATGAAGGAAACGTGTGTCTGTCAAACTCTTTTGCATGGTGTAGCCGTTACTGTCATACTACTATAAAAGTTCTCTAATTGGATCTCTCGTGTACCACTCAACTGCATTGTGCATGCCACTGAAAATAGAGCAAGTGCATCCTCTTTTTTTTGTATAGGCTGGGCCTCAAAGATAATATATCTAGCCTTCAGTGGAAACCAGATCAAAAGATATGGACCTGATTTGATATAACAAGTACTGCTCTCCTACTCGGTCCACAAGTTTCACAGGCTAAATATATCTTTCAGAAGGTGCATAAATTGCATACCCCATTGCTCTACAGACAAGCAAGCTATGGCATAACCTTCATATTTACAGGAGCTACAAGACGATCAGCGCTGCGTTGTTGCTTTCAGATTTCTTACCAGAATCTATCTTTGTTCACCGATAAATAGCCGGACATCACCTTTCCCCCGGTGTTCCTCATTCCATCAATGAGGTAGCACCAGGTTGATCCCAGGGCTCCAATAAAGAAATCTGCTTCGGTGGCCATGATGAAATTGACGAGGGGATAGTTTGTGCCGGTCTCACGTCCCAGACTAGCTTCGTACACCGCCATGGTCACATTGGCATCTTGTCGTGTCACGTTCGTGAAGTAGAAATTCCAGGTGTGATGTAGTTTAGTCCTGTCGATGACTTCCTGAATTTTCAACATTTTAAGGGTTGAGTTTCAGAGAAACTGCAGAAACAAACAGGCATTCGTGTTACACCAAACGGGGGAATGATGTGGAGTTAAACTTGCCTGCATTTCAGTGGAGAGCCAGATGTTCCTGAGACCTGGGAAACGTCTGCGGAGCCCGGCAGCCAGCTCCATGTATTTATCAAAGCCAGACACTACCATTTCACAAGCCTTGTCTCCCATCCTTACATGCATGCTGAGAAGAGGCCTGGGCATATATGGTTTATGGTCGGACCACACAAGCCGCTTGACATCAGATTCCGTTTTTCCAGTTTTGATGTCCTGCAATCGTGGTATATTTCTGTTAGCTGTTTTGGAAAAAAACAGCATTCGGGATAGCCAGATCACATGATGGCTTTCGTTGACCGAACCTGCGGTGGATCAACATCATTCTGAACATTTCCAAGAACCAACTCTGATGCCTGCACACCGAATGCAGAATGCCTAGCCACATTCAGTAGTCTGCATGTATACTCCATCTGGAACCTCATTAGGTATCGTACAGCCTGCATTGAAGTTTCAGACATTCAGGTGCACTGAGATTCAGAGTGATGTTCAGAAATTTGAGGCGACGCATTTTAACGCAAACCGCGTTTTCATGCATCACTAATAGGATCAGAGTGCATGTTTGCACCTGTGCTAACCACCATCTCCTATCCATTTTACGGTGATTCGTAATCAATATCCCGTGTACATCCGTTGTTGGTTGCATAAATTTCCATGGTTCTCCCCACGTCCTGGACAACAGCAAGCGTTAAAACAACTGTGAACCGAAGGAACTGCTCACATAGCTAATCAGGATTTATAATGTTGTTGAAAAGACACTTTTCATAAAGAGAAACGGTACCTAGGTATTCGCCCGGCCCATATTTGCTTGGAGGTATAATTTTCCTTCACTTTCACAATTGCATTGTCCCAAGAGTCTCTGCTTTGCATGAGCTCAAAAGCGCGCTTTCGGCAGTCCGGAGATGTCTCGGGAAAGAAGTAGCAGGACCAGCTAGATATTGACAGGCCTGGAAAATAAAACATAAAATTTCACAGTCTACCATTTTCGTACAAGATAACAACATGAAGTAGCACTGCACGTCTCAGATCATGATCTGCAAATGAAAAGAGGATTATGCCACCTTTGCAACCGTCATGATCGGCTCGATTGTAGTAACCTGTGACCAGAATCCTTTTCTCTTTAATGGCGATGGCAAGGAGTCCTGACATTGCAGCAAGCTGCGCGCCCATGCCAAACCCCGGCAGCCTCTCCCAATCGGCGACCAGAAACCGTAAGCTCGGATCACTGCAGTTTGGAGGGTGCTGGTGAACCCATATATCTCGCTGCACTTGTCTTGTCAACGGATAGTTTTCTTCATCAGACCCTACAATCTTTCCCATTGTAATTCAAAATTAAATGTCTGCACTGCATAAAAATTTAAAATACTAACAAAAAAAATCAGGCAAGTTTCACACACAGACCCAAGGTGGATACGGCATGTCAGACTTAGCACTAGTCCTGAAAAACGCCTGCTCCTCATTTCCTGAAAACTTTCGGTCAAACAGCTCAAGCCCAAGTGCCCCTTTCCACAACGTCCAGGGAGGAAATGCTCCGTCATCGCCGTAGCCGTCGAATCGCCTGTCCCTCTCCAGATTACGCCTGCAGTCATCCAGATGAGGCGGCCGTGGCGTATCTGAATCTGAACTTCCAAGGTCTTCATCGCCGGTGCCATTCAGACTCAACGAAGCGCTCCAGGCATCGTACAGCTGCATCACGCTGGCTCCTGTCTTTCTATGCAGAACAGCTGGGGCGCCATCTGTTGCTGCAGTGGCAGCAGCAGCAGCAGGAACAACACTGTCTACTACTACAGAAGCAAGAACAAGTCAACAGATGCCAGTCAGACTCAGACATGTAGCGGCAGATATACATACATTACTGCTGCTGTGGAATTCTCGGAACGTGCAACGATGGATTGAATTACCGTGGCGGGTGAGAGGTATTTGGATCACCGGAGGGAGAGCGGCGCCGAGGAGGTAGACGGCGCAGACGCCGGAGAGGAAGCCCAGCGCCCATGCCTTGTTGCAGGGAGCGGCCTGCAGAGCCCTCCTGGAGACGACCCTCTCGAGGCTCTTCCCATTGCTGTTGCTGCTCATCACCATCCTGGGCTCTCAGCCGCAGCAGCCACACATGCATCCACGGCTGGCTGCGGGACAGAGGTGAGCGAAGCGAATCACTGCGTGCTCGAAATGGAGGCGCGAGACGGGGGGAGCGGTGGAAAGGCAGAACAATTCGTGCCTCAGTTAGAGATTCTGATTTGAGGAGTCGTTTGGGAAAAGCAAAGAAAAACAGAGAAACGAGCCGCTGCCGCTCTCGGAATTCGGAACGACGACGGGATTGAATGCAAAACACGAACCACTTGATTCAGAATAGGAGAAGTAAACTCGTGAGGAAGATTGGAAGAATCGTCGCGTGCTTACGATGGATAATTTAAGCGCCAGTGGAGCGGTGTACTAGCAGGCAGGAGCAGCATTTTGTCTCGGTCAACTCTAATAACATCTCCTGGACGAAGGATGAACTCACATCTCTCTGGTTCATTAAATTCGTTCATCCATCAGAGAAATATACGGAGGTGGCGCCGCTCGTGTGGTGGGGGCCACACGTGTTGATCCTGGCTGTCAGCGAGTCAGTGAGTGGAAGCCTGCTGATCTGTGTGCCTTGGTGTCGAGTTTGCAAACGGACGGAAGGAGAGCCGCATGCAGGGGAAGGCACGCGACAGGTGGCGCCATGGTGGCGCCACGTTTGGGTGCCCCAGTTGCCGTTCAGCTGCCCGCGAGTCGTTTCTCCAGCTCTGCGTGCAGTGCATGGCGAGCGACCGGCGCCCGGGAAGGGGAACGGCTTGGAAAACCGCGACTCTGCGGCGCTATTTTTTTTTAAATAATACGAATTATTTAGTCATTATTGGAAATAATACACGTTTTAGAATTTTTTTTAAATAATACACCCCGATTAGGCCCACTCGGTCTCACTCAGGCCGACTGGAGGCCGGTCTGCCAGCCCACACCCTTGTCCACATCGTCCAGGCCGATTAGGCCCCAGTCGGCTTCTGTCAGGCCAACTGGACGCTCGTCTTCCTCGCCATTGCTCGCCGGTTGATCTCTCTTCGATTCCCTTGGTCTCCACTCATTCTCATCGCATTAACACATGAGAATTGATCTTCACTATTTCACGAACCAGTTCAGGCGCTAGATCTCCCGTTTTCCTTCTTTAATGGCCACTTCCATCGACACACACCAAATGCCGCCCGTCGGCGTCCGTCTCCCGATCTCCCTCCTCTGCCTATAAAAGGCGATTCCTAGCGCGTCACCGTGCGCCTCTGCCCTTCCTCTCTCATTATCCTATTGAGAGGTTGTCCCCTCAAGCTCTCTACATCTCGTGCCACGACCGTTTTCCTACGCTGTCCGTCGCCTCCATTGTTGAAGGGGAACTCGCTCCGAAGCTCTATTCCTCGATTCCTTTCACCGGGAGACTCGTCTGACTCTCTTCACCTTTTTTGACAAGGTTCCGCGAACAACCGTCGCCGTTGGCCGTGCCGTCCCCGACATCATGCCGAAGCCGTGCCCGGAGCTCCGGCCACAACGGGAGACCTATCGCGCCTGAACCGGTTTGTGGAATAGTGGGGATTAATTCGTATGTGTTAATGAGAAGAGAATGGGTGGAGACCAGACGAATCGAAGGGAGATCAACGGCAGGAGTGGCGTTCGAACTTCTGTTTCCTTGTACGTCGAGGAAGACGAACACCCAGTTGGCCTGGCCGAAGCCGACCAAGGCCTAATGGTGATGCTGACAAGGGCCAGTCGGCCGGCCGGCCTGGGCGAGGCCGAGTTGGCCTAATCGGCCTGGCCCAGTCTGAGGGTGTATTATTTTTGAAATTTTTCTAAAACGGGTATTATCTTCAATAATGATTAAATAATTCGTATTATTTAAAAAAAATAGCTCTGCGGCTGGCCGGGAACCGTGCTGTTTTATTATTTTTGAGCGATAAAATACTCGACGGACGGACGGACGAAGTACTTTTATTTTTTTTCGAATGCAGAACAAAAATAATGTCCTTTTTTTTTTAGAGAGAGCAATTGGGTATCTCCTGTGTAACATCAGCGTTGACGGGCCGAAGTTTGATGGATCTCATATGACAGGAAAAGAAACTGTTGCGCATGGATCTCTCCGCGTACCATCCAAGTAGAGAAAGAAAAAAGGAAAGGCCTTTTCCCAACGACCATTCAGCCCATCTTTGGCCCAGCATAACAGTTTGTTCATCTCTGATTCAGCCTCACAGTCGAAGGTCTTGCAGGCCTGTGTGTTAATCTAGTTTTTCTTTTTTCTTGAGAACATGTGTGTTTATCTAGTTATTCACGAAATCACTAAATGTTGACGCGAAAGAAAGTACTCTGTCAAAAAAAAGGAGGATGCGTTACTGTTCTGGTGATTTGTGGGTCTCGTGACATTTTATTTTGTGCAGGTCACATATAATATGACTCATCTAAAAAAAAAACTCACGATCATACGATCCAGAAAAAAAGAAAAGGACAAAGAAAGAAGCAGTGGTGGGTCTCGTGGCCTTTTGGTTGCCAGGGCCCAGGAGCAGATGATGGGCCTTAAGTGGGCCGTCCAAAAGAGAGTCTATCTGGTGCGTACTTGAAGAAGAAAACGAAGGAACTCCTGTGGCATTTGCCTGGTGGTGCAGTAGACACGAATCTCCTCCAAAAATAAATCGTGGCTTAATCCAAATTCGGCTTCGAGGACAGGACACTTGGTAGAAAACCACACAAAGCCATAATGCAACCCAAAGATTTGCAGAGTTGCTTACATGTAGACGAAAATGATTGAGCAACGTGCAGGAGACGTGGGAGCGTGCAGTGTGCAGAGCAGAACAGACCACGGTATACCCGTAGAATTCCGACCTTTACCCCTGAAAAGCGGCCTCGTGTCGAGACGCTCACCTTTGACCATTCGTTCAGAAAACACACGGGGCGGATCCAGCACGTACGTACTCAGCGGGGCCAATGTCCCCGCTCAATTTTGATAAACCAATACAAATTTTAGATTTTTCATTGATGTTCCTTTAATTTAAGCTACGACCTCTTAAAAATGTTTAAGTGACTCTTCTCAATTGTTCTCCTGGCTCCGCCGACACACATGCGCGGTCCAGTATTCCGACCTTAAAAATTTGATGGAGCCGCGTGTAACAGGAAAACTGTCATAAGCAGGATGGAGCATTGGAGTGAACGTACACGTAAACATAATGTTTAATTCCGACAGGTAAATTTTGGCAGGAAGACTCCCGTTGAACGATAAAGTTTGGTGCGTGTGATTTAAATACGCTTCCCGTGACAGTGTCAAATGATGCTTACCCGGGACGGTCGATATAGGGGCCGGCATGGCACGGCGGTATCCTGCTAATCATGAGATGGTTCCGCATGAATTGTTCCATCAAGCAATAATAACATTACTACTGCTGCTAGCGCGGCTACGACTTCGTACCACGTACCACCCCAAAAGGCAGAGCCTTCCATCTGGTAGTGCTGCTCGTTTTGAACTGTGCCTGCGAGTGATCGAAAAAGCCTCGAAGGATAGAGTGGCGAAAATAATGCTAGCTTGCAAGAACTAGCTAGGAGCTGGCCTTGGGCTCTCGATGATGGCACGATGCTCTCGTAAATTAAGGCCGGGTTGCCGTGCACGTTCACAGGCAGGATCAAAGCTCAAAGGCAAAACGTGCTGAACGTCTTCGATGTAAAAGAGGAGGAATTAACAGAGGATCGCTGGCTTGCTTGCTCGCCTTCGTGCATGCATCCACACATCACGAATCACGAGGCATGCTAGCTAGCACTCTGGTTGGACTGGACGAGAGGCCGAGATCGGTCGCTCCAGTTCCTGCAGACGGGCTCTTGCTTGATTACAAATCATGGCCGCTTCAAAGCTCTCCCACCTTTCGCTTGAACACACCGGAGAGGCGAGCAGAGCATGCATGCATGTGAAAGAAAGTGTAGTGATAAGAAATTGGATTGTACCGCGCGCCCCGCATCGATCTGCGTTGCGCAACAGTGTCTGATCGAGTTCTTACATGCATGCCGGGCTTGCGGGCCTACAGATTAAGTGAAGTGAAGCGAAGTGACAAGTGCAAGCGAGGTTGCCGGGGAAGCAAGGGCTGGACACGAGGATTTGGATTTAGCTGTAGCTAGCTAGCTTGTGTTTGTCTCGCCTTCATGGGGAAAGCGTCTAGGAGCAGCACTGGGTGTAGCTTGTTTGTTTGGCTTGGCATGTGTTGCGCCTCCCGTAATCGCCAACTTTATCGTGTTTGGGGATGTGTGTGTTGAATGGCAGAGGTAGCTATTAAGCATAGTCTTCCCATCATTCTGTCCTGGGCCTCCTGAAACAGGGTAGAAAGACTATTTAGAACAATTGCGCCCGCATAAGTAGGAAGACAGATTACTCATGGACTGAAGGCAAACTAGCTCAGATTTTGGTGGTGTTCATGGTTATATGCACAATAAATTTCCGGGAAAAAAATGTCTGTACAGGAACGAAGAACAAAATGTTATTCGTGCACAAACCTCGGTTTGCTTGGAAGTGTAGTGGAGTAGTATCAGATTAGCTGTACGTGCCTTCTCCTGACGAAAGCTTACATGGAAATGGTCCGTCAATTAAGTGGCCGTCGTCAAAGAGTGGCTTTACAGCCTTATCAAAACCAAAGCTTCTCGTTTGATGCCCTTCTTACGTCTTTTCTTCTTCTCTCTCTCCCTCTCTTTCCACCTTTCGTACGTGCTCGGACCTCCTCCTCCTCCTCTCACGGCCAACTTTTCCCTTGCTGCTCCATTCTGGATCGACAAAAAAGCGAGCAATCTGCACGGTTTTCACAGTACGTACGTACAGCCCAAACGCGCGAAGAGGAAGCAAAGAAATTCCATTCAGAAAAAGAAGGAACGAGTGATGTTAATATTTCTGAACTCTGAACACGGTAATATGAGCAAACACAGGGCTGGGACTTGGGGACCTGGGAGGGACAGACAGGTCTTCTTGAGGCGTCTCCAAACCATCAATGTATGCTGATGATGGTGTCAGATACGCCATTGATCACTTACAAACACTGCTACAGCTTGATCCCAAATCTGCATTTGACAAGGCAGTAAATTAAGAAGCCGGCCACCGTACTACCGTAGCCTGCTTCATGCCTTTGCATGCGCACATGCCCTCCTCGTTTCCCTTGCGACCGAACCAAAACCCGGTTCAGTTCGAAAGACTTCAGACAAAGCCAGCGCTTGCGAAGCCAGCTTTCCCTCACGTGCTACTGCTAGGCTAGTAGCTAGCTAGCTTCACCTGCATGCACAGGGTCACAGCCTCACTGGTCAGAACATTATCACCCCGCTCCTCGCAGTACAAGAGCTGTGTGAAGTGAGCAAGCTCGGCTCAGCTCAGCTCACCCGGCCACACACACTGATTACTGCTGTCTGTGATAGCTCTAGCTCGCCGGCATTGCCTGTCCGGTGTGGTGCTCATGGGCGTCGGCCGTGGTGGTTGCTTGTGATCAGGTTCGCGGAGAAACTTAACGAAGGTTCATTCTTGCATTTGGCATTTTTGCATGGCAAGAGGAGCTCGATGTCCCGGGAGATGGAGTGCTTCTGCGCTGCTGCTCTTCCTCATCGCCATTGCACTGCTTGTCGCGGTGCCGCTGTTGGCTCCTCCAGGAGAGCGAACGGCGGTGGCGTCCTCGGCGGGCGGGCGGCGCGCGCTCCTGCCGGCGGCGAGGTCGAGGCGGTTCCGTCCACGGAGGTGGAACTCGGCGGCGGGGCTTGAAGACGGCAAGCACGAGGTCCCCAGCGGCCCGAATCCAGACTCCAATAGATAGGTTCGTCGTGTCCATTTTCAGTGATGTTGCTCTGCTGCTATAGCTTCCTCTGCTTCAGCTGGAGCTCGCTTCTTAGGCGTTCCCCTTTGTTTTGTGTTTTTGGTAATCGTTCTCTTATAGTAGTACCTTGCTGCTAGCATCTGATCATCACATTCATATCTTGGCAAGAGAATTATAATGTACAAATTGGTGCGTGTCTACTTCCGATTTCTTCTCTCCTCGTGAGCCATCGCAACATAGTGACGCTGCTGCTCTCAAATGAGCATTTCTCTAAGCAATTGGTTACATGGTAGAATTAATAAACCCTGGACTGACAGGTTCTTCAGTGTGCTCGTCCCCGTGCGTGAATCTGTTCTCCGTGAAGGAACTGTTTCTAACTTCAACAGAAAAAGTATAGAGGGGATTTTGGACGGAGATTTGCTGCAGATTTTCCTGCCGCGGCGACAGGTCGTATCCTAATAATTTTGGGCTTGTACTGGACCAGGCCACACACACTTGACAGTTCTACGTTCGACCCGATGCTCGTCTGGTGAGATGATAGTACGACGAGTCGTGTCCGGTTCTGTTTGGTCCGTGCATCACCAGTGATCAGTCTGGTCACCCCTGGTGCGAATGCATGCAGCCTGCTGCTAGCGGACAACCAGGTTATGACTCGCCACTGGCTGACAACAGGCAGTGGATGAACGTGCCTGCCTGTCAGCTGCAACGAACTCGAGTACTCGCCGCTCGCCTGCCTGTACCACATACGTACGCAGACGTACATACGGGCACATGGCTGATGACCGGCCGTTACTGCTTCTGTATTTGCGTATAAATTGCAGTGTTTGATTTCGTATTCAGAGTTGGGCATAAGTAATTCATTTGGTGTTTTGAGGATAAAAAATGTCCGGTTGTGTCAGATTCCGGAACAAAATATGAAAAAAATAAAATAAGTGACAAGTGTATACTTCCGTGCGAAAAAATATGCCATGTCCTTGAGCAAGCACAGGGTGCACGGAAAATGGGGATATGCTACTCTAGAATTTTAAAGGTGTATGTTTGGGACTGCAGTGATCGTGATAGGATCTTCTGTTCAACTACCTTTTTGTGTGTTCTACTGTTTCACCAACAAAAAAAATCGTCTCAATACTACCAAGGAAAATTATTAAATAAGCTCACCCCGCATAAAAATAACCGCTCTAGAATTCACAATAAGCCAAACCGAGCTAATTTTTTAAAATAATACATTTTTTTACAAATATTAAAAATAATATGCAGTTTGAGAATTTTTCGAAAATAACACAGTTTGGGACAAACCTACAGGCACTAGTCGGCCTCTCAGCCTCCCCTCACAGGCACTTATCACCTTGGGCCACGCCGATTAGCACTTATCCGCTTGGGCTAAGCCGATAAGTTGCATGTCTCTTGCTCAATTCTTAAGTTGGCTGAGTGAGCTTCACTATGCTATCCATAGTGCTGCACTTGATTGCCCATATCCTCTCTGCAATTTTGACAAACCCGACTACGACCATCAAAATGGCTGCCAAGTTCCCTGTGCCCAAGATTACCAAAATACCTCCAGCAAGAAGACAGAAGGAGAAATAAATAAGAAATCAAGTAGACAGGTGACAGGAAGGAATCAAGCATTGATGAAACCATGAGCATGTGACTGTACCTGACTGCATCTCAAATACCAACACATCATTTGGTAGCTTCTCAATAATAAATTTGGAAGGAATCGGGGGGTTAGGTACGTGCCTGCATCTCAAACTCTCATAGCGGGCCAGCGGCGTTCATGGGCTTGTCCGGCCGCAGCATCCGGAGCTTCGACCATCCGGTCCTCTGTCCGTGTGATTCCCCATCTGCGGCCCATCGGCAAGGGCGGCTCCTCCGCGCACCGCACTGCATGTGTCGACCGACCATCGGCGACCAGAAGCTCCAGGCGAGCAGCGACAGGGAAAGAGAGAGGCCACATGGTGTAGGAGGTCTCCGCGGCGACGCGTCTGAGCGACGGCGGAGAGGAGCCAAGGAGGTCTCCGCCATGGGCGAACCCCCGGGTGTGTAGCAGGAGGGAGGGATGGGTGTCTGCCATGGGAAAGAAGATTGGGGATTGACTCCGATCGTGAAGGGAAGAAGAGAAGGGAAGAAAAAAAAAGGAAAAAGGGCCCGCGACCCATCTGTAGGTTTGGGTCAGGCTGAGAGCTTCTTATCGGCGGTTGGGCTAGGAATCCGGCCTCCAGTCGGCCTGGGCCAGGCCGACAGGGCCTTATCAGCTTCGGCAAGGCCGAATGGGCCTAATCGGCCTGGGTCAGGCTGAGAGCTTCCTGTCAGCGGTTGGGCTGGGAATCCGGCCTCCAGTCGGCCTGAGCCAGGCCGACAGGGCCTTATCGGCTTCAGCAAGGCCGAATGGGCCTAATCGGCCTGGGCCAGGCTGAGGCCCTATTATTTTTGATTTTTTCTAAAACTCATATTATTTTCAAAAATGATTAAAAAATCGACCATTAGATAAAGAATTAACATGAAAAATCATACTCATAATTGTTTCTTCTATAGACACTTTTAAATCAAGGGGGGATTATTATAAGTAATTTCACTCCACCAAAAAATAACCACTCTAGAATTCACCATGCCCATTAGATAAAGAATCGACATCCAAAGCCACGAAATTGTCGCTTCTATAGACAAATTTCAATCACAACCATCAGAGTAATTTTGTGTGTAGTGACATGCACAATAGTATTATAAAAACGCAGCAGACTCAATAATCCGTTAGATGGCTCTAGCCCTTCCATGTCTTTCGTACCCTAGCCACCATCAGATTGCATCTCGTCCTGTGTCCGGCGGGCGGGCAAGCCACACGTCCCTGGCTCCTTTCCTTGCCCCTCAGGCGCTTGATGCTATAGTAGGTCCTCAAAAGTCATACAATCCTGTTCGTCATCTTCTTCTCTGGTACGGTGCTCTATTTCTCAAATCATTGTCGCACGCGTCTTCTTGCTCCGACATGTTCGGTGGTCCAGAGGCAGCGTCGAGCTTCGCTCATGACGCGCCGCTGACGAGTGCAGGAGGAAGACAACGACGTTTATCCACAACAACTTGCGTGTATTTTTTATTTTACTTTAAAGATCATTCTGTAAAGGTTGGTTGATTTAATATATGGCCTTGGCCTTTTCGAAGGAAAAAGTGTACAATGTGGTGCTATGCTTAGAGCTTTGTTTTCAGAATGGGGCTTTACTCTTTTCCTTTAGGAAAGTTGATTCGGGCCTTGGAGCAGGTAAAGCATGGCTGCTAATGTAGTTGGGCCGTCGACCTGTCCTTTGCGGTTTCGTTAAAGAAAGTGATGAGAGCCGTTGGGTATGGGCCGAGACGCGAGAGGCCGTAGTATTGGGCTAAGTATTACATGATGGGCCGGGAAACTTGTCCCCCGAGAGGCCTGTTAAAACAATCGTCTCTTGTTTGTTCAGTGTCACTGATGACATGCGACAGCAAAGCACACTGTCCTGCCTTCATAAAAGAGTTCATCTGAATTCTGAAGTAGAACCGTAGCACGGAGCTCTCAAAATTAAAGGTGTTTCCCCGAACGATCAAACTGCTCCTTTGCCGTCGAATCTAAAATGTGTGGTCAGCTCTGGTATCAAGTTTCTAGTAACTGAACCTTCTTTCCCCTTTCTGAACAGTCTTTTGTCACAGGACAAGCGACAGATCTGAAGAAGCAGGCATCACTGCTTCTACTCCAGCTGAAAAATGGGCTGCAACTGCAAGACAAGCAATGACCGGCAACGATTCAAAGCCAAAGGGAACTTCAAAAAGAAACAGGACGCGCGTAGTTGTAGTCTGCGGCCAGGAGTACTAATCAGTAATCAATAGGTCACATAGTTTATTGACGTGGTTCTGACTCGAAATCTGAGTGCTAGCTTGCAAGATCGGGCCACTGGTATTTTCTTCTTGGAGTCAATCTGTACAGTAGTATTTCTCAAATCTGGTCAGTACAGTACCCCCATCATCTTTAAGCTTGACTGTCTAGTGGTAGTATCCCATGTGTCTCTGTTAAAACAAACCCCTGCGTGCCCCGGGGCTCAAGGCGCTCCACCCGCTCCTAAACAAATTAAATAAATAATTAACGCAAAGCAAGCTGGTCCTTGCAAAGCATGTGGAACGAAGTCAAGTCTCCTCTCGCGCGCGTACGATGTTCTGTTATGTTAATCCTGCCTAATCTTTTACCGGTACTCCCTTCTGTAAGTAAATCTCAATCGATCGATCGGTCTATCTAGGCCGAGATCGACAGCGATTGTGATTGAGGAAAGGAGAAGTCTCGTTTTACTAATTGGCAGTACTACTGAACTAGGAGCACGTGAGAGCGACGGCCGGCCGTGATCGATGCTGTCACCGGAGAACGATGGCCGGCGTTGGCGCTACATAGATTGGATGGACGTCTGGTACGGTCTAAGAGGTTGCTGATCTCTCCGGGAAAAGGCCTGGATATGGACTGTTCGTTTGGTTTCTTGGAACTGGTTTTCTTGTGCCTGCATCTCATGTTCTCATCTCAGTTTTCCTCTTCTTTTCTTTTGAGAAACGGAATCTTATCTCAGGGGGTAACGTACGAGGAACGTGTCGACGTCGAGTACGTCCGTGTGGTCCGGGAAACAAACCTTGTGCAAGTAAACTCTTGCGGATTTCGATCGGCTGAACGCGCCAAGAAATTAGTGACGTTCAGGCCCCGTTTGGAACACAGGATATGAAAAACAGAGAAACAGGAAAAATGCAGGAATTGAATGTCATGTTCTGTGGATTCTTACGGAAATCTGAAACAGGGGAATTGTACGATAAGCTATTTGGATGCTTCACAGGATATTTACAGGAAAGTTTTGTCCACAATTGAGAGAAGAGAGATAAAGACACATGTTGCATTGGAGTTCTTAGAGAAAATAAAAACATGAGGTTTGAGCAAATGTTTTGAATCCTTCAAAACAGGAAGGAAAGGAAGCATTCCTATAGGAATTTTAAGCACCAATCCTACAATCCATATGGCATCGTAGGAAAATTTCCTGTAGAATTCCTTTCCCGTGAAATTACTATGAAAAAACTTTGTTTCAAACGGGGCCTCAACTTCGAAAATCCATTGTGTATTTTTTGCAGAAATAATAATCATTGTGTATAATTTCCTGAATAGTTTTTTTTTCGAAAATGAGGACAGCCCCGTCCTCTGCATCGATGCACACAGCCAACTTCGCTGAATAGTTGACAAGTCAAAGCGTACATCGCATCGTGTGAACACTGCTGCTCCATAAAATCGCATCCAGATGTTGCGCTGCGCTGCGGCGGTCTCAACTCTGAAGTCTGAACTTCAGCAGCATCTCTTCCTTTTTCAGGCTTACGTGCACAGGTCGTTTTTTTGCAATCAGCACTTTCAGCAGCATCTCTTCCATTCCCGTTCTTCTCCGCTTGTCCAAAAATTCCTTTTCACACCCACAGGCCACAGGGACACACCATACTTATCAGCTTATCTACCCACCTTCCTCTTGTAGTGCTCTGAAGTTAGCGTTCTTGAATTGCTTCTTTTCATTTTTGCCCTAAATTTAGCAGCATTCGTTGCCATTGTTTTGGGGATCCAAGCCTTTCATCTAAAGTTGTTTTCGGCAACATGCTTGATCTGTAAGTGTTTACTGGTACTACGAGTACTTTTTACCACATGGTCCATTCCTCCACTATGGATGGATGATGTGATGGACCAGGTTTGCTAGGCCAACAATGTACAAGTAGCAGCCGCATCGTCCTCCTCATCAGTCCACGATGGACCACGCAGCCCAACCGGAGGCGATCGCTATCTGACACTTGTGGCCCTATGTGTAGATGATAGGGTAAATTCCCTCGGGTGGAAATGCCGAGCGGTAGTAATTCGCTTAGGCTGTTAGAATTATTGTGCTACTACGCACACAATAATCCGGAATTTTTATATCCAGTACGGAGTACTAGTATATACACGAGCAAAGAAACTCCATCGCTTGGCATCTTCATGTTCAAAAGTTACACTAGAATGCATGAGGACGTCCTTTCGAGGATTAGTAGTAATGCATGATCACATCCTTTTGATGATTAGCAGCGGCGAGCTTATAAAACAGCTTGTCATACTTGTACAGCTAGTGATGACGCTGTCGTCACGGCACAACTGTTTTATATTACAGTGTCAGTACAGTAGTACGTATTATTTTATTCTATAAATAAAAGATTTCATCGCCTGTTTTACTTTCCAGCCAGGCTATCGCTAAAGCATAGCAGAGGATAGATACAGGTGTTTTCCTGACCACCGGCGCCTTTAATTAGAAGCCTTCTAATGATTCTTTAATCCTCCTCCTGCGTGCTTAAACTAATCAACCTACTCATATGCATTGGATGAACTAAAGTATTGTGCTCGTATATCATGATAGTCTCATCCACAAAAACTACCGGAATCCGGCTTCATGCCCTGCTAACTACCAACTGGCGGCCACATGAGCACATGCATTATATTCTTAACTACGCCTATCAACTTATATCCAGGGCCTCACGGGTCAGTACACGCATCACACCACAAAGATGTTACATGCAAGTATCCACTGATCTTAAAAAATCAAAATAGAATATCACAAAAATCTAGAAAGTGGGTCTAGCTTGGATTTACACCCTCCGTTCTGCATTTTCGATGGTACCTTACGGTACGACCTACGAGTAAAAGTCCACACTAGCAAAACAGGCAGCGAGACAATGAAAAAAAGCAGGAAGCTGTTGTACCAATTTGTTTGGACTTTGGACATAAACAGGGAGTCGTACCCTTTTTCTCTTGCGGAGGCCACGGCACGATCTTACTATTTGATGGTCCGTCGAGAGATTGTTACGATCACGGTGGTCTACAGAACCCGTGGGCACACGCGGCTCTAAATTACTCGCCGGTCCCACTGCTCAGCGGAGTTACCATCCCAGTTTATCGCGGGGGCCCATGGGCACCGGTGAGCAGAGGAGCTTTGTAAATGAACGAGCATTAACTATTGACGCGCCGAGGAGCACGGCACGGCCCAGTCAATACTAACCCCCGGCGCCTTTCGCGGTCTCACGTTTGACGGCTGGTTTGGCGGCATGCGCAGACCCTGTCGTCTTAGATCAAAGATCACCAGATCCACTCATTCGTTCTTGCCGCCGCCGCCGCTTCTGCTACTAGGCACCAGCGCGGTGAATTTTTGTCGCCGGCGCAGAGGAGGTCACGGGGAATGGTAAAGATCCGGCAGAGCCTGTATCCCGGGACCGAACAAACAGGTGGGAGCCAAGGAGCCTGCCTGCACGATCGCCCGGATTTGTTGACCAGGAGAAACGCCCGGATTTCTGCCTGCCAACAACACGTTGCGGAAACTAACTTCCTTCGTCCCTGTAGCGCGCCCGGCCCGCGAGCGCGCTGCCGGGGAAGTAGCACATGGGTGTCGACCGGAGCTCACGATGAGGTGCTCTAGCTCTACTGTGGACGCATTTCGGTGAAGCGTGCGAGGCGGCCACCACGGCTAGCTGGGTTGGGTGCGTGCACCCGCCGGGTTTCGTCGGGTGAGTGTGCCTTGTCGGTTGGAAGCGGAAGCTGTGGGCGCCCGCGAGCCAGCCCGTGGAACGCACGATAGACGCGCCGAAACTCGAGCGCGCGCCCCGTTTGCTGCCTGCCCAGTGGAGGGGAGCGGCAAAGCTGGCACGGGCGTGGCGTCGAGTTTTATGACGTGTTCTGTTTCGCGTCGTGCCGTGGCGCCGGGCTGATTACACTTTGCAGGCGGTCGACTCGGACCGGTCTGCTACACTTGTCACCGTCACGCCAGCTCAGCTAGTCCGGGCCAGCGCGCCACCGCACCGGCGGACGGAAACAAAAACGTTACTACCTCGGGCTTTCTAGAATCACTAGGGCCACCTTCATGCGCTACACGGCAACGCACCTGCCGGGCTGAAGGAAAAACCGATGCATGTCTGGTGCATTTAAGAGCAACACAAATTTTTTTTCGAGTTCTTTTCCACGTTAAGCAAGCACATCTGACATTTGAACTATGGTTCTTGTTGTCCATGATCTGTTGGTCGCCTATTAGACCTACCGATCGTTTGTGTGATCGATATCACATTAAAAGGTTTTGACAAATTCAAACCATGAGCCACATTCACATTCTCGTACTCCAACAGAACAGATCAGGTACTGGTAGATGGCAAATCCGCGCAGTTTATGGACCAGAGGAGAAAATAAAACCCAGCGTTTCCGGGCCAGCAAAGGAAAAAAGATTGATAAAAAAAGAAACGTAGGAACCGAAAAGCAGCGAAAAGTGGGAAGCGCGGGGCCCACCGCACCAACACACGCATTCGCAGCCGCAAGCGACACCCCGATCCCAACTGTCCCCACGCATCTCCCGACGCAGCGCCAGCCCAAGTAAGCCCAACTCCCCGCCAAAAATACTTGCCCGTCCCAGTCAATCCCTAGTCCCTCCAAAACCGCCTCTCCCCGTTTCCAGCTGCGCAAACCAAATCCCACACCTGACCTACTACAACCTTATAATCCCTCCCTTCACTTCTCCCCCGACCCCTCGATCCCCACCGCCGCCGCCAACAACCCTAGCCGCGCGCCGCCATGGCCGACTCCGGCGACTCCTCCCCGCTCTCCGCCGCCGCCACCGACGACGCGCACCACGACAACAGCGGCTCGGAGAACGGGGCGGCGGCGGCGCAGGTGGTTGTCCCGCCGCCGTCGCTGCCGGTCCCGCCGCCGCCGCCGAAGGTGCGGCTGATGGTCAGCTACGGGGGCCGCATCCAGCCCAGGCCCCACGACAACCAGCTCTCCTACGTCAACGGCGACACCAAGATCCTCTCCATCGAGAGGCCGCTCCGCTTCCCGGACTTCGCGGCCCGCCTCTCGGCCCTGGCCGGCTCGCGCGGGGAAATCTGCGTCAAGTACCAGCTCCCCGGGGAGGACCTCGACGCGCTCGTCACCGTCACCAACGACGAGGATCTGGAGCACCTCGTCCTCGAGTACGACCGCCTCCACCTCTTCCGCGCCTCGCCGGGATCTGGCGGCGGCTCGTCCCGCGGCGGTTCCACGCCCAGGCTCAGGGTATTCCTCTTCCCCGTCCAGTATCCGCCCCCGCCGCAGCCTGCCGGCCTCCTCGAGCCCAGGCAGGACCAGACTGCTGAATGGTTCGCCGTGGAAGACTTCAATTCCGTCAAACCCCCGCAGCCGGAGCAGCAGCAGCCGAAGCAGGAGTCGGTTCCCCTCCAGTCGCCTCCTCCAGCGGTGCAGATGGCGGCGGTGCCCCACTCCATGATGGTGGCGCCGCAGAAGGGCCTCGACTACCTGTCCGGCTTCGACTACGGCTACGGCTTCGTGCCGCCGCCCGCGGTCAAGGTGAAGGACCCGGCCGGCGATCCGCCGACGATGAGAGAGAACGTCCCCGTCGAGATCCCGCCCAAAAACGAAGAACGCCACCCCAACCCTGCAGGCGACAACGCCATGGTCTCTCCCGCCGACTTCCCTCGCCAGATCCAGGACAACCTCGAGAAGGTTCAGCTCACAGACAACGCCTCCCAGCAGCCGCCACCATCTCCTGCTCAGGCGGCCCCGGCCGCTCCTGCTGCTCCGGTCGCCCCGGTCCCTGTCGCCTTGCCGAGGAACGGTAGCGACGACTCCCTGACTCGCAACTACCCTCCTGGCACCGTCGCCCAGACAACCCCACAGCCACAGGAGTACTATCATCAAAAGTTCCCGGAGAAGCCCCCTGTCCTTCCTCCGTCATCCGCTCCCCCAGCGACGGGCTTCCTGCCGGTGCCGGGCAGGTTTCCATCTGTTGCCCCTGGCTCTGCCGCTGAACATGGCCCTTTCTTCTTCATCCCGGCGCCGCCCCATGGTTACTATGCCACCAGCGCCAACCCTGGTGGCACCTCCTTCTACGCGGTCGCACCACACAATGGCAACTCCAACGGTAATGGCACCACCCCTGCCCCTGCTGTGTCGAATGCTCCGGCCTACCCGCAACTGGCGTATGACAGCAATGGCCGCGCCATCTACTACACCAGCGTCCTCCCCCAGTATCCTTCTGCCGTCAACGGCATGTCAGTGGCCGCAACAGTACTCGGCACTGAGCCTGCGAAGCCAGTGGCGGCGAAGCCAACCCCAACCGTCTCTTGATCGCTCGCTCACTCACCTCGTCTATCCAGTATGGGTTAAAAGAGTTTGCCAATTTTCGTTCGTTCGTTCGTCGATATGGGTTAATATGTCAGTTGGATTCGTTATTGTCTCTAGTATTCACCTATAATTTTTTTTACCTTTTGTTTAGAGTTTTGGTTTGGCTTTATGGGTTCATCATATGAACTAGTTCTCAGTGTGCTTAGATGTACATACAGTCTTTGTGGACATAATGGATATTATATTAATTAGTCTATTGGGGAGTTCTTTAACAATTGTCTAAGTTGTTACTGCTATTTGTTAATTCTTTCAGTTCATTATTCTGCTATTGTCAATGTCAGCAGTCCAATGGCAATGTGGCTTATTGGCCATGTGAACCTTGTATTCTTTTGAAGCAAAATATGGGGATGCAACTAGAGCATCTTATCTTATTGCCATGTTGGTATTTGTTAATGGAGCAATCTTGCAGAATGGTAGCTCTGCTGTGAAGAACCACAGTTGTCGTATGTGTTGGTTCACGGGAAGCCAGTTTGCTGCATTTATGTATGTATGAGCTGAGGGAAATGTTGGTTATCGTGGGGAATGGTTGTTATTGTGGTCATGTGATGTTGCTGCAAGAGGGTTTTCCCTGATCACGAGCAGTGGCTTTAATTCTCTCAGAGTAACGTGCAATTTCTGTTCTGTTGATTTCTGCTCAGATGTGAGCACTGAATTTACTGAAACTTTGTCTGGCATGAAGAGAACGTTGACAGAGTTGACAGTCGTTTGTGCATCTTTGTTGGATCTTTATCATGGTTGCATTTGCTGGTGTGATCTGAGAGCTGATTGATGTTCTGCTGATCAAATTAAACGAAGCACTGAAATGCTGGCTCATTCTTCAGTCAGATTTTTCAGATCTATAATCTGGCACAGCTGCTTCTGCAGGTTAACATGCCAACACGTCTTCCACTTTAGGTCGGCTTGTTCAGGCTGATGCTGAATTTAGATAACCGAGCTTTGCAAGAATTTTCTGGGCACTGCAAAATCTTCTGTTTGTTGCTTGTTCCATTCATGTTCAGCACACCAGCTGTTGCCTCCCGTGCTGGCAAAGCCGCAAAGTGCACCTGCATTAGTACTGCATAAGATCCTATCAACCCTGACCTCCACTGCTGCGGTGGAACGGAGGTGTGGAAACGGGGGAGCATCCTATATGTTCTGTTGCAACCTGCATAGCAAAGAGGATCTTTCATTTCATTCTTTCGATGCTCTTCGAGGCACCATCAGTCCATCCATCATCATCATGCTCATGCTCCTTTTGGGCAAAGATGTTTTGCTGCTGCGAGAGCGAGATGGCTTTTTGACCAAAGTGCATTGTGTGCTCTCCTTGTCTCGGAACCTCCCTGGACTGATTATCTGTTGCTGCTTTTGCTAACCTGGCTCCGGCTGGCCAGCAGGATGTTGGTCTGGTTCTCGGTTCGGCACTCTAGCCGGAATCATCTCCTTCCTGCGGCTCCTGCCATGTAGGTGTACCGGTACTCTGCCTGGTAGCTTGGACCTGAAGAAGCAAGCTAGCAGCAGAAGAGAACACCACACCACCTCTGCAGTCTCCTTCCATGTGCCATGTTGGCTCAGCGTAGTGCAGTGCAGCTCCAGTTGGAAGAACTGAAGATGAGCAGCATTGTTCCACGAAGCCGAGCATCATTCAGCAGAGGCTGCATCTGTTTCGGCATGCAGGGTAGCAGCAGCCATGGCGTGGCACATGGAGGATGGCATGGCTGCCCATGCCGTCTAGGAGATGGTTTGCTAGCCATAGCTTTCAATGCTCTCCCACCTGCTTGGTTGCACCGTATTAATCTTTGGCTTGTTGCTGGTGAAGGTTGTTGTTTGCTCATGTGCATGGTGTGAGGTTGCAACTGATGGGAGTGTCACGGTGTGTGAGACTGTGTGTAGCACTCTACCAGCAGCTGCTGCTGCCGACGAGCATGGGTGACATAAAGGTTCTGAAGGCGGTTAGAGGTGAAGCACAGCTGCTCACTCGCTTCATCTGAAAGCAACCACCATGTTTCTTGCCGGGAGGAGCCTGGACCTCGATTGCTTTCAGTATTACTGTTCAGATTGATCATGGGATTGGCTGTGTTATTCAGGTTGCTCCTGCGAGTTGTGTAGTTGGATGCAAATTAAAAGCTTCCAGCCAGTTGGGGCACTGATTACGGCGGCCAATGTGGGGGTGAAGATAACAGGAAAAGGAAAGCATGTTTGCTTTTGAGCTGGTTAGTGTTTCTCCTGATGATCTCCTCGGCTTGCTCCGAATGGTATGATTGATTGTTGTTCCGCAAGTTGTCATCGATCATGATTATCACTCACCTGGACAGTCACTGTCTGACACTGCAAGCATGTGGCCTTGACTGCTGCCATGTTCGCCATTTCTAATAGGTTTTGCTCGACTTATTTTAACTCGGTTTTAGTCTGCAAAATGCAGGTGGTCGACAGTTGACTAAAAGACCGCTCGCAGAAAAACAATGGGTGGGAGATGCTTTTGGAGAGAATCACAGAGTGACTCTGACTGCATTGCTGGTTAAAGGTTACGGCTGACAAAGTGTTCTTTTAAGAGGAGGCCGCAAAAGTTGGGCCTCTGTCTTCCATGTAGAGCGAAAATTGCGGTTGGAAAGCCCGTTAGAGTGAAATTAGATTAGCCCAAGCCGTTGAAAATGGTAAAGTGGGCTACAGTTTGGCCCTTGGGCCTGAATGTGCATTGGCCCAAACTGTACTTTTGATATGTGCAATTGGTAAAGATGCTGACAATGGTATGTACTCTGTAGCATGGGCTGTGGTGGTGAAGGAGTGCAATAGCTCTTGGTTTTGGTTTCTTGGCCTTCTAATAAGGGATCTTAACATTAATGGCCAAGGTGAAGATTGGGTGTTAATTTCAGAGCAGCAAAAGGTATGCGTGTCTTGTTCCTGTACTTTATTTAGTCATTTTCTTCAGTTTAGTTGCTACAAAAGATTTGCTTATTCAATAGTTGTATCATGTCATGCAGGGCTTGATCAACGCTATTTCAGACTTAGTTCCGGGTGCCGAGCATAGAAATTGTGCAAGACATATCTATGCCACCTGGAGGAAGAAGCACACAGATCATGATGGAAAAAGTTGTTTTGGAGATGTGCTAAAGCCCCCTGTAGGACACTCTTGAACTACCGCAGAGCTAGGTTAGCACAACAGACAGTGGAAGGTGGCTTCTTTTGATGAAGACAAGTCCAACCCACTGGTGCAGAGCTTTTTTCAGGATAGGCTCTAATTGTGATGCTGTGGACAACAACACATGTGAGTCTTTAACAATTATTTCCTCTAGCTTCCTTCCTGTCAGCTCTATGCTAGAGGCTATTAGATGCAAGATCATGGTCAGGATACAGGAAAATAGAAGGCAGAAAAATGGGTTGGGACCATCTGTCCAAGCATTTTTAAGAAACTGAAGATGAACATCACGCTATATTCTTTATGTCATGTTTTATGGAATGGTAAAGCAGGGTATGAGGTGAAAGAGCACGAAAGAATTGGAAATAATAAGTTCACTGTCCATTTGGAGGCAAGAACATGTTCTTGTAGGTAGTACTGGCAGTTGTCTGGACTACCTTGTTGCCATGCCCTATCTGCTATATATTGTGCTGTCCAAGAGGTGGATAGCTTCATTGCTAGTTGCTTTTATATAAGCGAGTGCATGAAGACATATGAGTATTGTCTGCAGCCTGTTGAGGAGGGAGAGAGTTGGGAGGCAGCAGATCACCCTTGGCCAGAAGCACCTGGGTTCATCAAGCCACTAGGGAGACCTGCCACAGAGAGAAGGAGAAAAACCTAAGGCTCTAAGGGCACCAAACTGACCAAGAAGGGGATCAAAATGAAATGCGGTTATTGTGGCAGCACATCTCACAACAAGAGGACTTGTTCAGGTAATACAAAATCACAGAAGTATATGCAAGCTCAATATGTAAAGGAAGCTGCCAAACAAAGACATGCTAATTCCAATGTGGTTGGGAGCACATCTAAGGTGCTAAATTTGGTATTTTACCAGTTAATTTTCTTGCACACACTCATTTAAACTGAAAACAATATGTTTTTACTCTGATTTGCAGCAGTTGCCCCAGAAGACAACAAATCATGGTATTTCTTTTATCTCAGAGCTCACAACAGAGCACATCAAAGGTTAAAATTTTCATATTCTGTGCTCTAATTTTCTTTTTGTTACATTGTCTTTGTAGATTTTTTAATTTTTCATTTTACTATTTGCAGGTTTGCAACCAAGTCCCATCAAATCCATCTGCAAGTCAGAAAAGTATAGGAGCAACTGGGACTGCAGTTTCTCAAACCTCCCGGCTAAGTTCCTTAGGATGGTAAATATTTACCCAAGTGATGTAATGATATAATTTCCTTCCTGCACAATCTTTTAAATTTTCACACTTTATTTTTCTTCATGCAGCCTACAGTGCCTTCTCACTGTGTGGTTAATATTGGGAATCCCAAAGATATATGGCTGGAGCCTCTAAGCTCAAAGTTGGACAGACTAATGCTCGCGAGGAGTAATTTTAGAGGGCAAATTTTTCTTCGTTTATGCCAGCTAGCTGGGCATGTCAGCTAGATTGGTGTTAAATTCCAGAGAGTGAACTCAGATCATCTATTTTGGGACATATGGATTCTGAATTCTCTATTTTTGAAAGCGTAAACTCAGAAACTTATTTTATAGTATTTGAACTCAGCATCCTTTATAAGTTGGTGATTTTGTGTTATATATCTTGCAGAGTGCATATATTTGTCAAGATATATATATGTTGTCAAGATCAATCAAAAAGTACACATATGCTAGCAAAGTCAATCGAGAAGTGCATGTACTGCACATATGCACTGTTTGTAACAGCTAGACTGGAGCCCTGGAGTCTACATATGTCAATTTCATCTATTATGAAGCGCACATATAACATTAAGTCTGCATATATCCAGGGAATGCACATAACAGCCACAAAATATTAATTTTTCACTTGCATGGTTTACATAATTGGCACATACATACACCCAGCACACACACTTGTTCGCTTACATACATACTTGTCTGATGCACACATGAAACATACATAATTCTGAAGTTACAAAGATGTACTTCGTACATCATTAGCTACACTAGTTGTACTAAAATGGTGCCGCAACATGCCAACTTATTGATGGTTCCTTTGAATACTCTAACTTGAACCCACACAGCATCAATCCTTTGTAGAATTTGTTAAGCATTAACAAGAGGCCAACTTGTTTACTTCTAGCAGCTTCAATGTTCGGCACTTGGGCTAATTAGTGATCATCCAAATTTCTCTGAGGGTCCTTACACTAGTCCAACCAAATGAAAACGCTGCAACCTTTCACCTGTCCAAACATCCAAAATTCAGATACCAAGTTCGAAACTCGACCAAAATTCAGAGAGAACTGAATTTTGAATGTCACTGTTCAGACAAGAAGCATGGAGTAGGTTCTAATTAAAGAATAGCTGTACCTGCAAGGCTGCAATGCCTTTGCATGTATTCCTGATTTTTTTCAATATAATACCTGCAGAAGTCCAAAGAAACAAAGCAGAGGTCGATGTGGAAAGCTACGGTCAGAGAATCCAATTTTTGTGCCAAAATCGTGAGCGGAATTACCCTGAAATCGAGAAGATAAACGAATCGGCAGGGAGATTGACTACCTACTCGCCGGTGTTGCCGCCCTTGCGGTCACCGGAGACGTCGCCGCTATGGCCACCGGAGTCGTCGTTGTAGCGTGGTTGCCTCTCGCACAGGTGTTCAAGGGAGTCGTTGCCGAACATGGGCCAATTTCTGCCACGCCCCTGGTCGCCGGCGAGCCCCTGCTGCTCTCCCGAGTCACGCCGCCGGTAGTTCTCGCCGCCTGGGAGTCCTCCCGATAAGGTCCCGCTTGTCCACCCCTATTTGCTCCTCTGCTTCGTTACCACAGGGCAGGACCTCAACGCTGTCATATGTACCAAACCGGAAGAAACCAGTCAAAAACCATGAGCCGGCTGACCCATGGCTACGGAGTGATTATCCCCGGTTCTGAATTACTCAGGCCCAACTCTGAATACGAAATCAAATACAGTACTCCATATTAGATTAGGGGGTGATTTGGAGTACCAAAATAAAGGTCAGGGGAATATTTTGTCCGAGAAGTGATACTTTATTAACTCCTTATCGCCTTGAAAAATAAGGAGCTACTGCACAGAAAACCATATGGGCTGGGGGAAAATATTGCCCACCGGAGGCCTGGGCGTCTCGACGCGGAGCACAGGTTGTCGTTGCCTGATTTGCGAAATGGCTGGCGAGCGCCCACCGAGGGAGTGACGCAAGCAAGAGAGGCCGTCAAGGTTTACGTCTGATTTCCGCTCAATCCATTGAAGAATGTCGGCTGTTCAAAGGCGAATATACGAATGCGGTCAACTCTAGTTCACTCGTAGTACTACCTTTTTTATATTATACTGCGACACTGTCTGATTGTTTGATGGCAGAGGAAATCTATATTGCTATGTGTTTCACAATATTAGGCATACTTGGTTTAGAGGTTGACAAATTAGTATTGTGTTAATATATGGTTGGGTTATATAGCACTAAATTGGTATTGCTAGATTTATTTTCAAAAAACACTCACCGCTAGCCGTGATTTCGTATCTTATGAGACGCCTATTAATGGAGCACTAAAATTTTATTACTTTCTACGTCCAACAAAATATGTCTCAATTTTGACTAAATTTGAATGCGTCCATACACTAAGTCATGTCTAGATAAATCCAAATTTTGACAAACTTGAGACATCTTTTATTGTAACAAGACCTAATCATATTATACTATGGAAGGGAAAAAGTAAAGACACATATGTAACTTCACAGTGGAAAAAATTCAAACCATCACAAATATTGTTCAGTGTTTTACTGCGAAAATTTTGGTTCGAAAAGAATATCCTTCACTTCCTCGCAAAAAAAAGAAGAGAAAAGAATATCCTTCCCGTGCAATTCGTCCTACTGAAATTTAAGTTGTACCAGCATATGTATTCAGGTTCACCGTACAGCGTGCCGATTAAAGTACGAGCCAGAGGATCAAGTATATCCGCACAATCGCACACGCCAGAACAAACTAGTTAGCTCGATGTGTTGGGAAACCCCGTGCCAGGTTTCGCTTCCCGATTCCATTTCCACCCCCGGAACGGAAGCTGCAAGCGCACTGCCGCGGTCGCTTCCCCCAGACCCCCCACCCATTTGGCTCGAACCAGTCGTCGCACTGCACTCGCCGCTGGATATTCAGTCGCTGTATTGTATTGCGTTGTCAGTATCAAGAACGAAACGAGCTTAACCTGGCGACCGACCGACCCAGGGCCCTATGTTTTGCTCCGCGCCAGTTTGCTGCAGCCCGCACCGTTCCCAGACCAGACACGCGCTCCAGCTCTAGCAGTTTTGCTGTGCGCTGGTAAGTGGTGACGCCGGTGCCGGTATAAATTGGGCCGCACGCTAAGATGAACCATACATACAGGTCACACACAAGTTCCATTGATCAGCAAAGGCAAGTTCGACCCCTGTACGTAGCTAACGGTCTCAATCTAGGATCCACATTTCGTCGAAACACCATGCCGTCGATCGCCACCAAGGCCAGCGGCAACAACGGCGAGATCAAGCAGCAGCAGAAAGAGCTGGTCTGCGTGACGGGAGCAGGAGGGTTCATCGGGTCGTGGGTGGTGAAGGAGCTGCTCCTCCGTGGATACCGCGTCAGGGGAACCGCCAGGGATCCCGGTAAGCGTTGCACATCGATCATCACCGAGTTTTCATGCTTGATCAAGCTTGTTCCAATGGCATGATCGTTTGGCTTTGTTTGTTGTGAAGCCGACCGGAAGAACGCGCACTTGCTGGCGCTGGAGGGAGCGGAGGCGAGGCTCACGCTGTGCCGCGCCGACGTCCTCGACTACGACGGCCTCCGCGCCGCCTTCGCCGGCTGCCACGGCGTCTTCCACGTCGCCTCTCCCGTCTCCAACGACCCCGTACGTCATCTCACTGACTAGCTAGCTGCATACTTCCTGAGTCAGACGTCCTCTGACTGAAAGTGCTCAGCTTAATTTTCTATGCTGCTTTGGTTTCTTGCTTGCTTGCAGGACTTGGCGCCGGTGGCCGTGGAGGGGACGAGGAACGTGATCAACGCGGCGGCGGACGCCGGCGTGCGGCGCGTGGTGTTCACTTCCTCCTACGGCGCCGTGCACATGGACCCCAAACGCAGCCCCGACGCCGTCCTCGACGAGTCCTGCTGGAGCGACTACGAATTCTGCAAACAAACCGGCGTAAGAAGCTCTGCCTCTGCTCTGTCCCCAAACGCACATAGTACTAGTAAGTAATCCTGATCGTGTTGCTTGACCTGACACATGTGCGTCGCAGAACCTGTACTGCTGCGCGAAGATGATGGCGGAGATAACGGCGACGGAGGAGGCGGCGAGGCGCGGGCTGGAGCTGGCGGTGGTGGTGCCGTCCATGACCATGGGCCCCATGCTCCAGCAGCAGCTCAACTTCAGCAGCGGCCACGTGGCGCGCTACCTGACGGGCGCCAAGGCGGCCTACCCGGACGCCGTCGCCGCCTACGTCGACGTCCGCGACGTCGCCCGCGCCCACGTCCTCGCATACGAGCGCGCCGCCGCCGCCAACGGACAACGCTTCCTCTGCATCGGCGCCGTGCTGCACCGCGCAAGCTTCCTCCAGCTGCTCAAAGAACTCTTCCCGCAGTTCCCCGTCACCGCCAAGTACGTACGACCTCGGCCGATCGAGCTCTCCAATCGATCGATTTGATAGATTCTACTTCTATTCTACCGGCCGTCTGATTCCGTGCGTGCATCGATTTATCACCGTTGGTCTCTGATTTCAGGTGCCAAGTCGACGGGGAGCCGATGGCGAAGCCGTACAGGTTCTCGAACCAGAGGCTCAAGGATTTGGGGCTGGAGTTCACTCCTCTGAGGGAGAGTTTGTACGAGACGGTGATGTCCCTGCAGCAATACGGTCACCTGCCGCAGCTGCCTGCTCCCGTGGCGCCGAAGCGTGCGTACCTGTAACTGTAACAACACAAGGCATGGGACGAGGAACCTGTCGGAAGGAAGGAAGGAAGGAAGAAAGATGTGTGTGGATTTATGGAATTCAGTTGGGAATTGTGTCTCTTTTGTACAGGTGTCAACACTCAACACACACACACACAGCGTGTAATCAAACCTCTTCTGCAGATGAAGATGTGATGAGTTCTTTATCTGAATTGAAGGGGAAAAAGTTGTCTGTAAGTCTCTGGCATGTTCAGCTTGAAGTATTTCTGCAGGTTCCTGATCTCCTTTTCGTTCAGAATTTCGATTGTAATACGTTACGTCTTTCGCTGCAAAGCTAAAAGCTTAATGCCAGTCGCACCTTTCTACCCAGGCAAGTCAACGTCTCATATGCCTCCAAGGATACACCTGTGAAGCACTTGCTAATGTAACATGCAGAGTACAAATTGCAGGTTACATTAGCTGCCACGTCACCTTAAATCTTCAGAACAGGAGTAGTATTCTGAAAGTTCAGACATCTCACCGAGTACCACGAGACCTACAATTTCGTGCTATGTGTATCGACCAATAGAACGATTTTATTTACGTATGATCATATCTGTTTATTGTGCGCAGTAACTAGTTATGATCGAAGACAGTACCCACTATCAGCTGGACCACAGCAGGGCTGATTAGTTGGATTAAAGCAGTAATGCATGTTTTGGTTTACAGATGTGCACGTTTGGGCGCCGGATCAGGCAGGGGCAAGTGACCCTTCTGCTGCAAGGACACCACCGTCTCGTACAAGCTTTCCCTCAGAGGAGTGAACTCCAAGCCCAGCTCTCTCAGCCTCTGGTTCGAGAACCTCTACGGCTTCGCCATCACCTTCCCGTCATCCTCACACCTGCAATTAAACACGGCAAGAAAAAAAAATCAAAGCTTCACGGTGAGAAATCGACAGAATAGAATCTATCGATCGTTTGGAAAAGGCTCGACCGGCCGTGGCCGTACGTACTTGGTGGCGGTGACGGGGTACTGCGGGAAGAGCTCTTTGAGAAGCCGGAGGAAGTGCGCGCGGTGGAGCACGGCGCCGATGCAGAGGAAGCGTTGGCCGGCGGCGGCGGCGCGCTCGTAGACGAGGACGTGGGCGCGCGCGACGTCGCGGACGTCGACGTAGGCGGCGACGGCGTTGGGGCAGGCCTCGACGACGCCCGTCATGTAGCGGGCGACGTGGATGATGCTCAAGTTGAGCGTCTGTCTCTGCAGCACGGGGCCGACCGTGACGCAGGGAACCACCACCGCCAGCTCTAGCCCGCGCCTCGCCGCCTCCTCCGTCGCCGCCTTCTCCGCCATCATCTTCGCGCAGCAGTACAGCTCCTGCACGCACGCGTGCAGATCAGAAAGAAATTAAACACGGAAAAATTTCGTCGATTGAGAGATTCTGGTTCTTCTTACGCCTGTTTGTTTGCAGAATTCGTAGTCGCTCCAGAAGGTCTCGTCGAGGACGGCGTCGGGGCTGCGGTTGGGGTCCATGTGCACGGCGCCGTAGGAGGAGGTGAACACGACGCGCCGCACGCCGGCATCGGCCGCCGCGTTGATCACGTTCCTCGTCCCCTCCACGGCCGCCGGCATGAGCCCCTGCATGCGGCATACATTGGCAAGGTAAGCCTGCAGTCGATCCACGCATGCATGAGCATGAGGCTCGGAGAGTTGTGAAGAACTGACAGGGTCGTCGTTGCTGCATGGACAGGCGACATGGAAGACGCCCCGGCATCCGGCGAAGGCGGCGCGGAGGCCGTCGCGGTCCAGGACGTCGGCGCGGCACAGGGTGAGCCTCTCCTCGGCTCCATCCAGGGCAAGCAAGTGGGCGTTCTTACCATCAGCTGCGTGCGTCGCATTCGTTAATTCATACATAGTACACACACACCAATCAGTTTAGCGTCTAACTAAAGAGAGTGCTGGAGATGCGGACGCGTCCTGCGTCTTACCAGGGTCTCTGGCTGTTCCCCTGACACGGTAGCCACGGAGGAGGAGCACCTTCACCACCCATGACCCAACGAAGCTGCCCGCCCCCGTCACACAAACCAGCTGCTGCTTCTCAGCATTACCGATGGCCTTGGCCTCCGAATTGGACGGCATGGCGGCGGGGGCCGTGATAATCTCTTGATCGATCTAATTGCTCGTTTTACAGTTTAGTGAGTACAGTACTTAATAAATAGGCACGGGAGTACAGAGCTCACATGCGACGGAGGTGCATATGTACACGTACAGTACGAAGCGAAAGCGCTATGTGGTGCCTAATCGTTGCCACGGCCACGACCTGTTGTCTCCAACTCTCTTGTCCTCCTCTCTCTCTTTTTTCCCTCGTTGCTTCTCCTCACGACTTATTATTTTGTTGGAAAGTTGATTGGTGGAAGTTAAGCTTTTCATTTCCGGATTTGCTAACATCCAACCACCTGAATTTTTTTGGGCAAGGGGAACCCTAGATAGGGAGAGATCAAGATCGGGATCTATCTGTAAAGTTTTGACACCTCTTCTTCGCAACATTTGGGCATGCCGAGACGTATTATCATTTTCAATTCTTTGCGAAAAGGATCACCGATGTACTAATGATCGTCAACAATATTACAAAGATCACTAAATGTAATAAAAATCACAAAATAAGTCCTTGGACTACCTAGCGACGGCAACAAGCACTAAAACGAGCCGAAGATGGGACACCGTCCTTGCCCCTCCATCACCACACACCGGAGGCAGACAGAGCTTACCAAAAGAGCGCTTGTGGTAGTAGACGGTGGGGTAGTCGTCATGCTAAGGCCCCAAAAAACCAACACATCAGAGTAGGAACCATCACAAAAAATGAGAATCATAAATCGGAAGAGTCGGACCTGAAACCACATGCACGAACAAGCAAGAAAGCCACTGAAACCCAAGAAATACACTAAAAACCCAAAAAGCCGACGGATCCCAAGGGATTTGCCGGACACATAGCTCCATGCGTCCTCCATCGATGCTAGGCGCACCGCTAGAGCGAGGACATGGCGGGGATGGCCTTATTCTGCTGCAAGATGTCTCCTATGCCTCACCATCTTAAAGAAGACAATGAAAGATCATAAAACAAAATGTGAGAGGTCCTTCTGTCGGAGAGCGTCCGGGATCCGCTGCACCTCCATGCCCAAGGAAGCCATCGGCCGGACAGACCGACGGGGGCGCCAACGGAGGGAATAGATTCACAAGCTCTGATCCGATCTACGTACAGGCGGCGCCGGAGGTCGTTCACCGAGACGTATATCACGAAGACAACACGCTCGAACTTGTAATTTCGTTATATATGTATGTGTTTTACGAATATGTCTGGACACGGTGCCAGACCCAGGATAAGTTCTGAGGTGTAGCAAAGTTTATACGACAAAAGAGCATGCACATCATAACTATGCAAAAACTCACTAGAATACTTTGTGTTCAACAAGTATGTAAAAATAAGGTATTGGCACTCAAAATACCTCATTTTATTATCTACTCCCTCTTTCCGGTATTAAGTATTGCTATTTTGCCACGTACAACTAAAACATGTCTAGATGCATGCGTATCTGGAAAAAACTGTGACACTTAATATCGGATGGAAGGAGTATATTAATTAGACGAACGTAGAAATGATGTGTAAAGCACCGAAACATATAAATAATCTGTACGGCTATCTAGACAAACTATACTCTGCGTATATTGTATTTCGAGCCATATTTTAGGTGTGTCGCCGCACCTTGCCATATTGGTGGATCCGCCCCTGTGTCCGGTTCACCACTTTAGATTGTGCGCACGAGAGTGATCAAGGGACGACGGTTGCCACTAGCCCAGTATATATGAGAGCCGTACAATACATAGCGATGTTTATTAATTTCATCGGGGTGTATATATATAATCTGTCCCTGGCGATGTATATCTTGGTTCACAGACGCGAACGCTTGGGCACCGGACCATGAAGCGGCAGGTGGCCGTTTCGCTGCAGGGACACGACTGTCTCGTACAAACTTTCCTCCAGAGGAGTGAATTCCAACCCCAAGTCTCTCAGCCTCTGGTTCGAGAACCTGTACGGCTTCGCCATCGGCTTGCCGTCATCTTTGCACCTGTCAGTTGCTCCCGCCAAGAAATCAAAGATGCAAGAAATCAGTTCTCAGTGAGTCAGTGTCAGCCTAAATATAGTTAGTTGTCCATTTCACAGTTGTATGAGAAATGATAAAACGGTACGTAGAATATTGAGTTGGGCTGTACTTGGTGGGGATGGGATAATCCGGGCAGAGGTCCCTGAGGAGCTGGAGGAAGCGTTGGCGGTGCAGCACGGCGTCGACGCAGAGGAAACGGCGGCCGCGGGCGTCGGGGCGCTCGTAGACTAGGACGTGGGCGCGGGCGACGTCGCGGACGTCGACGTAGGCGGCGACGGCGTTCGGGTAGAACGTCCTGGCGCCCGTCAGGTAGATGGCGACGCGTCTGTTGCTCGCGTTGAGCGTCGGCTGCAGCATGGGACCGACCGTCACGCACGGCACCACCACCGCCAGCTCCAGCCCCCTCCTCGCCGCCTCCTCCATCGCCGCCTTCTCCGCCATCATCTTCGCACAGCAGTACATGTTCTGCATATATATATATATGCGTGCAGATTAATTGCTTCTGTTTACTCACGAGAGTTGAGAGGGAATTAGCTTGTTTGTCAATTACGCCTGTTTGTTTGCAGAATTCGTAGTCGCTCCAGAAGGTCTCGTCGACGACGGCGTCGGGGCTGCGGTTGGGGTCCATGTGGACGGCGCCGTAGGAGGAAGTGAACACCACGCGCCGCACGCCGGCGTCCGCCGCCGCGTTGATCACGTTCCTCGTCCCTTCCACGGCCACCGGAACCAGGTCCTGCAAGCAAGTACGCTCAATTACGGCGTGTCTGCACTGCACAGGAATTGCAGACACAAGAGTGTGAGAAGAGGCGCTGCATGCACGTACGGGGTCGTCGGAGACCGGAGAGGCGACGTGGAAGACGCCGTGGCAGCCGGCGAAGGCGGCGCGGAGGCTGCCGTAGTCGAGGACGTCGGCGCGGCACAGGGCGAGCCTCTCCTTCGCTCCCTCCAGTGACAGCAAGTGCTCGTTCTTCCGGTCCGCTTCACAACAAAACCAATCGATCGGTCATTCGAGATCGCCATTAGAAACTTGGTGATAATATCGATGATCGGTGTTGAGTGCTTACCGGGAACCCTGGCGGTTCCACTGACGCGGTAGCCACGGAGGAGGAGCTCCTTCACCACCCACGCCCCGACGAAACCTCCTGCTCCCGTCACACAGACCAACTGCTGCTGCTGCTGCTGCTTCTCACCATGCGACGACAGGGCGCTGGACGGCATGGACATGGCCCTGATTCTTGGAGTACTCTTGGTCGATCTTAATTTATTCCTTTTACAGATTACTGGCCAATAAATAAATACTCTCAGGGGCTAGCTAGTGCAGGAGCATATATGCATGAGACGACAGGGGTATATATAGTACTACTGCAACTCTGCAAGCAACAAGCAACGAAAGTGCTAGACTGTTTGGTGCCTATCTAATTAATACTCCATCTCGTACGAACGAATTTTAGAAAATATTTTTGTCGTGCGTACGAATGGATCCTATCCGCATCTCACCACCGGGTACACTGTACTGCCTAAGCACAAATTTCACGTGCGACAGAACTGAAAGCTCTACGTGCCTAATCGTTTGTACGAACGAGATCCTACAATACGTCCCGCTAGCGAAACCGGGTGTTCTGGCAATGGGACAACCATGTTCTTCCCCACGGGTAAAATCAGCTGCCGCCCATCGTCGGCGCGCCTTATTACTACACATTCACAATTTCACATTTCAGCTGTCTACCGGACACGCTCGAGCCAACAATTAGGTCACCTTATAATTTAGCTGGTGAGCCTGGTGAGACATCTATGCATGCATGTATGATAGGTGACGACGCATCTCCACAGGTATGATGTATCCATACACCACATCATGTATTTGCAACAAGAAATACTGCGGGCCAAAGATTCAGCGAACACAGACTGAAGCAGTAAAACCTCCTCAGTCACATTTCTACACGAACTTTTCTACTTTCAGATGTTTCAAAAATAACCTTTAGTTGTCCATCCAAAAATATAGGAAGCCATCAACGTTGAATAAACTAGGGCCAGAAAAAATCCCCTAAAATGACTACTCTATTGGATTAGATCTTCACCTTCACCACAACATCCAAGAAGGATCCGTAAGTCACAAATGATCAGACAAAAAGAGCTTCTGCAAGCTAAACAGACGGGCCGTATTACAATCCACGTTACCAAAAAGAGAGGAGAACTCATGTCCCTTCAGGCCCACATAATTAAAGGGCCATTGAAAACGGCCCAACTCCAAAAGCCCGCTACGATCCACTCCCCCTCCGGCCACACTAGCGGAACTACGGCGGCGACGACGGTGCGAGCGACCAAACCTAAACCTCCCCCCTCCCGGTCGCCGCCGCTGCAGCCATGTCCCAGAAGAAGTCGCGCGGCGGAGCCGCCGGCGCCGGCGACGACGCCGAAGACCTCTCGCGCTCACCCCTCCAGGCCGTCCTCCTCGCCGACAGCTTCACACTCAAGTTCCGCCCCATCACGCTCGAGCGCCCCAAGGTACCCCCAAACCCTACCGAGCCCCAATTCCGCTCGCGCGCTTCCTGAATTATGCTGCCCCTCGCAGGTGCTGCTTCCGCTGGTGAACGTGCCGATGATCGACTACACGCTGTCGTGGCTGGAGACTGCGGGGGTGGAGGAGGTCTTCGTCTTCTGCTGTGCGCACGCTCAGCAGGTCAAGGAGCATCTAGAGGACGCCGGCTGGACTGGCCAGCCCGCGGCCCGGGAGATGGCCGTCACCGCCGTTGAGTCGCACGATGCCATCAGCGCAGGCGATGCTCTCCGCGTCATGTACGGGCGTGGCGTTGTGAGTTTCCGAACTGCGACCATTCCTGTCGACTTATAAGTTCTGCAGTGTTACTTTGTGTTAGTGTTATTATTTGTGAACGATTTCTTAGGTAGACGGTTGATTAGAAGTGGTAGTGAACATATACATCAGACTGAAGCCTGGGGAAAATTGGAACTGCCATTCCACAATCAAGGTAGGAAGGTAGACAAATATGAAGTCACTTTACATCTTGTACAGTGGCCTTTCATTTGGTACTGGTTGCTTCAGTAGTAGGGATTTGGGATAGGATGAGGTTGTGATGAAAAGAAAGGATATATTCTTTGTCCAGCCAGAGCAAAATCTGTGCAGAGTCTTCTACCAAATGATGATTATCTTGTTTAAGGTTTAAACTATAACGTTGTACATAACACATTAGTCTAGCACCATTTAGATATTCGAGAGCTTAGCTGTGTCAATGCTGCACGTACCTGATAATTTTGTCTTGCGTCTTGATTTTGTTGTCGAACTAGCTGCCCTGCTGCAGCTTGTGCCAAGTTCATATACATAGTGCACAGTCTTGCTTTCTTGTCCCATTTTTGTTATTTCACACACTGACAGTGTACCTGCCCTTTTGTTTGCACTTTCAGTTGTTTGATGTATCCCCTTCCTTTTTATGTAGATACATGGTGATTTCATTCTCATCAGTGGTGATACAGTCAGCAATATGAGCTTAAAAGATGCTCTCCAGGAACACAAGGACAGAAGGAAAAAGGACCCACTTGCTGTTATGACTATGATTATTAAGCATTCAAAACCTTCAATCCTGACGCACCAGACACGTCTGGGAAATGATGAAATTGTTATGGCGATAGCTCCTGAGACAAAGGAGCTACTTTATTACGAGGATAGGGCAGATGGCTCACACCTATGCGTGACAATAGATAAGGATATACTGGCCAGTAATCCTACTCTTCAGTTACATAATAACATGGAGGTTTGCTTTGAAACTTATCTTTACTCCTATAAAGATGTCAATCGGTGGTCTTCCATCTTGACATATTATATTTGACATCAAAGTTTGAGGGAGAGCAAGTTATAGATGGTTTATCTTGGCACAGAGAGCAGTTTATAATAATATTTAAAACATGGAGCATTTTTTTTAATCTGTTGCAATGCATGGTGCTGCACTAGTTAGTACAACAAGGACGTATGTTTTTCTTTTGGCTTTATTTTGCTATGTTGTTGCAAAGCCATGCAATAGTATTCTTCAATACTCCAAATCCAGCTTATATTGCTCATCTTGTTTAAATTCTTCTTATTTTCTGGCAGGATTGCTATATTGATATCTGCTCTCCAGAAGTCCTTAGTCTTTTTACTGATAACTTTGACTATCAACATCTCAGGCGTCATTTCGTAAAGGGTTTACTTGTTGATGATGTAAGTCCATTCACCACTAGTTGACCTCCATACGACAAGAAAACATGATGCTTGTTCTTAGTGAAGTATCATCAGTGCTACCTGCCCTGTCATGTCTGTTTTGTAACAAATGAATGGCCTGCCGATCCTTTCAGATTATGGGGTACAAAATCTATACTCATGAAATATGCTCAAGCTATGCCGCAAGAATAGATAATTTCAGGAGCTATGATGCAGTGAGCAAAGATATAATACAAAGATGGACGTATCCTATGGTGCCTGACGTGTTATCCTTTGGTAACTGCCATGAAGTAAAACTTCACCGGCAAGGAATTTACAAGGCATCAGGTATGTGTAAAAAGATATAATTGCACAAAGATTTGTTTCCATTCCCTTGTTTGGATGTTGTTCCTTGATTCTTCAAAATGCAGATAAATTTGTTAAATGAATATGTTTTTATATGAATTTTGTAAATGGTTGCAGATATGATACAGTATGAGTTAATAATATTTTTAATTTTTAATCTTTATTAAGTTCGGCCTTGTTGATATTATACGGGCTGGTTTAAAGTGTGATTTTGTTGTCTACTGGGCATTATTTTTACTTATCATTTAGGCCCATATCTATCTTCTGCTCCTGTAAATTAGATAATATTACCTTTCTACATATGAACTTTTCATGTCTTCTCCAGATGTAACTTTGTCGCATTCTGCACAAATTGGTGCGAATTCCGTTATTGGCAATGCGACAAGTATTGGGGAGCATTGCAAGATATCAAATTCGGTCATTGGGGCAGGCTGCTGTATTGGGAAAAATGTTATCATTCACGGCTCCTATATATGGGATAATGTCATAATTGAAGATGGTTGCAAAGTGAGTAACTCATTAGTCGGTGATGATGTTCATTTAAGAGCAGGAGCTATTGTTGAGCCTGGCTGTATATTGTCATTCAAGGTGTGTTGCTATATTATTATATTTCTATACGATCCACTTTTCCAGAATAAACTAAGCAAATTGTAATTTTCTACCAACAGTCTTGCTATCATTGAGTACAACCTTATTTGCACCATTTCAGATTAAAGTTGGAAAGAATGTTGTTGTTCCTGCATATTCAAAAGTGTCACTACTTGAGAAGCCTTCAAACGAAGATAGCGATGAGGAGCTTGAGTATGCTGACACTAATTCTGGAGTTACAGATAGTCCACGTAAGTCTGCATATCCCAAAAAAATTTCAGTGTTCTTATGATGATTTGGACCTGTAACCCTTGGTGAACTGGGTTTCTTGCAGCCTTTTCCAGCATGAGGAGTAATGCTGGCCGCCCTGCCGTTCCTTCCAAAGATGATGATTTAGGGGCATCTGAGGTATTGCTCTATTCTTAGTTGGCACACGATTTGTTTTTATGCATGCTTGAAGTTGCTGTTGGTTGTGGGGATTGTCATGTCTTGATAAATAACCGCTGGGGCTGCTGTCTTAATGTTATTGCATAGACTGGAACCTCTGGTGTCCTTGGTTACATATGGGCAAGTAGTGATACTGGAACTCAGGAGGATTGGAGACAATCAATTGCTCCAATTCCTAAAGAAAAACTTCAAGAGATGCAGCATGCTGTTTCTGTTGACGATGACAATGGCTCAGAGGAAGACTTGAACAACCGTCAATATGAACAAGACCACGACGGTGATTCTGAGATTAGTGTGGTTGAGGATGATGATTACACTAAGTTTGAGAAAGAGGTTTGTACTTAGTCGTATATAATTGAGATTCTCATATTCTTAATTTCCTTATTGGCTTTTGATGAATGTTACTACTTAGGTTGAAGAGACGTTCCAACGCGCACTGGATGGCATCCATGAAGATAATTTGATACTAGAAATCAACGCGCTCAGGTCTAAACTTGTTTCTTTCTGACTGACGGGTGTGGAAATTTCTACATGTATACAAGTGTTAACACATATAAATAAACCATCCTTTGAATATGGTTTGTCCTGGGCGACATTACTTACTCTTAGCATTCCATGATTCTTTTTTTTTTTTGAAAATGCAGTAATGAAAATGCAGGCAGATGAAAGGGAAATTTTACATCAAAACATATTTTGGTTTGTTTAGAATAAATAAAATCTTCATATCAAGATAAGTACCTTTTTTTTTATTATGGAACATTCAACTCGCTGCACAGTCATATTCCACATAACCTTTATGTTGCAGGATTTTTGCACCCATGCTTTACATGCCATCTAAAATGACAATTTTTTTCACTACACATGTGAAGTTAGATTAACATTCTGTTGCACAACCACTATTTGCACGTGTAGAGCAGGATGTTATCTGTTCTTGCAGTGTCTGTTTTAATTTTATGGCTTGAATGTAATTTATTAGTTGTTCTCTTTGATTTTTTTTTCAAATGATTTTCTTTTTGTTTGGTCAAAGTTAGGTGCAGCCATTTTTATATGGTTGCTTTGTCGATTCTAGTTTTGTCTATCTTGTTGTTATAGTTATTATGGCTGATTGCATTTCTTTTTGCAACTTTGCGTTTATATTTCAGATTGTCTTATAGCCTTCAACATGCGGATTGTGCTGGAGCAGTTTTCTATTCGGTCATGAGAAGTGCGTCAGTGGCTGCACAATCTACTAATGGTATGTGATGAATGTAAAATTAGGATAATGATCTGATTGGTAGGTAGGATATTCGGTTGCTTAATTTTAGGAAAAAGATCATGTGCACAGAGAAGATTTGCTTAGATATCTTGTTTTTGGAAGGAGACCTATAGCATATTTCACGAAGCATTACATTTCCTCTATTCCAATCATGACCGTTTCAGGAATACCACGAAACTTATGGTCTTGCATCCTTTTTTTTTATGCTGTAGTAGCTTTTATATCTGCTGACAGGTAATAAAATTTTATTTCCCTTGCTTCCCCACTCTTTATACAGATAATCTTCTAAAGACAACTGCAGATGCACTTGCCAAGTGGAAGGACCTTTTACGCAATTACACGAAGACAGTTGATGAGGAGGTATAGCTTGATTTTGTACATGGTAAAACATAAATAGCATGCTTGTTATACCTAAATACATCAAGTTTTTTATCAGTTTGAAATGTTGTCGTATCCGTTTCTTTTGACGAGAGAAACCAGGATTTCCACATGAATTGTTGAACATTTCATACGACTCTTGGAAGATATCCGTTTTAATTGTGAACTTAGGGCCAGTTTGAAACCAGGATTTCCGCATGAATTTTGACAAGAGAAACATGCACTCTTGAGTCTCTTGACTGCATTTCTACTTTCTTATAAGTTCCTTTGTTATTGTGTGACTTCTTTACGAACCTCATCATAAGGCAGGGTGTTCCTTCAGTTTCATTAAGAAGAATTGTTTGGCCAAGTTAGTCCGTGGGGAAAACTAGGCCAATAAACTTACGTGCCACGATTGATTAGAGGACAACATTACATTGTGACTTATTGTGGTGTTTCTGTCCTTTGATATTGGATATGGGGTCATGGGCTAAATGAATCATTTCTTGGTGGTGATACAGATGGAAATACTGTTGAAGTTTGAGGAAATGTGTCAAGAGACCACAAAAGAATTTTGTTCACTGTTTTCAAAGGTAAAGAACTATTTAATTGCAGATAAGTTCTATTTCATTTTGGTTTTATGGACCAATATATAAATGTACCACTACTTTGGAATTGATGATCCATTTATTTTTGGTTTTGATTATCCTTAATTGAACACAGATCTTGCCCTACCTCTATGATAAGGATGTAGTTAGTGAAGATGCAATTTTGAGATGGGCAGAAGAAAAAGAAAATGCCGACGAGGCTGATAAAGTTTTTGTTAAACAGTCTGATGCTTTTATTCAGGTATGTGTGCTATACTAAAGCTGAGTTGTCTTTTGTTTGTTCATTCTGCGCAAGATTTACAAAACCAGTGGAAGTTATTGCATTACTGTACCAGTTTTCAGTTCACATAACTGGATGGCTTATTTCTGTCAATCTATCTCTTTTGCCTGATCTCTAATCTTCCATCACGGGCATATATTTGAATTGTGCTTCTTGTACTATTACACTTGATTCTTTGCTGCCTTTTTGCTTTAAATTTAACTGTTTGTCATCTTATTCATTCAAATTACATATGATTGCCAAAAGGAACTTCCAGTGCGATTATCACTTATCTATTATGCTAATCTATGTGAATTCCTTTTCTAATTCAGTGGCTTAAGGAAGCTGAGGAGGAAGACGACGACGAAGAAGAGTAGAGTTCGAGATCATAGTAGTTGCATCCATTTGAAAGCTTGGAGGAATGCAGTGTTGTGCAATTTGAGTGGTTTCCTGGTGAGTTTGCAACCCGGGAAGTTTTGGAAGCTTGAATTTGTTTGTACATTACATAATCACAAAATTTTGTTCCTAACCAATTGGAGGACAAAAGAGAGAAACATTTTGCCCAGTAGGCAGGGGTTGAACAACTGCAGAGTGTAGATATGTTACATTCGTCTCCATGCTTGCTTTTGTTGATGCTTCCATTAATTCAAGTTTATTTTGATGCATTTATTTTACTGTCCATCAGTTCATGTGTTTCTTTGCACCCAGCACTCGCACAAATCTTTAACAAAAGCTTAGTAAGATATGGCCCCTTTTCCTGCTCTTCTTTCTGCTGAGAAATGTAGTGGGGAAGAAAGCAAGGGAGTCTTCCTGCCCAAAAGGCGGCAATGGATCATGTGGGTTGCGTAGATCCGGCACTAATCTTACCTCAAAAGGGGCACGGTTTGTGTTAAAGTACGTTGTTTTCTTTGCTCAGATCCCTAAAAGCCTATTCTGCTTTGTGCAACAACTGAACAAGGGGCTGCAAAATCAAAGGTCGATAGAAAAGAGTTGGAAAATACCCCGTCCTTCTGGTCTGTAGGGAAAAAAAAAAGCCCCTGTTTGAATGAATGAGCAGGGTCTGCGCTAAGCAACCTCTCCTCCGACCTCCCTCTTCTGCATGTGCAGTTTTAAATTTATCCAGTCCCCTTTTATACCGTTTTTAATACCTGTACATGGAATGATCGTGTATATTTTGTGGTGTTTCATGTTCTGTCGATATTTTTTACGGTATTAAACCTTCTGAAATTTCGTCTTTGTTAGCTTCGTCTTATCACCTACCATGACATAGTTTGGCCATGCATGGTTATTCAGGGATGTAAACGTCAGTGCACCAGGACTACAAAAGTGTAACCTTTCCTGGGTAGAACTTCTGATGTTTTCAAGACTAGAGCAATACTGTAGTGTTTTCCTGAGTATTACTGATCATAAACACTATACTTACTCTCATTTTGAGCACCCCCGAAATAAAAAAAAATATTGATTTTTTTCTTCCATAGATGCTGACGTTAACATTTAAACACATGAAAGATCGTCTTACAACATGATGACATTCGTGGCCGCTCAAAAAAGTCTTTGCCCTTATCCAGTGAAAATTTTCCAATCCTCTATGGGAATCGAATCGTGTACCGTCAAACATTTCAAAGTGCTCCAAATGGGAGAGAATATGCATCGTTGCCCAGAAGAAGACGTGGATGACGTTGAACAGCGGTCGCTGCATGGGTTCCAGTTTCAGGCTGATGCATGCTAAGGAAGGAAGATAGGAGGCAGTTACGAGCACGCGTGTCACCAGCCTGTCGACCGGAAAGCCCCCAAGCATGGCGTGTGCGGGGCACACCAGATCCACCCCCCTTTGAAGCAAAAGAAGCTTCGTTTAAACGTTTTAACAAACCCAGATCCGAGTCAGCACATCATCGAAAAGCTACAGCTACAATAGCTAACCATTGCCTTGAGCCGCTCCCCACCCCCCTGTGCCCGCGCCCGTGAGCGGTGAGCCTTAGCCCTTAAGCTTCTCTCTCCACGGCTCCACCTCAAGCTTTTCGCAAGCTCTTATAAGAAGCCCGCCGCGCGCCGCCATTTTCCCAATCCATCCGTCAAGCCCACGTGCCCGATCACGTCAACCAGCAAGTACTACTGTTAGTTCGAGTCAGCGGAGGACGCCAAGAAGTATTAATTCATGGACCGTGTGGCGGCGGCGATGATCTGCCGGCTGCCGGAGGAGTGCGTGGCGCACGCGATCGCGATGACGACGCCGGGGGACGCGTGCCACTCGTCCGCCGTGTCGCCGGCGTTCAGGGCCGCCGCCGACTCCGACGCCGTCTGGGACCGCTTCCTGCCGCGCGATTACGCCGCCGTGCTCGCGCGCGCCGACGACCACGAAGACGACGCCGGCGGCGGCCGTGAGTACTCCAAGAAGGAGCTCTTCACGCGGCTCTGCAGCTCCCCTGTCCTCCTCGACGGCGGCACCATGGTACGCTTGATTAAGCGCTAATTTAACTATTTCTGGTCGCTAATTCACTAGCATTGTGAGCAATTAAGTGGATGTTTAATCAGTAATGCTGCAGCTGACTGATCGATGCTTGTTGATCTTCGTGTGTTTAATTTAGAGCTTTGGGCTGGAGAGGCGCAGCGGCGCGAAATGCTGGATGCTGTCGGCGAGGGCGCTGAACATCGTGTGGGGAGACGACCCGGCCTGCTGGAATTGGACCGCCAACCTTCCCGGATCGAGGTAGATAACACCATTTCATACCATTTCAAAGAAAAGAGCTTTTTGCTCTTTTCTGACTAGTCTGGCTACGAGCATCATGCATGAGCCGCAGAGTTAGAAAAGAACACGTACGAGAGGCCATCTTGAGAAATATTGTTGATTTATTTCTGAGTTGTCTGATTAAAAAAACAATTTGGCCATATACTGAAATTTTTCACAACCTAGCTTTAGTCCAACGTTACTTGTCTCCTAACTCCTAAGTACATCGCCGGTCGCCGTGCCACTGCCGCCACACATTCGCATTAACAAAGTAGCAGTAGATGACAATGTATGTGTGTTTTTGTTGACCGAACAATTTAAAAACTAAACAAGCGCGGTGCACGTACGGCTGCACGCATAGTTAATTCTAGCTAGTAAACGTACCATGCATGCCATTACTAGCTAGATCGCGTGGCACGTCAGCTTCCATGCATGCACGCGTATATATACGTACGAGATATACTCCTTTTTTCTGATCACGTCCTAATTAAACTTGATTTAACTGATCGATCGATGATCTAGGTTTCCCGAGGTGGCCGAGCTGGTGGACGTGTGCTGGCTAGAGATCACGGGCAAGCTCCAGCTCTCCCTGCTCACCCCAAAGACCACCTACGCAGCCTACCTCGTCTTCGCCATCTCCGACGACTCCTACGGCCTCGAGTGCAACATCGGCATCCTGCCCCCAAAAGCCACCACCACCATCATCCTCCCCAGCTCCGGCGCCACCAACACCCACAAGCCCCCGACATCAACGGAGCACACGATCTGCCTGCAGCACTTGCAGGGGGAGGAGGAGGCGGCGGCGCACCGGCGGCGGCAGGAGTACGTTCGGTGGCCCCGGAATAAGTACTACGGGATGATGAGGAAGAAGGTGACGAGGGAGGCGGATCACGACATCAAGTGCCCGCGAAGGAGAGCCGGTGATGATGATGATGATGATGATGGACGGTGGTTGGAGGTCGAGCTGGGGGAGTTCGTTGTGGGCGGTGAGGATGAGGAGGAGCCGCTGCTGGGGGTGTTGGAGGTGTGCGTTAAGGAGGTGGAGTGCCGGCGGTGGAAGCGAGGGCTCATCGTGCAAGGCATCGACATCAGGCCCAAGCACACACTAGCAGTAGCTAGCTAGCGGATCGATTGACATGCATGGGATTAATGGTTGCTTCTTTTTCTTCATTCCTTTTCGGAGGAAGAAGTGCGGATTATTTTAGAGCAAAAGATATGCAAGAACGTGAATCTCTAACGGTGAAATGATCAATCGTCACACAGTGCGCGCCAACTAATCAACTTATACACTCGGAATCGTGGATGCACGTACGTTACGTTGTCGTACCAAAAGGGCTTAAGATTGATCCCATTTTTCTAATATGCATGTAACAGCAGTGCATGCATGGTTCAACTAGCGATCGATCTGGTGTGGCGATCAGAATTCAGAAGTTACCTCAAGTACTCTGAAACTAACCAGAACTGTCCAAGTATATGCTGCTTGTTGTATTATATACTATATATAAGTAAGAGTGTTGCATTAATGGCCATAAAAGTTACACTACTAGATATATTCTAAATAAAAAATAAAAGTTACACTATGACAATTTCAGGTAATCAGTTTTTTTTTTTTAGTTAGACGAGGAACCCATCCCAGAATCAATATCGATGATGATCATATGCGGTTGCGGAGACCGGCCTACATAAATTATTTCCAAATTAATAACCTTCGAAAATAAAGGTAAATTAAAAACAACTAAAATAAAGCCTACGTGCGGCCTTGCAGGAATTCGCCTGGCCCATGGACTCTCTCTTCGGTCTCTCCTTCTCAAGTTTTTTTTTTTGACCAGTCTCTCCTTCTCAAGTTTGATTTGATTTACGTAGGATGCACGGTGTCCACTAAGAAAAGAACGTGACATGCACGGTTCCCCTACCAGGCTTTCCAATCTAATGGGACCACCTGCTCCTACATAGGAACGTCGATCCCCAATGGCCCAATCGAGTCCTCGTCGGAACGTCCAAAAACACACCATGGAGATGGAGACGCCGGCGGCGGCCGGCTGCGAGTGCGAGTGCGAGATCGACCGCCTGCCGGAGGAGCTCCTGGTGCAAGTCATCTCCCTCACGTCCCCTCGTGACGCCTTCTGCGCCGCCGCCGTCTCCCGTGACTTCCAAGCCGCCGCGGACTCCGACGCCGTCTGGTCCCGCTTCCTGCCCGGCGAACTCCCGCGTTTCGCCAAAGGAGTGCTCCCAAAACCCAAACCCACGACGCCGCCCATGTCGAAGAAGGCGCTGTTCGAGCGCCTCTCCGGCCAACCGGCCCTCTTGCCGCAAAAATCCACGGTACGTGTTATATTATGAGGAATACTTTTTCTTTTCACCAAGTTATTATGAGCAATACTTACGGCTGTTGCTAGATCGATCCATCGTCCATGGCCTAACAGACTAATTGATGATCTCGTTGTTATTTATCCGATCCTAAATTCTCATCGTGATCTTAATACAAATTTAAACTAAAACCGTGAAAAGAATTTAGTAATTTTTCTGCTGCCACTGATCATATCTTATTCCTTTGTCCACTACGTACTTGCAGCGCATGCAGCTGGACAGGGCTACCGGCGCCGAATGGTTCACGCTGTCGGCGAGCGGGATGCAGATTTTACGGCGCCGGTACTTCACGACGATCCGCGTGGACCCATCTAGGTGCACCACGAGAGGCAGAAGGTCCGTCCATTTCCAACTTCAATCCTCTTCAAAGAAAAAACTTATCTTGCATGCAGCACATTCTTAATTAACTAGTCAAGTGCACATTCTTAATTAACTAGTCAAGTGCCCGTGCGTTGCAACGGAACAAAAAAACTGATACATGTGAGACTCAAATACACGTCCTTTTCATGTCGAAGATGTTTATCAACATTGTTTTCTCGATAGATTGTCAAGTCCTGCAAAGGGCACTATCTACGTCGGATTATGATGCGGCGGCGCTGGGAGCGATGTTCAATTGTTCAGAGAAGTCAAGTATATTCTTCATATGTTCTTCGTGTATTCTTCGGTCATGTTTTGTCCTTGGCCGGCTCATGCGTTAGCCACTTTAGGGTCTTGTGGGTCTCAAGCCGAAAATTATGTGTGGCTTGACTCCTTTCCGGAGGATGTAATCCATCTGGTGGCTGGTGATATTGCCGCGCCTACAAGTTAAAGGAATGGCTGCGCACGTTCTTAAAAAAAAAAAGAAACCAAAGAAATATTCCTCAATTAAAAGTAATGTTAAGGCACTCTAGATAAAACAAAATCAAGTTCAGTAAAAAAAACACTTCTAGGGAAACACATTCCAGAAGTAACCATGCACAAAGAAAGATAACATGTACTTGGGACAACTGGAACTTTGGAAATTAAGATCTCGATACCAGCCATGACATAAGGGACCATTCAAAGACATAAATCCGTTATCTGGATATGGTTTGCCACTTGGTGGACAGCAGTATCCTACCTGGTTGATAAAAAGTCATGAATGACAATGAGTATTGCAGCAAGGTTAAGTGATATGTTTTTTTTACAATTAAGGAAGAATCCACAACTATACCTCAACATTAGAATCAATGTCATATATGCAGAATACATTTTTTATTGGCGGTGGGTCTCTCCCAGGGAGTGAGAGAATTAAGAACCGGAGAAATTAGGTACATGAATTACAAATGAAGCAGCACTGCAAAAGATATAATTAGGACTTACTTCTCCTGCTGATGGATAAGGGCATTGCACTGTGGGTCATAATCTTAAATTCAGTTATTGGATGACCACAAATGAAGCTATCAGGAAAGTATAAGTTATAAAATCTCCACAAGATCATCCACCAAGCACAACCTTCTTGATGTTCCCACAATATCTAAAGTTGATTGTTTGAAATAAAGAGGCAAGGCCTAGACACAAAGAACAGACATCACTGCATAGTAAATAGTTCATGACATAACCTGCCTGAAATATTTCCTACTGCATAAGAAAGCAGTGATAGTAAATGCTGACAGATCATATAGCTCTACCATTCATTAATTCGACATTTTTAGTGTCAGGATACCATCTCAAGTTCTCAACACATACTGCAATGTGTACATCGGGTTTTATTTGGTACAAAGAAATACTCACCAGTCGGTCACGAACTGCTTCGAGGCCCAGCTGCAGACCACCTTATGGAAATCCTGTACTGCAAAAAAGAGAGGGAAAATTCAACACTGAGTTGTTGTTGAGTCAGAAATTCAAACACAACCGTCAAATATCTGGAGCAAATGTTTTGTACAAGTGAAGTACAGAAAGGAAAACATGAATGAATAAGGATAAAGAACAAGAGCATTCTACTTTCATCTTTGTCAAATAATGATTGTTCAAATTTTCTACCAGTACGGCAAGCACCCCAGGCAGATTAGGTACTACTTGAGCATCTAACCGAAGCAAACATTTTTGTACTACCATATCCTGCCTCTGTTCAGATGGTAACATCCTAAACTTAATGTTCATTCCAGTAAATCAAATGAAACAGTTTCTTCCCAAATGTCATTGCTAACCAGATTACTAATATTACAGTAAATGGTAATGCACCGAAACAGTTAGTTCATCACTGAGTTGGCCACTCGGTTCATTTCCTGACTGAACAACAACACCCTCGATTCTATTCATATCGCCAAAATATATTCACTTGCAGTAATTTAGCACAATGCAATGAAGCACCCATTCTATAACACAAAATCAAGCTCACGGTTAAGAACAACCGCCTCTTACACTTCGTGCCACTGGTGGCTCCGCCTTGGACCATGGTCGATTGACCTCATGCGTCGGGCGGTGACAGCCGGCATGACGGGAAGAAGAGGAGGGAGCGCGGGCCTGTGAAAGATCGGTATGGTCGGCTAGAGGGGGGGGGGTGAATAGGCGACTAACAAATTTTAATCTTTTTCTTTTTCTTTTCTAGAAAGATACAAACACTTAACCTAGGGTTTACTAAATTCTCTAAAGGTAATGCAACCCTAGGATGAAGTGCAATAGCCGAAGCAACTAGATAACAAGAATGTAAAGGGTAAGAATGGATACCACACGAGAGACGAAGATTTCACCGGAGTTCCACCGATTGGGATAGGTGTATGTCTTCGTTTGGAGGAGTGCTCTACCACAAAGGTAGAGACGTCACAAAGGCTCACTCTATTCTCCTCTCACGGCACCACAAAGGTGAGTGAGCTCCACAAATGGCTTCCTTGAAGGCGAAGACCGAATCTTTACAAACTTGACCGGGGCTAGCTCCACAACTCAATTGGAGGCTCCCAATCCAATCCTCAAGCTCAAAAATCCCCAAGGGAAGAGCTCAAGGCAACCACTTCCGTCTAGGGCTCCCAAATGCCCAAGAGAAATGAAATCCACAAGAGAAACAAGGGGAATTAACTTTGTGACTTGGTGAAACTCTAGATCTAGGTTTTCTCCTCCAATTCTCAAAGAATCAACAAGGGGGAAGTTTTATGGAGGGAGATCTAGTAGAATGAAGCTTAGGGAGTTCTTGGGAGAGAGGGGGCTGTTCTTTGCTTCGTGCTCGGGCAAAAAAACCGTTGGGGACGAAGGGGTATCTATTTGGACTCCCCAAAATCTAACCGTTATGAACTGCGAGTTCCAGGGGCGGAACTTCCGCTGGTCACCGGAAGTTCCGGACCTGTTCCGGCTCAACTTCCAGAAATCCACAATGGATTCCAGTAGCGTTGCGGACCTGGTCCGGAGGTTGGGCGGAAGTTTCGGTGTACCGGAACCCCACCGGAACTTCCGGACCTGGGCAGGCAAATGCACACCAGTTAGGCTCTAGATTTGGTTCTCTCTCACTTTCTGGGTAGGCTTTATGTGGCTGTAAGATGTTTGTTTGTGTACGTGAAAAGCGATTCACCCATTACCTTCCCATGTGGACTCCCTCTTAATAGTACGGAGTTCCTACGACTCAATGACCGAAAAAGCCGCTAAAACTCCACTACACTTCATTTTCCAACTTGAGGGCATCGAATCGTTTTGCGCCATTTGATATCAAATTTGAAATACTTAATGCACGATTAGTCCACAACACATGTTGTCATCACCACGAAAATTAACTAGGAGAGAAATGCCATTTTAGCCTGCGGCGGCCAGAGGGACGCGGCAACGGTGGTGGAGACGTAGGTGGCTAGGTTGTGGCGGTCGTGGCGGAGCGGCAGGAGGATGGGGAGGTCTTGGTTCGGCGCCGGAGGAATGGAGGACCCGCGCGAGACGGGGTGACGTGCTGGTGGCGCATCCCCTCCACGGCGCCCCTCCTGCTCCCTCTCCCTCATCTATACTCCACCCTTCTCTCCTCCATGCATTCTCCAATCCAGATCTTATGGAGGCCGCATCCCCATGGATGGCTGCCCCGGATTCGAGGAACGGCGACCAGGGCCCCGGACCAGGAGGAGGAGGCCACCCCAAACCTGTCATCGCCGGTGCAGGACGACGGCCGGAGACCTCGATCGGGATGGCCGCGAGGTTGTCATCGATGTGCTTCGCCATCAAGGCGTTAATCGTGGGCAGACCCAGCCCTATGGAGGAGTCAGGTGCGGGAGAGAAAAATGGGAACGGTGGAGGTGAGGAAACCTAGCGGGTTCTCGCTGTGACGTACGACAGATTAGAGGGAAGGGGAAGGGGAAGGGGCTCGATGAATGGAGCGGACCGAAGGGGCAAAGGGAAACATTTGAATGTAAACAGTATAGGAAAATGCCAAACAGTTTCAGTATATGCTTTATTCTTTTATTCCCGGCGATAGATATTCAAACCAGCAAAAATATTTGCATGAACAACATTATAATAGGACACAGTTTTCAGACAAGTTATCATTTGGAACAAAAGTTAGTCAGGTAAAATATAAAGATGTGCCCCTACTGTAGCATGCAAAAGAAATTCCCCACCATACCTACTGTAACAGATGTAACAAGTTATCATTTATGAATGCACGTCAATAGAAAAATGTCCTATGTGGTTTCTGTAACAGAGTTTTTATCAAAACTGCTGCTCCAAAATATAATTGTTCCTATATTTATTTAATCTGATAAGGGTTCGAGAGGATCCATTAAAGGCCTGGAACACGATTTCTTTCAAACTTTATAGAAACCACATCCTACTACACCGGAACATGTTGGCTCTACAATTCGAGAGATCACTGAATGATGATTATTATATGAATTATTTTTGGAGCATTCTGGAACCTTTTCCGCTACTTCCTCCTTAATTAGTTTTCTGAAAGACCAAAGCTCTATCATGCAAAAAATATCGTAATATTAGTTTATAGGAAGTCAGTGCAGCACCTTCCAGCCTAAAAACATCTCTTTAGTCGAATCAACAAAACCCTGTGGCCGGAGTGAGAAATGTATTTTAATAAAACCAGTCAAGAAAGAATGCACATTATGGAGAAATGTACTTCGATTGGGATTGGGAGAAATGTATTTTAATCAAACCAGTCAAGTTCAAGTTCAGTTTTGGACTTGAATAAGGAGTTTTGGACCTGCAAAAAAAAGTTCAGTTTTGGACTTGTTCAGTCCTTCACTGCATATTCGTGTGGAGGAGCAAATCAGTGAATCACCAGAATACTGAAACTGAAGTAGAGAAGGTGCTGCTGCCGGTCTTGCCGCCACGAGCACTCGTCTCCTCGCGCTATCTCAGGTCAGCCCGTCACGAGACCACGCCCTGCCTGCGGCGGCATGGTCTAGCCGTGCCTGGTTGCCAGGAGACCGAAGGGGACAAAAGAATACTCACAGATCCTCTCCTCCCAGCTACCGCATGCTTGACCTAGGACATGGGCTTCTAGAGGAGCAGGAGCATCCTGGTCGTGGAGGTAGAGCAGTGGGGCGAGGTCCTCGGGCATGAGGTCATGCGTCATCCGCCCATCACGTCGAAGCCCATGGTTGCGGGCGGCAGAAGGGTGGGCTGGGGAGCCGGCTCAGCCTTTGTTGCCGGCGTGGTCTGGATTGGGAGCTAGTCAATTGGATCGGGAAGGGGGTGATGGATCGTTAATGGCGGCGGGGAAGCTGCTGATTGGATCATGATTGGATCCGATGACCAGCGAAGATGCTGCGAGGTGAAGGACGGCGGAGTTCATGGCGGCGGGGAATCGGATGCGAGGGAAGGAGGTTGCGGGAGGAGGAGGCGACGGAAAAGCAACCGACGGGGCCGTGGCCGGATCAAGGTCCCTAGCGGGTGGTTTTGTCATCGGAGCACGCGAGGATAGAGGTCGGCGGCTGCTGAGATGGGGAACAGAGGCGGCTGCGCCGGAGGTGAGGAATGGCGGCGGAGGAGGGGAGAATCCTATCGATATCGGGAGAGAAGGGTAGGTAGCGAGGGGATCAGTTTTTTCTCCGTTCTCGTTTTATCGCGCGTGGGTGGGTCAGACGATGTACGATGGACTAACGTAACTGTGAATTAAGGAATAGTAAAGATTGTTTGCACGTACGTCTCTAATCTAGGTTCTCTCACGCATATGAGATCTACAACATGCCCAAGCTGTAGATCGGTGCCAAGGTCCAGAGCAAGGTGCTCCCCCGAAACACCACCTACGCAGCGTACATGGTGTTCAAGTTGCCCGGAAAATTCTACGGGTTGGACTTCCCGTACCAGGAGGCGTCCATTGCCGTCGGTGGGAGCGAATCGACGGTCACCCGACAAGTTTGCCTGCAAGGCTATATCGACGATGAGGATCAGAAACACGTCTTGCCAGGTCATTATGGGATAATACGCCACCCTGAAGGGGTTCCTCCGGGAGGGGAAGTTGTTTTCCCTCGAAGGAGGGACGACGGTTGGATGGAGGTGGAGCTGGGTGAGTTCCGCAATGACGGCGGCGGCGACGACGAGGTGTCCATGTGCTTGAAGGATGGACACACCGGGACTATGATAGGACTACTAAATCCTCGGAGGAGTAAGCTTGTGCTGTGGGCCATTGAGCTTAGAAGTAAGCAACGAAAGACAACCATATTGTATGATTAAGTATCGTCCAGGGTGAAGACGACTTTATTGGAACGAGATGGTTTAGTTTTTTAGCGGTTCTCATTTCCTCGTTTTTGCATTATTATTTTTGTTCGAGAAAACGGTACTAATTAAGTTCTTTATCACCAAACCGGCATGTGATGTGCCTTATTTTTCACCAAAAAAGAAATAAAGTTATTTCATTACAAATAATTTAAAGCCGTACATGAGATTCGCTTCAACTACAAAAGGGATATGATGCAAAGATGTTGATCAAAAGGCTATTAATGTGGACTGAGAAATAACTATGTATAAACTGGCTATTTTTTTTACATAATACGTTTTTTTAATCATTTTCTAAAATAATACACTTTTTTCAAAAATTTCAAAAATAATACGGTCTCGGCCTTGCGCAGGCCGAATGTAACCAGTCGGCCTGGCCCAAGCCGATTAGGCCCAGTCGGCCTCGGCCAGGCCGACTGGAGATAGGGTGCTCAGCGTGCAAGGCCCCCACGAGGCGCTCGGCTTGGCCCAGACCGACTGAGCCCAGTCGGCCTCGCCTTGGCCGACAGGCCAGTCGGCCTAGCCGTGGCCGAAAGGCACCTGGTGGGCCGCGGGCCGAATCTTCCTTTTTCATTTCCCTTTCCCTTCCTCCCTTCCCATCCACCGTTTTCCACCTGGTTTTCCGGCCACCGTTTCCCGCCTCTTTTTCCGCCCACCGTTTCCCGCCTCGTTTTCCCGCCAGCGTTTCCCGTCTCCTTTTCCCGCCACCGTTTCCCGCCTTTTTTCCCGCCACCGTTTCCCGTCTATTTGTATCTTCTGTAACTATAAAAGACCGTCCATGGTATTGAAGTGTAGTCTCACCATTTCGTCTGGGAAGATGTCGTCCGACTTCCCAGATGATCGTAGATTTTGGTCAGGTATGTCCCGTGAGCTATTGTGGTTAGCCAGTGATTTCAAGGTAGACGATAGGATAGTTCCATTGGACGAACTCATTAGTAGTGACACCCTACTAACTGAGCTGGGTCACCAATTATATAGGTGCAATTTCCCATTGAGAACTTCTGCAGAGATACGACAAGAACTGCTAAGGTTGCACGAAAGGTGAAAGAAGCACAGTGAAGGTAAGAGTGAGTCATACCTACAATGGGCTAGAAAATATCCATTGTTATGGGTTGAAGAGGAGGAATCCGACGAAGATATCTTCATGCCAAGTAAAACGTCGTCCAAGGGGAAGAGTACTGCACCGTCGAAGCGAAAGAGCACATCATCGTCCAAGGGGAAGAGTACATCATCGTCCGATGAAGATATCTTCATGTCAAGCAAAACGGGTAAGAGTTCTTCATCGTCCAAGGGGAAGAGTACTACACCGTCGAAGGGAAAGAGCACATCATCGTCTAAGGGCAAGAGCGCTTCATCTTCGTACGGCTAGAGTTAGGTTATCTTATTTTAAGTTGTCGGTTTTAATTTCAGTCTTTCTATTGCATATGTATTTCAGTCCTGCCGTTTTTTATTTGCAAATGTAACTTGAATAAGAATGCGAAAAATAGTAACATGTCTCTCTCATACATAGGTAGAAATATGTCTCATACATAGATAGAAATATGTCTCATAAATAGGTAGAAATATGTCTCATACATAGGTCCTACATGCAAATATCAGGCACGGTGTCTGGGACGACGTTCCGGGGGTGCCTGTGGCGTGGTCCAGCCATACCTATGAGGTGGCACAACGTTGCGCGGAGGAATCACGGACCCATCCTCACGATACTGTGTATCCTCCTGTGTGGGGTCTGGTGGCGGAGTATTGAACATCCAGCTGTGTTGGACAGAATAGTCCTCTCCTTGAGCGTGATCCTGCTCACTACCCCAGGAGGGTTCGGACAACGACGACTGATGCCCGTAGGCTCCTGCATGTGGGAAACTACTTAGCATTAGGATTGTGTAGCAGTCATGGTAATGAACACAATAGATACAAATATACATACCCTGTGGCTGGGTCTGTGGACGAAACTTGAAGTTCATCCTGGGACTCTGCTGGTGCTGCCACGCCGAACCTCCAGCCTGAAAAGAGGGGGGCTGCTGCTGCCACGCCGAACCTCCAGCCTCAAAAGAGGGCTCCTGCTGGTGCCAATAGTCGAAAGAAGATTGCGGCTGGTGCCACGACGAACCTCCGGCCTGCTCAGGAGGTGGTGGCCTGGGCGTCGACTGCTCTGATAGACGTGGACACGGGTGGTGTCGGAGGTGCGGTGCTTCCTGCTGACGTGGCCGCTGCTGGTGCGTGGAGGGATGAGGGGGCCGTACGGATGCCTGGTGGTGAACGACGTTCGAAGTGCAGCAAAGACCACCGCTCCAGAGGCTCGTGCTCTATCCACTGCTGAAAGTTTTTAATCTGCCTCCCAACCCTTCTCCTAGTGCCGGGTGGGTCAAACCCTGGCAAGTGACAAAGCCCAACAGGTTCTTCCTCAGATGGTCCTGTTCCAACTGCTGTCTGTGCAGCCACTGCTGCTACATGTGCTGCTACCGCTGCGTTTCGTGCCGCTCTCCTCTCCCTAACATGTTTCTTCGTGAACTCATCAATATAACCACGTATCCTAGTGTACTTCCATTGTTGGTTCTGTTTGCAGAGTTTCTTGAATAGATTCATAAGTGACTTGTTCTTGAACTACGAGAAGAAGTTGGCCTCCAAATGCCGCATGCACCAACGACTCTGCATGTCCTGCCATGGAGTTTGTTCATCAGGCCCAGGGTTTGTAATTGTCCTTATCGCACTGAGTATGCCTGCATGTCTGTCATGAAGGATGCACACATTCGTCTTATCATGCACAACTGCTCTCTTGAGCTGCCTGAAAAACCATAACCAACTTTCAGTGTTCTCACCCTCCACGAAAGCAAATGCGAGCGGAACGATTTGATTGTTGCCGTCTTGACCAATGGCGGTCAAGATCTACCCCCTGTATTTGCCAGTGAGAAAAGTGCCATCTACGCATATCACCGGTCGACAATGATGAAAAGCTTGGACGCATACACCGAAAGTGAAGAACAGTCGTTGGGCACCCTCACAGTTGGATACTCTGGGTGCAGGAAGTGTTGGATGTCGACATAGGTGCCTGGATTACGGGCTTGCAGTGTATGGAGGAGGCGGACAACAGAGTCGTACGAGTCGAAAAATGAACCAAATCTTTCTTCATGAGCCCTCTGCTTAGCCCTCCAAGCCTTGCCATACGAAATGTTGTACTTAAACCGAAATGTTGTACTTAAACCTTACCCTGACCTTATGCATGATGGCCTTCACTTCCATTGCTTTGCTCTCCACTATCTCTGTGTAAAGCAACCGAGCAAGAAGCGTCGACGTGAGGTTACGATGATCTTGATGGATAAAAAAAATACCGGGAATGACACGTGTGCAACATCAAGTCACTCACAACCCAATCTGTGTCATACTTAGGAACATAGCCATGCACCCTCCCGGGACAATCTATTTGTTCGCACTCCATTGTCAGATATTTTTGTGAAAAGACTGTTGTTTTGAAAACCCTTTGCGTGGACATTGCCCAATCAATTATTGCATCCTGCAGATGTTTCTCGTCAGGAAATCTGGCTCTCTTCGCAATGTTGTTCTGATGATATTGCCATGCAGAGTCGTGCCCATCGTTCACGGTCATAGCTGAAGAGAAGTCCTGATTCCATGATGCAGGAATCGGCACCTCCTCTTCGTCCGACTCATGAGACTCATCGTCATAAGAACTACGACCATCTGTATCTTCATCCTCCATCTGGTTCTGCAAGTGACCATCTTCTTCGTCCGCATCTGCCTCGCCAGTGTACTCATCCTCTTCTACTGCCCTGGAGCTCTGGCCTGATTCATAACCACCACCTCCAGCATTCGACACAGAGTTTGCATTGGACAAGTCATAACTTGATTCACCCTCGCCTTCAGCCGGATTGGTCTCATGAGCGACAACCTGGATTAAGGCGACAGGTGTAGTTCCCCTTTTCTCGCAACTTTCTAACCAGCGCACCCACTTTGATGTGCGGTCTATCGGCCTCAAAATCCAGAAAATATTTGAACTTGATTTGGTCCACAATGCTTGCACACGGACGGTGTATGTTTCAGGATTGAGCGCTAAACATCCTACCAACCATTCTTGCAACTGACTAAACGTCCATGTTTGGGGACCGTTACATCCAACTCCACATACTTAAACTGACTCAGATCAGCTCCGTGCTCAGTTGTTAAGACAGTACCGGAACCGTAGTAATAAACAAACTTCACTACACCGGACATCTCTGATGCCTAAAAAAATATTTAGACGCGTCAAATATTAAGAAGTACGACATATAAAAAATATTAGAACGCGTCAAATACTAAGCAATACGGCATATTAAAAATATTAATACGCGTCAAATACTAAACAGTATGGCATAAAAAAAATCTATTCTATCAAAACATATTACTACCGGCCATAATATTTAGATGCATCAAATACTAAGCAGTACGACATTAACAGTTGTCCAAAATAATGAGCACTACCAAACGCTTAAACATACTTCTATATATACATACACACGTATCCTCATAAACATATACATTATAGGATAAATACGTGAGAGATTAGGATTTACCCTTGAAGCGTTTGAACCCCAACCTTGAGCAGCCTCACAGTCATCGGATGAGCACCACCACCACCTCCAAACTCCTCCAAACCACCACCATTGTCCCAACTTAGCAACACGAAATTAGCTCTACATGTTCAACGAAAACAGTAGATCAAGGTGTCATTGGGTGCTAAATAGCAAGGGGATGTAGTTTTGTGGGTTAAACGGGATCAAAACTCACTCATTTTGGTTAGAAATTGGGGGCATTTTTGAGGAAGAAGAAGAGGAGAAGAAGAACAGGAGGGAACGGGCAGGAAGAAGAAGAGGGCTCGAGGGCGTCTGCCTGGGCTCGCGCGATGGGAAGGGAGGAAGGGAAAGGGAAAAAAGAAAAAGGAGATTCCCCCGCGGCCCACCAGGACCCTTTCGGCGATGGCTAGGCCGAGTGGCCTGTCGGCCACGGCTAGGTCGACTGGGCTCAGTCGGTCTGGGCCAAGCCGAGCGCCTCGTGGGAGCCCCATGCGCGGAGCTGCCGGCCTGATTCCATGCCTAATCGGCCTCGTCCAGGCCACTGGACCTATTCGGCCTGCGCGAGGCCGAGGCCGTATTATTTTTAATATTTTTGAAAAATGCGTATTATTTTTGAAAATGATTAAAAAATTCGTATTATTTAAAAAAAAATTAGCTATAAACTGAGTAAGTTATATATGGGACGTATCAAGTGAAAACATATATTCAGTGAAAACTTATAAATTCCGTTATTTAATATATATGGCAGTGCCCTTCTCGGAAAAAAAAACCTCTAAAACATATATTCAGTGAAAACTTCAAAATGAAAGCTATCAGGTTTATTTAGGCCACGGCCTCGAAGGAATTCGGCTGGCTAACACTATACTCTCTCGTCTCGGTCTCTTCTTCGCAAGTTTGATTCGATTTACGTAGCATGCACGGTTCAGTAATAAAACGTGGCATGCACGGTGCCGGTTTTTCCACTGAAAAAGACGCGGCATGCACGGTTCCTACCAGGCTTCCAATCTCACGAGACCATCTCCTCCTATTTGTACACACAACTCCGGATAGTCGATCGGTCGATCCCCATTCATATGTCCATGTCGGGACGTTCCAAAACGCACACGACGAGAACACCAGGAGCCTCGCGGGCAGGCAATGAATACCGAACGACACACACCATGGAGACGCCGCAGGCGACCGGCTGCGAGTGCGAGTGCGACTGTGAGATCGACCGCCTGCCGGTGCCGGAGTAGCTCCTGCTGCAAGTCATCTCGCTCACGTCGCCTCGTGACGGCTTCCGCGCCGCCGCCGTCTCCCGGGCCTTCCGTGCCGGCCCGGACTCTTGACGCCGTCTGGTCCCGCTTCTCCTACGCGCGGGCCGATGTCGAAAGAGGCTTGTCTGGCCTTCGGGCCGAGCCAGGTCGGCTCGGTCCAGCTTGTGAGCCAACGGCCCGAGGAAACACTGTAGCAAAAGCCCAAGTTAATCGAAGCCCACCACCAACTCCACGGTCAAGCCAGTCCACGCGAAACGCAATGGCGCAACTGCCGACCCCGAGCTCGTCCTCTCGCTCCTCTCTCTATCTCCCCGAAACCGCCGCCGCCCACGGCCAAAGCTCGCGCCCCTCCGCCACCGCCGGTCGCCGCCGCCGCTCGCCATGGTCGCAGGTGCCAGCTCGCGAGCCAGTCTCGGCTCGCAGGCAGCCTGCTCGCGGCGAGCTCGGCTCGGCTCGCGTCCACCCTGAGAACTCTGCGTCTACCCAGGTTTGAACTACGACCCGACATATAAACATGCATGCATATGCACCAGATCGAATCTCAATGCGTGGGAGTAATAGGTTAATATTGGCGCAAATCTGTATGACAATAATTAAATCATAAGCTCGCTAAATGTATAACTTGATCCCCGTGCAGACTGCAGAGTGCAGAGTTAATTAGTAGCCGCGAATATCGATGATAATAATTAATGCTCATTGCTTAACGGGTTGATTCAGAATTGCAGTGCCGTATAGATAACACCATTGAATTAGCCAGCGTCCCACCCTTCTACTCTTTGCGCCAACCTTTCCTTGCTTGCAGCACTTAAACGTACTATAGCTAGTGAGCCCAAGAGAGGAAGGAGACCACATCAAGATGGCGGAGGTCGTGAGCGTGTCGAGGGGGGTGATGAACCCCCTCCTCGGCAAGCTGACCACGCTGCTGAGCGACGAATACAAGAAGTTCAAAGGGGTGAGGAAGCAGGCGTCGTTTCTCAAGCGTGAGCTCAGCGCCATGAACGCTGCTCTTGAGAGGCTGGAGCTCATGGATGAGCTCGATCCCTTGGCCAAGGACTGGAGGGCTGATGTCAGGGAGATGGCCTATGATATGGGGAACTGCATTGATGACTTCATTCATCATCTTGAAGGTGCCGATGCCAACGCAAGCTTCCTCAAGAGGACTGCTCGGCGTCTCAAGACTTTACGGGCACGTCATCAAATTGCCAGCCAGATCGAGGAGCTCAAGGCTCGAGCAATATAGGCAAATGACCGGCGCATAAGGTACTATCACATTTTCTTAGTGAAAAATGAAAACTTATAAGTAACAGAAAAAGCCTTTTATCATGGAAAACTCTGTTTTGTACCAATTATTTGTTACCTTGAGACAAGTTGAACAACCTATCTTTAATTGTGACACAGTGAACTACATTTTAAACCATTTAGTGTCAAATTGAACCATATTGAAGATTTGGGTCAACATGAATTAATGTGGTTCAATGTGATCCAATTTATTTAACAAATAAGTTCAATACAAGTTCAGTTTGTCAAATAAGTTCATAGTAAGATTTTGAACACTTGTTGTTCTTCTTCAAAACAAGTTTAATTTGACATAACTTCTTCAATGTGGTTCAGTTTTGACACTAAAGTTCAAAATATTGTTCAATGTGTCACAATTAAAAATAGGTGATCCAACTTGTCACAAGGTAACAAATAAGTGGTTCAAACTGGACTTTACTCTTATTTACTCGGACTTTGTGTACACAAGGACCGTGATGTAATGCTAATCTTATTTAAGGTCCTTTGATATAAATGGGTTTCTATCTCATATTAATATAAATAGCAGGCAAGTGTCCAAATTTAATCAAAATAAATACATACTCCTTTCGTCTGAAAATAAGTGATTCGGATTTGTCCAAATTCGTATGTATCTAGACGTGTTTTAGTGTATAGATACATGCGAAACTAAATAAATCCGAGTCACTTATTTTCGGATGGAGGAAATAAATCAGAACCGAATCAACAATCCGTGTCAGATTTGGTCTATTTGGTAGCTACACATGAATCAAAGTTAGAATAGAATCCAGAATTTTTAAATTTTCTGTGATAAACACAAATAGGAATCAGGTGTACTAAACATTTACAAATCTAAAGAAGAGAAAGAGAACTAGAACAGATAAAACCATAATAATTAAGTAAGCCTGGGCAAAATAACTAGTAAAGAAAAACAACCTGCAATGAATCTACAAAACCATACCAAAGAGTTCTTTCGGATATATAAAAGTTCTAGGTACAAAATTGACGAGTGCAATTCTGGTTCTGGCTTTGTGCCTGTGGATTCTCGAATGTCAGTAATATACAAGGAGGCAGCAGGTCTCGTGGGATTGGACGGCCCAACGGAAGAGCTTAGCAATTGGTTGACAGATAGCAAGAAAACCGTCAAGGTTGTCTCCATTGTGGGCTTCGGAGGCCTGGGTAAAACTACCCTAGCCAAGCAGTTATATGATAAGGTCGGAGGGAAATTTGACGTGAAAGCTTTTGTTCCAATTTCCCAAAGACCAAATGTGTCAGGAATCCTCAATAGCATGCAGTCCAAACTTGGGATAAAGGACTCTTCCCAACATAAAGATGATCACGATATCATTGACGGCCTAAGAGAACATCTCAAACACAAGAGGTGCAGTACTATTTATTCTTCTTCTGCTACTCACTCATCATGGACTTGCAGGGTTTAGCTACTGGTGAATAATGGCTGTGTGAATGGAGCAAGTATCTTGTGAATGGAGTAGATGAGTATTCTGTATGGTTTAGCATACTTTTGAATAGTTGTTACAGAAACTTCTTTTTCCCAGTAATAAAACAAATTTACAAAGACTTCTTATGGGCCGAGGCCAAATCCTGTGAAACCTTCTTAGCCATGGAAAGTAGAGCTTTACTAGAGGGACAATTAACGCCCATTATGTTGGGTAACTATGAACATTTTTTTGGATGCATCCTACTGTGCCACCACAAACCATTAAACCAAATTTCAGTTATACATCAAATCAATGCATGTACCCTCTTGCATATTGTCGCCCAGCCACAGCTTCTCTTGTACAAAGATAAATTATAAGAAAAAAACTATTAGAATGTACAAGCTAAATTAAGTTCACTGAGTTATAACACAATTCACAGATCAACTATTGGTGTTATTTAGCCGACAATTATCCTAAATTACACTTAAAATACTCACTCTGATCCATATTAATTGTCAAAATATTACATGTATCTAGACGCTTTTTAGGCATAGATACATCCATATTTGGGCAAATTTAAGACAATTAATATGGATCGGAGGGAGTAGCATATTTAAATTATTTATACTTAGTTTATTGTTTTTGTCCAACTGTTTTGATGCTTCTAACTATATTGTGATGTATGCAACTTACTAACCTATTCAAACCATGCAACAGGTACTTTATTGTTATTGATGATTTGTGGGATCACTTAACATGGGAAACAGTTAGATGTGCCTTTCCAGAGAACAGCAATGGGAGTAGAATAATAGTAACCACACGACTGGAAGATGTGGCCTTCGCTGCATGTTGTAATAACCAACAGTGCATTTACAAAATGAAGTATCTAAATGATGAAGACTCAAAAAGGTTATTCTTTGGTCGAATATCTGGATCCAATTATCCATCCAATGTCGAAGAAGCTTCAGCTGGAATTTTAAAGAAGTGTGGGGGGCTGCCACTTGCAGTTATTACTGTAGCTAGCTTATTAGCTTGCCGTCCAGAAATATTGAGGAAGGATTGGGAGAGCATAAGGAATTATTTGGATATGCAGTTTGGCACAAACCTCACCTTGGATGGAGTGAAGCTTATATTAAACCTTAGCTACATTCATCTTCCTCTTCGTCTTCGGGCATGTTGCTTATATCTTGGCATGTATCCAGAGGACGAAGAGATCATGAGGGATGATCTTGCTCGACAATGGATAGCTGAGGGCTTTGTCAGTATTATACCAGGTCTAGATTTGGAGGACGTGGCAAAGAGTTACTTCAATGAACTTATCAATGTAAGCATGATTCAGCCTGAGAGAATTGAGTATGGGGAGGTGTTGTCCTGCAGAGTGCACGATATGATGCTTGATTTGATCCAAAGCAAGTGTGTTGAAGACAACTTTGTGAGTGTGGCATACAAGTATGAAGACATGGCCAGACTACACGACTGCCAGTACAAGGTCCGTCGATTATTGAACTTGTGCACCTCGGAAGGAACAGATGGAACAATATCAGGGACTATTATTGCTCCGAGCATGTCACAAGTTCGATCATTTTCACAGCATGGAAATGCCAAGCACAGTCCCTCTCTTTCACTGTTTAAGCATCTCAGGGTGCTAGTCTTATATATGGAGGGAATGACTGTCGACCTGACTGCCATTAACCAGCTGTTTCAGCTAAGGTATTTGAAGGTATCGGCTGCTAACGGGTCCATACAGCTCCCTACAAAAATTAAAGGGCCTGTGCATTTAGAGACACTAGAACTAGTGGAAGGAGACTTTAAGAGTACTCTTCCCTCAGATATAGTTGATCTGCCTTGTTTGTCCCATCTTATTGTCGATCGATTCCATAGGACGCCAGATCTGCCTAATGGGATCAGTCAGATGAAGTCACTCCGCACACTGCATGGGTTTGAAATTGGCAGGAACTCGGTCGAGGATATTGTGGGCCTCGGCGACTTGACTAATCTAAGGGACTTGAAACTTTATTTTTGGCGGAAAACACCGGAGACGATGGATGCTTTATCCTCCTTGATCGGAAAGCTCCGTAACGTGAAACATCTCTCCCTAATTGGCTTGTCTCTTGGGGAAGACAACATGCTGCTCTCAATATCCGAGCCTCCTCTACATATCGAGGTGCTAGAACTGCCATACTTCTGTTCTCTAGACTTCCCAAATGGATTGGTGATCTCCATTGCCTCCGCCGCCTGCAATTGGAAGTTGGGGAGCCGCAGATTCATGTCCTCGGGGCGCTGCCCTACCTAGCCGATTTACTTCTACGCGTTGAGAAAATCGGTGTTATATTTGGCACAGGATTATTCCCAGTCCTGGAGCACCTGAGCTTTGAGAACGTTGCTTACGATACTACAGCATACCTAGGCTTCAAGGCTGGGTCATTGCCCAAGCTGCGACGCCTAACTCTAAAGCTCCATGAGTGTAACTGGTCGGTATAGAGCACCTGTTAGGCCTCGAGAGAATCAATGTGAATATCTGCGGCATCCTATTCTTAAGGAGGGATTCTTCTGGTGAGCAAATAGTCTTCTAAGGAAGAAGCGGCCTGTCGTGTTGAATCTGCGTTCAAGAACGTGACGCAGGTGCACGCAAACCGGCCGTCCATAACCGTCCGTATGGACAGCCGGGCACTTGGAAAGTTGGAAGTGAAGGGGCCTGACGGGTCGTGCACCACAAGTAGCAATTAGTTTCAATTCAGAGGGCCACTTTGGTAATTCTCTATCCCTTTGCTCTTTTACATAGTCCATAATTTATTTCTGGTATTGAGTTTCTCGGTTATTTTTACCAATTACCTAATGCACTCTCATATTGTCCAAGTTTTCAGCCACCATGTTACATAGTATTAAGTACTCCTGATCAGCGAACTATTAACTAGTCAATGATTTGTAGCAGGGGAATATCTGTTCTTGCCTAAATCTCATTCGATAAGTGAATCTCCTGCCTCATCTGAATATATTCTTTCTACTCCGTACATCTTTTTGTATATACAGAGGAGTATGTTATTAAAAAGGCCGTTTGGTTCCCTAAAAAAAGGCCGTTTGGTTAGACAGTATAATTTGTAGCCTAGATTTTCCATATTATATGATATATGGATTACATGGAAGTGTTTCTATAAGTATCATACCAACTTGCACACGATTTAAGTACTCCGTATATGTAATACTGCTTGAACTGTTGCTGCTAAGTGCCCTTTGCAAATGTTGATTTATGTTCTCTCCCTTGTGCTATCCACTTGAGTAGTTGAGTACCCGTTACTGAACAATGGTGCCTTGTGTGAAACGATAGTACGATACCGTTTTCCATGTCTGTTGTGCAAACTAAGTACAAGAGTTTGTATGATTATTGTTTTTTTAAAAGGATTTGTATGGTTATTGTTGCTGAGTAAGCTGGTGTTCCACCAACACGAACACAGGTTGGTAAAAAAAAAAACACGAACACAGGTCTTGGAACCTTGAAGATTATAGTATAACATTTTCTTGGACCAGAAGCACCACAACGGTTGAAAATTAGTGTACATTGAAGTTACCATGCACAACCTTTTCCCCGTTTGTTTTATATCATGCTTACAAATGTTTACGATGTGTTTATACTCCTACTTGGTTATACTTGGTTATCATGCACAACCTTTTCCCCGTTTGTTTTATATCATGCTTACAAATGTTTACTGCAGCCATCCAGGTCGCTGTGAAGCAATCTGAGGCGATCTTTGGTGGGGGAAACGTGCAATCTTGGAGAGATAGAAACAATATGAATGATCTGCATGCTGCAGTTATGCTCCATCTCCGAGTCCTCATCTTCAACGAGGCTACGGTTACAACTCCCGTTTCCATCCCGTTGAAAGGCTGTTTCATCTCCGTGCGTGTAGGTGGAGCAGAGGAGAACATGGGAACTCGAGCATGATGTGTAACACAGATGCAACGAAGTGGAGTTCAATCTTGCTTTCTGTTTCTTCTTTATCTTCTAGTACTAACTAATGGGCATGTGATTGTGGATTTTTCATGTATTTGCTTTGATGTACCCTAAATGGCTGTCGTCCTGTCAGTATAATCTGCTGAAGTCTGAACTGCAGAATCCTGCATTCTATGAACTACAAATTGACTTCCTTTTCTCGAAATGTCAATTGCCAGCCAGTATTTAGCTTATTTGAGCTACGAGTTCGCCTTATTCTGTTCCTTCCTGTAAAAGAAAAGGATTCACTTTGTTGCAGTGAAATCTGTGATGGTATTGTTTGTTGTTTCTAGCTAAAGAGAATTGGCCTTGAGTAAGCCAAGTCACACACTTTTTCTTTTTAGGCTCCTGCCGGAAATAAGAACAAGCAGCAGGACACCGTTACTGTAGCCTGTAGATGTCACATATCTCTGACAAGTGACAAAGGAACGGCGTTGGAGGGTGTGAACTGGACGGAAAGTGGAGCTCCCTCTCCCCTGCCGATGCCACAACCCCTGCCGGTGGCGCGCGTCACTTCTCTCGGATCTAACCACCATGGCAGTTAGGCCTGGTCCATCTTCTTGCACAGACTTGTGGTGCTGTGGCCTGAGGTTTGGGCAATTTCTGTTGAGGGCCTCTCCTTGCGTCCGGAACTCCTGCATGCGCGGCGGGGGCAAGGCAAGGACTGGATCGTGGGCGCTACGACATCTACACAGTCATCAGGCACTTTTTAGCTACCCTTCCGTTCAATTACAGAGTAGAAAACTTCTTCCACACACGCGTTTTCCATTCTCTTTTTTTCCCAACGCTTGTGCTGGCCCAAGGACTCTCGTCTCGGTTTCTTGGGAGTTTAATTTGGTTTTCGCAGCATGCACGGTTCACTAAACAACGCAGCATGCACGGTATTTACAGAAAAAAAAAACGGGGCTTGCACGGTTCCTACCAGGCTTCCAATCTAACGAGACCACCTCCTATATATAGGACCCAGGATAGTCGATCCCCATTCGATTCGATCGAGTCCACCTCGGAACGTCGTCCCAAAACGCACACACGACGACAACGCCGGGAGCCGATCGAGAACGTACGGGCAGAGAAACACACACCATGGAGATTGCAGCTGTTCCTAATCAATTGTCGATGTCCTGTTCCTCCACTACGTACGATACGTGCAGCGAATGCAGCTGGACAGGGCTACCGGCGCCGAGTGGTTCGCGCTTTCGGCGAGCGGGATGCAGATTGCACGGTGCGTCAGGCACCCCTGCGGCACGTCCAGATGGATCCGTGTGGACCCTTCTAGGTGCCCCACAAGAGGGAGAAGGTCCGTTCATTTCCAGCCCAGCTAATTTCCATGCTGAGATATTAATCTTAGTACTTCATATCTCGCACACGTACGTGTAGTAGTACATTCCTAATCAATTAATTGTTGGCACATCGATATCTAATTAATAGGTTCTCTGAAGCCTATGAGCTCAGCTGCATGCCCAAGCTGCAGATCGGTGCCAAGGTTGCAGAGCGAGGTGCTCCCACGAGACACCACCTACGTGGCATACACGGTGTTCAAACTATGCCAAACATTCTACGGGTTGGATTCGCCGTACCAGGAGGCGTCCATTGCCGTTGCCGGGTGCAAATCGAAAATGACCCGGCAAGTTTGCTTGCAAGGCTATGTCGACGACGGGGGCCGGAAGCACGTCTTGCCAAATCGTTATGGAAGAAGCCGCTGCCACCCTGAAGTGGTTCTTCAGGCAAAGGACGACGAAATTGTTTTCCCTCGGAGGAGGGATGACGGTTGGATGGAGGTGGAGCTGGGTGAGTTATGCAATGAAGGGGCGGCGGCGAGGTGTCCATGAGCTTGAAGGAGGCCATGGGAGCAAACCGCAAGGGTGGTCTTGTGGTGTGGGGCATTTGAGCTTAGAAGTAAACAACAAAAACCAACATGATTGTATAAAGTATTGTCCAAGGTGAAGAAGACTATTGGAGCGATTTTAGTTTTAGTTCCGGTTACATCAAAAAGAGGGCTATTAGTGTGGTTCTCGTTGAGTCATTTTTATCCGTTTTGCATTAATATTTTTGTTCAAGACATAATCGAGTACTAATACTATTCCTCATGATCAAACCTCATGTGCTCTGGAAGAAAAGGAAATAAAGTTACTTCAATAAAACCACGGCATGGAAAAAGGCATTGATGTACCGAATTAGTATGACCACAGCAACGCGAAAGTCATTTCTACCGGCTCATGTAGACAACCATGCGCTGCCATGTGGCGCTCATGCAGGCCCACGTGTTTTTTTATTTCATATCCCAATAAAATATAACATTCATATACCATATCTAATAAAATATACCATGCATATACTATTCATATATTATATACCAATTAGACTGATGGGGTGAGTCCGGGTTGATGCTACGTGACATCGTATCAGAGGCTCGCATGTCACCGCCAAACCTCCCCGTAACCATAACGCGATCTACACCTACGGTCCTAGCCACACACCTGTCCATTTTTATTTTTTAATTTCTCTGCCGACCAGAGTAATCTCCGCCTAATCTTCTGGCAGATCTCTCCCATCTCTCTCCTCTCTCGCAATCCTCTCTCCCATCTCTCTCCTCTCTGCCGTGGACCGACCCCGCAGCGCCGCTGCCCGCTATCCAAGCCGCCAGGCGCCCCCCTACCCGTCGTCCCGCCGCCTCTGCGCCCGTCCCTGCGGCCCCGCGCCGCTGCCCCCCGTTCAAACCGCCGCCCGCTCCCATCCCCGCCACCGTGCGCCTCGTCCCGCCATCCAAGCCGCCGCGCGTCCTCTCCCTGCCGCCACGCGCCTCGTCCTGCCGACCCCGCCGCCACGCACCTCGTCCCTAGGCCTGGCCTCGGCCGTCGTCGCTGCACGCTTCTAGCACCCGCTGCCTCCCACGAAATAGGGTCCTGTCACCGATTGGTTAGAGGTACTTTGATTTGTAGCTTCCATGGCTAGATTTCTATTGATTTGTGGCTTGATTTCAGGTACTTTGATTTTCTATTGATTTGTACCTTCTGTTTTCTATTGATTTGCAGGTAGAGTAGATCAAAGTTTCCTTTCCTGGACATATTGACTTTTTTTTTCTTCCTATCATGATCTTGTTTTGAGTCCGAAGGTGTATTTCTTCTTTTTCTGTGATGTACCATTGGGTTATGTTGTACCATTGGGTTAGCGTCAGTGTGATTGAGGAGGTACTTATCGTGTGTTGTAATTGTTTTTTCATGTTTTAGGCAGGGATTTCATATCACAAATTGATAAGTTATTGTCATGTACTTGACATTTGCCTTGATGTACATCAAATTAAGAAGGTACTTAAAATTGATAATATATTGTATCTATCCTAATGTACTTGACATGTACCTTGTTGTATTTGCTATGTACTAAAAATTAATGAGGTACTATTGTTGAGAAAGTACTTAGTACTTTTGATTGTTCTCGTATTTATTAATGAATATTGTATATAGGGTACTTAAATTGATGAGGTACATAAAATTGATGACGTACTTGAAATTGAGTAATTCCGTCACGTTTAAATTTGATAAGGTACTTAAAATTTTATGTACAAAAGAAACAAAAATTGACGTACTTGAAATTGGCTATTTTTATTATCATAGACGACGATACATTTCGTAGAATTTGTACTAAAAAATATTTATGTACCATCGTCTAGGGTACATGTACTTGTCGTACTGTAATACGTACCAACTAGTCAAATTAATACAAAAGATATAAGTGGCCCTCTAAAATTATTGTACAAAAGAAACACATATATTAGAGAAAAAAAATGATTGGTTTTTACGTGAGACCGTGAGTGACTGACACAAAGAAAAGAGAATAAAGATAAAAAAATGATTGTGACCTGACACAAGCAGTGACGGACTCTCTCTAATATAACACAAAGTAAATTAATTTGGTGACCTCGGATAAACGAGTGGCTACGAAGCTACGGGTAGATCGCGTTAGCGTCACCGCTCCGCTCTGGCATGTCACCGGTAGAAAAGCCGTGTCCCCACGCACATACTAACCACGATTCTGCGCTTCCGTCGTCTCCCGCGCCTTGAGTGTTGCTGCGCAGGCGAGGCCCAACTCCCCCTCTCTGCGGGTTGGCCTTGTCGCTAGTCTTATCGTGAATGAGGCCCATCTTGGCTTCCCTCTCTTCGTCGGTGTTGACTGACAGGTTGGGGAAATCATCGTCAAGGCCTATAATACTCTCGCCTAGTTTTGATCTGTCCCCTCCTTGTTGCCCTCTGAAGATTTAAATTACGTATCATGCACGGTCCCGAAGAAGTTCCCAATCTACCAAACGCCTCCGGCTCCACCTGCCTGCCTCCTAATATACCCCGTGTGTCCCCCGTTTGCCACTTCAGCCCATGTAACAACATCCCAACAATCGAGAACACCGGTAGCCGAGAGTTCGATCCGATCAGATACGAGATCAATCGAGTATTGTGATATCATGGAGCCGCCGCCACCGCCGCCGGAAGCGTGCGAGATCGATCGGCTGCCGGAGGAGCTCCTGGAGCACGTGCTATCCCCTCACGTCGCCGGCGTGCGCCTGCCGCGTCGCCGCCGTCTCCCGCGCCTTCCGCGCCGCCGCGTACTCCGACGCCCTCTGGTCCCGCGACCTCCCGCAGTTCGCCAAGGGCGAGTTCCCGAGACGCACGCTGCTGTTCTGGACCAAGAAGTCCCTCTTCCGACGCCTCTCCGAGCAACCCACCTACCTCCCGGGCAAGCTCATCGTACGTATATATAAGCCTGCAGGTCCTAGTCGATCCATGGCCTAATATTAACTTGATCGCCTTAATTATCATCTTTCCTTGTTGCTAATTTGCTATCGCCAGCCGATCGATCGGTCTCCTAAGCGTCGTACGTGCAGCGAATGCAGCTGGACAGGGCCACCGGCGTCCAGTGCTTTGCGATTTCGGCGAGGGCGATGCAGATTTGGTGGCCCAAGGAGCGCCCCTGGTCCTACGTCCACTGGTACCCTGTACTATGTTCTTGTGGCTGCATCGAAGGAGGCCACAGAAGGTAGTTAAAAATTCCTCCAAATTAAAGCCGGCCGGTTACTTAATTGCCATAGCAACAATATGAATTCATTCAGCGTGATCGAGCATTCAATACACGACAGGAATACTGATCCTCGTTAATTACATACCTTTGCGGCAGGTTTCAAGGCGTCGTGCTCCATTGTGTTCACAGGCTGGACGTCCGCGCCAAGTTCCCGAGGAAGTTGCTCTCCCAAGACACCACCTACGCGGCGTACATGCTGTTCAAGCATCGCACATCCTACAAGCTGAAACATCTGACGCACCTGGAGCTGGAGGCGTCCGTTGGCGTCGCCGGGAGCGAATCGACCCGGCGTGTTGCCCTCCGAGGTTACGTCGACGATAGGCCCGGCTACCGTATTGGCCAGCCGTCGTCTCGGGAATACGTCTTGCCATCTCACGCAGCAATTTGTCCTGGAAAGGGGGACATTGTTTTTCCTCGGAAGAGGGATGGTGATGATTGGTTAGAGGTGGAGCTTGGCGAGTTCCACAATGAGAAAGGCGACGACAGCGGCGAGGTGTCCATGAGCGTCGTGGACACGGTGGAAGGCCGCTACAGAGGTAGACTTGTTGTGGGGAGCATTGAGCTTAGAAGCAAGCAGCGCAGGCCAACGAGATTTTAGAATTGAAGCAACACGTAGAGAGAAGCTGAAAAAAGATTTTATAAATTGGATCCAAAGTTTTAAGGTTTTGCTATATCTAACTTGCCTGATTACTCTTTTATTTAGAGATAAGTTGATCAATCAGCCATTGAATATGATTTGTGCTTTAAGATTCTAAATAATGTAGATGATTAAAAAAGAAGGCTAAAATGAGATATACATACTAATCCAACAGGCATGATTCGTCAACTTAGATTTAAATCTTTTGCTTAAAAATCCGTTGAAGTGCTAGCTTTGTTCCGTCTTTGCGGGTGACCTTGGTTTAATGTTTGCTTGGCAATCTCCTGATATTTACGTAACATGCACGGTCCTAGCAAGCTTCCATCCAATATAATGCACGGCCTTTGCGGCCCTACATATACGGAGAACCTTTAAATTTAGGGATGATGAAATAGGAAGCGAACGTTCGCTATCTAAATTTCTCGCGCGACGGGTAAAGTTGTCATTGTCACACACTAAAGTTGCCGGCCTCACAAAACTAAAGTTGCCATCTCACGCAACTAAAATGTTCGTTTCCTAGTCTTTTAGCGTGACGAGACAAAATTGTCATCCGTATAGAACTAAAGTTGCCACCTTCACAGGCTAAAGTTGTCACCCTACATAACTAAAAGTTGCCATTCATGGATCTAAACTTGCCCCCCCTCCCCCCCACACAAAGACATGTGGCATAATTCCAGTCATAATCTTTCCGATCGAATGGCCAATGAAGTGTTCGTCCCGTGAGACTAAAGAACGTATAAATCCCGTTAAATCTACTCGCTACGATCTCCATGACTCCATCCAAATCTACTCCGACAGGACAACGTCAACTCAACCTCGTACCATACGAGGAGAACAGAACAGAGAACACCGATCGAGATCCGATCGATCGAGAACAGGGAAGGAAACATGGAAACGCCGGCTGCCGCGTGCGAGATCGATCGGCTGCCGGAGGAGCTCCTGGTGCACGTGCTATCCCTCACGACGCCGGTGGCCGCCTGCTGCGCCGCAGCCATCTCCCGCCAGCTGCGAGATCGCGCGCCTGCCGGACGATCTCCTCGCGACGATCATCACGCTCACGTCGCCTCGGGACGCCTGCCGCGCTGCCGCCGTCTCCCGGGCCTTCCGCGCCGCCGCGGACTCCGACGACGTCTGGTCCCGCTTCCTGCCCCGCGATCTCCCACGGTTCGTCGACTCCACCGAGATCTCCCTGAGCATGACGCCGTCGTCGAAAAAGGAGCGGTTCCTGCGTCTCTCTGACCACCCCGCCCTCCTTCTTGGCAGAGTCACGGTACGTACGTACGAAGGCAGCGATCTCGCGCTGCTTCATCTTCTTGGATTGGATCCAAATCCAATCCCACGGATGTACTACTAGCAGGGTTCTTTTGAATCGGGTAGCTATATTATGTGTTTATATGTTTGCAGAGCATGTGGCTGGACAAGTTCACCGGCGGCAAGTGCTATACACTGTCGGCGAGGGCGCTGGATATTTCGTCGGCCGGCGATGAGCCAGACAACTGGCGCTGGACACATGCCGACGTTCTCCGTGACGTCAAAACCGGCGAAAGGTATACGTTCTTAATTAAATCCACGTCAGTTATTTTGGAACGGAGAGATTATATATTCAAAGTATTCCTTATCTGTATTCGATTTACTGCAATCTGCACAATGTTAAGAAGAAGAAGAAGAAAATTAACCATGTTTTGCAACAGAATCTCAGCAGAAGTCGCTCAACTCAGATGGGTGTGCTGGTTAGAAATCCGTGGCAAGATACGGAGGAAGATGACTCCAACTACGTCGCCTACATGGTGTTCAAGCTAGCGGGCAATGGAACTGGAGCCCATGGACTGCATTTCCCGTACCAAGAGGCATCGGTCAGTGTCGGAGGGGGCGAATCGACCTGGCAGTTGCGAGCCTGCCTCGATGCCTACGACGACGACGGTGCCTTCCGTGTGGTGCCTCGAAACCTAGTGCAACGTGCTTATCGGGATTGGCCTGATCGTGGAACACGTGACGTGTATCTTCCCTGTAAAAGAGCCGACGGTTGGATGGAGCTGGAGCTGGGCAAGTTCTGTAGCGAGGAGGAAGGTAGCGATGACGATGAGGTGTGCGTCGCATTGACTGAGACGAAATTTCTCAAACCAAAGGGCGGTCTGATCGTGCGAAGCATTGAGATTAGAATTAAGCAATAATACGGAATATCTTTTGGAAAGACTAGTAACATGTGTACCAGTACTTAATAAGTACTCCCTCAGATCATAAATTGTTGTCGAAATATCACATTTATCCAGATGGTTTTTTTAAGAATAGATACATTAATATTTGGACAAATTTGAGTCAAGAATTTAGGATCAGAGGAATAGTTGAGAATTCAAGGTTTAGTTTTCAATTAAACCCATTTGTATGTCTATGTTTCCGTTTAATAGATGGAGAAGGGAGTAGCCTGGTTCGGAAAAACAATGTCCAAATTCTAGTTAGTATTTAGTTCTGTTTGCACTTCGCAATTTCTACTCGATTTCGAGATAATGCCTCCTATGTAAAATGAACGTCTCTCCACATGTTCGATCATATTGTTTTTCCGGTTTTCCTATTGAGAAGTTGACTGATTTTTAGTTAGAGATCAGTTGATGTGATCGATCGTTGGATCTTAATCCAACGATGTCACGTGGAAGAGGAGAGAGAGAGCGGGGATGACCCTCAGATCTTAACCCAACGGATCTGATTTGTCAACTTAGATTAAGACATTTTACTTAAAAATTAGGCAACTGAGGAATAGTCGCACCTTATTTGTTTCATGATTGTACAAGGTCAAAAATAATTGATGATGTAGGAAATGTTCTTGTAACGGTGGCATTGTTTGGGACAAACTGGAATGAAACAATTGGAGGCCAGGTCCCTTGCTAGGGGTGAGGCGTCGGGCAGCAATCTAAATTGAGGTGTTGGAGCAGATGGGTGATGAGAGGGAGGTATAGTGGACTAAGATGAGATAAAAAAAACTCGGTTAGCGGGGGCAATAACGGCCGCCAATAAGATCCCACCGAGCAAACTAGGAGACACGCCGGAAGATGCAATGGTGCTCACAAAATAGATTTCGCGTTATCTAAAAATTTGTGATACAAGAAAGTTACCTGTTTTTTAGTTAAAAATCAATAGACACATTGATCGGATAACGACTACTCTAATGTGTCAATTGAGATTTAAACATTTTTAAATTTAGACACATCCTACCTTTGACTGTAACTACTTTTTCCGATTCATATTACTTGTCTAAAATTTGTCTAAATATATATGTTCTGTTTAAAAACGTTTAGATCTTTATGATATGCGACAAGTGGACCGGGAAAAGGGTAGTACAAACTTCCTTTTGCATCGCTCTCGCATGTACTACTACCGCTTGAGCCTCTCCCAACCCCGCATGTCAGCGGTCGGTACCTCAGACCCGCAAATTATCTCTTCGAATCGTTGACACTCCCCCGTGACCCGTGTTCGCCACCTGTTTGCTTCGCCCCAAATCAAATTGCTTCCAGATGCTTCGTTGTTAAGCCTCTGGAGTCTCCGCCCGCATATATAAAATCTGTGGATTCCGATCCCCTCACGCGACCCTACCATCCCACGCCCTTTGCCAATCTCGCATTCTCTTCTGTCCAGATCGACGAGGCCAAGCAGCAGAGGAGGAACCGATGGCGGAGGCGGCGGTAGACGCCTGCGAGATCGCGCGCCTGCCGGAGGAGATCGTCTCGGCGACGCTCGCCCGTGCCGGGCCGCGCGAAGCCTGCCGCGCCGCGGCGGTTTCCCCGGCCTTCCGCGCCGCGGCCGACTCCGACGCCGTCTGGGCCTGCTTCCTGCCACGTGATCTCCCTCCGATCGCCGACGGGGAACTGCCTGCCGCGCCGCCGCTGTCTAAGAAGGAGCTGTTCCTCCGCCTCTCCAACAGTCCCGTCCTCCTCCCCAACAGACTCGTGGTACGTATACCCTCCTCCCTCCTATCCAATTTGGAGCAGGGTTAGTTCGTCGCAATTCGATGGCGATTTCTCCGGTAGCACTAATCAATCGGTGGTTGTTTGCGATTGCAGAGTCTGTGGTTGGACAGGGAGACCGGCGCCAAGTGCTACATGTTGTCGGCGAGGCAGCTGTACATCGTGTGGAGCGATACGCCGCGGTACTGGACCTGGATCCCTCTCACCGACTCTAGGTTCGTTCGCTCTTTCCAATTCTGATGCAGAGTATACCAATTTTATGTACTCCTAGTTGAATGCTGTTGTAATTTCACCCAATTGCAATTGATACGAAGGTGCTGTAGCGTTGTGGTCACATCCAATTGCAATTTAGTTGAAGGTTTATACTTTATAGTCTCAACTTGGAAGTGCAAGTAGTAGATGGAAGTATGGAATTAACCTGTGAACTAAAACCCCAGAATAGAGATTTAGGTATGGTTTCTTGGCATATATTCCTTTATAATAAGACCATATACATGGATGGAATCAGTTTTGGTAACATTGAAAGAGGCCAATTTCATTTGGACACTGGAATAGTGCCGTACATGCTTTATGCTTATTAGTCCATCTTGCTTCGCACATGCGCAGAACTAATGCTTGTTTACTTTTCCTTTCTTTCAAAAGCAAAGGCGCTTTGGGTATATACACATGGCAGAAAGTAAATGACATTTTACTAAAGAATCTGACTCAGTCATGTAGTACCTTGTTTACAGTTATGTTCCCTTATTCTAGCCAGCAGTACAGAGTGACGCAAAACCTAAACATGAAAAACATTGTTAGTACTTAGTTTATATATTTTTGTTGCAATGCTAGATGGTTTTCTGCATCTTATGCTTATTGATTGGTTCATGTCTCCATCATGAATCCTTAGTCATTACCCTATGTTTGCGGCAGGTTCTCAGAAGGTGCTCAACTCTTGGATGTTTGCTGGCTGGAAATCCGTGGCAAGATACAGAGCAAGATGCTCTCCGAAAACTCAACTTATGCTGCTTACCTGGTGTATAAGATAGACACTGAGTTCTATGGGCTTGATTCACCTGTCCAGGAGGCATCAGTGAGCATTGGAGAAACCAAATTAACCCGACGAGTGTGCCTCCAAGACTATGACGACGAGGATCGCGAGATTCCTGAGAATTATCGTCCTATGAGGCCATTCGTACGATTCATGACCAGACGAAGAAACCGTCAGGTGGTTACTCCAGGAGAGAATGCACAACTCCCTCATAAAAGGACCGATGGTTGGATGGAGCTAGAGCTGGGAGAGTTCTTCAACGAAGGAGGTGAAGATGGTGAAGTGTCTGTCGACCTGACGGAGACAAAAGGAGGCAACTGGAAGAAAGGTCTTATTGTGCAGGGTGTTGAGATCAGAGTTAAGAAATCAGGCTGAGGAGCTTCTAGGATCAAACACTCCCGGGGTTAAAGTACATAAATAAGGGAATCATACTGTTTGTGTTGTGTGTTTTTGTAGCACTTGCTTTTTTGCTGCTAGTGCTGTGCAGAACTACAAGCGTGTTATTTTAACTTGTTAAGCCAGGCATTCTGTACAAACCGTGCTATCCTAGATCAATGTTGGTAGTGAGATCATTAGGTCTGCGAAATGTTATTAGAAGCAGTAGCTGCTGTTTCTGTCCCTTGGTTCAACCTGGAAATGCAGCTAGAGCCAAGAGGTAGCAGTTGCTTTATATTGTTCAGTTGGGGAACCGTTGTGTCTGCTTCCCATCTGATTTACTTTCTCCGATATTGTTTTTGTTTGTTTGCGAATCTTCGTAACATGCTTCTTCTTCTTTTTCTTAAGAATACGCGAAAGGTTGCATATCTTTTCATGGGAGCTGGCATGTTAAAGAAAAGTTCGTACACTTCACTAACATCTGGATTTCCCTTTTGACAAAAAAAATGAACAGATTCACTTTATTGGCATAGTATTGTCGCGCATTACTTTCCTCTCATCTTTGTGCGTGTTGGCAGATGAGGAACTGCCGAGAGTGACAAGAGATTACCGAGTACAAAAAATTTGGGGTGAGAGAGGCTCGAACTCTCGACCTCAGGATTACTCAAGTTAGCTATGAGACCTACGCGCTAGCCAACTGCGCCACCACCCCTTGGTTGTTGGGGCACAAGATTACTCTTAATCAATTCAAAAGTGAAATATCACCACTCGTGGAAATAACGCTGGCGAAACGCAAATGGACCAAACACTTGTCGTCACCGATGATGGTCAGGAACGAAAACATCGTGAGAAGCTAGATCGAGACGGACCGGGGCTCACCGGAGGGGGTAAAAATTTCTTCGATGATCCTAATCGAGCCATTGGGTGCACCTTGAGCCCAGCGACGCCTCCAACCCATACAGCCCTGTCCCTGGCTAAATGGACATATAATAAGAGGTTAGCATGAGTTACTAGCCCTGCTCTGCGGAAAATAATAATTAAGTGGTGGCCTTGACAACACTGGGCGACAAACGGTCCAGCCATCTTCAGTTCTCCAGCCGGTCAGCCCAGCTACCACCTGTGCTGTCTAAATTCATTGAACCGTCCGACTCTGGGAGCACACCAGGCAGAAGCGAACACGCGACGTAATCAGCATCTGATGCTACACATATGCAAATCGCCAACATCCTGGTCGTTTGTTCTGTGGTCTCTCCTGTTTTCTTCTAATCGAGTTCTTCCTCGTGATTTTCTGTGAACCAAGGAATCCCACATAAGTAAGAGCATCTGCTAATTGCTTCAGTCAGGACGGTGAATTTGGAAATAACTTTCACTCAATTTCCGGAGAATGAATTAATCTCGTTAGGCCAATATACAAGATTTACTTATCCTGTCAACTCTAGACCAGAGTGCACGAGCCCGTCACGTGCACTGACCGCACGAACGAGATCGCAGCTCCACGGCATAAAATCCGATAAGTGTCATCACTGACGCACAATGAAGCCACTCGACGTTGCCGCAGTGAGAGCCGCCCGTGTTTAGTTTAGCACGCACGACCAGAACTGGGCCGGTTGGTTGGTCGCGCTCGGTTTTGAATCGTGGTCGTTCCCTGACGCGGAACAATAGCCAGAGGCGGAGCAACGAGCCGCTGCTCCACGGTATCACAAACACGAAGACGTGGAGAGCGAGCGAGTGCGAGAGGGAGAAGGAGAGAAGCTTCCGATTTCCTCCATATAGATACTCTAGATCCATTTTCATCCATCAAATCGCCCTAGCCGCCGTTGCTGCACCTGCCCGCTCTGCTCTGCTCGGCTACCAAGGTGCGGCGGCGGCTTTCCCCCTCAATTTGTGCAACTTAGGTGTTATTTTGCCGGTGAAATTGCGGCTTGTTCCTCCCGCCGATCCGCGGCTTCCCATCCGGAAAACTCGCTTGCGGTATTGGCCGTCTTATCGTGGAGTTGGTTTCATTTGTGCGCGCCGTTCTAGGGTTTTGCGAGACCATGGCGAGGAAGATGCTCAAGGACGGGGAGGTGGCCGTGGCCGACGGCGGCGGCGGCGAGAGCTACGAGTATGACCTGTTCGTCATCGGCGCCGGGAGCGGCGGCGTCCGCGGCTCGCGCACCTCCGCGGGTTTCGGGGCCAAGGTCTTTTGCTTTGCTTCAGAGCCTGTAGTGGGTTGCGTATTGGGTTTATTCACCTGAGATTTAATTGGTTGACTGTGGGATTTTGTGTGCAGGTTGCGATTTGCGAGCTCCCATTCCACCCCATTAGCTCGGAGTGGCAGGGAGGGCATGGTGGCACGTAAGCATCAACTGATTGATTATGGGCATCTCTGGCGTCTAACTAATCTTATATACCAGGTAGATTTCGTTACGGTCTCAATCCATGTGCTCACCGTTATCTGTCAATTGTGCAGATGTGTGATCCGTGGTTGCGTCCCTAAGAAGATACTGGTCTACGGGGCAGCGTTCCGTGGAGAATTTGAGGCAAGTGGTTTCACTGTCTTGTTCTTGTTGCCAAAAATGGGTCCGAAGCATAAGTGTTTAGGTTATGTTATTACCATTAGTTACATAAGTGTTCCTTTCTCAATGTTCCAAACAGTTCGACTGTTGCTTACTAGCTGTCCAATCTCTATCCTGGAGCTATAGTCCCCTATAGTGGGTGCCAACATGAAATCCACAAACTATTTTATTTGTCTACCTTTGTACTTATTTTCATTGCTCGTGTTATGACTGCAGGATGCAAAGAATTTTGGGTGGGAAATCAATGGGGACATAAACTATAATTGGAAAAAGTTGCTGGAGAATAAGGTCAGAGCCATAGCATTGGCTTAGCGCATTTATCATTATTAATGAGCACAAGTGTGGTTTTGTATGACGGGGTAAGAAATTTTTTATTCTGTGCAGACTCAAGAAATTGTCAGACTAAATGGAGTATACAAGAGAATCCTTGGCAATTCTGGTGTGACGATGATCGAAGGGGCAGGCAGTGTAGTTGATGCTCATACGGTTGAAGTAACCCAACCAGATGGTTCAAAGCAAAGGCACACGGCAAAACACATATTGATTGCAACTGGTAGCCGAGCTCATCTGGTCGACATTCCTGGAAAGGTATAGGAAGTTTCCTTTGACATTTTTCTTATATATTACCTGTATTACTGGGTGATGGTAGCTAGCATGTTTCCGTAGCTCCTTCATGTTCTTCTGCCTGTGTCTCTGAAGCCAGTGCTTTGGATTTGGAATGATTAAAGTTCTGCCATCCGATCCACTCATTGTGAATTTGGGATTATCTTGTCTTAGTGCCACACACGAATAATTCTTGATATTTCCATCAACACCGAATTTGATGTCACAGATTTCAAAGCTATCAATTTGGCATATTTCATCCCCCTTTGAACTATCAAGAAAACAAACATTACATTACATTTCACTCATTTATGCATCCTTCTGGATTATTCTGACCACCAGCGGGAATATTCACTTGCAGGAGTTGGCTATTACCTCAGATGAGGCTTTAAGTTTAGAGGAGCTACCAAAACGTGCTGTAATTCTTGGTGGCGGGTATGGTTCTAGATATATTTAGGTATACTGTACCATACTGTTATTACATTCTTGCTAACCCAACTGTTTTCATGTGCCGGATGCATTGCAGATATATTGCTGTCGAATTTGCTTCTATCTGGAAAGGGTTGGGTGCTGAAGTAGACTTGTTTTATAGAAAAGAACTTCCTCTAAGGTATGTAGTTTAAGCTCCTGTCAGCATGGACAGTGCAAAATATTTCTAGCCCCTCACCCAAATTGTAGATAATCCAGATTCATAAGAACTTCCATGTAGTTTGTGCAGTTGAAGATTTTGTGCCACACTACCATGTGCCTCTGAAGTTGCTAACCATCATTTTTTATTATTTTGCGCCACTAGCTTTCTTGCAGTGCTCAGTTAATTTTGGTTGGCATCATCATGTTATGCTTGCACATGAAAAATAATCTGCCAGCAATTTATTTGTGTGGTTTGCACTTTGCACTACATGAAATTTGGTGTCCTTACCTTGTCTTTGATTATTATAAGTTTATGACACGTCTGCATAAAACAGAATTGCTGTCATTGCTATTTCTTCTAAAATTCCTATTTATTTCAACTTGTGAAATTCTCTTAACAATAGTATGGACAGAAAGGTGAATTTACCAGCATACTACCACTTGCAGAGGTTTCGATGATGAGATGAGAACAGTTGTTGCAAGTAACCTTGAGGGAAGGGGAATCAGATTGCATCCTGCGACAAATTTAACTGAGGTGATTTAATTTAAGTTAAATTCTTAAACATCTGTTTGCTTTCCAACAGTTCAGCCTGCCATTCGGTTTGACCAATTTCATTTATGTAAACCAGTTGAGTAAAACAGCCGATGGCATTAAAGTCGTGACAGATAAAGGAGATGAGCTCATGGCAGATGTTGTTCTGTTTGCTACAGGTATTTACCATGTGCTTTTTGTTTGTTTTAACAGTCTTGTTTGTTCCATTTAAGCATTCTTCACATGATGAAATCATTTATGGGACAACACGACCCCTCTTGATTATTTGTGTCTGTAGAGCGAGAGATTGTGTTTTAGACTTGTATTGCTTTATATTTGAAAGATATGACTGGCTACTTAGTTATTTTGTCACGTTTTGATCTCTTGTCATTGGATGCTCAAGAATCAGACTCGTCTTCTAGTATCCTTACTCTGTTTATAATGCAGCATCTATCTTTTTCCTTTTGCTCTGTGTTGAATGGCAACTTTCCACATTACTCTTATGGCTGGTTTTTTATTTTGTGCAGGTCGCACACCGAACACTAATAAGTTGAACTTGGAAGCTGTTGGTGTTGAAGTTGATCAAATAGGAGCCATCAAGGTTTATCTTCTTTCTTCATTCATCCTTTCTCTTTCTCTACCTGCTTGCTGAGATATGTTGTTACTTCTATTTTTATCATGACAAACCCTCATGTGAACTGGGGTTCGTGTCCATATTACGCACTGAATTTGCTGCTAGTTCTTGTAGCCTGTACTTTCTGAGGCTCTGAATAATCTAATTTGTTCATTTGGATTTGCTGTCTGTTTAGGTGGATGAATTCTCCCATACATCAGTTCCCAGTATATGGGCTGTGGGTGATGTAACAAATCGGATTAACCTGACACCTGTTGCACTGATGGAGGCTACTTGCTTTGCTGTAAGTGGTGACTTCAGTTTGTAATCACTTCATCATATTGGTTCTGACTGTTCTGTTCGATCTCTTTCTTTGTGTTCAGTCAGCAATTATTTATCCTTCCCTATCTTCTGTTGCAGAAAACTGTGTTTGGTGGTCAGCCAGTTAAGCCTGATTACAGAGATGTACCTTGTGCGGTTTTCTCGTAAGTAATAACCTTGTTTTCTTTAACTGTGTTTGGAGTACTTGTTTTAATTAACTTGCTTAGTTGCATGCATACGTCAGATATCCGCAATGCAAGCTTTGTGGTTTCAAGTTTCTCTGGGAAACTTGTTGTTGTGAACCTTGTTTATGTCACTGCTATCCTTTATCTGCAATAGATTTTGACAAATATTGTCAGCTAGAGAGTAGAATGACAGAACACATTTTTTTTAAGCCAAGGAAACCTACCGAACTTCTCCTTTTTTCCAAATATATTCTTTTTATCAACTGTCAATCCCCTCACTTTTTATAACATGACAATATCTTTTCTTGAATTAGAATTCCACCTCTATCTGTCGTGGGTCTCAGCGAACAAGAGGCTTTGGAGGAAGCGAAGAATGATATTCTTGTTTACACATCAAGTTTCAATCCAATGAAAAACAGCATATCCAAGTACGTATCATATTTATCACGAGATCATCTGTTGATACTACAGTTTCATCTTTCACCTTGTGTGCTTGTTAAGGGATACAGGATACTTTGGTGTTTTCACTAGTTGTGCACTCTTGCACCCTATCAATGTTCGGTTGGCTGTTAAGCTTCTGTTCTCCTGAGGAATGTTTCTAACCTGGTTCTTGTTTTAAAGACGGCAGGAGAAGTCTATCATGAAACTGGTAGTTGATTCTGAGACCGATAGAGTACTCGGTGCAGCCATGTGCGGACCAGATGCAGCTGAAATCATGCAGGTAAGCATATCCGAAGTTCTTCTGTTCTTCTAAAAACATATAATGTTTTTTATTATTCATTTCTGGTATTCTATAACCAACTTCTGCGGAAAAACTGCAGGGCATTGCTGTCGCGCTCAAGTCGGGAGCTACCAAAGCAACCTTTGATAGCACTGTAAGCTGAAAGAGACTACCCTCAAATTTGGACAGCCGCTCATATCAGTATTTTCAGGTTCTAACCCGTTGGCTCTGCAGGTTGGCATCCACCCTTCTGCCGCAGAAGAGTTTGTGACTATGCGGACCTTGACCAGGCGTGTGAGTCCAGCATCTAAGCTGAAGACAAACTTGTAAGCAAGATACGCAATAAGTTGGACCAAAAATATACATCTGTTTGGTTTGCTGTGGCTGTATACTCAGGCTCTTGATTTCAGTCTGGTAGCTCTACGTTTGGCACTTGAACCTGAAAGGGTAAAAATGTCAACACTGTATTTTGATAGGAATAAGATTTCTGTGTAACAGTCTGTACAGAAATCGTGAGATTTTAATGGTATTCAATCCAATAACCAAATAAGCTCTTGAAACATTTCTCCATTCCCTGAATATTATGGTCTGCCTCTGTTAAAATTTCTATTTCTATGATACTTTGAGGTTGTTTGTTCCAGTGGGCTTTGTGCTTTTACATAGCTGGGCTGGACAATAACATGGTCCTGAGACCTGACCGCGCACTCAATCAAGGCCCTCGTTATAAATTAGGACCTTAACATGAGAAGGTTACATTTCTTATCTGTCTACGACGCATGGTCCTTTTGTTCTCTGGCTGGCCCTGTGCATGCCCCGTAGTTTGCTCATCCAAACAAAGCAAAATATATCAATACGTTCTCGCTGGACACCGATCTTGCATCCTGTGCCGCCTTCAATTCCACCTGCTGTGCAGACTCGAGGATTATCTATTTATCTTCCCGGCTGCGAGACTGCAATCGGGAAAGCACGATGAATGCCTGCCTGGCTGGCTCCCTGGCTGCTTGCAGACCCACCAGCCAATCTCGTGCCTGCCTGGCCTAAAAGCAGTTTTGGGTTGCGCTTTCTCCATCATAAATAATCATCATTGTATAACATTCACCCTATTACAGGATTTGGTGCTCATCTGTTTCCTGCACGAATGTTCACGTTTGTTTCTCTTGAGAGTTGAGACACACCACAAATGTAGGGTGCATATATACGTAGGTGGACTCCTGACACACCTCACGAATGAACCATGATAGAAAAAAGATTGCCCGCGTCTCCCTGTCACTGTGTCACAGCATATATGTCAATCTTTGTACCTGTATCTGCATCGATCTGCCTGCCTGTCCTGCCGCTACGCGGTTTCCATCGGTGCGACTCTGCTCATCTCTTCACCGTCGCTAGCAAGTACTCCACGGCAGTGCACTCTCCCTTCGTTTGTTGACTTGGTTCCCTGTATAATTGCAGAGCGCCAGTACAGTGTACGGAATGCACACAGATCATGACTTCGTGGTCGCATTTATCTCGAATTGTCAGTTGACACAAACACGTCAAATAAAGCACCCAACGGGACACCAGCATACGCACGTGCTGACGCCGCCGTGCTCAAAACTCCGGAGTGTACTGGAAGCTTGAGCTCACACGAGAAGCAGAGGACGTGAGTCTTGCGTTTCTCGGGAATTATTATTTTTTCAGACAAGACGTCGAGAGGGCGTGTGTTCTCAAATCCATGTTAGGATATTATTTTATAATCTGTTTTGAAAAAAATACACACAAAAGTAAGAGAAAGTCTGTTAGTCAAACACGAAAATAGTGAATTTTTAAAAAAAAAACGGAATTAGGATAATCCACGGCAATGCCAAACGGAACCTTAGTTGCGTTGCGAATTAAAGAAAACCGTGTTTTTTTGAAAATTTATCGTGATGAGAAGAAAACCACGATTCAAGATGAAAAAGATAAATCTGTCTAGTTGATTAAGAAAAAATGGGAGAATATTTTACAAACATGGAAATGTGTGAGTCTTCGCCTTTCTCGATAAAGAGAACATGAATTGTCTGGCTAGTTCAAAAAATCCGGTGAAAATCAGTGCAAATAGTTCAAAGTTCAAAAACCTTGGTAAAACTAGATCAACTTCTCCACGTACGGTTGAATGACACGACGAGGTAGACACATGCGGTTTATCTCATCTCCTTTCTCCGGCACCTTTTGAGCTTGCTATTAACCCTGCATGCCTCTGATCAATCCCATTTTTTCGTTTTTTCAAAGGCCTCATGGTCAATTTCATTTTTGTTTAAACGGCCTCGTTCTCGACCGGAACGTCGTCGGTCCTTATTTATGGCACGTATAGCTGGCTGGATTGTTCTCAAAAAAGACGAAACAGAAAGCTGACTGGGTGGGAGTTGTGACGAAGGAGTCAACGGACGCTCATAATGGAGGTCTCGAGATTAGATGAAACATCAAATAGGAGTAAAACTAGCAGCTGGTCACATGCACTTTTTCCTTTACAGCATTGCATGCAACTCGATGATCGACAAGGTCACGAGCTCTGCGCAAGCTACAGATCGGCATGAAGGAACAGACAGGCAGAGACAGGCACAACCAATATCCATGGCAAGAGACTAAAACCCTTTCAATGCATGCACGCCAAAATACAAGTATGCGATCGGTAATACTCCTATATGGCCATGCATTTCGATCCGGGAAGCTGGACCGGCCGGCCTTGTCTCGCCGCCCATAGATAGATAGATGGTCGATCGGTTGCGTGCATGCATCTCATGTCATCAATTCGTTTTGGAGAATTGGAGTACGTAGCAGCTAACAGCCCCTGCCCCAGCTGCCAAAGCAGAAACAAGTTTTCCGGCCATGGAAGAAAACGAAGAAGAAGAGGGAAATTCCGGTCTCGTTTTCCTGTGTCTTGGCAGCCAACAGTCGGCATTGATCAGGGCACCACTGGACTACCGGAGCATCTAGATCTCTCTCCGCCCGGGGAGCTAGCTAGACGTGCTCTCCGCCCCCGGGTTTCCTCGATCAACAGCTTTTCTTCAGTAGTACGGAGCAGCTGGATCGGTCGACCCGGCCGCGGCCACCGCCAACTTGCAGAGCAAAGTCCCCGGTTTTGCTGGTGCCCCTTGCCCGGCCCGGGCCATCAATGAATGAATCTCGACTACTAGCTGCAAGGACCCCGTGCAGGTACAGCAGCAGCCGCAGTGTCCGCCGATCCATCTGTGCCCGGCCACGTAAATGCACGCGCATGCAGACTTATCCATCCCCGGCCGGTGAATCGATCTCAGGAATGCAGTCGATCGAGAGGAATTTTCCACGAAATCCTTTCCTCCCTCCTCCATGGTCCATGCGAAGCCTCCCACGATATTACTTACTAGTACTCCTCCCGTGTTGCCGAAACGGAGCTTCAAAGCCCTGAACCTCTCGCAACAACTTGCCCCATGGGTGTTCTTAGAAGAGTAATGCTACTAAGAACTATCACGAGCATGCACTGCATCTCGGTGCCGGTGTACGACGTTACCTACCTCCCTCCCTCTTCAATTTCGACGCGTATATTATACATGCACGCATACGTACGCGCGTACGTACAGGCAGCTGTTGTCGATTCAAATTTGTGGTGGAGTACTGCTGGTTTCGCAGTTATGGGGGCGATGCAGGCCCAACATGCTCGTGCTGCAGACTCGTGCTGCCAGACTGCAGGAAAATGAATTAATACGTACTCTACTCCACATGTTAGCCAAAAGGGCGCATTCAACGCCAGCTCACCGGTGATATTTTAGCAAAAGGCCAAGGTGGGGTACGTAGTCATATATGATGGCCTCTGCCAAAAACATCCGGGAACTGAAAGCCCTGAAGTATCCAATTCTCGTACGAAAATATATGCGCTGCAGTGACAAAAACAAACAGTTTTTCTTTAAGGAGGATGAGTCTGCAGTGAACGTTCAGAGAGCAGTTTTAAGCCCAACCAAACAGGACCTTAAAGCTGCTGTGAATTACTACTCGTAAGAGTCAGAATAATAGTGGGTTATAAGCTGACTACAAGAATTAAAATATTATTTTGATGCTTAGTTGGAGGAGAGAGAAAAGAAATGGCTGTTAACTAATAGCCAGTTGCAACACGTGCTCGTAGGCACCTTGTGAAACTGGAATGTGGGTTTGCTATTAATGAAATAGTGTTTCTTATAGCCAATTTATTATACATGCTGACTATTATACTACTTAAAGATGACATGGCAATGCTTACGGCCAGCAACAGGCTATAGCTATTAATCTCGCTCTAAGAAGATTTGAGAGAAGTTTATTGCTATATAATGGGTCAAACATACTGAACCAGGATAAATTAATCATGTGGTCCTTTTCGTAGTGTCCTTCCTCCTGGAGCCAATATATAGGCAGATACGTTTACGAACGGTCAATGCTAATCAATTACCATCGTGCATGGCCGTACTTAGCATGACACTTGATGGACCGTTGTGCATCAACGTGTGCAAGGACGGTTAATTTGCTTCACTAGAGTACATTAAGCACTGTAGTGGAGTAGGGGTGTAGCGTACTAGCGTGCACGCAGGAGCACGGCGATTCTTGTGCAAGAGGCTCACGCAGCGCCGGAGGCAGAGAGGCGAGGAACCGCGTGACCCCCGTGAAAGCGGAAACCCGGGAGGGGAAAAGCGTATGTTATCGGCGTGCAGAATTGGCGCTCACGGCCAGCCGCGCGTTGCCGTACCACGGCAGGCACACCAAGGCAACACGGCCACAGCATTCACCGTGCCCAGATTACTTTAGCCAGTTCAGTTGTTCCATTTGAGTCCTTGACGGTCTCTGTTTGCAGCAACTTCTTTTACGGATTCAGCGCGCGACATTCTCAAAGATGTGGAGTACAGTAGGTGTCTTTTGATTCAAGGAGGTTTTGACTTTTTGAGAGAGAGAGAGAGAGAGAGAGAGAGGGGGGATTCAGTACGTGGTTGGAAATCCTGTAGTAAAACGGTGGTCGGCGATTGGCTGGCTGGCTGGCCTCGCTGCTGCAGTGCGGTGCAGAGTGTGTCCGATGGATGACACAGGAGGTGACATGACAGGCCTAACTAGCTCGCGTTATTGGTTGGGCGTTGGACACCGGCGACCGAAGCCAGAAGCCAAAAGCCAATGGAGTTTGGAGGCCCCGCCCGGGCGCCGGCCCGCATTAAACCCCACCACACGCATGCCAATGCCACATCCCATCCCGCAGCAGCAGTTGAGCCGCATCCCCTGCGTGCGCCGCCCGCGCTAGAGAGAACCACCAACCGCGCAGTCACAGCTCACGTTAAGCCACCCTATATATCTCGCTCTCTGCGCCCCTCTTTACGCCACACTCGCTCAACCCACACCAGACACCAGCGCTAATTAACCCGCACGTAAATACTCCTACGTAGCACTCACAAACTCGCCGCGGCCACCTTCATTTTGCAACTCCAGGCCGGCCATGGAGTTGCTGCCGCTGCTGTCGTGGCTCCTCCTGGCCTTTGCGTCATCCTACCTCGCACATCTCGCGGTCTCCCGCCGCCGCCGCTCCCGCTGCTACCTCCTGGGCTACGCGTGCCACAAGCCCTCCGACGACCGCAAAGTCACGACCGAGATGGCCGGCGCCGTCATCGAGCGGAACAAGCGCCTCGGCCTTCCCGACTACCGCTTCCTCCTCAAGGTCATCGTCAACTCCGGCATCGGCGAGCACACCTACTCCCCCCGCAACGTGCTCGACGGGCGCGAGGAGTCCGCCACGCACCTCGACGCGCTGGACGAGATGGACGCCTTCTTCGACGACGCCGTGGCCCGGGTCTTCGCCACGACCGGCGTCTCCCCGCGCCAAGTCGACCTCCTCGTCCTCAACGTGGGCTCCTTCTCCCCGGCCCCTTCCCTGGCGTCGCGGGTGGCGTCCAGGTTCGGCATGCGGGACGACGTCATGGCCTACAACCTCTCCGGCATGGGCTGCAGCGCCGGGCTCGTGTCCGTGGACCTCGCCCGCCGCGTCATGCTCACGCGGCCAGGGGCAACAATGGCGCTCGTGGTCACCTCGGAATCCTGCGCGCCCAACTGGTACAACGGGACGGACAAGTCCATGATGCTGGGGAACTGCCTCTTCCGCTGCGGCGGCGCGGCGGCCCTGCTCACCAACGACCCGGCGCTCCGGGGACGCGCCAAGATGGAGCTGAAATGCCTCGTGCGCGCCCACATCGGCGCCCACGACGACGCGCACGCGGCCGCCGTGCACAGGGAGGACGCCGACGGGCGCCTCGGGGTCAGCCTCAGCAAGAACCTCCCGAAGGCCGCCGTCCGCGCCTTCACCGAGAACCTCCAGCGGCTGGCCCCGCGGATCCTGCCAGCCTCGGAGCTCGCGCGGTTCACCTTCCGGCTCCTGGCACGGAAGCTCCTCCGCCATGGCGGGCGCAAGGTGGTCAAGTTTGAAGGGCCCAAGATCGACTTCAAGACTGGCGTCGACCACTTCTGCCTCCACCCGGGTGGCACGGCGGTGATAGATGCCGTGAGGAAGAACCTCGGGCTCAACGGCTACGATGTCGAGCCGGCCACCATGACGCTCCACCGCTGGGGGAACACGTCGGCCAGCAGCCTCTGGTACGTGCTCTCCTACATGGAGGCCAAGAGGCGGCTCAAGGCAGGGGACAGGGTGCTCATGGTGACATTTGGGTCTGGGTTCAAGTGCAACAGCTGCTACTGGGAAGTGACCAAGGATTTGGACGACGCCGGCGTCTGGGAAGACTGCATCGACGACTACCCGCCGGCGACCATGGTCAACCCTTACACCGAGAAGTTCGGATGGGTCAACGACCTGCAGGGCCAGGGAGGCGCCGGCTTCCCGTTCTAGCTTGATTCACTTTCAAGAAACTAATTCATTATTATACGAGAATTAAAAACTCGTGAAAAAGTATATTTCTAAGGCATTTGTGTGGTGTGTGTACACTCTTCATTTCGTATGGTGGGTTCTCTTAATTTCCGTTTGCATTTTTTGTTCATCTTGTCGATACGAATTTATACTTGTAAATGTTTTAGGTTTCATAAGCATATAGGAGTACTTACATGTGTGCTGCTGTAAATGAAACTGGAGCTACTGGAGCTTGAGTCCTCCTAGAGCGCCATTCGTGCTCAAGCTTGAATATCTCGATCGATAAGGCTCGGGTCGATGTATATTCATGTAAGTTGTGAAATTAATCATTCAAACTCGAGTCTGTTCGAGCTTTATCGGGTTTTTTTATGAGTGAACATTGTTCAAGTCAATTTGTGTGGGTTAACCTATTTGACCTTTTCTTATTTCAGTTTTTTACGTCAATCAAGTTTCACCACTCTTGCGTGCAGTGGTGGAGCTACTTGGAGGTGTTAATTTGTGTTTTGGGAAAATTGACAATTTGGTCCCTTCAGTTTGAGGATTAAGCCCAGTTTCACCAGGAAGACAACTTTAGAAAGTTGTGCGGTTGGATCCCAAACGAATTGTTTCGTTTGAGAATCCTCATGACTTCATTTTACCTGCTTGTGAAGATGTAAGCCTATTTTCCAATCAATAAAGTTGTCATGATGGTTTTTTTTTTAAAAAGGAAGACACATTCTAGCTTCACGAGAGCTCTGTCCCCTTGGGCTTGTCTCCTAAAAAAAAGTTATGTCATGTGAAAAATAGTTATTTCCATGTGAATCAAGACGTATATTTTGAAACCTAGAGTTGCAAATAAAAAACAATGCGCAACTTTAAAGCTCAATTTGGCATTGCTGAACTGTGCTGTGGAGACATACACACGAAAGTAGGGAAAATTTGTTAGCCAAACACAAAAATAGTGAAAAGCGGGTGAAAAAAAATGAGATTATGATAATCCACTGCAGTGCCAAACGGATCCTAAGTTTGAAGGCGTGTTCGTTGCACATGTAATTTCTAAAATGTTTTGCAGTGCCCATCAAAGATAACAAAGGTCAAAGGATACGGATGAGTACCCTCACACGAGTACATTTCTGTGTAAATTCTGCCGTGGAGCATGGATTTATTTTTTGTTTTTATGAGACTTTGTTGGAGAAGAATTCGGTGGAGTATACAGAACAGACAGGGGAACGAATAACAGAGGGGGGGCAACCCTTGCTAAATGTGGTGCGTTTCGGTGATAACTTTAAATCAGGCCCCGCCCGCATGCATATTTCTGTACAAATTAATACACGGTCAACCGCTGGGGACACGCATCACATCTGTATCCAGGACGCGTCGGTGTCACGGCGATCCGCCATCAACGTTGCCCTGCTAGCTGGTTTCCGCTGATTATGCGTGCAACGCCATCCTATCCTTTCCTATACATAGAGCGTCAATTATAAATAGCCCAAATGCGAAAAGGAAAAGGCACATGTGTCCATGCATGGATCGACTTTCTTTCTTTCCGTGCCCAATGGCGACGTTTGTAGTACCGTTCGGGCCAGCGGCTACTGCTGTTGTCGCCTAGCTTGGATATATATTCATAATGTTAGCCAGTTCATTGTGATCTGATCAACATGTACTTATCCATGTCAATCAGAGTGCCGATCATGCTAGCACGTAGGCGAAATGGTGATTAATTCTAGAAAGCAACATGACACATGGGGCTTCTGACCGGCGTGATTTGGCCTTGCAAGTCCTTCTACCACTCTGTAGATGATAGATCAAGTTGTCCAGCCGTGTCGTTAAATTTCGCTGTTTGATATGATGGAGGCATTGATTATTCAAACTTTTTTTTTCTGCAAAGAATCGATCAAGCTATCCCGAACTTTACGTTTCTAAAGGTTCAAGGGGGAGGAGTCCTACCAGCCTACTAGAAACAGAAGCGATCGAGGGCTCGCCCAGCTAACTAGCTGCTAGATTTTTTTTTCTTTCTTTTCTAGCAAGAGAGAGTTGTATTATTAAATTAAAAGGTTTAACAGAAACCCAAAGCATATGTTCCGTACTCAGGCCAACTTTCAGATCTTCGAGTCAAAATTTGAATAAATTTTGAAGTAGCTAGCAAGTCTCTCGTGGTCTAGAAGCGGTGCATTAAATTTTGATCCAACGCTTTGCATCCGTACTCCACTTATATGGAACCAAGCACTCGCCCTAGTAGAACTCTCGTACTGCACAATCACAAACGCAGCATGGAATGTATTTAATTAAGTACGGCGCCATAGCTAACCGCTACGTACGTACTACATCTTTCAGACGGAAATGATCAACAAGTGTACGTGCTTTCTCCATGCCCATGCATGCGATCGGTCGCTCCATCGAGCTTAACTGCCCAGCTAACAGGTTGGAGCTTAGCATGATAGCATCATAGTTGATCAAGTTTTAATGGCGCGTACGTCCAGAATTAAATCGATCGATCCATCGGTTGCTTGGTTAATGGAACTCAACCGATATTCGATTAGGTTCGGTTCATATCATTGGCTTCCGGAATCGAAAATGCGGCGAGGACGAAAAGGGTCGACAATCGGGCACGCGCGTGTCACAGAGAAGCAAGCAGAGTTGTACTAGCGTGATACTGATACTGGAGTATCTCTCTGGACTGGAGTCTGGCCCGTCGACCGATCTGGTTTCTTGGCTTTTCCGGCCGCGCTGTGATCGGATCTGAAAGCGACCGACAGCGAGAGGGTCGGGACTCGGGAGGCAATAAGTGTGGCGCAGGGCAGGCAGGCAGAGGCAGAGCTATAGGATCGCGATGAGCGAATGGATTGCGGCAACGGCATGCAAACAAGCCGGTGGATGGAGCACTGTGCTTTGGCGGAGACTGGACAGCAGTGAGCCGCGAAACCAATCAGCGGTTCGTTTCGCCGTGGCATTGGCACCAACCTGTGGGCAACCGTGAATGAAACCACGGGAGGACTTTTGTACTCTACTGGACAGGACCGCTGGACACATACATGCAAGGCCAACTTGCGCCACGGCCATGCCGCCATGTCACCCATGGGTTTGACATGGCAACCAGAAAATTAACGTAGCTATTGAGTTGTGTTAATGAAGATGCTAGCTAGCTAACTAGCGTCGTGTGTGTTTCCAACTGTGCGTCATGCATCGACCGATTCATCATCGCGTGCACATGGGCCGCTAGCGCTACGGTGTCCGTAGTTATATGCGAATCATCAATCCAACGAGACCGGATCTATCGCCGTTGATGCAGGCCGGCTCGTGATCGACCCCGCCTTTAATTGATTCGCTCAAGTTTAGTTAAACATGAGCGCAGCTGGGGATCGATTTGTACTGCGCCACAAATTGTCTCTGCCTTCGCCAGGGAGCATTTGTTGTTCCCTGCCGCGCGCGCGTGGGTGGGGGTTCAGAAAAGTTTTTCCGGCCGGCCCAACGGAATTCGCACCTACTTGTATGGCCTGGCCGGGCCAGGGCAACAATCCCGGTGTCTCGTTTTTTGTGGATGGTGGGAGTGAGATACTGTTTCGGGTTTTCGGCCCACGGAGACTCCAACATCTGCGCTGGCCCATGCAACCGTCGTCTTCTTCACGAACAAGTCCGACGTGCTTAGAACGAAGCACGGGATGTTCACCTTTGTTGATACTGTTCCGATCGCCTCCGGATCAATTTCCTCTGCACCGCTAAGACACCCCGCACGCACTAGAGAAAAAAAAAACATGATTGAAACTACTGCACTGCAATTACGTAGTACAGCCGATCCTGAGGATCAGTCCGTCCGTCCGTCCGATGACGGCATGATTCGTTTTATTGATCGGTAACGTTACAACGAGACGAAAGAAGAAGAAAAAACGAGAGAGAGAGAGAGAGAGAGGATATTATATGATGACGCCCCCGTGTTATTCGTGCTATTCTTCCGGGGGTCGTTTTAATTAGGTCATCGGTCGGGCCGGTCGTTTTAATGGGTCCGGAATCGGGCAGCAGCAGTACATCTGCATTTCGTTGGCGCGGAAGGAGCAGAAGCCCACGTCGGTGCCCAGCCCGACCATGAGGCAGTGGTCCGTGCACGACTCCACCGTGCACATCTGGCCCTTAAACAAGAAGCAGCTCGGGTCCGCCATGGGCCTTCTCACCGCCTCCTTCTCCTCCGTCTTCAAATCACCTATACGTATATACGTACGTACACGCACGCACCAAATCAAATTATATATGGTATACATCGCAGAAACATGTAGGGGCAAACGTACCTGGAGCGTCTCTGGATGCACGGCAGTGGCAGCACGAGATGACGAGGAGAGCCAGGACGAGCACTGACGCCGATCTCGCCGCCATTGTTTCTTTTTCTTGCTGCTCAGCAGACGTTCATGCGGGGTACGAATAATGGGACGGCATTGCTTGGAGAGAATGCCGCGCTATATATAGGCAAGGCAGGTACGTGGAGTTAGATTGTGACGCCTGGCCTGTTAGGCATTTCCTTATTGCACGCGCAAGTTTGTCCCCTCTCCCTGATTAACGCATTCCCAGTTGAGGCTAACTAATTTGCGATGTTACAGCTAGCCTGCCATTGTATGCTGCTCGATCCGGCCGGTAGAGCGGGACTTGACAAATGCAGAAGGAATATATGATTACAGCGCGTACGGCGTCGGTGTACGCGTACGTGATGCATACCACTGTAACAGTCGGAATAAGAAACGTAACTACTAGCTCGTGAATGTTCAAAACATATATAGTACGGGTACGGAGTACTATATATTGATTTATTATCTTATTAAAGATAGCATATAATTCTAATTAGCCGACTTAAAAATCTTATGTCCAAGTCAGACGACCCTACTCGTCAGTTTTTTTTTATAAGGAAGCTAGGAAGTTATACATTTTCAAGTATGTGCAACTTTAGTTTTAGAAATGTATAACATGGAACCCGCACATGGAACGGTGAGACTCTGTACACAGTAATTTACAGCAAGCGTTTTCTTTGCAAAATCCATAAGAAAAGATTTTCCTTCTGCCCCTATAAATATCAGCCGAGTTTAGAATTTGGACGTTGATCCATAAGAAAATATACTAAGTCTCTAATCTTAGTCAAATCATTATTGACCGACGATGGAGCGGTTGTTTCATGCACCTATACACATCACAACTTAGTCAAAAAAATCAGGAGATGAAACATGAAACAGATCTCTCAAGTTGATTGATACATGGAAGTTTTGTACTCCGTCCGTCCCGAATTAACTGACGAGAATTTGTATAAATTGTTATGCACGTAGTCATCTTGGGGGTGATCAAAACGATTTAAGCGGAGGGGATTGATTAGCTACGGCTCCTGACCTAGGGTGTGGGGCAACAACAGTAAAATTGGTTGTCACGGAAGGTGAATACAAGCCCACACTTTGGCCCACAGCCCTACGTAGAGGCAGTAATCCGTGCGACAGTACGCTATATAGCACCATTGCCTCCTCTCCTCCCGCACAACATAGAATCACACAGCAAGGCCATATAGGTAGAAAAGGGTAAAAACTTTCACTGTTATAAATATTTCAATGCGCGACGGTCCGTGACGTTTAGACCAAATCATTCATTGCACGACCTGTCGTTCCTTTCCTTCCAAATAGTTCATCAGAAGAGCATCAATAATGTGCCAAGCGGCTCCCTAGCCTAGCCACAGAAGAAGCAGCGCCTCCTGTACAAATTGCCCAGTGCTCCATCATCGATCTGTCCTGGAGACCACACCATTCAGACGGCAAACCGTGACAGATCCTCATAGAGGCCCGACATGGACGGGCAACTTGAACAAGTTAGGCACACATCCGCAGACGAGCATCTACAGAATTTACAAACCGGATCATGGTCAATACCTTTACAAGCAAGACAGTCCGCAGTGAGGCATATGTGTTATGGCCCTGAGATTAAAAGGGGCTTTCGGATTAAAAGTCAAGCGCCTAAGTCTCAATATTAAATGGCGCGCGTGATCTGTTTGATTACATGCATGATCCCATAAATAAGAGACTCTATGCCGAGGGATCTGAATGTGCAAGTGCAGAGGCAGGAACGTTGGAAAGCTTCGAGAGGACAACTTGCGCCACGACCATGCCGCCACGGGGTGACTTTGAATTTGACTTCGAGAGTACTAGTGTGGCGTTGTGTGTGCACAACACAGTTCATCATTGCGTACACCCGCGCCGCGCCGATGCGCAGCAGCGGTACAGACTTACGGTGACGGAACGAAAAAGCTTAGCAGACCGAGACCGGATCGATCTCTGTTGATTCGATCACCTCCGGATCCATTTCGTCTGCATCGCTAAGACACCGCGCACGCAGTGGATAAAACCACGAGTGAAACTACAGTACAGTACATACGTAGCAGCTGATCCTGAGGACCGATCCGTCCGACGGCGGCATTATTCGCTTTACTGGTCGGTCACATTTGATTTACGGATCCAACCAACGAAAAGGCGAGGAGATATCTACGAAGACTTCCCTGCTGATGACGGCCCGTGTTATCTCAGGGTTGTAGGCCGGTGGGGCTTGGAGGTGGAGGGTCCGGAAACGGGCAGCAGCAGTAGACCTGCAAGTTAAAGACGTTGCAGTAGCCCGGCCCGAGCGAGAGGCAGTAGTCGGTGCACGACTTCACCCAGCAAATCTCCGTGTAGAACACGTCGCACTTGGGCGCTACCTCATACATGGGCGCTATCACCACCGCCCTCTCCTTCTCCTTCTTCAAATCACCTACGGACACGCACGCACCAAGTTGTCAGATCCTACAGGGATCTAGGCAATTCACGAAGGGGAAAATATAGCCAAGAGCATCGCCAGATCTGGGCTGAGCTCGATTTATATTGTATTTAGAGTATTTATTCTAGCAATCACAACTTACAGAGCACAGCGGCTCGCGCTTATAAGGACATGCGCAGTGAAACTAAGAACAGTAAACAACAACGGTAGATAAGCAACAGTAAAGGTTACTCCAGTTTGCATCCGGGCCGTTCACGCCATCTTTAAGGAGAACCGTTGGATAACTGAACTTAGATAACGTTTTGACACTTCTTAATTGAAGGCGACTGAAGAAGCCTGACACAAGTCAAATCAAATTATCACAGGAACAGGGTTAAGCGACGCGTACCTGCAGCTGGAAAGTCTCTGGATGCACGGCAGTGGCAGCACGAGAGGAGGATGAGAGAGCCAAGAGGAGTACCTATCTTTTGCTGCTCAACAGACGTACATATGACGGGGTCGAATAAAACGGCATTCCTTTGAGAGAATGTGGATTCCCAATCGAGGTTAATTCGCGATGTTACAGTTAGCCTGCTATTATATGCTGCTCGATCCGGCCGGTCGAACGGGACTCGACAAATTTAGAAGGAATGTATAATTAGACTGATTACAGCACGTACAGTGTACGTCATGCATATCACTGTAACAGTCGGAATAAGAAATTAGCTGGTGAATGTTCAAACATATAATGCGAACACGCCGAGAAAAATTGCCAGTGAAGCCGTCCGGCCCGGGGCATGCTGTCAAATGACTCGTGCATAGAGCTATAATAAGCTTTGAAATGCAGAGCGGCGACAGTGCACGCAACCTCCATAATAGCATTCAAAATGAAAAAGGTTTCATGGAAACAAATTTCATGCATTTCTTGCTTAAACGGAGTATAAATCGTTCCCGCTAAAACAAGAGTATAAATCGCTCCGTTCTAAAGCATGCACTTAGGAAGCAAAGCTGTAGATAAGACCACCATCTCTTGCACAGTTGTACTCATGACGGGGTCAACTTGATATTAAAAGGCTGTCTGATGGATAGAAGACTGCAAAACCGAACAACTCGGAGCAAGCATTGCAAGACTCAATATCAATAACATTCGAACCGCTTTTGCAGATCAAATATTATTATTGTGCGGGTAAATGCCGATAAAATATGACTAACAGTAACGACTAAGAACTAAATTACTGTAGACTCGCAATTCCCCAACCGTCAGCGGCTAATTGCAGTGACTTCTAGTCAAGCACAGAAAGTTACATTTTACATCAGATAGCATAAATAAATGGAACAGCGGGACCCAACTTTAGGCCTGTTTCTATTTGTTCATTTTGGGCTACACAAACCTATCAGGATAAATACAACTCCTTCCACAAACTCACTGCAATCCGCCCTGAACAGCTTAATCGCAACAGGCAACCAGCTAACTCTTCATTATTTGCTTTTCAGTACCGCACAATCCATAACATGGCCGAGCTCAAGCCCATTCTATGCCTCGACTGAACAAATGTCAATTATCTGGATAAAAAGAAAATAAACTATCTAGTCGGATTACTTATTATTGTTACTTCCACAACTTGACAGAATTGTCGTGGCTCGCAGAAGCCACCATCCCAGTTACTGGTGATTGTGCCAACGCCGCAATCAGACCTTCATGAGCCTGTACTGTCATGCTTTGGTTCTTTACCATGTTCCATAGCTCCAAAGACTGCACCGATAGAATGTCAATGAGAAATTGATGGCAAATATGCAACACAAAACAGTCACATCAAAGTTCTGTAAATATGATATAAGCTAATTTCCTGGGCGCTACAAGACATATTAACATAGCTTCTGCTAGCATATTGTAGTTAAATAAGAAGTTCCTACCAGTCCAACATCAGCCGCCTGAATATGTTATAATTTGGAGTAATAACTTGTCAACAGAGAAGAAACAAAAAATAACTAAACATAGCTAGATATACTGGTAAAAGCAATACAAGAGCACACTTCACCAAAACAACCAAAACATAGCTAGATACTCAGTGTAAGAGCCAGTACTACCTGATAGCCTCCGATCACCAAGAGATTGGTGTAACTTGGGTGGAAGACACAAGAATGGAACTTGTTTCCATTTGAGCTGACCTCGTGGATGCAATCTCCTGATGATATTGACCAAACCTTAACAAGATCCTGACTGACAGAAGCCAGGTAACTCCCAGTGTTGTCCCAGCACACTGACTGCACATCTGTGTTATGGCCCTGAGATTAAAAGCCAAGAGCTTAAATTCAATATTAAATGGCGTAATCTGTTTGATGTTTGATTACAGGCATGACCCATAAATGAGACTACGCTGAGGTTGAATGTGCAATTGCAGAGGCACTAACGTTACAAACCTTGCAGGGGAACTTCCAACAAAAGAAAATTAATTAAGTAACCAACTAACCATTGATGTGTTGGTGTTCAGAAACAAACCTGCAGGGTGTATTTTTTGGTATGTGTTTCAACATCAAATATGGAAACCACATTTTCAGTAGCAGCTGCAAGAAATTGTCCGGTGTTAGGCTGGAAACGAACTTGAGCAGTACCGCCCTGTCCAAGAAAAGGAGTCAGCCTAATTAAATGGCAAATTATTCAATCATAGTTATCTTCATTGCATAATTATCAAGAATATTTTAAGGGGACAAGAAAATACCAACCTTTATGGCATTCATACAGGTAAGCTGAGTCACGTTCCAGTATCGGATTTCACCATTGCCATCACAAGAGCACAAAAGGTCTGTCTTCTTTGGATGAAAATCTAGTGACGTGACCTGATAACTATGCCCAGCAAATGTGTGCAGAGAGAACGGCTGCCAAACAAGAAAACTCAAGTTTCACGAATCAATCTACAAGATGCAAGTACACACACAACCAGTTCTAAATTCAGGGGTCTGATGGTAGAGGTGACACACTTAAACAATCACCACAGAGTAGACACATCGGACTCTAATATTCCTAATAGCACGTATAGGTAATTCAGGCCTCATTATAAGCTGAGTCATGAACTATGTGGGGAACAATAACATCTACGCCTCCGTGGCACGCCGAGAGGCCGAATAATTCACCCGGCTTTATGAGATGTATCTTATGTCATCTGACTTTAATTTATTTTAATCGGCACAATCCATAGCAACGCATGAGCATTGTGGTATTAGTAGTTACTGTTGATATATGAAGCAGAGACGCACAACCAAATAGCTGTTCTAAACAATTATTAGTCACTAATAATAACACATACCAGAGAGAACAATTTCGAGCAGAATTTGACATAATTCACAGGGACTTAAGAGCAAAATTTAACATCACAACTTATTTTTCAGTTCTACTACATGCTAGCCTGGTGGCAAGATGGGTTCATTATAGCAAATGGTCCGGGGTTCGAAACCCAACTCTGCCTAGACAATCAGACAGATGGGCCTCACAGCTAAGTGTAAAATAGAAGTATAGAACATGACTTATGTGGGAGCCGAACCCAGCATCTACTGTTTGTGTGCGTGGAATCTGGCCACTAGGCTAACTGTATTCAATAGATACCAACACGGCTGGTTTCTTACATACCAAAATTTTAAGTAGAAAATTCAAGTTTTATTCACAAAGTTCTAAGCCCTGAAATTTTTCCTGGCATGCACAGAAACTGATAAGAATAACTTACATCTGCAGCATTCCATAGTTTGATAGTTCGGTCAAAAGATGATGTTGCAAGCTGTGTAGAGTTAGGTCTGAAACGAACATCAGTGATAATGAGAGCATGCTCTTCTGGTAAATACTGTGTCTGGAAAGTGTCCATGTTCCAAAGTACAGCCTACGAGAAACAAAAATCAGGTAAGGCACCATACTCATAAACACGAAAGGTGCAAAAGTGCTGCTCTTAATAGGAAAATGCTCATACTAGCATGGTAGTTAATCATACCTTCTTTTCATGTCCAGCACTAGCCAGGATCTTGCCATCTGAAGAGAAGTGGCAGCAGACAACCTTGCTGTTGCTTGTTCGCCAACAGTTAACCTCGCTGAAAGTAAAACCTAAGAAAAAAGGGAATGTTATGTGATGTTCGCAAAATGCTAAAGAATATCTAAAATAGGAGTAGTACCTTTTGCAGTGGCTGGATTAGGCTCTGTAGGACTTCTTTTAAGTGCAGCAAAAATATCCCTTGCATCTCCATCATCATTGGATAAGAAAGATTCAACATTATCATCCAACGAGCCAACGTCACCAAAATGTTCAAGGTCATCCTGGATACAATAATCACGTTACATATCTATTTGACATATAGTGATCATTACATAAATCCAGCAAAAGCACAGTAGATGGAAAATGGATCCGAGCTACCATTTGATTTGAAGAGGATGCAAGTCCAGTTCCATCTGCACCATACATCAATAAATTTTTCGGAGCATGGCGCATATTGTTAGCCATTCCAATTCCTTCAGGTGTATGTGTGGATGGAGTTGATGGTGGAGAATTGGCTGAAGGCCCTACTGTATTTCCTGTTCCAGTACTATTTGCCGCTCCTGAAGATGTAGCTTGCTTTCTTTTTCTATTGTTCTGGAAATAAACAATTAAACATAATTACATAACACCGAGCAGATAGGATAACCAGGAGTGTATCATAAAGATGCAAAATTCAAGTTAATCACGCATTTCAAAATATAAAAAGATGGAAAAGCCTTCCATGAGTCAGCATCAATTACTTCAAACAGAAATAGACCAAAAAAGGAAGCTGTGTAAGGATAAAGAGGCCAGCCACTCAGTTGACAGACACATGTAAGTAATGTCATGGAGTTGGACGGTTGGGTTGTGTAATTGGAGTAGGCACCAAAAACTTGAAATAGTTAGACAAAAGAAGTAAAGAAAAACAAATGTCAATAACTTGTCAATAAGTCACCCCCGCCACCATGCCGCACCTCCACGCAAAAGAAAAGAACGAAAAAGAGGAAGAAAAAGGCAAATATGCCATTTGAAACCTGTAACGTCATGGAGTTGGATACTTGAACTTTTGTAAATGGAATAATTCCGTCACCAGATTCTATAACCATCCCCATACAGAAATATCTATGATCCTACCCCTCCAGGCATCATTTCCAAGAAAACCATTCCAAGAGAAATCAACACAGAAAAGCAATACTGTACAATGGTATCTTTTCTTGGCTTTTACTGATCAAAGTTTCAATTCCTATCATCTGCACTATATCTCACAAATCCATACTCCCTCCGTTCGGGTTTATAAGGCCCACGCGGAATTTTATGCCAAACTTTGACCATAAATTACATTGGTAATATGAGATTATTGCGGCACAAAGATATATTGTTGGATCCGTATTGAAAAACTCTTTCTAAAGGTATAACTTTTATAAACATATAATAAATATAATTTGAATAATTGTTGATCAAAGTGTGGCACGAATTTCAATAGGAGCCTTATAAACCCAAACGGAGGGAGTAATACATTTTTAAGTTGTTGATGGAAGTGCAAAGGCAAAAGGCCCAGTTTTGCTAGGCAGGTGCAGTTTAAACTTTGCATAGTAAATCTGCACGTGAGTTAACTATCAAGAATACTCCCTCCGTTCCTAAATACTTGTCGCTGTTTTAATGCTTCGCTGTTTTAGTGCAAACTTGCACTAAAACAGCGACAAGTATTTAGTTTGCACTAAAACAGCAACAAGTATTTAGGAACGGAGGGAGTACAAGATAAATCCCAGAGCATACTGTCAATACCTGTTGCATTTGCTGCTGCTGTTGTTGCTGGTTCTGCTGCTGCTGTTGCTGCTGCTGAAGTTGTTCCTGTGGTTGCTGAGAAGATGTTTGCTGCATCTGGATAAGTTTAAGCTATAGTTAGATTCCAAGCAATCTAGAGCCAAATAAAATAATGTCTTGAGACCAAAATCCAAGCAAGAAATACAAACTTCTAAAATAAACAAACCTTCATAAGATATTCTTGGTCTGATCTAACTTTCGGTGAATTTGATTGCATGGGGGAACTAATGCAACCATCAGTCCCAGCAGATTGTCCATCTTTACCATTCATGCCACCCCTGGTTAGTGTTGTGAATCTGCGGGGGTCCATATCCCCATAATTAGTTGAGTTGCTAAGGTTCCCTTGTACTTGAGCCTGTGCTAAGAGTTGCTGCTGCTGTTGTGGTGACATAAGTTGGAACTGTGACTGTGTTGTAAGAAATGGCTTCTGCATTTGAGCACCTAAATTTGGTCGCAGTTGGTCTATTCCCTGCACGAAGACAGTTAGATTCCAGTACAAAACCTGTATATGGGAGGCGATAAATATTTGGGGAGCTTACAGTTAATGGCCAGCCCTTCAAGGGTAGACCACTCACACCTTGGCTCAGTCCTGTTGACAAGAGAAGACAACTCACCAAAAGCAGAATGAACAAAACGAGAAAAGGTTTGTTTTTCCTCTTGAGAATTATTGGGAGTCCATACAATCCATTATAGAGTAAGCATCCTAGATTGCCTATTGTCTCAATGTTTATCAGGATAGGTTGTTGCCAGTACCAGAATGACATATTAATGAAATAAATAATGATACAATGCAATTACTGCAACTTTGAAGCATAAAGCTGCACAAGCAAGCTTTCACCCAGAACTTTGGTTCCGGCAACTTTATGACAGAAAGAGTTGAAGTTCGACACTGCAAAGCATTTCTAAGAACATAGACAAGCTACCTGGACCACCTAATCCAGGTTTTTGCTGAATTATTCCCTGTCCGTATAAGGACGACGGATCCATGGGCATAGATCTTTGGGCAACACCCATGTTACCTTCACTTTTAATATCCTGTTAGAAATTAGTGAATTCATTCAGTGGACTACTAGAAGAAACTGTGAACTGAAATAACACAAGAAGGGATGCTATAACCCACAATGGTTTGCTGATTCCGAGCCTGAATCTGCTGTAGCGTAGTAGATACATTTCCGGGAGTACCAGGAACTAATTGCCTATTCCATAAAGTAAGGTATATTTTTAGTGAGAACACTAGAAATATTCCAATATTGAACCTGTATTTTCTTTTCCAAAAATCTATCAAAAGAATGGATGGAGATCTGGAGGATCACCCTGTATGGTTTGTTGCTGCCGACTTGAGAAGAGCCATCCTGCTAGCATCAATAAGTTGTGATCCCTCGGAATCCATTGAATGAGGGTGCTTCAAGCGCTCTTCGTACATCTTGGCAGCCAAAACACTAGCTGTTGATGGCCCCAAAATGCCATCGGAGTTTAGGGCATTTATTGGGCCATTAAGTGCAGCGTGTCCTGAATTAGTTCGCTGCATTTGAGCATGTCTTTGCTGGATGAGTTGCAACTGTTGCATCTGCATCTGCTGCTGGTGCTCTCTTGCTTTTATTTGTTGTGCCTGATTCCAAAGAAACATATGTGGGGGTAAAAATCTGCTACCAAAAGATGAATAGATGCATGGGGAATGAGTAAGCAATTCAGTGATTCCCAATCTACCTCAAGGTAAGCTGCTGCAACCTCAGAATGTTTCTCATTTGTCCTTGCAATAAATATATCCCAAAAGACAGACCACCACTCAAAGAGAAATCCTCCAGGAGCATCAATTGCTGCATTACAAGTCAAAATTTACCAAACAGATATTTGGATGAGTCTCCTGTGCATCTATTATCATAGCATAATTAATAATAGTAGTGGTTACAGGTGTTCTACAGTTGCTAAAGAAAGATAAACAGGCCAGAAATTCTCAGGAAAAAAATAATCAAGATCAGACCTGGTGGGCCTCAATTATTGAGTTTGTGCGCCCAGCAGTTTACCCAAAATTCTGAACTAATGAAGAAGTGCACGGCAATATAGTTCAACATGCCCCCTGGCCTTAGATGTGGGATTGATGTAGGTCACACCTATTTTTATTAACAAAGTGTTGGCCAGAGCTTCAAAACCTGTTGGCTCTGATGCCGTTCTGAATTGCGTGCACCTAACGAGTTGAACCCAAAAGCACGAGCTGATGGAGGCATTATGTTTCAACATCAATTATAGCTTCAGGGGTCTCTTTTCCGTACTAAAATGGAATTAATGTTTGCCTATTTCTAAAGAAAATGGGCTTACAGACGGAATTTTTTAGATTTTTTAGATGGGCCTAATAAACTGAAATGGTGGGGGTAAGTACAACCATAGCAAGAATTGCATACAAGGAATACAGGCAAATGTTTTTTTAATCTATCTGTATGACTGAGCAGGCCATTCGGCTAGTTTAAACTAATAGATGAGAATCAGTTCCAAAGAAACCACATGCATAGGGTCTTGGAGGGGGCACAAAAGGCACTGCTAGAGTGTTAGTTTGCCTTTATAACATGTATAGCTTTAGCAAGCAAGGAGTTTGTTTAGAACTAGAATGGCAATGGTTCTGCTTCACACCATTTCCTAAGTATATTAGCTCAGTTCCCATGTTTGGCATTGTGTGCCTATCCAGTTTGCACTTGTAACTATATTTCTAACATGCATGTGGCAATGCACAAAATTGTATTGGTAACTGTTCCCACTCTGGTTCTCTTCCCAATATGAACATGTGCCACTATCCATGTGTTAGAGGCTCCTTCAGGTAGATGCATAGTTTAGCACTGCTCTTATCATGATAGATAATTATGTAGATTCTAGAAGTTGCCTGCTTCCAATTTTGCTATACAACTGCAGCAATTGCCTGTTAGTTCATTATTTGCCCCCATTATAATGGAACTCAAAACCATTATTACTCGAGAAATTAGAAGGTCGAGGTTTACTTTCTTAATTAATATTTTTATCTTGCTCCTTCTTTACTTGTGTTCGGAAGAAGCATGAGTGACAGGTCTCTGCAATTTTTGTGAAAGTCCATTTCCAACACATCTTGGTAATCTATCTCTTTTTTCCTACAAAATCCCCATCTGCGTAATCAAGCCTACTTTATAACAAGTACTCCTATCTGAAATTGCATCCCTAATTTGAGCAAAACAGAACACAGATGACATAATCAGGTGTTAAATCAATGAATACATAAATATCAACAGTTAGCTGAATCACCGTTAAGAAACTCATTTGTGGACGTTATGTCAAGATAAGTTGTGTTTGCTATGTGAACAACACCACAGGTAAAAAATATTTATGTAATTCTGCTTTGCATGCATGATGCACCTGTAGTGCATACATCTAATACCATCATGTACTCAACACGACTAAAGATGCTAGTAAGTAACATTATGTTTAAGAGTTTAAAATTTATTGAGCCTTTACTGAAATAGTGCAAACAAACAGATGGCAACGAAAGTTAGTTAGGCCATGGAACGCAGGTATAATTAATTGAGGCTTGATCAAATAAGATGAGTGCACAAGGCATGCAAAACGTCCCAGGCATGAAATGCACCACCGATATTGTGTTCCTTGCAGGCAGCAAGGACAGGACAGGCACTGAAGACTAGTATTTGGACAGCTTGGGGATGAATCCTACAAGGGCTATGCACCCAACTTAACCTCAAATCAATTTCAAGTCTCCGGCTTATGTGCCAAAATTTGTCTAAACCTCTGCAAACAACCTCCAAAGCTTAAAAATCTCCACCCTGATTTGGCACAAAACTGCCCTCTAGATCACTGAGGTTTCGAATTCCCGGTCCTATTTAGCACGAACCCTCCGTCCCACTCAGAAGCTCGAATAATCAGAGCAACAGAACCTCAAAACACTGCAAGTCCACTTCGCATTCCGAACTCCCGTCAAACTCTCTTCGCAGACCAACTAACCCAGCAAACACCACACGAGGAACCGGACGGATAAGCAGCAGCGAGTAAACATACCAACTGGATCAGCAGCGACCTTCCCCTCCGCCATGAAGGCCTTGGCCGTCGTCTGCAGGTTCCTCTTGAGCAAGTAGTCATATATATATACATCAAGCCTGCACCAGCAGCACCCGAAATTAAGCAAAACCGAACAGCGAAAAGCCACAGGAACTAGCCCCCAAAAACAAATCGAGAGAGCTCACATCTTATCCGCTTCCCAATTGCTCTGCGCCATTCTGTAGCCACAGCAGCAAACCGGGGGAGGCAAAAAAAAAACAGCAGGAATCAGCTGGGGAGCCAGTCGAATTCGCGGGAAACGAAGGGATCAGAGCCCACATTACCGATTGGGCGCGATCCCGCGACTTTAGGGGTAGAAAAAAATTCCGCAAAATTCCCGCGAGGAGCCGCCGCCGGAAGGGCCGGCGAGTGAGGGAGGATCCAATGCCCGATCAGAGCCGCCGGCCGCGCGCGGCTTGCTGGAAAGCGGAGGCGCGCCGAATTGGGTGGGGGGGAGTGTGCTCCCTGTGTGAGCTCGTGGCTAGCTTCAGCTCGCACCGCCTCGGAAGAAGAGAATAGTAGATGGGGGACAGACAGAGAGAGAGATAAAAGGGGGGAGAAGAGAGAGAGAGTGGGAGGGGAGAGGAGAGGGGAAGGGGATGAGGTATGGGTTTGAGGCCGGCTCGGAACCGTGAGCCGGGCGCCGGTTCAGGAAGGTTCGGATGACAGGCAACCGGAGCTCACCACAGCTAAAATAGTCATTTCTCGTGCAAACGGGCTCTGTTGCACGTTCGAAATACGGGCGAAACAAAGGGAGGACGGACCGGCGATGTCGTCCTTGCAGCTAGGCTCGGGTCCGAAGCGGCAGGCTCGGAGGCGTGGGGATTGAAGCACTTGATTAGGTCCGGATTACTATGGCTCATCCCGTGTGCCGCCCTGCCCACCGAACACGGGACCCCGTCCAATGGATTCGCAGGAAACGACGGGGGGACGCGAACCCATCCGAGCCCCGCCGGGGTTTGCTGTCTCGCACGTTCGGGGCGCGCTCCTCCGAGGCTCGCATGCTTGTTGCTCCTGCTGTGTTGCGCTGCGTGTCATTCGTGGTTCGTTTTCTTTTTCTATCATTGTCGTTCCTGTATTTTTTCTTTCGTGCGGGGGAAGTAGGGCAACTGTAACGCCTGGGCTTGTCGGGTATCCGTTTCAGGTTAGTTGTATACGGAGTATTTAAATAAAGAAGAAAATAGCACTTCGTATTTCTCTTAATATCCAATGCAATTATTACACCATACATTCCATCTTCAGCCGTTCTCTATTTAGCCACACCTCCCTTAATTTATTAGGGCGATAGGAGTATACAAGAAGCAAGAACAATGATTAATTAGGTTTGTCTCTGGTTCCCCGTTAATCTGCTGTTGTGTTTGTAAATAATCATTTCTCTCTATATATACATATTGTAGAGTCTCTCCTACAATTTTCGGTCAAATATAAGAAGCAAGAACGATAATTAATTACTTTCTTCGTTTCATAAAGATTGGCGCGGTTTTGAAGTAGCTCTAGTACAAAGCCGTGCCAATCTTTATGGAACGGAGGAAGTAGGTTTTTAGAAGTCCAAATGTACAAGTATTTTAATATTCTTTGTCCGAGTTTAGAAAGCATCTTTTGAAAATGGTACAACCAAAGCATAGTAAATAAACGGAGAATACATGTAAAATTAATGTTGAAAACACTCACACCAAGATAAAAACACTTATATAAAAGCATATAAAAAATGACTGAAGGTATGCAAAAGAATACTCACTCTCACGGGCAGATCTACAGCCAGGGTTACCTGGGCTGTGGCCCTGGTCCTAACCCAAGGAGTCTGGTAATTCCATTCAGTAAATTCTAAGAAAAACCTAGGATCAAGCACCTCCGCCCGGGTCTTTTGTCCAATCGTCACGGTCTAGTGCTAACAGGCTGACCATCTACTTCTGAGCCCATGCCAAAATTTAAATTTTGCTATTTTTCAGTGTGTTGATATATACCTTCGTGATGCATTTGGGTATATATGGAGTATTGATTATGCTTTTCGGTCATTAAAATTTGGCCCTGGTCGTGTTCAAATCCTGGGTCCGCCACTGCTCGCTCTGATCCTAATTTTTTGTGAAATAGATTTTGGATTTGAGAATCACCTTTTGAGAGATGGACCTTTTGAAAAACCAGAATGGAAAAGGTAAAACTTACACGGCTTAAATGTACAATACAACACACAAAAAGTGTGACATTTAAAAATTAAGTTTCAGTTGTGTCTGGTGATAACGGTGAGAAAGACATAGTCAACCGTCTTTTTTAGTCGTTTAGTTTTCTTGTCGGCCAAAATGTATCGGGACATTTTATTAAATAAGTGCATTGGGATCTCATAGAGGAGTAGATACGACATGTACAGAATATGTCTGAATTGGTTGAATGTAGATGCAAGATAACGTAGACTATTCTAGCACTATATTGAGCCATTTCCGGAATTTAGCTCGAGGGAGTGTCCACGTTCTACCAGGAAAACTAATCTAACTTGGTTTTAGCGACAAGAAGGAATCCCGACGAAAACTGATTCTTTTTGTAAAACTCCATGCATTGCATTAAGATAAGTGTGGGATGAGAGCATTCAATGGTTTTCTTTCACAGTTTGTATATTCAATTGAAATTAGTTTCCCTCCGTTTCTAAATACATGTCGCTGTTTTAGTTTAAGTTTGCACTAAAACAACGACAAGTATCTAAGAATGGAGGGAGTAGTTGCATGTTCCGTAAATTGTAAATGTGAGTGTTTAGTCCTTACACCCATAATTATACCCTCCGGTAGTCTGGTCAGTCCTCAAAAGAGAAAATAATCAACATATACATGATTATTTGTTGCAACTTTCGGTGTCATGCTTTTTGCTAACAATCCAAAGACCGGGAGAAGTGTCATCAAAAAAATATTTACCGTTAGAAAAAACCGGTTGCTCATAGGAGGCCTTAGAGATAAGGTAGGGTGGGCCTCAGCTACTCTCTCTGCAAAAATACTCGTACCGGTCCACTGCATGCTCCATCTACACAAGAACGAGGAGGCACATGGGAGACCACAGGGAGCAGCAACCGCAGTGAGAAAGAGAGAGAGAGAGAGACGGACAAGGCTGCGGTGGCGCGGGCGGACGGTGGGGCCGTGCAACGCGTTCCCATGGTACAGCTCAGAAATAGCTCACGCGTGCGACCTGCGCCGGTGGATCGGCCTCGCGCGGACGGTGGGGATGAACGGACGATGACGCGCCGTTCGCCGCCGCGCGTGAGTCGCACGAGCCGCCGCCGCCGTCGGGTGGCGGGCCCCGCGCGCCGTTTCTGTTTTGAGGTCGTCGGCGAACGGCACGGCCGGACGGAAGCAAGTGGACTCCTGGTTTTGGTTTGGTTTTCCTTTCCACGTATTGAAATGTCACGTGCTCTGATGCAAATGAACGCGTGAGGGAACGAAGGGAGAACGGGAATTTTTCGGGAGGATCGGGCCGGCGTCCTTGCGTAAACATCTACAGTAGGATGCTCTGTTTTTTCTACTATATGAAGAAGAAGGAAAATGCTCTGTTTTCCTTGACCTTCCAATTTGTGGCTGTTCGTCGGCCGAGCGTTCTCTTCCTTGCCACTTTGTTTTCGTCCTCTCCATCCATTCCATTGCTGCCAACCTTAGTGACGGGAGGCGGCCCTGTTGATTCGTGGAGAAGAGACAAGACAGAAACGTGATTCTAACTCGTGCAGCGTCTTTTCTTTCTTATCAGAAATAGGCATGGGCGGATGGGCCACAGTGCAATGGAAGTAGCACACAAAAATAGCATTTGACTGAGCGTGGGCCAACGTTTTTGTTTGCTTAAAACATAATCATCCTACTCTGGCCCGGCCTAGTTACGCTGTTTCCTCCCGTTTCTTTTCAAGTATGGGCCGGAACCGCAAGCCCTTTGCAAACACGAGCTTTCTACCGCCCCGTTTTTGTTCACATCATGCGGCCGTCAATCGATCTCTCTCTGTTTGCTCTAGCTTCTGGGTTCCGACTCTGACTCTGACACGTCGTTTCTTTCCTGGGAGAAATACGAGTCCCCGACCTTACTTCTGTCCGCACGCACACCTAGGCGGCAGTAGCACGAAGTACGTTTTTTACATCGGAAGTGCTCCGCGTACGTGAATCTGTCGTACGTATAGCAGTGCTCTTTTTACATCCGCGGAGAGCGCCATCGATCTGATCCACTCCGGTCTCCGGCATCGATGCCGCCTGGTCGGTGGTTTCGTGATTAAGCTCTTCTGCCGCCCCGTTTTTTGTTCACAGCATGTTGGATAAAGAAAAATCATACGCTTGCTGTCAAAAATAAATAAATCATACGCATGCTTATTTCGGTTGTGCTCCCTTCGTTTCTTTGCACTAATACCACGACAAGTATTTGGTTTTGTCACTGAATTTGCTAGGTTCGATTCTAATAAATTATAGGCATGCATCATGACAGACCCAAGGTAGCGTTTTAGTCCAAGTAGTACGAGAGAGGATGGGGCTGTTTAGTTTTAGCTCATAAAAGCCTTGCAAAATATTTGTTTGTCAAAAATTTGGTTGAGGATTTCCTTACTCATAAGTTGGCCAACTTTGATAAAAAAAATAACTAGAATTGGTAGTGCTTGTCAAATGGAGTAGTCGGCTTTCATCCAAACAAAAACCAAATTTTAGTCAATGACCAAATTTGGTAAGGTGAAGTTTGGTCACCATGCAAATGTACCCGATGGCACAAGGATATCCCTAATGGCATGGATAGGATATATGAGTATTTTTTTTGGTTGGATGACTTGGGTGAGCCAATTTTCTGTTTCATTAGACTTGCATGATAAAAGATGGGTGGGATAAACTCATTTTCTATCTCATCAAAGGATTAGGGTGTTGCCGCAACCTTTTGCTGGTAAGATATTGTGAGATTAAAATAACACAATATTCACATTACACACAAACAACTAATCTCTCCGTCCCAAAATAAGTTATGTGTATTTGTATAAATTCTTATACAAATCAACGCCACTTATTTCAGGACGGAGTGAGTATATAAATTTCAAACGTCACCTTTGAAACTTTAAAGAATTATTAGTAAGATGCCCGCGCGTTGCGCGCCACAGAAAATAAAAATACACTTCTTACAATTGACTACGTTCCTGATGCTTCGAAATCGGTTCCTTTAAGGTATAAAAAAAATATTGTACTCCCTCTGATCCTAAATTTTTGACTCATGCAAATTTGCTCAAATATGAATATCTATTCTTAAAAAACGTCTAGATACATGTAATATTTCGACAACAATTTAAGATCAGAGGGAGTAGGCAATAGATGATAAGATAAAACGTGCAAGACATACCAGGCTGGATTTTAGCAGCTAAAAAAACCTTACCTTGGTTGAACTATTCAAATGTGAGAACTGTGCGGTAACCTTTTAGGTTTCACATGCCGTCTAATTGGCACCTGGAAGAAGCTATTGACCATACTTATAAATCAGATGTTTTAGCTACTTTGAGTTAGAAGTTTTTCATTTTTCACATTCTATCACATGGGATATAAAAAGATACTAAACGTGATTTTGTTATGCTTTATTGGCAATAAAATACCCTTGTATGAAAGTAATCAAGCAACCAAGTAAAACAATATATTGCAAAGAATAAACTAACACATCAAGGATATTTTAGGCAGCGGTCCACAAACTTGGGTTGACTGCCGGCCATAGTGCCATGTGCAAAAATAGGTACTCCAAATTTTATTCAAACTTGGGTTGACTGCCGGCCATAGTGCCATGTGCAAAAATAGGTACTCCAAATTTTATTCAAACTTGGGTTGACTGCCGGCCATAGTGCCATGTGCAAAAATAGGTACTCCAAATTTTATTTTGTTTCTCGAAGGGCCAGAATTTTTTTATTTTATTGGAATTCCTTTGAGGCAAACCGTCGAACGTTCTAGATTCTGACAAGAACAGAAAAGGAAAATATGTTAATCTTGGTTGTACATAATACCCATTATCATCTCCAACAAATTTGGTGATGAACAAGCAGAATTGTTACTGTAAAACAAGTAGAACTTCTCCTTACTATGCATAACTCTTCATAGCACCTTCCCATTGCAACTCCATGTTAAATGTTTTCACGAGTGATCTTAAAAGAAATATATCTGAGAATGTCGACCGAGTTTAATTAAACTACAGAACTACATGTGAGAAAAATTTGTGTGTTGATATGATCAAATCCGAAACGACGCAGCCTGGCCATGGCCTTAATACCTACTACTAACCAACGATGACTAAGTAAAATTGGCAATGATCTGTACTTAAAATACGTGCTAACCAATGATCAACAAGCTAGCCCGTGATCCGATGATGCCCAAAAAATATATTGATTCCAGTGTTGGGATCGACTACATTTAGAAGAAAAAAGGGGCTAAGTTTTTAACAAATGCGCTATTCTATCTACCATAAACATGACTCCCATGATATCATACATCAGTACAATTCATATGAGTAATCCTTATAGATGGACACAATTATGAAGCAACCCAAGTGAATGAATGATGTTAATTAATCTAACAATCATAGAGGCCCAATAAGCAAAGCAAGAAGCCAAGAACAAACCCAAATTTGCATCACCTGAATAATATCACATATCAACCCTGTATAGTGACACAACCATAGAACTCAGCGCAGTGTGCCGAGATGAAATCAAGTCTGAACCATAGAACTCATGAACCCATCTCAGAAAAAAAACATCATACTGAAGCAACCGATTTGGAATCAAATCTTTTGGGAGGAACCCTACGAGTAGATATTGGTGAACCCTAGAGTTCACCCTCAAATCAAATGTACCAGAGTAGATATCAAAATCTCCCTCAACTCGAAATTGGTACTCCCTCCGATCCTAAATTCTTGACTCAAATTTGCCCAAATATGAATGTATCTATTCTTATAAAGCGTCTTGATACATGTAATATTTCGACAACAATTTAGAATCGGAGGGAGTATAAGATACACCTTAACCTTATCTTCGAAGAAGACCGATCTGTCCCTTTTTAACCTTATCTCCGTCCCCTTTTAAAGATAAGAAGACCGATTCTAAAAATAAAAAAAAGATAAGAAGACCCCTCCAAAGAATTCTCCGCCAAAAAAAACACTACAGCAAAATAACTTTAGAAGAAAGTATAATTTTTTAACTCTCAAATGTATTGCAGTACAGTAGATAAAAATCACACTCAACTCAAAACTGGTATAATTTACGGTATAAATTTGCTAAAACAAGATTACTTAAGCCCTAACACCGTGTTTGGATGTAGATATTGAGGCTTGGAATTAGACATTTGCATTGTATAGGACCCAAATACGAAGATTCAATGTGTTTGGTCGGTCTTGGCATTGGACCCGGGTATTCGAGCTAGATATCGAGCAAGCAGTTCCACGGCAAAATTTGATCGAGCCTAATGTCGAACCAAGTAGCTTGACATTTGCTTGGAATTCAGGAGTTGCATACCATCATAAATTCATTGGCAGAATCAGGGCACCGTAGTTTAAGTTGATTTGGAGAACCAAGATCCCTCCCAAGATTAAGATCACGGCTTGGCTCTCTTGTCTTGGCAGATGTCTCACCGCGGATCGCTTGGTAGTCCGTAATATCCAACATAATCCAACATGTCAGCTTTGTTTCTGCCACCCAGAGAATGCCATCCATATTTTCTCGACTTGCACCTTCTCAAAGCAGGTGTGGAGCCTCTTACAGCCTCTCGCTTTCTCCTTTGATTGCAAGCGCTTCGCTGGCCTGTTCCTTGCTTCTGTGGTGGAGCTCCTTGACTGACTACTCATATCTAATGCCGACAAGGGGGACCTAAACAGGCTGATCATGATCTCTTGGTGGTTCATCTGGATTGAAAGAAATAATCGTGTCTTCCATGCTACCACGATGATCCCCATCAAAATCGCCGATGCAATCTATGATGAAGTGAGGCTTTGCCAAGCTGCCAGTCTTAAGGGTGTCCTAAGACCATAATGGATAAATCTGTTGGTTTCACTCGGTTCGCCCCCCTCCCCTCCCCCGAATTCCTTTCTTCCTTTTTTTTGACCAAAAACAATAGGAGAGGCTCCTACTGTGGTATATTGATGATAATAATAAGTTACAATTTACATATGTATAGGCAGAGACATGTCCCTGTTATTCTAAAAGAGACCTATCAAAACTGCAAATTGGGTAGAGAGGGATTGAGGCACCCCCGGATTCCTTTCTTCTAATTTCTTCTGGTCGCTATGGCCTCTCTGGTCTTTCTCTCATCTTGTTAATTCTTCTAGTCGCTATGGCCTCTCTAGTCGTTTCCTTTCAGTGTATGGGCCCGCGTTTTTGTTCACGCCATGCGGCCGTCCATCGGCCCCCCTTTGGTTGCTCTCCTAGCTTCTCTGCTCACTCTAACTCTGAGTCCCTGACACCGTCTCTGTTTCCAACTCTGAATCGACACGATCTCTTTCCTGGAGGAAAAAGAGTCCCGTCTCCCCGATCTTATTTCTTTCCTCACGCAAGCCTAATCAAGCTGCAGCAGAACCTACGTTCTACATCCACGGAGCGCGTGAAGCGTGATCGATCCGATATTCCGATCCACGCCGGCCGCGATGCCGCCTGGTCGGTGGTTTCGTGATTACGCTCGTGTCCCGGCGCCGGCCGGCTACTTGTCAACTAGAAGCGGTACGTCGATCACGCTTGCCTCGGCCCCTTCGGGCTTTGTTCATCAAGACGGCCAACAATGTCTTTCGTGCAAAAAGGCTGAGTTCATCTGGTTGTGTATTAACTGTGGCTCCGTGCAGGATTCAACAACTTCGGTGGGATGGAAAACTTGGACGTAATCGACACCTGCGTCAACGGCATCCACGAGAAGCGCCGCTCCAAGCGCGAGGCTGGCATCGCGGGGCTCGTGGGCGCGCTCGAGGAGTTCGTGCCCATGGACCGAATCGACTACCGCTGCCTCACCGCCTTGGAAGGCTGCAAGGCCTCTCTGCTCGGCCGGCAGGAGTCCGCCTTGCTCGCCTACCGCGCCATCGGCCTCCTCGCGCTCACCGTCGGTGCCAATCGCGATTGCTCCGAGGAGATCCTCGCCAACGTGCTAGCGCTCCCCGTCTTCTCGAAGCCGAGGTCAATGTCCGGCGGCACCGCCAGGGCCGCCCTCGACTGCCTCGCCGCTGTCACCTTCGCCGCCGCGCGTTGCCCGGAGGACGCGGAGCCGTCGATCAAGATCATCTGGGCCGTGATCAAGCATAATCTGGCCGGGACTAATGCTAGTAACACGGATATTGTCTTGAACGCCGCACTGTCGGCATGGGCGTTGCTGCTCACCACCCTCGGCGGCAATCTGAGGACGCAGCCGCACGCCTGGAAAGAGGCCATGTTCCCGTATGGCGACCTCGTCAAGCTCCTCGACACTGACGACTCCGCCGTCCTGACGGCCGCCGGCGAGGCGCTGGCCGTGTGCGCCGAGCTCAACCTGACGCGGCACGCAACGCCGAAAGACATGCAGGCACTCGAGAGTAAAGTGGCCGACCTCGCAAGCGGCAGCCGAGGCGTGGAGGAAGACTACGATCTGACGGGCGAACAATGTGTCATGTTCCGGCAGATCTCCACCATGGTTAAGGCGAAGCAAGAACAAGGAGATGGCTGGGAGGAGGAGGACTTGATGATGCGGAGGTCGGCGCCGTCGAGCCAGCGTTGCGTGCTCAAGGTTTCCAAGTGGGCGAGGCTGGTCCAGCTCAACTTCCTGAAGCGGTTCCTCGGCAAGGGCTTCGTCAAGCACGCCCGAGACAACCCACTCTTGCAAGAGAACTCGAGCGACGCCGCTGCCGTCGATGAAGTGCCGTCCGGGAAGAGCAAGCAGTGCAGATTTGGAAGAGAAAAGCAGTGGTCCGTGGCCCTCAGGAGAGACCGCATGATTGGTTGGGAAAACAAGAACGCATTCTCCCAACTTCTTTAGCCCGGCAACAAGAACGTACAGATTGTGACTATTTTTGACTTTTCGATTCCGTATTCTACTATCTAGATTGTGTTCTTTTGTCATTGAACTGCTGTGTTCGACAAAAATTTTATTGGCATGCTTATCTCGATTTTATTACATTTATCACTGAACTTGGTAGGTTGAAAATTAGAGGCATGCAGCATGACGGCTGGGATAGCGTTTTAGGCAAGATTTGTCTTGCCAATTTTTTAGCCATGGATTTTGCGGCCCTCATTTCCAACTATTTGGCAAAAATATACGAGAGATGTGGGATGAATCATATTAGCAACCAAAATTATGCAATGGACCAAATAACACAGGCCACCAATTTTTTTAGGCTGGTTGGGAGCACAAATCAAACAACCCCTTAATCCAAACAAGTACAAAGAGGATGTCGACCTTTTGGTTGTACAGATGTAGTGAGAATTGGAGGGGCTTAGGGCGTGTACAACGAGGTGACGTCAGTCTTCTCTTAGCGATGCCACATAGGATAAAATCTGACGTGAAAGAGAGAGAAACGAAAAAAAAGACACAAGCCTTCTCTTAATTAAGAGATGATCTCTTCACGAGAATTATAAGACAAAGATAAGTCAATTTTTCCATTGTACTAGATTTCACCTTTTCTTAGCATTTATTTAGTTAATTTTATTCATCTAAGCATTCATTTTAAGATATAACACTAAGAGATAACCCATTGTACAACATGTTTTGTTGTCTTTTCTAAATGACGTGGAACACCTAAGATAAGACAGTCTTATTAACCATTGTACATGCCCTTGAAGCTTATGACCGGTCGTAATTTCACGTTTTTAATCTTTTTCGTTGACTTGGCGATGAAATAGTGGTTTGACAAACTGCCTTGCCAGAGATGTCTCCCTGACAAGTGATGTTAGAGCATCACCAGCAGACTACCTAAATGTGACTCCCTAAATCTCCATATGGGGACTCCCTACTATAGATTCTCTTCCTAAATTTGCCATCTCCCCAGCAGACTACCCAAATCTCACCCCCTATAATTCATTCATCCATATTTTATTCATATGCTTCAACCGTTTTTGTAAAACATCTATATTTCAAACGACTTGACTTGAAATTATATATTTGAAACGCTTATAATTTAAATCGAATAGTTTTATTTTTATATTCATTTAATTAAATAAACTATAATATTATAATTTCATTCTCAAACGGCTATATTTTGAACGGCTATACCTCCAAACGGCTATATTTTGAACGGCTATATTTTCAAACGGCTATATTCTCAACGGCTATATTTCCAACGGATATATTTCTTAGTCTACATATATGTGGAGCTCTGAAGGCATTGTCCATTCACTCTCTACCACACCTCTCAGTCCATTCACTCTCTACCACACCTCTCAACCTCCTCTCACAAAAATGAGTCGTAGCTTACTTTGGCAATACGTGAGTTCGTCGGAGGAGGAGGAGGAGGAGGAGGAGGAGGATGAGGAGGAGGAGGAGGAGGAGGAGGAGGAGGACGGCCATGAACTAATGGTTGCTACGGTGGCCATAGTTCTCGACGCAAACACGCGGTTCAATGCTCGACGCCGTCGCGGTTCAGTGCCGGGTCGTCAGGTAATTAACCGCGATATCGCAGCTGGGCATGCTAGATTATTCAAAGACTATTTCGCACGGCATCCTGTCTATGGCCCCTCGTATTTTCGCCGAAGGTAAGCAATGCGTACATATGGTTTTTACTTGCATTTATATTGTTCCTCTAGTGTTCAACTAATTACCTTTGTTCTCACAGGTTTCAAATGTCTCGGCCGTTGTTTCTTCGCATAGTGAAAGCTGTGCGGGAACACGATAGCTATTTTGTGAGAAAAAGAAATGCTGCTGGAAAACTTGGGTTATCATCTCTTCAGAAGGCTACCGCAGTGTTCCGAATGTTGACTTATGGTGTAGCAGCAGATGATACAGATGAGTACGTTCGGATTGGAGGAAGTACTGCTTTAGATAGTATGAAAGCATTTGTTAGAGCTATTATTGAAGTTTTCGGAGATGAGTATCTTAGAGCTCCAAATGAAGCCGATACCGCTAGATTGCTTGCAATTGGAGAGAGCAGAGGGTTCCCTGGAATGCTAGGGAGCATCGACTGCATGCATTGGGAGTGGAAAAATTGCCCTTCATCATGGCAAGGTATGTATACTGGCCATGTGCATGAGCCCACAATCATTCTACAAGCTGTTGCTTCACAAGACTTTGGATTTGGCATGCCTTCTTTGGTTTACCTGGCTCTCTTAATGACATCAATGTTCTTCACCGTTCCCCGATCTTTGCAAGGCTAGCAGAAGGGCAAGCTCCAGAAGTTAATTTTACGGTAAATGGTAACAATTATACAATGGGGTACTACCTTGCTGATGGCATATACCCGCAGTGGGCCACATTGGTTAAGACAATACCCTCTCCACTAGGGCAGAAGAATAAATATTTTGCAAAATGTCAAGAAGCACATAGGAAGGATGTGGAACGAGCATTTGGAGTGCTTCAAGCTCGTTTTGCAATTGTTCGTGGACAACATGGGAGAAAAGGTTATTCCATCTCATGCACAGACGGCTGAATTCTCAGACTTCATTCAAAATCATCTTGACATCCGCAACGCACAAGTCCACTCTCAACTAAAGGATGACCTGGTTGAGCACCTGTGGCAAATTTATGGGGCAATGTAGTGTGCAATCTACCTAGTCGTATGTAGTTAGAGTTAGGATCTAAGTCGGAAAGGTTTTGTCCCGAAGAAGGTTACCCTGCTGACTTGATCTATTTAGCATGTACTGTTTTTACATTATGGAGGGGTGTAATATATATTATGTATGGTAATGTATGCAACTATTTTAATGAATTAGTCCATGGACCTCAAATAGTTAATACAACAACATAGTCCATACTCAAATAGTTAATACAACAACATAGTTCATACTCAAATAGTTAAAACAACAACATAGTCCATACTCAAATATTTAATACAACAACATAGTCAAATCGATCTTTTAGATCGTCGGTCAATGATATCATGCCTTATCATCTTGTAGTATTCTTTTTGGTCATCATCCAACGAACTAAGATCCTTGTTCATGATGTCCATTTCCATCTTCCTTTCCTCAAATTCGAACTTCCTTTGCTCCATTGCAAGTGCTCCAACATAACGCTTTTACTTTGATGCCTCTCTTGCATCCTCTCTTGCTTGTCGTGCCGTTTCTCTTGCCATCTCTCTTGCTTGTCTTGATGTTTCTCTTGCCATATCTCTTGCCTCCTCCAACTCTGTCCTCTTTGAAAACATAACATCCAAAGCCATCACAACATTACTATCTTCTAAAGAGGTAACATTTTTACCTCGACGTTGCCGCTCTTTCTTCGCCTTCTTCCCAATGGGTCTCTTCATGTGACCAGCTTTGACCGGAGATGTAGCTTCAAAGTCATCAATATGTATCGCGTCAACTCCAGGAGTAGACATACTTGGACTTGCATTGGAGCTTGACTTCTGCTTTTTATTACTATGAGATGACCTATCAGCTTGAGCTAACCACTTTTGTTCAAAACGCAGCATGTTCCAACAATGCAATAGCACAAACCATTAATTGGTCTTATCTTGTGACTTGAACAATTTGAGAGCATCAACAATCTGCACAAGCGAATATGTCTTAGTATATTTGCAAAAAACATATGAATGAAAATAAACAACTAGGAGAACTACCTTGTCTTGCTCTGTCTTCCCACTTTCGTGCCTATGCATAATTTGTTCGTAACATCCACAAAACCTACCCACTTGTTCTTTCACAACGGACCAACGATGTGATATGGAATTGACATTGCGCTCACTTCCTTGTGGCTTGTGCAATTCATACTCCTCATGAATCCTATTCCAATAAGTTGCATGCTTTTGCTCAGTACCTACTATTGGATCCATACTAGCATGCAACCATGCAGCCACCAACACTTTATCTTCTTTATCAGTGAAGTTTCTTGTCCTCTTGGTGTTTGCTTTTACCGGAGGAGTTACTTGAAATTGCATTACTTGTTCTCCGAATGGACTGTCCAAATTTTGGTCCCAAGCTTCTTGGGTGTATCCTTCACTCAACAAATTTGTGTAGAGACCCATAGGACTCTGGCTGTCCATTGAAACACCCTAAAAAATTATAAGCAATTGAGTCACAATTGAAACAAAGAACGATCGACTATGGCTTTCAATTGCAACACAATAAAAAATTATAAGCAATTGTATGATCTGCTCTCATAAAACAACAACTAAATTGATCTACAATTTGCATCTACATATATGTATAAATCTTCTGCTATTTCTATCTACAACCAATTCTTCTTCCTGCTTTTCTCTCTGCAAAAAATGGGATTCCCCTGCCCAGGTTCGTCCGCCGGTCATCCAACCCCCGGCCCTTCCCCAACACCGCCGGCCATCCAGCCCCCGCCACCCCCCGCCGCCGCCCATCCCGCCCCCTGCCGCCGCCCCTCCCGCCCCAACCTCCCCGCCCATCCCGCCCCGAGCTCCTCCGCCGCCCATCCCGCCCGCCCCCGGCCGCGCTGGCACGCATCCCCCTGCCACCGGCCGCCGCCCGCCCTCTGCCTCGCGTGGATCGACAGCGCCGCCGCACCTGCCGCTCGCCTCTTCACTCGTCGTGCAGGGAGAATGGAAAAGGGAAGGGAAGGGAGGAACGTACCTTGGCGGGAGGAGCGGGAAGAGGACCGATTCCGTTGGCGCAGCAGCGATAGGGACTCCCGATCCGGCAGACGAACCTGGGGGCTCCCGATGGGGATTTGGGGACCGGCTAGGTTTAGGTAGTTGGATGGGTGTTCTTCTGGAGGAGCATTTTTGCTGAAAACCCCCAAATATAACTATAGGGGGTCATTTGAGTAGTCTGCTGCTGATGCTCTTAATGCATCGAATGGTCTTATGTCCTTACACGGTAAAGTGAGCATCTCATGTGTTTTTCAAAACAGCTACAAGGTTAAGATCAGTTTGCTTGTGCAGAATTTCATCTCCTGTGGTCTTGTCATCCATGACATAGATAGATATGCTGACTCCAAAAACTTCTATGAAATGTTTTGTTTTATAACTTGTTTTTGGCTTTTTGCTGTCAGTTTTCGTTCCAACATACTACTAGATCCACTACATCAGTGTGTTCTCTCTAATACTATAAGCTTACAGTTAACATTGATAGAGGAAACAACAGTTTTTAGAATTCTTTCGAGGCCATGGTGCACAGACGGGCTCTGGGATCCATGTAAATTTCACCTGAACAGTGGTGCACAAACGGCACAGAGGCCATGGTTCAATCGGATTGCTTCTGCCCCGACAATCCTTATTATCGCACTTCTGCCTACAAGCCTGATCGGGTCTGAACAGAGAAGAGATAATGCCGGGAGCAAATGCTGGGAGGACGCATCGGCACTCAAGAAGTTCAGGCTGTTGTAATGTTTGTTTCTAAACTTTAATTACTCCTGAGTGGGCAAATTTCTACTTAGATTTAGATTTGGTTGTTACTCCAAGATTTGGCCATTACTGTATAAAGCAGAGAAGTGGGAACATTTGATCTGTGGTTTCTGGCTTAATGCAGTGTCACCAGGGAGCGTTTCCTCCTCCCTGAACATCAAATTTACATACCGCCACAGTCAACTCTACCAACGTGGATGTAATGTAAAAAAGCATTATCAGTGATTCATCGAGTCACAAACTCACAATGTAACATCAAAACAATACAGACAATTAAAGATTATGCCGGTTAAAACACCACAGCGACGTGCCGCAGCCCGCAATGGAAGCAAGCAAATTCGGTTTTAAACTGGAATTCCGCCGTTGTCTCACGGTCACTAGCTCTGCTGCATAGTCGTGGCGTCGCCGTGGCGCTCCATGACGCGGCGCATGGCCAGCGCCGCCGCCTCGCTCGCCCGCAGCGTCCCGCTCGCCATGATCGCCGCGAACTCCTTCATCACTTCCTCCTGCACCTTCCCCCTCGCGTTCCCGAGAGGGTCAGCCGCAGCGGCAGCCTGAGGAGTAGCGGTCTCCTTCTCAGCCTTCTTCTTATCTTCCTGCTTGGAAGAAGAGCCCGTGGCCGCCGCGCTTGAAGGGGCAGCTGTAGCTGCAGGACTCGGAGTTTTACTAGCAGCAGCAGCAGCAGCCGCCGCCGCCGCGGCCGGCTGCGGCGGAGAGACAGAGGCGGGGGTGGGGACGAACTGGGTGGTCTGCGGGGCGGCGTTGTTGCGGAGCGTGGCCTCGAGGTTCTGGATCATGGGCATGATGAGGGGGCCCATGGGGCTGGACATGACCTCGTTGGGGAGGTTGAGGATGTAGTCGGGGATGGCGGCGCCGACGAGGAACTGCGCCGCCTCGTTGCTGAAGTTGTTGCAGTTGTGGCTGAGCAGGCGGTAGGTCTCGGCGGTGTAGCGCGGGGCGATGTCGCGGAGGTAGTCCTCGAACACCTCCTGCGGCAGGTGCGTCACGCCCAGGTCCAGCACGCGCACCGGCCGCCCGTACTGCGTCGCCCCCGCCGCCGTCGACTGGATCCCGCCGCCGAAGAAGTACTCCTTCCCGTACACCACCACGCCCGTGTGCCTGTGTTCAAAACGAATACACACGCCGCCGAGTCAAACAAAAAATCGCGTGTTTTTCCTTCCTGAATCGCTCGCGCACTCGCCGATTTCGCTGTCCGATTCAGAGGAAATCGAATCGAAGATACGGAGAAGGAGCGGCGTACCAGATGGCCTCGATGGGCTTGCCGAGGAAGGAGGTGGAGAGCTGCCGCGCGAGGCCGTTGCTCAGGTCGTACACGTTCAGCGACACCTTGTGCCCCTCCTGCCATCAATCAATCAATCAAACAAAGCAGCGCCAAATCAGATCCAATCCCGCGCGCCGCGAACAAGGAAACAGATCCAGGCGAGGAAGGACCGGACGTGTGCTTACCTCCGCCATTATCGCGCAGGAACCGCCGCAACACTGAACAATTCGAACGACTAGAATCTGGAAGAAGAAGAAGAAGAAGAAGACGCCGCCGGCGGAAAAGGAACAGCAGCACGCGCGGATCTGATTGGAGTTGAACGGACGGAGGCTGAGACGCGAGAAATAAATAAAAGCAAGGAGGTTATTAGTCGATTTTTAGTTTAATAATGCGGGGGACGAAGCTTCTGGAGCGGTTCCGTGGAAGCGACGCGGTCTCGGCTCCCGGCTTGAGGGGGAGGCGTGCGTGTTTCCGAGACCGTCCGATGGGCTGCGATGGACAACGTGGCGCCTGATGGGGAATGCCGGGAGGCTGCTTGGGCTGAAGCTTCCGTGCGTGTCTGGATGGGACGGGGATCTTCTAGAAGGAGCAGTAGGGTTGTTTTGTCCGCCAGTTCGGGCTCGTGTTCGATTCCGGTGCGTGGTTTGTTGCGTGCGTTCCGGTCTGACTCAGAGTCCGACGGCTCTTGCCTTGTTCGGGAATCGTTGAGAAGATGATGACGGAAGCGTGATTCCGGAATGGACGTGACGTCGGGACAGACCTCACCGGATGTCCGAATAATTCGGAGGAAATCAAGGGCATGCTTAGGTGGTCCAGGTCGTTCGAAAAACACAACAAAACATATGGTACAATAAATTATCTCTTAATGTTATATCTTAAAATAAATGATTAGATAAATAAAATTAACTAAATAAATGTTAAGAAAAGGCAAAATCTAGTTCAATGAAAAATTTGTCTTATCTTTGTCTTATCATTCTTGCGAAGGTATCATCTCTTAATTAAGAGAAGATTTGTGTCTTTTCTTAATTTTTCTCTCTTCAGCGTCATATTTTATCCTATGTGGCATCGCTAAGAAAAAGCTGACGTCACCCCATTGTACACACCATAACACGAATATATACGTCCGGCGGAACGATGTACTGAAAATGATGAGATGAGCTCAGAACTCTCGTAAAATCCACCCCAAAAGTTTGATTAAGAGAGTGATTCAAAGCGTGTGTGTACATACTTGTTGTAGTGACGCGTATTCAAAGGGAACCTTCTTCGGTCAAAAAAGGTTTCGGGCCACTGACGTGTTGCGTGCGCGCACACAGAAACTCGAACACAAAGATCACACAATCTATCAATCATCGATTTATTTAGTTCATGAGGTTGACAGATACCCAATTAAGTACACTCGTATATACTTACCACACAACCCAACCCAGACGTTTTGGCTCGACTTGTAAGTCGTACTGACACGGAGAAGAATAGGAGAAGAGCAGTACTTAGCGGCTTAGCGCCTAGCGGCAGAGCGTGCTACTGTATCAGAGAGCCGATCGATCACTGCGGTTTTCATTGATAAATCCAGTTGGCGCCGTCGAGTCAGCCTTGTCTGGCGATGGCAGCGGCGTCATACGGCTTGAACCCGTGCGCGAGGGCGGCGCGCCACGCCTTGTCGACGCCGGTGACCGCGTCGCCGCACTCGTGGCCGTCCCACTTCTCCAGCGCGTGCACGATCCCCGCCGCACGCCACGCGCTCATCACCCGCCTCGGCAGCCAGTTCTGCGTGATGCACACAATATATATGCGCATGACCAATATTCTTAGGACGTGCACACTCTGACAACGATGCAAGTAAGCGAATGAGTTTATCCTGTTACCTCGCAGGCGTGGAGGTTCTCGTACGAGTCCGGGACGACGAGCGCCGGGGTGGAGTGGCACACGCAATCCCCTTGCCGGGCGCTGCGGCTGGGAGGGAACTGGGAGTACGGCACGAAGTGGACGCCGGGCTGGGCTCTCTCCTGGTCACGGCCCGTCAGCCCATCGCCCACCAGCCACACCTGCAAAACCCATTTCGTAATTAAGGCCCAGCCCTGAGTTTCCGCGACTGAACCATCCAGATTCCAAAACGAGAGCAACAAAACTGCAACGGTACCAGAGTACGAGTACCTTGCTGCCGTAGTTGCGAGGCTGCAGGACCAATCGCCTCTGCATCTCCGGCCGCAGCTGGCTCCTCAGAGCATCGTGCAGCTCCTCGTCCACCACTCCAACCTGTTCGTTGATCGAGCGATTAACCAACCGATCAATCAATCGACGGCCGGGGACTACTACTAGTTCTCGAGAACCGATCTCGATTTTGTTCGGGAAGGATTACCTGGAATTCTCGTTCGCACAGGGTCAGAGCCAGCACGGAGACGACCTTGTTTGGCTTCCCAAGCAGGAGCACGTCTTTCGCGCCCTGAGGGATCATGTGGAGCACGGCGGCGACGGCAAGGCTGGTCCCGTCGACGATCTTCGTCTTCAGGCCGGGGTTCCTGATCACGTACAGCTCCCCGTTCCTGTTCAGCTCGTATCCCTGCAATCCCCATGCATGTCAGCAACTTGATTAAAACTGCCGTCACCTTATACCCTAAACAATGGCAATTTTGTTGATTTTTGTGTGTGTATCCTTCAGTCAGTTCAGAAAGAAAAAACTCAGAAGCATTGCATTTACCCCTCGCACCAACTGTCTGTGTCGACTCGCATTGAAGCCCCGTGGAGCAGTAAAAGTATAGCGCCAGTAGTTAATGAAAATGCAATGCATTGAAGAAGGGCTGCAGGGATGTGCTTGCCTGATTCAGGAGGCCCAGCGTCAGCACCGCGGCGCCGCTCGCCTCCGCGTCTGACACCGCCTTCTCGATCAGCCGGCTGACCCCGTAGACATCTGTCGTATACTGCGATAAACACACACACATTGCTCAATCCCAAGACCCAACAGTTAACGCACTGAATGACTATAGTTACTTCTCAGGAATATGCCATCAATTCTTTCACCAACTACTGCACAATTAGTCAATTAATTACTCGAAAGAATCAACGACGACGACCATTGGTTTAGTTTGTTGCTGCTTACCTGGGACGAGTATCTGGGGACGACCCAGGTCTCGGCGTTGAGCTTGCCCATCCTGTTGGCCTCGGACCTGAACGCTTGGCCTCTCCCGAGCGCAGATGCCAGCGCCACGAGCGGGCGCGTCCAGAGCGCGCCCGGCAACGAAGACGAGAACGCGAGCGGCGCCGCGGCGAGGGACGCGAAGCCGAGGCGGAGCTGGAGCACGGACTCCGGCGCGGCCAGGTGCGTCAGGTGCACGACGTCCGGCCTGTCCTCCTCCCTCCCGTGCAGCGTCCTCTCGTACAGGTCGTCGCTCGACTTGTCCATGGTCCCGTACACGTAGTCGTACAGCGGCATGAAGAGCGAGTAGTTGGTCCTGAACTGCGTGTGGTGCAGCGAATGGAACCTGAAATCGATCAGTAGAAATTACGCATCAATCACGCTGCATTTCTTGAAATTTGCTGTGCAGGGGAATTGATGGACGGACTTACGATGGGGTGTACATGAGGAGCTTGAGAGGCGGGAACAGGTCGAAGAGCAACTTGGGGACGAGCTCGAAGTTGCAGTGACCAAGATAGTTCATGAAATCGATGTAGACAAGGTAGCCATTGGCCATGGCGACGGAGGCGGTGCCGGTGGCCATGGTGGAGAGGAGAGGGATGGCGAAGAGGGTGAAGTAGACGGCTTCCTCGGCGAAGGGGTGGATGACGGAGGTGACGGGCTCGGTGACGATGGAGGCGTGGTGGTGCGAGTGGTAGCGGGAGTAGAGGAAATGGTGGTGCAGCGCGCGGTGGAACCAGTAGTAGAGGAACTCCACGGGGCCGACGTGCAGGAGAGCCGTCACCAGCAGGCCCTTGGAGTTCCACCACGGGAGGCCCTGCGTCATGGGGACCGTGGCGTTCACCACGTAGAACAGCAGCGCCGTCAGGATGATCTGGTCGTCCCTGCACACATACATATAGTTCAACATTGTTCAGGCAGAATATTGGCATTGCCATTGAGGAGTCACGACATGCATTGGCAGAGACAAAATGTTGTTGATTCTTTTAAATTTGGTTAATTACCAGTTTCGTTCCCGGTCGACCTGGTCGAAGTCGAGGCTCTTGTTGACGATGCGGTGCTTGGAGCGGGCGGTCTGGTGGCGGGAGACGGAGATCCAGAGCTGGGTGTAGAGCAGGCGGAGGAGCAGCGCCGGGAGCACCAAGAAGCTCAGCAGGTCGCCTTGCGCGCCTCGCCGGCTCGCCGCCACGAAGCTGTACGTGCTGTACGCCGCCCACGGGGCCACCAGCGCGTACTTCATGCAGATTTACACACATTATTGTTTGTCACCCGGAACTAAATGTTCTTGAATGGTTTAGTAAGCAAAAGCGATTAGTATATGAATTAATGGATGCATGCAAATATGCACATATATACCTTGTAGTTTCCGAGGTCGTGCCATGGCCACCGGGTGAGAGGGCCTGGCTTGGAGGCCATACCGATTGATCGAGTTACCACTCCGCTAGCTAGCACCTTGCAAAGTCGCAAATGAGGATGTGGTGGGAGGGAGAGGAGTACCCTCAGATTTTATAGTCCAACGAGAGAAGGATGAGTAAATGAAAGGATCGGCCGGGCCGGGCCGGGCTTGGCTTGCCAACGTCGAGCCTTTTTACTTTAACCGGCACGAGACGTCCCTGCGTATGGCGCGTCCTTCGTCAGAGGCTCAGAGGTCAGAGCGCGGTACATTTCCAGACCTCCATGTGGCGGTAATCAAGCACGGTGTTCACAGAGTTCACGGTGTAGAAAGTAACAGGTGTGCCTGCTATTTACTTCAAATCAAGAGAGTACACGGTATGCAGCATACATCTGTAATACTAGTAACATTTTGTACTAACTTTGTAATCCCTCCGATTCAAAATAAGTATAAGTGTTACAAATTTAGTACAAAGTACCCTAAATTAGTGTCCGGAATTTAGTACAAAGCGTATTTTATACTTAAATTTCTGACACACTTATTATGAATCAAAGGGAGTACAAAATTTATACTAGGTGAACGACATTTTTATAGACCCGAATGAGTACTATTTGCTTTTTTTTAAATCAAGCGAGCCTGAGAGCACTGCTTGGCGTTGGTATGATAAACGCATGACCATGGACACTGTGTGCTTGGGTTTTCCTGGCCCGAACGAGGTAAAAACCAAGACAAATTTGAATCAAGAATTTAGAACCAGAGACAAACTAATTTCTTATTTTTCGTTTATACAGTACATTCCTTATAAAAAACATGAGTCAAGTACAGCTCCTGGGCAGATAGGTTTACTACCATGCATATGTCCCCGCCGTCGCACTTGATTGGAATTCTGTTTTTCCTTTGGTGTAGCAGTGTGACTAGATAACTTCGCCGCCATAGTCTAGTCAGCAAACATACTTTAGCTTTTGCTTTGATTTTTTTTTACGTAAAAGAAAAACTATAAAAAAACATGTAGTGTGCAAGGTTTTTGAAAAATGTTTACATGTATCGAATCAAATTTATTACCATCAAAAGATATTTCTGTAAACTTTGTTCGAAAATCTCAGTTCACACTTGATAGCAGACATGCATGACAACTTTTAGCAAAAGCACTATATTTTCTGTAAGCTAGGACCAAAATAATAATCTATAATAATGGTTATGCAAGCAGTCTTTTTCTTTTGTCTGCACGTGATTAACCACAGGTCGCGCTACTCGCTAACGGTCCGGCCAGCTAGCAGTACTGTACGCAAGAAGAGAGAGAAATCTTTTAATGTTTCTGTCGGGTGTTCCCTTTGCTTGTAAATACTTTAAATTTCTGACCACATGTATACACAAAATATTACTAGTGTCATTCGGATTGCCATGGGCAATGTTTTGATTAAATGTTTTTTCATCAGCTAGTGTTTGCTAACGTGCATAAAAAAACTAAACGATTTTTGCTATTTCTAAGGCGACTTTGAAAAATAACTACTAAGCCAATGCTAAAAACCACCTGATATAATTATTGAGATTCGTAAGATTCGTGGCTGTATAAAAATTAAGAATATAATAATTGGAAAACTAGATTGTCGATTGAAAAATAATTATTTTAAATTGACCGGACAATAGACACTTACATTAAACTAGACTAGATTGGAGAAAGTATGTTGAAGAAACGTGTTTGTATCTAACACGATTAGCAAGTACGAGTCGACATGGTAGTTGGGAGTTGTGCATGCATCCTTTTCATCTTGGGTTCTGCCATGACAAATCGAGTACCGTACGTTGCATATGCCGATATGCGAACGACGGACTAATAAACTCACTGCATGAGCACATCGATCACATGCATGCATCCCTTCTCTTCGTCCGTATGTTTTGGTTGAGAGCGCCAGCTCAATAAGCTACAGTGATAGACACCTTGCAAACCTAAGATTGACAGTGATGAGATCAGATCGATGGAGCGCCATGCTGATACACGTACGTACGTAAGCACGCTGACTGACCCGATCGACGACAGCGACGACGAAGCGCACTTACGGCGAAACTCGTTGATTTATACTACTGTGACAAGGATCGACCAGGGAAGTATACGGTGAGCTCTGTTATTTACTCCCTCTGATTCTAAATTTTTGATTCAGATTTGTTCAATTATGGATGTATCTATTCTTAAAAAAGTCTAGATATATGTAATATTTCGACAACAATTTAGAATCGGAGGGAGTATTTATTTTTCAAAAATGGGGAGACCCATCGACGGCCGGTTTCGATTTATCAGAAACCAGCAGATTTTCGTAAAAAAAAGAAACCAGCAGATCGAAAGAGAAGGGACCGGGGCTAGCTTTTGAGTTTAATTTGACTCCATACACGGAGTACTATGCTCCAGACTCCAGTGAAAGAGTACTCTGTAATTTCCGAAAAGAGATACTCCTTGTGTCTCTCCAAAAAGATAATACTCCTTTAACCTCTGTAAAGGAGTACTATATATCAGCAGCCAACTGGGAGCTCGTGACCTTGTTGCATGCATACGATTAATTAACCACCTCTGTAAAGAGAAGATTAATTGTGTACGTAGTACGTACGTGTGTCCAAAAAGATACATATGAAGTGCAAAGTCGGGCCTGTGACCTTGTCGAATACGCAGACAAGTAAGGCGATTGCAGACGCATGCATGCATGTGATCGAGGCCAAAGATGCACTGAGCCACACATATAATTAATTATTTGCACATTCAATTCGTCTATCTTTTCTCTTTTATATAAAACGTGATGAGACAATTGAAGGGCACACTTTTTTTCTTCTCTTCAGATCGATAGATAGATAAGATTCACTACTTAACCCATACGTAAACGTACTAATGCATCTCGGTCGGCCCATCTATCGCGTGCAAAGAAATTAAAGAAGGCCCTCTAATTAAACACACGCACCTGAGTCACTCATAATCAGCATAGCATGTATATGCACCATTGCACATGCAATATAGATAATAGATATCATCGACATCAAGATAATTTTATACATAAGTGTTACGAAATTCGGCGGATGTACGATCAAGGATGACACCGAAGCACGATATTTGTTAACAAGATTCGGTCGAATCCTAAATCATCGGGGCAGGACTACGGGCGCTCCTCCCGCATATGACCGCAATATGGGCGATCCTGGGGTCGGCACAAGCCGCTGGCTCCCCCTGCGGGCCTATTGCTATCCCGCGGTGTCTTTATATATATATATTAGGCCCGGGTTACACGTGTTCGACTCAAACTTCTAACCCTCCGTTAATTACAAGTACAACTGTAACACTATTCGTACACATGTTCAACACATATCTCAACAGCAAGTGTCCAAAAAATGAGGAGTCATGTGAGAAGCCTGGCTACTAGCTAGAGCTTGTGACCTTGTCGAATACGTAACCAAGTAAGGCGATTGCAGACGCACGCATGCATACATATGTGATGGAGGCCAACCACGCACGCAACGAGCCACACATAATTGGCCTTTCTTTTCTCTCTATAAACATGATGAGACAAAGGAGGCACACTTTTTCTCCGCAGGTCGATAGACAGGACATTCCGGCCGACCCATCAATCGCGTGCCCAGCAAAAAGAGGTCCTCCAAACACCTGAGTCATTGACAAGCAACACAGCATATGCAGTAATATATAATGCACAATATAGATGTCATCGATATGTTATCGAGCTCTGGTACTAGCTAGACCGAGAACTCTATAATGCAGGATGCCACGTCAGTACTAGTATATACTCAATCTTACTAGGTCCTGCTCACACATGCACATGCATGATGCAATCAATCTTCCCCCCGGGACGGCTGGCCGCAATCCTTTCTGCATGTGATTAACCATAACTCGTTCGATTCCTGCTCAGGCCATCTCCAACGGTGGTTGGTGCTTATATTTTTCTCTTCATTTTCTAATATATTTTTATTTTTGCTATTCTTTTTGAAGGATCCACATGTTATTTTTTGGTACCCGTGCAGTAGAGATTACTTGTTCAAGTAAACAAGTAACCACTACTTACTTATGATATGCATCTCTCCTTCACATTGGCTAGTACATTCTTGGTACCCGTGTGGTAGCCCTTGTTGAAGATGCCCGCATGCAGCTTATGCATGCTAGCTAGCCAGCCATTGTATACGTACGTACAGTGTATGTATAGCTAGGTTAATGATAGTTGGACGCGCGGATTTATTGTACTGTACTGTACGTACATTTTGGGGGCATCGATCGATCAGCTGGCAGTAATAGGACGATCCTTTTTCGTGCTCTCGTACTATACTGCATGCATATATACCTACGTACTGGAGTTAGGCAGCTAGCCGTCCAGAAGGTGGATGGTCGTTGGACTCCATGAATAGCAACGTTTTCTTTTATATACTTTGCAGTTTATCGAGTTCCTAATTGATTTGGGTTCAGTCGTTCAGACACTCCGATCGAGCTGTGTGTGAATTACTCCTACTAAAATGTGAATGAGCAAAAAAGGCTGGCGCAGATCAGATCGATCAATTAATCTCCTTATCGAAACTCCATCTGTTGATCGAGCTCCAGCTCGAGCTGAGAGATGAGAGCACGCTGCATGCATGCATATACTATTGACAGTTAGATATGAGAGCCAGCTCGACCTGCATGCATGCAAAAGTAAACTTTACCCCGGTATCGATCGATCTCTCACACGCTTAGTTGGTTGGTTAGTGCGTGGTGGTGGTTGAGAGGGGGTACATGTGGATTTAGTGCTATACGGAGTACGTACCACTACGTTTCACTTTCACGCTTGGAGTATATTGCCAATCGCTTGCGGGCTCCTCTTTATTTGTTGGGTGTGCATGCATGCACGGGTCGTTGACGTACGCTGACCGGCGCCCGACCGGAGAGTCCAGCTAGCTAGCGCAGCTGGTCTTTGCTTTTCACACCTTCCGTTGGCGGCAAACTGGTCTTCGATCGGGCCCGGTCTTGATTAATTGATATGGTACTAGCCAGCACTGCAGCACCATGCATCTTTCCCGGTTCCCATTTACCTTCGAGATTCAGTTTGTGATGCATTTTGTATTTGTTGGCTGCCTAGCAACGTACGTACTGCCGTTACTGGGATCGTGATGCACGACGGCACGATGCTAGCACGGCCATATTGAGCAGGAGCTTTTACTGTTCATCCCTGCATGCGTACAATGAAATAATGAATCAGAGAAAATGTACACCAGTACGCATCGCGTTCAGATGCATGGTCAGGACTCAAGCTTAAGCTAAAGCTACACTCTACTCTCATGAGTACGCACGTGAGTAGTGCACGGTCCCGGTGTTCGTTGACGTCGCCAGCCAGCTGTCGATGGGTCGTCGCTGCTCGATCGACAAGCAAAATTAAATCTCTGGATTTCTTTGCTCGTGGGCGGTGGGCCCATATGCCCGATTGGGCCGAGGCCATGGCACCCACGAAGAACCGCGGGCCTAGCTTCTCTTTTTTTTTTTTTGAGGGGTACCACGGGCCTAGCTGGGTCCTGAGCATTGACCCGGCCTGCGAATTTGGCTGGCTAGCTCTGACCTCGATCTGAGCCCTGGTACCGGGAGGGGAAATGCATGGCAGTTGCACGGCTCCATTTCAGAGCGGTCCAGCTAGGCGGCAACAGCTAGCCGGCGGTGGGGCAGGCGCCGCCGCTGGCTGTAGACAATGGGCGGGCGGCTTTGCTTTTCTGTGGGTGGTGGTGGGCCAATGCGCGTCCGAAACGCGCGCCCGGTTTCGCTCGCACAGATATGGTGGTCTGGATCACTGGATGGGTCGTTAATTTTCCTCCTCGATCCCTCCGCTTGATTGCGTGGATCGATTCCCTTTTAGTTACTGCACTCTGCATACAGGTGATGCATGGTCAGGAAGAATACAAATAAAGTCCGTGCACCGTGCACCGTGCAGTGAACGGAAATACGGTCTGCTGCTCCATTTGCTCCATGCTCAATGACAGAGCCAGCGTGACAAGACTACGTGGGAACAACTTCTCGAGCCTGTGGAAGCACACGAGCAGGGAAAGGATGCCACGAGTCAGGGCCTGTTTGGTTGGAGGCCTCAGTCACAGTGGAATTTGAGATGGTTGTCTTTCTTGCCTGGTCAGGCTAGATTGGCCTGTAAATGTTTGGTTGAAGACCTGACCTGGTGAAGCATCAAGCAGTAAAGTAGTACATGGTTGGTCATTTACTATTGTTTTATTCTATAAAAAGCACCAAGTGGATTCCGTTAGTGCTAGGCAGCAGCTGGGGCACGTCCAGCCGCTCAAAATCGGAAGCCTCGTGCCGTCGTGCGTGCCTGGCAGGCTAATCACAACAAGGAGAAGGCCAGTCCAGGCTACTAGTTTCTTTCCCATGACAACAAGTTCTCTCAGGGACTTCTCCGGCCAGGCACGGTGCTCTCAGGGAAGCATCCAAACACCCGCTTAGTACTAATCGCGAACAAGGCCGAAAGTTACATACTCGGCCCGTTATCTCGCCAATATTTGGCCCTAAACCGGCCTGTTTCACGTCCTTTGGGCTTTTGGCGTCGCACTAACAATAAGCCCCATAGCGCATGAGCGTGGGGACTGGGGGAATCAGGTTGGTGACAGGGAATCAGCGCAGGGGCTCTCTCTCTCTCAAAAAAAAAAGGGAATCAGCGCAGGCTATGTGTCCTCCTTTTCAACACAGAGTATATCAACCCCTCAAAAATAAATAAAAAACCACAGAGTATATCGAACATGTACTCAGCTCATACTCGTTAACTAACGAATCGAAACCAACGAGCCGTTTTAGATCGTTATAATACTAACCCAAAGTGGATCACACATACAAATCAAACCGCCTGTATACAGAAACTTGAATCCTCTGATTTTCCTTTGAAATCAAAGACGTCCTGAATTTGTGTCTGGTTTCAGCAACACTGAGCTTAAAGCCACAACGACGGGCGGGCCTTTTTTGGCGATGCTCCAGAAGCCCGACCGCTTCGACAGCTCCGGTTCACCAACACCCAATCCAGAATCCAACGCGACACAATCCCCCCTTATCTGCAGTCCGAGTTGCAGTGCAGCAGCGCCTCCTCGAGCCGGAGCCACACGTAACAGACGTAGGAGTGCTTGCGTTGCAATGGCCGCGCCGCCGACGGGGCCGATCGCCTGCCCGGTCTACCCGTGGCCCAGCGACGGGTGAGAAAGCAGATCGATCGAACAACAACCACTGCACCGTCGAGGGACATGTAACATGTTTACCACGGTGCAGTTTTTTCTTCTTTTTCTGAAAAACTCTCGTGCTTGTGCAGGGCGGCACAAGGAAGGAAGAAGCTGTTCATGCAGAGCGACTGCGCCGCGTGCCACTCCGCGCTCCCTTACGCCGGCCTCCGAGAGGCCACGGCGTCGGCGGATGTGCGAGCTCAGGAAGCCAACATCGTCATTGCCGCCGCCGCGGAGGTGGCGCAGCCGCAGCCGAGGCACCTCCACGGCGGCCCGCCTCCTGACCTCGCCGCCCTCGTCACAAGAGTAAGGAACACACACATTAGCTCGCTGTCTGTCTCGTTATGCTCGTTGCCGCAGAAACTATCTTTTCACACTTTGTTTTGTGCCATATTTTCTGTTGTGCGTCCAAAAGATCCAGGGCTCCACCGGCGGCGAGGTCGCCAAGACGACGATGATGGCCGGCGGCACGGCCGTGTGCGAGGAGCTGAAGAAGAAGATCACGGCGCCGCTGAGCCCCGTCTGGCTGCACTACACCAGGACTTTCCAGGCAGCTTGATCCACCCATCCGGCCCAAGCTTGCCTGTTTCTGTTCTAGTAAGCTCGTGTACTAGTACTACTTCAGCTGTCACATGTAAAAATACTCAAACCATGAACTGTACCGAAATAATAAATCACTAGCATATCCCATTTGAAATGGGGCAAGTTCCTGCGAGATGTTTCATGCTATATTCCAGCATTTCATACACACGACTGCTTAGCCTTCTCTTGTGTCGAGCACAATTCAGTAAATAGGGAATACCAGCGTTGCAGAATTCAGTGAGATGACGGGTGGCAGATGCAGAAAGGTGAACAGAAAAGCTTAACCGGCGCATGCATCATTGGAGATGAAACAAGCCAACAATGTGGGTCACTGGCAATAAAATGCAGCACGGTCATAGTTTGTTATGAAAAAGAAAAGGGTTTCTATCTTGTAAATTGTAAATTCAAAATGTTGTAGCGAGTTGGATCGCAATAACGGTGCCTGAAAACAAGGCAGTAACTGACTCTCATCTGAATAAAATTGGCCTGTCATCCTCACTTTTCGCAGCCGATGAGCTACTCTTGTCACGATCAAATCAGCTCTCCATCTTGCTTGCTGCTGCCAGTGAGCCTTATGAAGTATTTTTGTTTGTAAGTCCCAATAATTGATATGTCACAGAGCATTCAATTTCTCAGTGCCTCTCTTCCGCTGAAATCTACAGTTTGGTCTTCGCATGCTTTGATGTGATCCAAAACCTGCGTTCTTGAATTTTCAAACACTGGTAATGCTCCGAGTTGTTTTAGGCTCTCACCCTGCTTCGCAATTGCCATCTCGAGGTACTTGCTGTGTTCTTCTACTTGCAGCTGCAGCTTTCTTTGGATCTGCGGAGAGGAAGATACAAGATAGAAGTTATCACCCACTTTATTAAAATGGATGGAAGTTTGCATGTCTTTTCTTCACGGTTTCAAATAAGATATGCATACCTCAAGTTGTTCATGAAGCTGCTTCTGCAAGCCAATTTGAGTTCTTAGTCCTTCACTAGTATCCATGTCTCTGTACAGGGTATACAATAAGGAATCAAGACTCCAGATCTCGAGCACACACCCAGGGCATTACGCCACCTTTTGGATATTTTGAAATATGTTTGAAGTTATGAAGGCATAAATATCCTTCCAGGTTGGTGCATAGGTGGAATCTTATAAAGCTAAACTTCAGTCAAGACAGAAATAAAAGAATGATATATTAGGTAAACATGATCTCACTTCAACTTTTGAGAGGAAATTTCATCCATTTGTCCGCTTCTCTCTGTCGAAGTGCCTGCTAGAACAGAGAAAGAAAATAAGCATAAAATCCTACATTTCAACAAAAAAATAATAATTCAAAGTTGAGTATATATATACTCCCTCCATCCCATATTAAGTGACTCCAATTTGTCCAAATATGGAATGTATCTATGCCTAAAAAGCGTCTAGATACATGTAATAGAAAGTCACTTAATATGGGACGGAGGGAGTATATAATAATGGTAAAATAATAAGCGAACTGCAGTATTCCTAGTTCGCTACAGTATGATTGCACTCGTAAGTCATATATCTTGCATTGATGACATTAAACCAGTTTTGCAACATAGAGAGACACCAACCATCCGATGATTCAGATCGATGACGAACTGTACGATACTTCTGCAAAAGAATAACTTCTAGCCATCACGAAATACGAGAAGAGACATATGGAACTCATTGAAAATTCAGGAGCGACAAATACTACCTGTAGATGGCTTTTTACATGGTATATGGTTAACCCTTCAACCTTCATAATTTTCTGGACAGCTTTTGGAGTTGCTTCTGCAGGAAGAGGCAGAAGTAAATGAAAATATATCCAGCGGAAAAAACAACCGCAAAATGACTGTACAAACAGAAACATGTAATTATCTCCTGTTTGCAAGGAAACATTGCCCTGCACAATTTCATCGGTGAGTATAGTATGATTGGCAAAAAAACAAAGCATCAGAAAAACACAGTGATCATACTTTCACTTCCACCAAGCTTGATAATAGCACCAACAAACAGCTCATGGAGCTCAGTTGTCCAGCGCATCCTTGACTTGGTTGGGGCTGTGTCTGAAGAAGGGAAATTGTCACTGCAAAGTTCATCGACGTTGAAATGACTTGATACATTGTTCTGCATATGAAAATATGTATAGTTTGGAGGTGCTGTACTTCTTGTATCAACTGCCTGCAAATGAGAAATGCAATTGCATTAAGCATGTGCAACAAAAATCCTACTGTATTATTATCTGAAAAACGGAGCTACATCTGGAGCTGAAAAAAAAGCTGGAGGGGAGCTCTCCTAAACAGGGTCTTCAGTACAGTGATGAAAGTCTGGTCACCATATTGTTTCGCAGGTAGTAAAGCCAAAAGAAAAGAGAGGACATGGAGAACACTTAAAAAACTTAAAGCATATCACAAGCGAAACATTCAGTCAAATGAGATAGATACCTTAAGCACAGATCCACCACATCCTGAATTTTCCAGAAATTTCCCTGAACTCTCAGATGAGAACCACTCCTTTTGCTTTGCAAGGTGGGTATCATGATCCAATGTAATGATGTCCTGCATTTCTTGACTAACAACCAAGTTTCGTTGATCAGAAACATTTAGGCTAGCTGGATAATCAAATACTCCTGGGACTGGTTCTTGAACCCAATAAATCTCTTCAGATACTTTGGGATAGAGCATCCTTAAAGAACTTGGATCATCCTTGTATGATGAATGTGTTGACGACAATGAAGTATCAAAACCAGATATTGCAATGATATGTGATCCGGAAGACAGCTTCTCATTGGGTAATCCATTGTTGATACAAAGATCTGAGGTAAAGTTGGAAGCAGACATATATGTTGACTGGAGGCCACTACTTGCAGGCAAAAACGTATTTAATGGGGTGATAGAACTACGGCACAAACCCCGTTCAATATAAGATGCGCTATACTGTGGAAAACTAGGAACCATGACTTCAGGGAGTGCTGGTAGTACAGTTATATCTGATGAAAGATACCAAGGAACTTCTCCATCGCGAAACTGACTCATCGTTGATGTATCCAGTATGGCCGTGTACATTACCCCTAAAATGACCAACTTCAGTCAGTTGCACTGGATCTTTGCTCATATATTGGCTGTGTAAGGGTCTACCACATCAAACTTGGGAGGGAAATTACTGAAGAAATAATTTTGCTGGTCTTGTGCAGTTGTTCAGATAATGGGAGTGAATGATCTTCCAAGGCCACTGATTTGCCAGGATTTATCTTCTTTAAATTAGCTGAATTTGCAAGCCGAAAGAAAATTATTACTATTAAACCCCAAATAGTGAATCAGTAAGGTTCTTATAATGGTCAATACCAAGCAGGTTATGCATCTTGGGAAAGAAAAACCAGTCAAACAACAGCAACTTGAGGTGAAGTGAACAATGATAATTGACAGTTATACTTCTCGGGACTGGAGTAAACTCAAGATTGTAATGAAGAAGTACAGGAACAAATTGCAAAGGATTAAGAAACGTTTGCAACATACTCCCTCCGTTCCTAAATTCTTGTCGCTGTTTTAGTTCAAATTTGTACTAAAACAGCGACAAGAATTTAGGAACGGAGGTAGTATTTGCAGATTTAATCCACTTAAAAAGTAAAGTATTTGAGAACTGAATAGAACAAATCCCAACAAATACAGCAGTTTCCAAAAGGAATAGAACAACAACTAACTAATCTGAGAGAGAAATCAAACCCAAAAAAAGTTGCAAAAAAGAGTAACATGATTTGGATTCTGCGTTGCTGTTACAGAATTAGCTGAATCTATGTTGCTACTTACATGTTTCTTCGTAGAATGGAATCACAGAAGAGAAGGGATTGAACTTTAAAGCAAAGATATGAGACTAGGATAATTTCAGGGGCTAAGAGAATGCCATAAAGTTTAACTCGTTGTGTGTATATAGGTGAGTGGGGCTATGGTTCTAGAGAGGGGGACCTTGAGTCAGCTAAATGTATGCTAAAGATACAAAATCATCAAGCTGATAGTCTACCAATACTTTAAACTGTCTCCATTTTATTTAACGGGGACCACATGGAGTTACTTCCTGTGTAATGGATATTTTAAAATCTATCAGCTATTGCATGCATCAACCACCCCGAGAAGCACCCAGCATTACAGACCATAAAAAAAGCCTTACAAGTCTCAACAGAGATATACATGCTAGATTGACAGTACAGCAAAGGATCTGTGGCTTCAGATATGATCAACAGCTACTGGTTTGGTCTGACTGAGACATGTATGTTGCGAGTCAAGCTATTACCTGGGCAGTTACGGAGTTGTAAAAAAATTCTGACACAGTTACCTATTCACAAGCAGCATCAGGACATGGTACAGCCACCTTACCCAGGCCTTTGTGCTTGGCGCCAACCATGTAGATGAAGCAATATTCCATACAAAAAACCAAACATTGATCTTGCAATCTAGTAGTTCTTTTTTTGGACAACTAGCTTTGGAGTTGACAAACCCAATTTGGCATGTAACAGAAGCTTTTATAAAGCTGGCATGACAACACCTCTTTCTAAATTATCTTATCCAAAACCAGACATCTTCTCATTTTTTAATCAAACTAATAGCTGGGGTACAGCACTTCACAAAGAATTTATTAATCATATTTTGGAGCTTTGACTTGGTGCAAGTGTGCAACATGGATTCTAGAAGAAATATGTAAGAGGCAACATGGATTCAACAGTATGGTGCAAGTGCTGTTTAATGCTCATTAAATCACCATAATTGCACATGCAAAATAACCAACTGCAGTCAGTCAGGGAAATAAATTACTAGGAGCTGAAGTGCATATTGCAAATCCCCAGGACTGTTTTGATCTACCGCCACTACCGAAGCGTTAGATGTGGTTGTTCAACATGCAATGTGTAGAGACATTGAATCCTTTCAGCAATCTCACCTAAAGTGGAGGAAAATAAGTATTTTAAAGAGTTCAAAGAATTTGGATGGTTTTTCCATTTGAAATTAGAGAAAGGGAGCAGTTGTAACTGTGAATTACTTACAGTTATGATGCTGCTCTATCCCATCTCTTCTGCAATTACATTTTCTGGAATTGAAGCAGTAAAATTTAACGATGAGAACCAGTATAAAAATTGCAAATTTAACATAGCTTATAAATACTTGGCTGTTGTTAAGATACCGATTTGTGGAAGAAGCTTCATCAAATTGCTTGTCTATTTCGGCAAGGTATATCTTAAACAAGGTCGACCTACAGGATCCAATGCAGACATTAAAACCATCCCATGGATCAACAGGGCCATCCTGTAAAGTAAAGAGCAAACATAAACAGCTCACCATGGTGGGATTGCTGCGGCAGTAAGAACTGGAGGTAGAAGCCATAATAAGTGTGGCTTACTTTCTATTGACTGCCATGCATACTCAAGAATGTCCTTTTCCTGTTGGAGTTCAAAAGTTTGGCTGAAGGATTTACATTATTTAAAGATAATATCTCAAAGCTTCAAGAAACTGAAAGGCTGTAGTGCAAAATGGAAGGTGATAATGACAAAGTGGCCAGAGAGGAAAAGACTAGATCTGTTAGCATTGACATTATGTCCGCGTTACAAATTTTATATTCTAAGAAACCCCTGAAAGGCATGCTAAGCTTGTTACTAAGAGGAGAGCGAAATCAACAACCTTAGACAAAGTATAGCCTCTCCAACAAGTAGTTTCCTCACCTTGTTTTTTCGAGAAAACGCAAAAGCATTGTGTCTCGTTGTATTGAAAATGTTGATAGAGTATTTACAAGCCTAGAGAGGCTGGCTGGTTTCTTCACCTTGTTACTAAGACTCCAAATGTATTTATAGTTTATTACGGTTGGTCCCAGAAAAACAACACTAGTTTTCACCATCATTGACTACCTGAGGACTGAGCATTGGCAATTTGGTAACTCTTATCACTGAATAGTTTCGTGTCAACTGTGAATGCACTTGCAGAAAACTGTTTCGTGGATTCAATTTCACCTAGTTATTAGCGTTCCTTTCAGATTTTTTGTACAACTGTAGGACAGGGAATCAGAAGGCACCTTAGATAGTTGACACTCTAGCCATGTTAGTTTTTAGGGGTAGGATCCCTTCATTTCAAAAGTTTTCACCAAAACTGATATATGCAACAGATGAAATACATGGTAAAAGTTATAAACAAGACATAAGATAAAAAGATAAAAAGAACCTTGGAACTAAGAAGCCTATCTTGGTATTCATCCTGAGAAATTCCAGGAAGCAACTGGTGCAGATCGGTATACTGCTTGGATATAGGAAGGGAATTAAAAGTATGTGACATAAAGCTCCCAATTAATGGATCCCATCGCCTCGAAACCAAACCCAGCAAGCATAGCTCCTACAAAGATAATGCATATAAAATGATGTGATAATGAAGTAATGAGCGTACAAACACAGCTGCTTATCACAGGCCAGGCGAAGAATAGGTACCATGACTTCAGTGAGGCCACTCTGACAAGAATCGACAGAACCTTTTAATGGTTCAAACACTTTCATCCACTGCTCCTTTGGAGCACTAAAGATAAAACTAGATCCCGACACAATCCGAATGGTACGTTCATCAAGCAAGTATGACAAACACTGCCCTCTCCACTGCTTCCACAGAAGAAGTTTGTCGATCATTTGGGATTTTCTGTGTCATAAAGTTTCGGTGAGTTCAAACCAGAGCATGATACCATGTAAAACAAAGGACATGTATATATAGCTTAACAAGTAACACTGGTAGAAATGTATGGTACGTGAGTGATTAAGGTTTACTTACTTAGGGATCGCGAGTGCGCATGACATGCTCCCTGCGTCACCAAAGCTGTTCTTTTTCCCACCATTCTGAAGTGTGCTCAGTCCTCTGTCAGCCAAAGAAATACATAATGCTGAATCTAACCTCTCCAAAAGTTCTTTAACTAGAATCCGTGAATGACCCATAAATATGGATTTTGAATACAGTCTATCAGAACCAGTGGGAGCTCCAACAACGCCGGCGTTCTCCATCCGCATCAAACTAGACAAATTCATATTCAATATTGAATTTACATACTCTTGGAACGCATGGTGCCCACCACAACCACCAATGCCATCGACATCCATCTCCACAACCGCTTCAAGAAGAGCACGGAGATTCTCCACACTCATTGTTTTGGCTTTCAGAAAATGTTTTAGGACCAATACCCTAGCCATCGCGAGTGTCCCCGATCGCATATCAGCAAGACCCTGTGTGGCACGATGTAGAACATTAATGCTTACCTAATCATAATGAACACAGATTACAGAAAGCTGTTACTCAAAAGTACCTTGGGGAAATCCGGGCTTGAAGTGAGCTCCACGAGTGCTGCATCGAACTCTCTTGCCGAATCTTCGTACTGTCCAGTGTCACGAAGGTTCCTGAAAACCTGAACACGATGCAGGAACAAATTGGTCACAAGGGCAGTTGGGCGACAGGGCGAGAGAGGTCGTGGGCTCTACCTCCTCAAAGAAGAGCGCCCACCGGAGGGCTTTCTGGACATCGCCGGACCGCCAGGTAGCGGCGGTGCCGTAGGAGGTGCGGCCCCCGGCGAGGACGAGGATGTCTACGAAGCCCGGCACCAGGCCGAGCACCTCCTCCATGGTCACCGCAGAAAGCTCCCACCCCATTTTCCGAGACCTCGTCCTCACAATTCCAGCTTTCACAGGGACTATAAAGCAATAAACCATCCAAAGAAAACCCTTTGACGAACTTTATCATTTAAAACCCTTTACTATTTTGATTTCTGATTTTCAACTCATTGCTGTAAAACGACGTACCCGCTTGAGAATCTGAGTGACATTAGAAATATACTTAAGGTCGAAATAACAAATAGTGGCAAAACCCTAGAAACCCGCCGCTATATATACTCAAGAGAACCCAACCCCTACGCCGCCGCCGCCGCACATCACCTCCTGGTTCCAAGATGTCGAAACGAGGTAACTTCCTCCTCCAACTTCTTCTTCTCCGAGATGTTCTTCCGTTGTAATCCCGAGCTCTGGCTAGATCGTGCCTTAGATGCTTCGGTTTGGATGTGCATGCCCGTCGCTAGTAATCGCGATTTATGTGCTATATATAGCTTCACTCTTTGGTTCGGATCTCGTCGTAGGGGGGCGTAGCTGATCTTTTTTAGTCCGCTCCTTACTAACAGGTCGTGGATGCCTTATTAATGGCGACTTGGCGTTTTGTTTTTGGTGCGGATTGGGTTTACCTCAGTTTCATCAGTGGTTTCGTATGATGCAGAAAATATTTAGGAGTGGAGTGATATTTAGCTATTTGTTAGTTTTGGGTTGTGAGATCCGGGTAGTTGCTTATGTACTGGTGTTGGAAATGTATGATTGCGTTCTCAGCATTTAGATCCACTCAGGAACCTTCGAACACCTTTGAAATGATCATATTTGTTTTGTATGCTCTCATGTCTGTTATATTGCGACTGAAGCTTAGTAAAAATTGGCTTGCTGGATTGTATGAGCCCAGATGTTGTAAATTGCTGTTCTGTTTTACTTGTTAAATGTTCTCTTCAGTATATGATCTATCTTGCTGGTGCTTTTTGCCTGTCATATCATGACTGAAGCACTCCCTAGTTGCATTTCTCAGGTCAAGTGATTGTATGATGGTTAATTTCGGAAATTGCTCCTGTTGCTTTCTTTGCTCCATATAAATAGATATATAGCTTTTTTTACTTTGAAGGAACCTTGATAATTTCATGTAGTCATCAAACAAGGGCTCCTCTTGAAATGTGGCTGTCATGCATTAGTGTACTGGAAATATTTTGGATTCTTTTATCTAAATATGTTCTTGCTGGTGCTCATCCTTGAACCGTAGGGCGCGGAGGTTCCGCTGGTAACAAGTTCCGCATGTCACTGGGTCTACCAGTGGCAGCCACAGTGAACTGTGCTGACAACACTGGAGCAAAGAACCTTTACATCATCTCCGTGAAGGGAATCAAGGGACGCCTTAACAGGCTTCCTTCTGCCTGTGTTGGAGATATGGTTATGGCTACTGTGAAGAAAGGAAAGCCTGACCTGAGGAAGAAGGTCATGCCAGCTGTCATTGTGAGGCAGCGCAAGCCATGGCGCCGAAAGGATGGTGTCTTCATGTACTTTGAAGGTACTGCAAAGTTCTTACAGCGACTAGTGCTTTAATCATTTTAGCCATTTTCGTGCTCTAGAATTGTATTTTGGTGAAATCACTGTTCTCTCAATATGTCATTTGTTGTTGTATGCTAGTCTTGTTGTTGTATGCTAGACTCTGCCATAATAATTTCCTGTCTATTTAGCTAATATTCTGTTCAGTTGCCACTCTTCAATTTTGATACCTCCTGATGAATTCGTTATATTGAATTTCTGCAAAATTACACTTGCAAGTTATGTCTGCATCATTCAGAACCTGGGAAGTAATTTTAAGCCATTATGTTCTCATTACTCCATGATATTGCTTTGAAATCACATCAAGAGTGATCACCTTTTGCTGTGGTCATTTGCCACTAAGAAGCATAGATGCAATTTGGCCAGTATAACAAAGCATAGCGCATTGTTCTCTTGCATTATTGCTATGATTCCTGGTTACATGTTATCAGCAATGCAGCCTTGCCATTCCTTCTAGTTTTGTGAAGTATCTTATGAAACTGTTGGTAATAAATTGTGCTGCACAATTTCTATCTCTTTCATTGTCTTGCTTCATCATCACATAAAGAGTGACATTTCAGCATTAGTCATTTTTCATAATGAAGCAGATATGCAAATTGACCAGTGTAATAGCGTTCTGCATTCTTCTGATGCGTTTTGTAATGACCCCTGGGTACATGCTACCAGCAGTTCAGTTTGCCCTCCCCTTATAGGAGCTTAGCTGAATTTTTTTTCTCAATTCATTTGAGAGCTGTTTAGGTCCGATCTATCATCCTTTGTTGTGACATATTTTGTTAATCTTTATTTCTAATGTATTATCGTTGTCATATTTGCAGACAATGCAGGAGTCATTGTGAACCCAAAGGGAGAGATGAAAGGTATTGTTTAATATATATTCTAGTATGTTTTAGATACCAGCTAACTAAAGCAATTGGTCCCAGATTTGAACATCTAAGCTTCACAAGCTATTTCTGTACAACTTTGGGCATGTTACACCGGGATGAACATTATGATTGATTTCTTCTTACATGATGCAGGTTCTGCCATCACCGGACCGATCGGAAAGGAGTGTGCTGATCTGTGGCCCAGGATTGCCAGTGCAGCGAATGCTATCGTCTAGTCTACACAACTAGCTTAAGTTTGATAGTGTTCCTCTTCAAGTACTAGTTTTAAAACTTATGGACCCTGAGGGGTTTCCTGGATGATGTATGCTGCTGGATTCTGGTCAGTTTCTTTTGAGCACATTATGATATGGTACTGGTTCTTAGCCTGACATGTGGCAAGTTTCAGCTAAGCAGAGGTTTTGTTAAGATTTCAATTCGTTGTTGTGTCGAAAATTCCTTTGTTACTAGTACTTGTTTTGTGGTAGCCGTAGCTAACAGATTAACAGGTACATATTACATGTACATTCTAAATTGGCTGAAACTAGTGAGTCTGAATCTCCCGTCCTGCTGTCCTCCCAAAAGAGGCGAGTGGACGGAGTGATTCGATATTTCGATAGATGTAAAACGAACAACCCTACGAGAGTGCATTGTCTTCCTCTAGCTCCGCCTCTGGACTCTTCCTCAGCCGGAATCGAAAAGGAAGGGACGCATTGGTGTCTAGGGTCAGTTCTCCTTTCTTACTAGGGTAAGTAGGTCGATGGAGCCATGGATGGGCTTCCTTTGTTCCTCCTCGCCGTAGGTATAGAGATGGAGGTGAACTCTTTGGCCATGGCCATCCTTAAATTAGGTTCCTTGTCCAGATGCGATCACCCTATGTACCTTACCTGTTCCTCTTCAACCGAAATACGGTCGGTTCTGCTAACTGAGAATTCGGTTAATCCTAAATTTCATAACAAACCTTCCAACACATACATGACTCGAAGTGTTAAACGGAGAAACTTTGACATAACAAAAGATTTTGCAGGCTTAAAGTTGCATCAAATTCAAAAAACTTACAAAATATAATAATAAAATAGATGCAAGTGTATAACGATATATGTTTTAAACTACTAACCATTTATTCGGTTAACCGAGGTTAATAACCGAATTAAATTCGGCTAATCACACTTAGCCATCAAAATTAGTAAGGTTAATCCGATTTTGGCTAATCAGTTTCGGTCCCCGTTACTTCGGATTCGATTTTAGCCACCGCCAGTAGATGTAAAGTTGTGTAAACCCTGTCAACGATGACACAGAGATGAGATCTCAAAGTGTAGTGGGCCATCACGATCTGCAGCCTGTAGGTCACGAGTTCTTGGGCTTGTCACTAGGGCAGAAACTATAGAAACAGCAAACAAGCAACTATTCTAAAAAAAAAGCAAACAAGCAACTGGGCTTATGTAATTCCGCAGAAACGTTTGGGCCTGAGCAAGTATCGTTAGCTGGACCTTCCTTATCCACCAACCACCGTGCGATCTCAGACTAGACCAGCCTCTCCGTCCTCCCCACCCTATCGGACCACGCCGGGTCTTTCCGGCCATGTGGTCCCCACCACCACCTCTGCCGCTCCAGCTCCAGCTCCGGCAATCGCCACCGACGCTGCCTCTCTTCTCCCACGGCCGCCGCCTCAGCCGTATCGCCGCCTCCCAAGAGGACCCCCTCACGGCCCTGACCCGCGTCCTGTGGGGCCGGGCCCTCCCCCCTTCCCAGCTCGTCCTCGCCGTCCGCCACGGCTGGACCACCGCGTGGCGGCTCCTCATGCGGCAGCTCGCCCCCTCGGACCCTTCCACGGGCGCCTTCACCCGCACCCCGTCCCGCTTCCCCGCCGTCGTGGCCGCGCCGAGCCCGACCGCCTCCCTCCACCTCTACGTCGGCCTCCCCTGCCCCTGGGCCCACCGCGCGCTCCTCGTCCGGGCCCTCCTCGGCCTCCACCGCCGCCTCCCCGTCTCCGTCGCCGTCCCCGGCGACGACGGCGCCTGGTCATTCACGGCCGCCAGCCCCGACAGGCTCTACGGCAAGTGCAGGCTCCGCGACGTCTATGGCGCGGGGACCGGGGAGTTCGAGGGCAGGGCGTCCGTGCCCATGCTCTGGGACGCCGACCGCCGCCAGGTCCTCTGCAACGAGAGCATCGAGATCGCCAAGTTCCTCTGCACCCTCGCCGGAGACGACGGAGACCTCGACCTGTACCCGCCGGAGCTCCGCGGGGAGATCGACCGCTGGTACGGCATCATCTACCCGAGCGTCAACAACGGCGTGTACCGCTGCGGGTTCGCGCAGAGCCAGCAGGCCTACGACGCTGCGGCCGGCGAGCTCTTCGCCGCGCTGGACACGCTCGAGGAACACCTCTCCCGGTCCCGGTACCTCTGCTCCGGCGATGGCCTCACGCTGGCAGACGTCTGCCTCTTCACGACGCTCATACGGTTCGACCTCGTGTACAACCCGCTGTTCCGGTGCACCAGGAGGAAGCTCGTCGAGTACCCCAGCCTCCACGCCTACACGCGGGAGATCTACCAGATGCCCGGCGTTGCCGACACCTGCGACATGGACGCTATTGCCGAGGGGTACTTTGGGACCCTATTCCCGCTCAACCCCGGCGGGATCCAGCCCGTCGTACCCGCGAGCTGCGGCCGGGAAGCGCTCATGGAGCCGCACGGCAGAGAGGCCTTGCCTTCTTCTGCACCTGCTGCTGCTGGTAGGCAGCTAGGAGCGGCTAGTAGTGTTTCCTAGTGTCTAGGATGATTACAAGCCTTCCTAGAATCAATCCTAGTGAAGAAGCTGGATGGTGTAGCACATAAGTTACTTTACTGAATAATAACTCTGTATAGACAGGATGAAAGCAATGACAGATCGAATTTCATGTGTCATAGAAATGTTTCAGCAACATCCTATGCAGGTGGACAAACTGGCACATTGCATCAATACAAGGAAGATTACAGAACCTTCTTGACGCCGAAGAAAAGTGTGCAAAAAATGAAAAGTATTAGCTAGTCCTTCATGATGCTACTGGTACTGGCAGTCAGCCTTTTTTATTTCACATAACTCTATCAGTGCAGTTTGTCGATGATCCTCCAGCGGCACAGGCAATGCGGATCATCATTTGAAAAGCCTTTCAACTGTGCAATTATAAATTGATGTTTTAGGACTATGGACTCCAATTATAAGCGTCGATAGGTAAAAAATGATGCATATTGAAACTACTCTGGTTAGAGATTATCTTACCTATGTCATGGTCGCCTAACACTCTCTTCAGTTTCCATGTACAGTTTGTGCTCCCTGATGTAGTCAATCACTTCATCACAAGTAAGATACTTTATCGAGAGACATCTTCTTACACATTCTCTGCAATTTTATCCAAAATAATACAGGAATCACTATCCCAACATCAAATAAAAGGCTATTTGAATTCTCCAGAAACTAATGTAGATAAAATGATACCTTACTCTGGATGAACTGATCTGATTTGGCACAATCTCATCAACCGAAATGATGTTATCCTAGAAAATATACATGGGGATGCATAAATATGAGTAAATTATCGTAATCTATCGTAGTAGTAAGCTCCTCTTGGCTAGAGGTCTCACCCTACATTCTTGCAGGATCTCGCTGTTCGATACTAACTTCTGAACATCCTTTCCTTCTCTCCGTATACAAACAACACCAAAGTCTTTACATATGGCTCTGACCTGAAAATAGAAGGATATGCATCAAATTTCGTTCTTCGATACGGTGAAACAAATAACTAAAATAAGACACCGGGATTTTTTTAAAAGGGTGCATCAATTTGACATGTTCAAGTTTTATACCTGATCTGGAATCCAAACTCCTGGGGTACTGAATGATTCAAGCAGGTCAGAACCACATAAAAGCATTACCTTGAGACTATCTGAAAGAAAATAAATGTTGTAAAACTGATTTACATACAGGGCAAACACACTGATACCTATTTGCAAGTCTGTCAGAAAGGGAGTCCTATATTTGCAACAAACATTCTTCACCACATACCTTGATCAGCCAAGCCGTTATTGCACAAAGAGTCCTTAACTCTCTTGAGAACGGTCAAGGTGCGCTGAAAGCCTTTCTGCATCGCCTGTATCAAAAACACAGAAATGTGTATATTGCAAGCATCTTATGTTACATTGCACAGTCAAATGAAATTGTTCAACTAACATGAAAAGTCATGTTACCTCCCAACGATCAGCCATCACAAAAGAGGAGCTTTTGCTTGCAAGCTCGCAAAAGCGAATTCGATCAACAGCGGGTAAGAGGTCCTAATCAACTCCGAGTTCCGAATTCAGTCACGCGAACACTGGTAATATAATTCCATATACTTTCCGGATTCCTTACAGTACCTTCTTCTTGTACGCATCATTCACCGGGGACATGTATCCACCCAACACAGCGTACCCTCGCTGCTGCAACTCATCCTTTGCCAGCTCTAAATGAAACACATCAAAGTTAAAAAGAGATTAGCAAGTGTTGAGGTTGCTCCCGTTCTGAGGCTGTTCTTGTGTATCACAGCACGAGATAGGTAGAGATCAAATTAACAAGCGTTGAGGCTTTACCAAACATGCGTAGGTGCATGTAGGTGGGAGGGTTGAAGCTCCCGGTGGCCACCAGCACAACAACACCTCGCCTTGCCCCATCCCTGCCGTATCGAGACAAATCAACAAGCATATGGTGGATCAAGCAATCGAACAGATCCAAGCTCACATAAATTGCAACCTATTTGGATCCAAGGAGAGCTTCTCCGTGGGGAGAGGCACTTCCACCTCATCCATGGCCTCTTCAAATTCTCAGCTGAGGAAGCAATTGGAAAAAATTGTCGACTTCTCGCTTCAGCTCTTGCTTTCTGGAGTCGGCGCGCCGCGCGCCTGGGTTCGCACGATCCCGCCGCCGGCGAGAGGACGGCACGGTAGTTCCGGCGTGTAGTTAGTAGCAACTAGCAAGGCAGCAGGGGAGAAAGATTCGCTCTGCTTGGACCTCTTTGGGCATATGGCCGAAGGCCTTTTAGGCCGTTATAATCCAGTCCGGGAGCAAAAGAAAAGGCCCACGGCTGGCAGTAGGACCAACTGATCGAGCGGGCCGGGCCTACGGAAGCTTGGGCCTTGGGCAGTTCCGCTCGAGACCACTCTATAAAGCCTCCTCCGGGCTCGCTAGGTTTTTGGTGCGTTCTCTCTTCTCCTCTTCCACGGCGGCGGCGGCGGCGGCGGCGACAAGGCGAAGGCGAAATGGTGAGCGAATCTGCCAGCCGAAAACATCGTGTTCTTCTTCCTCTAGATACGAGAACCTGACGTGTTGCTTTGTGTCTGGCTTCGTTGGTGCGCAGGGTAAGGGTACGGGGAGTTTCGGCAAGCGCCGGAACAAGACGCACACGCTGTGCATCCGTTGCGGCCGCCGCAGCTTCCACCTGCAGAAGAGCACCTGCTCTTCCTGCGGCTATCCCGCCGCCCGCATCCGCAAGTGTAAGATCATCATTAGACCCTCCCCGATTGCTCCAGCTTCCCCCTAGATGTATGTTAAGGTAGATCAGATGTGATGATGATTCTGGTATATTCTAAGTAAGTATGCGAGACGGTATTGATTAGGATTTGGAGCATCAAGAGTGCATGTGCTGTTTCGGTGAATCCCATGCTAGTTACCACAACTCGACTTGAGAGGCGGATCTTGATATGCTGTAATATTGATCTGGGCCTTATCAGGATTAGCTCTCATTGCGTGATAGCTTTGGATCATGAGCATTGTACTGGTTAGTTTGCAAGATGTTACAGCAAGCTACAAAATTGATCCATCATCATGTTGCATCTTGAGTAGCAGTAAGTAATACTGAGTAATTCTGGAACATGTTAGAACAAGCTGTAAAATCGAGCTATCATCCATATTGCTCACTATACATCTAGTATGTTATTCCTGTTTCTTTCCTGTAAAGCCCTGTTAAATTCAACTATTCATTAGTTTGCTGTTGATTCTATCCTGGCTTGGAGGTAGGTAATGAGCCAAAGTACTAGTTAGTTTGTGCATACATGTAGCAAGCCTTTTATGATTAAGTTTGACTCATGACATGGTAGTTAGATTAATTGGCACAGTGATTTTGACACCGTCTTTCTATTTCTGAGCACGGTTGTCACGTTTTGCTGCTTAGCAAAGTGAGTGATCCTACTTCATGTGACATGAAATTCTTACCACCTCATTTTGTTCATTAAAACAGACAACTGGAGCGTGAAGGCCATCAGGAGGAAGACCACGGGTACCGGTAGGATGAGGTACATGCGCCATGTGCCCAGGAGGTTCAAGAGCAACTTCAGGGAGGGTACGCCTCTAGCTTCCTTTTCGTTCTCTTGTTATGCTGGGAGATCCACCGTTACTGGATTGCTAATTTGCTATCCTGCAAATGTTTGTATGCTACAGGAACTGAGGCTGCACCAAGGAACAAGGGAGCTTCTGCCGGCAACTAGGCGTGGTGCTCTTCACTTGTTATGCTAATCAGAGCCCTGGTGGCCGAACTTAGTGTTTTTGCTGCTTTCTACTGGAATTATGTGTTTCTATGCCGAGTGGCTTATGATGCCTGGTTTTATGTTATTCTCACAATTTTCCTGGACGTCAATCCTTCAGTTTTGAATGTTGAATCCTGCGTGATATCTGGATGTTCGGTCGCAGGTATCTGTGGGTCACCACGCTATTCATGGTTACTTTGCAGTGTTGACGTTGAGCGTATCTCTGCTCAAAGTGGCGTGCTAATTGTGCACATTGCTTTTTGCGTTCTGCTTTAGCATGTTTGAGAGCAGTGAGCACAGTTCGTTGCCTCATGCTATGATCAATATGAGATCAGCCTACTTTGGTAACTTGCTGACTTATGTCTGCTGATCTGGTATGGTGATCGGTCAAATTAAATTGAACAGGATTCAAACTCGAACCAGTGAAAATTTGTTGATCGACCAAATGTCAGAAACTAGTGAATGTGCATGCTGAAACGTGATATCCGAAACGGACCTGCTTGGTTGACTCAACCTGTAAACATTTTGTAATGAGGACGATGCACCACTGGTATATATTAAGGCATGTTTGTTTAGGCTTTTGTTTCAGCTTTTGGTGCTTCTAGCAATTTCAAAAGCACTTCTCCCGTTTACACGTGAATCTGAGAAGCACCTCCAGACGTGCTTCTCCGCTAGAAGCACCAAAAGCACCTCGGGAGGTGCTTTTCAGCTTTATGTGTAAACATGAGAAGTGCTTTTGAGATTGCTAAAAGCATGAAGCTGAAGCCCAAATAAGCATGGCCTAGCTTGGTGCGCTTGTGCAAATTAGTCATCTTACTTGCAAACTGCGAAATTCGAGGTTAGGTTGCTCCCGGTGGCGTCGGCGCGGTGGGGCGCATAATTTTGGGCTTTTGTTTCTCAGCATTCAACTCGTCTTCGGTGCCCCCTTCGCCATTGAGAATCTTAGAGATCTTATGCAACTACTGGAGGATGTGGCAGGCACCTTGGAGCAGCGATGGACCTTTTTTTTAGGGAACACGCCATGATTTTTGCTTCTAGAAAAATGCGTAGAGTTCCCAAGAAAAATGAAGATCATTGTTCTTTGGAGGAAAAAAAAACTAGAGAGGACTTGGCCGACTCACACGGGCCCACGGGGGAGATGTGTAAGTTTTTTTATGGGACGCAGATGTGTAATAAGTTACAATAATGGATTGTTGATTAATTTTCTGCATTTTTTTTTACCAATCAAAATGATGGATTACACTCACAGCTCGTTTGGCACCCTTCATTTCATTTTATTTGGTCCAAATGAAATGAAATCTAATTTTTGGTAGGATTTCATTCGGTTGAATTTGAATTCCGGATTCAAAATTTATGTTTGTCTACCACATGGACTTGTAGACTTAGAGACAATTCCAGAGAAATGATGGGTTGTAGAGAGGAATTGAGGTTAGTTGTACTGTGATTTCATGAAATTGCAAATTAAATTCATGTAGTTAATTCCGTGACAATCAAACAAGTTAGTTTCTAGAATTCAAAATGAATTTCACAATTGTAAACCCAAATGATGAGTGCCAAACGAGCTGTCAAGGTTTTATTGCCTGCCAATTAATGTCCTCGGGATAATTCCACAGCCAGACGTAACCTGAGCTTTGATTTCGTGCTGACGTTGATCCAGTGGTTTTGTGAGTACGGCTAAACTAGGAAACAATTAGACTATAACATAGTAGAGGCGTATAAATGAATAAGAAAAAAATATTATACACGCTGTAGCGCTGTGTCAAGCCGCTGTACCACAGTATTGTTCCAGCGAATCTTTCCATTTGAACCATACCAGAAACGCGCCAAATTTACACGATGCGGTGCTGTACCCAACTAACCTGCACGCGGAAACTCTTCCTTCCTAAACTTGGCCCCGCGTCTCCTCCCCGCCTTTAAATCCCCCCTTTCCTCCTCCTCCTCTACAAACCGAACCGACTTCAAACCCCATCTCACACACAGCTCGTTGATTCCTCCCTTCCTCTCGTTTCAAACAATCTCGATCGTCTTCCTCGATCACCGTGATGTCGGCGGGCGGCCTTGACGGCTGCTCGCCGCCGCCGCACCTGCTGGAGGTGACCGTGATCTCGGCGCAGGACCTGCACCGGGGCCGCCTGGGCCTGGGCCGGCGGCGGGTGCGGGCCTACGCGATGGCCTGGACCGACGGGGCCCGGAAACTCCGCACAGGGGTGGACCTGGCCGGCGGCGCCGACCCGACCTGGAACGACCGGTTCCTCTTCCGCGTCGACCCGGGCTTCCTCCGCTCCGAGACGGCTTCCGTGGCCGTCGAGGTGCGCGGGGCCCGGAGCCTCCTGGGCGGCGACGCCGTGTTGGGCCACACGCGGATCGTGGTGAGCGCCTTCGTCTCCGCCAGCCGCGGCGACGGGCGGCCGATCGGGGGCCGCCAGGTGGCGGCGCTGCAGCTGCGGCGCCCGCGGTCGCTGCGGCCGCAGGGGATCGTGAACGTGGCCGTGGCGCTCCTCGACGGCGCCACCCACGCCGTGCCGCCCGTCTACAACGCGCCGGGCTCCCCCGACGCGTTCGCCGTCAAGGACCTCATGGCGGTGGCCGCGAGGCAGCTGCCGCCGGCGCTGGGGAAGATCGCGGAGGAGGACGAGGAGGAGGGGGGCGCCGTTCTGGATCACCACGGACGGCGCCGCCGGTTCGTGGAGAACTCCGGCCCGCTGGACGCGAGGGGCGCCGCGGTGGAGCAGAGCAAGCTGGAGATGAAGCTCGAGAAGTGGAAGGCGGACCTGTCGCCGGACCATGGGGAGGAGGGCGGCCGCGGGGGCAAGTCTGCGCGGAGGCGCCGCCGCCGGAGCTCCTGCTTCTTCGGCAGCGAGGAGGACTGGGAAAGGTAACTCGTAGGGGGGGATCAATCGAGCCGGCGGCTGGAGGGACATGCCATGCATGGAAAGATTGCTTGGGCCAAAATAGAATCTTCCCGTTTGTTTACGGGCTCGTTTCGGAGCAGATTGATTTGATTTTGTTTCTCCTTATTACGTATCACCGTATGCTTCTGTAGCGCGAAGGTACAATCGCAGAAGAAAAAGGTACAATTTTTTGGGACCTGTGAAAGTTACAACTATGCGTTCATTGCCTTATTACAAACAATTTACTTTGTGCGAGAATAAAAATTCACGGCATTTCGTTCTGTGTTTACCAATTCCTTTTTTTTTTCTGAATTGTGTTTTCAAGGGCCGTAAACCATTTAAACGACACATGTAAAATATCGCCATTATTAGCAAAAAAAATTTTGCTTAGCTTCTGTTCTCCGCTCTTTCGTTGTTACTTGCCGCCAGGACAGGGTTTGAGAAGGCTTGGGTGTGTTTAGACAGTGACCGAATTCTATCTCACGAAATTTTTGCTTATGATAAAAAAAATAGCTCTTGTTCAGATGGATGACGATATTTTGACAGCCAATGCCACTCAACCAAATATATTCATTTTTCATGGCAAAATTTGGCCAACTCATGAAGAGACAAAAGGTTGACCAATATTTTGATTAACCAAATACTAATTGGTAGAGCAAGTTTGGACAAAACTCAAATACACATTTTACTCGAATTGCACCATGCCCACATTCCTCAAGTCTTGGTGGTTAATCTTTCTTGAAGGGTTTGGATATGCAGCTTTATGCACCAGCTAACTCTTGTCGCTCGATCTGCTTTGAAGTTGAGTTATGCGTTAAATCTCAAATTATCATTTTTTTTGGGGACGCAAATGGGTTCCTGCTTATGTCCCGTTTCTGGGCCATCAGAGTATTGCCGATTCAAAATTTGACTAAAAGATTGGGAGGTTGGCCTAAAAAGGGGACTCCCTTCCACTTCGGTGCGTCTTTGTAAATGGAGGTCTCGCTTAATTTGATTTCCGTCCTTTGTTGATACCCCCTCTTTCTTATTTTTAGATAAAATTTCTCAAACTCTACTGTTGAAATCCTTGGGCAACTCCACGAGTAAGGAATTAGTCAGGCATTTTACATGGACAAACACATCTTACTTATAACTGGCTTTACCTCGCGTCTATGAATGGATTGGCTTCGAGTGAAGCATACTTTAGCTCTGGCCATTAAGGACTCTTCCCAAGAATGTCACTGCCAACATTTTCTAACCCTGGCTTTAGATTTTCTCTTATGCCATCGTCCAGCAGTATCAAGTCAAAACCAAAAGCCAAGCCAAAAACACACGAGGGTGCTATTTTTTAGAATATTATAAGCCAAAATAAAAGGCACAAGTAAAACATAACCTAACCTGGCCTAAATAATGCCATTTGGCCAAGGAAGCATACTTGTTGTGAAGCATACTTTTTGTTAGGGAATATGGCCAAGGACTTGCCGGTCACCGATGGATCGGCTCCTTGAGGATTCTATGTCTTGGATCTGACGGATGTGGTGTCTTTCCTTCGGACAAGTCGAGATGTGGTGTCTCCTCGATGGACACCACCTTCGCCAACCATTGGGCAGTCGACACGATGCGCCATCTGCCTTACGACATCGTCGATCGGCGCAAAAACTGCCCCTTTTTCATCAAGGTTTTCTTCCGTGCTCTTTTGGCCCCCTTTTTCTCAAAATGAATCACAAGAAACTGAAGTTCGAAAGTAAAGCTTTGCTGTAAAAAAGAAAGGTTCCAAAAAGTAAAGCTTCCAAAAAATTAGGAGAAAATCTTAGGAAGAAAGAACCACGGAAGAGGACTCACGTGTCAATGGGCCGTACTAAACCACCCCCTTATCCCCTTTCCCTCTCGCCAGTCCGCCACCGCCATCCTTTCCCACTGGCCCTGTGCCGCTCCACATCACCTCTGTATCTCCCTCGCCCTCGTCTCGCCGGCGGAGACTGGGCGCCATGGCCCACTCCTGCCTCTCCACGGCGCGCACGGCGGCGCTGCGCCCCAATCCCCATGCCGCCGCCGGGCCGCACCTCCACTATGCGTCCGTCTTCCCCCGCCCGGCGTGCGCGTCGTCCCACCACCGGCAGCGGCTGATCCTCGCGGCGCCTGCGGTGCCTCTGTCGCGTATGAGCAGGCGCGGGCTCGCGGTCACCGCGATGGCGTCGCAGGAGGAGGCCACGGCCGTGCAGGAGGAAGCCGCCGCGGAGCAACCGCGAGAGGATGAGCCAATAGGGGAGGCTGTGCAGGAGGAGGAGCAGGATCAAGGTGGGGCCGTGGAGGCTAGCTCGGGCAGCGTCGATGACTATGGTGATGGCGCTGGCACGGGCGCGGCGGAGGCGGCGAGCAGCGCCACCAAGCTGTACTTCGGGAACCTGCCGTACAACTGCGACAGCGCGCTGCTCGCCGGCATCGTGCAGGATCATGCGACTCCGGAGATGGTCGAGGTATGCACGCATGCTGTTTGCTGAAATGGTTGGAGCACTGTGCATGTCCCTAGGACAAGTATATACATACTTGATCAAGTCAGTAGTTTAATCAGACGTCTCCTACTGTCCTCCTACATTGGTTGATCCTATCTCTCAATGGGCGCCTGCTTATTTCAGGTGCTGTACGACCGGACGACAGGGAGAAGCCGAGGCTTCGCCTTTGTGACGATGAGCACACTCGAGGACTGCGAGCGAGTCATCAAGAACCTTGACGGCACCGTGAGTACTCTTTAATTCATCCATCACCAATCCATCTTCCATGAACTGCTCATATGCCATGCCACTCGTTTTTAGCTCGGTGGTATCTAAATTTTCAGTGTCATGTAGAAAATGAGATTAATTAGTTCATGACCAATGTATATTTCTGTTGTCTCAGTTGTACAGTGGGCGCACGATGAGGGTGAACATGGCCGACAAGCCGAAGCCGAAGGAGCCCCTGTACCCGGAGACGGAGCACAAGCTCTTCGTCGGCAACCTGTCCTGGACGGTCACCCCAGAGATGCTTACTGACGCGTTCCAGCAGTGCGGTGACGTGGTCGGCGCGAGGGTGCTCTACGATGGCGAGACCGGCCGGTCCCGTGGCTACGGCTTCGTCTGCTACTCCACCAAGGAGGAGATGGACCAGGCTATCGAAACGCTCAATGGAACGGTAAGGCAGCGCCCAACTCTTTCAGCATCTACCTTTTTGCTATATGGAAAAGCTGCACATGTGTATCTGTAGATGCAAACTTCTGAACACTAACCTGACACTAGCACACCTGCAAATTCTTTCAATGCAACATGAACCAATAGACAATATCAGATAAAACCGAAGAGTGCTCATCTACTTAGAATTCATTGTTCACATAAAAATTCTAGAGTTTGCAGGACACAAATTGAACTGAATTGGAACGCACCTTGCAGGAAATAGAAGGCAGGGAGATCCGGGTCAACTTGGCCCTTGGGAAGAGATACTAGAGCTCGATCACTTCTTCACATAGGAGGAGTTTGCAGCAGGCACATGCAGTGCTCTCTTCGTTCCTCCCAATGCTGAGTTACAAAGCAACCAGGGAGGCGGCCATTGCTCGTCGAAGCATATTGCGAGAGCGGCAACGGGGAAGATGTCGTTCTGAATCGTAGCATCACTGAGACGCTGGTCTGATGTTATCGATATGGTGTATATTTGATGATGCGAAATTTGCGACTGAACAGTATTGGGTTGCTGCTAATCAGAGATTCCCACAGTTCCATGCTCTTGGAACTGCATTTTTTTTCAGTTCCCTACCCCATGCAGTTCCGTTTCTGTTTGTTTGCATTTTTTGTTGACTGAAGATTGTCTGTGGAGGTGTTTAACCGAGATGGATTCTCAACCATGTTCTTTCTGGTACAAATTATGCCGGATTCTTGCCAAGTTTATGATGTGATTGGGTGCCACTGCATGCAGCCTACTGCCACTGCAAATGCTCCTTGCGATACCGAATTTCTGTCAGACAATGCTTAAATCAGAGAGTAAATAGAGCATAAGACTATTCCAGAACTCCTTGTAAACCTTGAGCACGTGGAACTTTTTCCAGTCTATCGACAGGTCTGCTTTGGAGAGGAGGCATTTTGTGTTGCTAGAACAAGTGATGAAATGAAGCGAGAGCCACTCGTGTGAGTGCGAGAAGTGAGAAGTCTCGTTGGCGCCTCGAGAGGCCGACCAAGGTCCAAGGCCAAACCAAACCACATCCATCCTAGCACGGCAGCAGCCTCCTCCGCGCCACTCATCATCAGCACCCCGTACCGCAGGCTTGAGAGCCGATCGAGTAGACGCCGAGGCCACCAAGCACTCAACTTCTTACCTCGACGCCGCCATGACCATCTGCGCCGCCTCCAGCCTCTTCTCCCTCCACGCGGCCCCACCATCATCCGCCGCCCGCCGCCGCCGCAGCACCATCGCCGCCTCCGCCGCGCGGTTCGACCGGCGCTCGGCCGCGCTCCTCCTGCTGTCCTCCGCGACAGGGGCCGGTCTATCGGCAGTGTCTTCTTCCCCCGCGAACGCTGCCGGCATCGGGCTGTTCGGGATCCGGAAGAAGCTGGAGCGGGCGGAGGAGGCGGCGGCGGAGGCGGTGCGGGAGGTGGAGGAGGCGGCGGTGGCCGGCGGGGAGGCGGTGGCGGAGGCCGGGAAGGAGGTCGCCGGCGAAGGGCTGCAGATCGCGACCGAGGTCGGGCTCGCCGGGGACGCGCTGGTGCAGGCCGGCGCCGTCGCCGGGGCCGAGGCGCTCGGGGTGCTCGTGGGGCTGTCCGTCGTCAATGGCATCCTCAAGCCGGAGGCCTAGAGAAGCTGGGCTCGGCCCGTGGGCTTTTCTGTGGGCTGTTTTGGGTGTTTGGGATTAGGGCTTCATTCGATGTCATTATTCTGTGATGGTGTAATAATCATTAAGAGTTATGTTTATAGTTCTCTTTAAAAAAAGGAGTTCTGTTCAAATAGTGATGGATGGTCATGGTTCAATTTGGTGGTTTTTGTACTTGTTACTAAATCGCCTTGGGTAAATTCGTCGTATATAAAATGTAGTGCTAGTACAATGTTTCATAATGCATTTGAAATCTTGGAAATGAAATATGGAATGTTAAAATGTTACATGGTGCCATTAAGAACACTCTTTTGTGTGAAATGAGATGTCAAACCTATTTCCAAACAATAAGAGTTTCTTTCGAATTGCAAAACCCCTTTTCCAAATTGAACATATTTTTCTATCCCAAAGTATATGATTTTCTAGATGTATATGATGACGTCTAGACATACCGATTTCATATGAATTAATAGAAAGTATCACACGAATGAATATAACCCAAAACCGTCGAATCTTCGACATAGTATATCTGGCAAGTGGTGGCACTCAAGATGGCAAAAGGTTTCCGATGGCGATGTTTCGATGTGCAGCGGCGCCTTCGGTGGATTCGCTTGTCGTATAAACTTTGATGAGTAGGGTACCCTTTTCCTCTATAGAGACCGCATTCCGTTTCTTTTACCCTATGACAATGCTTATTTTAAAAATAATAATACCAAGGCTGTCACTTTGGCGTTAGCGGCAAAGTGCTTGTGTGCATTGCTCCTTGCTTAGAAACACCATCTCTTCCAAAAAAAAATGTTCAAGAACACATTGTCGCTGGCCTAATCCAAGAAACTGTCGTGATAAAAATTCAATTATCACTACTCTCTCAGTTCCTAAATAATAAGGAAGAAGGACCGTCATGTGGATGCATATGGTCCAAGTGTGTTAGGTGTGTTCTATATTAGTCTACCATTGTGCTTCCAAAATGAAGGTATAGCCAAATCTTTATCGAAGATCATACGGTATTATTTTTTTCTCGGCTTGGACGCGAGCCGAGCCGAGCCTGGCTCGGCCCGAAACCGTTTCAAGCCTGAATCTGCTGCTCGGCTCAGGCCTGGTTGAAGCTTGGGCCGAGCCTGAGAGCTCGACGAGCCAGTAGAAATTGTGTCCAAAACATGCAGTTTTTGATCCTGACGAATGAATTAGACCATTTTGTAAGCACAAATCACCGTAGAACCTCAAAAACGTGTAAATACATGACGCAGATCATTGTAGAACATCAAAAACTTGTAAATACATGACACGGATCAATGCAGAACATGCAGATCAACCACAAAATGACATCATACATGAAATTGACAGCATACATGAATACAGGACCGTCGTCTTTGTCTTCCCCATCGGCGCCTTCGTGCCCTCCGTCTTGCCCTTGTCCTTCAAAATCGAGGACAAAGACCTCTCACGGTCGTCACCCGATTCATCATCATCCATCTCCATCAAGAGAGCGGGAGCGGGGTCGCGTGCAACCTTGGGCGGAGGCGGCGGTGGCTAGGGCAGAGGCGGCGGGCGACGGCGGCTAGGGCAAAGGCGGGGGTGGCGGCGGCTAGGGCAGAGGGGAACGAGAGAGAGGGCTCGAATGGGAACGAGAGAGGGCACAACTCGGGGTATTCTTTGACTAGGGCAAGGACTGGACTCACTGCGTCGGCCGACAACGTTTCTGGCCTGTTAATTTTCGGACTTTTTCGAGCAGCCCGAGCCGAGCCTGGGCTCAGCCCGACAACGAAACGAGCCCATTTCTGCAGTTCGGCCCGGGCTTGGTAAACTAGCAGGCTGAGCCCGAGCCCGTCCGAGCCTTACCGAGCCGAGCCCGAGTCCAGAAGCTCGGCCCGAACGTCTATGCCGATTTTTTCCTCACATTTCGACGTGGCTAACGCAGGAAGAAGAGTTGGATCTGTGATCAATTCTATTGGAAGAGAAGTGATAGCGTGGGCCCAAGCACGTAACCGGCCAAAAACAGAAAACGGAATGGGACAAAAAATAGAGAAAAAAAAGCAGCGAAAAAGAAAGAACAGAGCCGTTTCCTAAATGGCCACCGCCGTCCTCCACCGCCCGCTGCTCGCTTCGCATCTCCCCGCTGGCACCGGCGCCGGCGCCGCTTCATCCTGCAGCTGCCCGCTTCCCTCTCGCTTCCATCTCCAGCGGCGTCGCTCTCCGGCTCCCGTACTCGCCGTCTCCTCCGACTCCTCCAAGCCCCTCGCGTCCTCGTCCCCCACCGGCGGCGGCCGCGACTCCGACGAGGAGCCCGTCTTGCCCCTTCTACAGGAAATCTCTGTAAGACACCGAATATAGTCGTTCGTATCTACATTGGCGCACGGATTTGACGCAGTCTGTGGGTTCGAGGAGCTTTTAATTTCGATGTTTTGTTGATAGGATTGCTTGGTTCTCCCGCCCAAATTCTTGTCACTGCTGCCCCGCGACCTTCGCCTCGACGTAAGCAGTCACAGCACTCTTCTCAGCTCCGATCCAAAACTCATATATCTGCCTGCTATGGTTATTCGGGCCATTAGCTATTAACCGTACACTCACCGGGGATGACCTCAGTAAACTTCAGAACGTGACTGACTAAAGTTGCATATCTTGTGATGAACTATTCAGATTTTTTTTTACTCCCTCTGTTCCATAAAGATTGGCATGGGCATGGCTAGTTCAAAGCCGTGCCAATCTTTATGGAACGGAGGGAGAAACTGCTTAGTGTCTAACGAATGTGGAACTTGATTGGGAGCGTGCCAAATTATCCCGTGCTCCATAATTTTGGCTATGTAATGTCAAACAATGTGTACTATGGCAAGTGTGAATTGTAACTAGAACTTATAGTTTGGTTGATTTTCCTTGAAGCTCAATGATGCGGCGTTTGATCTCTCCAATGGGACTGTTCTCGATGAGGTAGGGACTGAGGAATTCAGTGATAAGTTTCAATAAAGGTCGATTTTTTATTTTGGTGCCATTGTGTTCATTGTTGCTGCTTTGTTTGCTGAGAGACAGTGTGGCCAAGAGGCTGGTGATCTTTTGCTGAATCTGGCAAAAGCATGGGAGATGGCTGACACATCGGCATCAAATAGCCTTGCCAAACAGCTGCCGTCAATGGAGCCATACTTGACTGGCAGTGCCAAATCAGGCACGGATTACATTTGTATCATGTCAACATTTGTGCTTTGTGCTACACGGTTTCTTGATTGAAGGTTGTGTTCCTTGCTGTTTCTTTACATAGCGTAGCGTTTGGCAAGCGGCTGGTGTCAGCTGGAAGGAAGTTTCAGACTATGGGGCAGTATGGTAATGGAGAGTTCAAGAAGGTTAGCCACTCACCCACCCTCTATCCATCCTGTGTTTCTTGCATTACTTGAGGTACATTTTCTTAGTGCTGGATTACAATTTGATTATCTCACAAACATGAGGTAATGATTAAAATATGATTGCGGCTAGTATGCGGGCTGGTTCCATGCCGACATCTGTGTAAGATGGTTGCAGAAGGTTAATAACATCTGGAATGTGGATGTATTAGTGACAGGAAACCAACCAATGGGGACAAAAGAAAACTCTCAGATTCATTTTGTCATTATAATTCTGTATGTCTTTATGTTCTGTCTCATTGCTAAATTACATTGCGCCCTGCCTTTAGTGAGGCGCACAGGAGTTTGAGACTGTAACATTATTTTGGTTTACTTCTTTAGATTGCTGAAACAATGATCAAGAATGGTAAGGTTCTATCTAAACGCCCAGTGATTCAATCTGAAGTACAGGCCATGAAAGAAAAGAGAAAGTTAAAGGTAAGTTTGCCTCTCTGCTTTTTAATCACCTCCAGGTGGACCATGTACATGGTTCAATTCTCACGCTCTTATCTTGTCAGTTTGGAGAACTTGAATTCGAGATGACAACCCAGAAGGCGTATATTGGTGCTGCAGTTGGACTGGTTTTCGGGTAATTTCCAGACCCATACCGCCCATACAGCGGTTCTTCCATGGAAGCAAAACATATGATCGAGGATGTAATTCGTTGAACAAACATATAAAGATCTATTGCTTTTTGTTCTTTGGGTCGTTGTACCAAGTGTTAAGGATAAGGAACATGCCAACTGTTGCATATTGTTTTCTCCCTTTTTTACTGGATATTTCTAATATTTTAGTTGCATGTGTCTCATACTACATATTCTATACTAATTTGATTCCATGTGAATGATTCCTTATCTTAGTTTTCCAAGACTATTTGAATACACTGGCTACTGGTCAATGTCTATCTATAGATCTGCATTATCAAGGATACATGCACATCATGCTTCATTTATTAAATTGATCGACCCTTAAGCATGTGCATTACATAATTTAATTGCACATGCTCTTCTGTGATGACTCGATGCTCAACCAAAGATTTGTTTTACTACCCGATATAGATTTTTCTCCTGGCAACTATCCCAAGGCGTGCAAAGCAGTCCAGACGACAGCCCATTGCAGCTGGCCAAGGTAAATGGCATAAGGATCTGAAAATTATATAGGGTTCCATTTGAATTATGTATCACCATCCCTGATACCTTCATGCTGTTCTTTGTTTCCAACAGTCACTCAAGGTCGCGCTGCTTGTTCTCGGCTACACTTCTACCGCGCTATCCGTGTCCGCTGCGGTGGGGCTTGTGATACTAGCCCAGCGGATAAACCCTGAGAACAAATCAGACTAACTGCTCGGAAACTGTAGACTTCGTGACATCTTATCCTTGAAGATTGTAATGCTATCTTTAGTTACATAAAAATTCCTCTTGCTCATTAAAGAATAAAGACAATGCTGAATTGCTGGTAGCTATTCTGGCATTTGATGTGAGTGGTTGTACTACTGAAATCGTATGGAGCGGTTGTACAAAAAATATAAAAAATAAAGTGTTGTTTGTCTGTCAGAAATTAGTCTGAGTTCCTTAAGTGAAAAGATGAAACACCTGGGACAGACTACTTGCAGCTTAATGGCATGTGATATATTCACTGCCAATTTTGCAAATGGTGTTATAGGCAATGATTACGACACAACAAATTAGCAAAATGGAAGAAAAAATATTTCACAAATGTTGGAGGAAAAAAAAGACAAATTCCTAGTGAGCAGCCAGCGGGCATGGACACTAATAATTTCTGCATATTTTCATATTTCGTTGAAAAAAAATGTGAATTTGATTGTTTTGCCATTTCAAAGTCTTTTGGAAAAAAAATGGAGTTCCATTTTATTGGCTCTAAGTTATAGGTTTAGAATTATATATTTTAAATACTTTTTTTAGAAGAAGAGGATGAGAAAAATGTTTTATTTTTCAGATGGTGAAAAGAAGGAGATTACAAAGAGGACAAACCCTTGAAATTCTGGTCCTATTTTAGACTTGTCATTTCTTTAGAAAATTCCCCGTTAGGATCAACGACCGATCTGCCAATCTGGCCACTCACATTATTTGGAGAGTCCAAACCCGCAGTAAGCCCAGCCCAGCCCGACCCGGCCCGGCCCGATTAGCCGAAACAAAAAACCTCACAACCCCTCCCCAATTCCTCTCCTTGCTCTTTTTCTCCACCTCCCTATCCCAATCTCACAACCCACCTTCCTCCAATCCATCGGATCCACCTCCGCCTCCAGCCAAGGGAAGCAATGGCTGCTTCCACCCAGGGTCAGGTCATCACATGCAAAGGTAAAACCCTACCTGATCTCCACTTGCTCCGGTGTTTTTTTTGGTTTGATCTGGACCGGGGTGTGTTGCAGCGGCGGTGGCGTGGGATGCGAACAAGCCGCTGGTCATCGAGGACGTGCAGGTGGCGCCGCCGCAGGCCGGCGAGGTCCGCATCAAGATCCTCTCCACCGCGCTCTGCCACACCGACTACTACACCTGGAGCGGCAAGGTCTCTTCTCTCCTCCCCCTCTACCAAGCTCCCTATCTTGCTTGCTGTGTGCTTCCCCAAGTACTTCTCACTTACTCTGGTACTGGTGGAGTGGTGGTCGCCGTGTCTTCCGAGCCTCCCAAGTCCTCGGTGCTGATAGTTAGTTTCTGCAACCTGCACCAAATAGGCAAATAGAATTGGATCAGATTTCCTTATGATTTCACTACATCACCTACTTATATAACATCGTCAAGTAGTTACTCTTCTAGATTATTATGGATCGGAATTTTGGAAGAGTGAACCTGTTGGGGTAAAAAAATGGGGATTACTTCTAGGTAGGATTGTATGAGTTGTTCCTATTTTGTCCTTTAAATCGAGTGGGAATGGCTGTAGATTGGTGGTAACAGGTAGATAGAAAAAATGTTTGTGGAAACCTGAAAGTGTTGAGTATGCCTACTGGATTTTTTATATATTGCAGAGGTTTACTAGACCTTGTGCTCATGTCATAAGATAATCTTATTTGATATGCAGGATCCTGAGGGTCTTTTTCCTTGCATTCTTGGTCACGAAGCCGCTGGGTAAGCATATATAGATTTGTGTTGGTTCATGTGATCATTTATGGAAAGATAATTGGGTACTCATAAGTTTACTTTTTTCATGTTAACAGAATTGTTGAAAGTGTTGGTGAAGGAGTAACTGATTTGCAGCCTGGGGATCATGTCATTCCTTGTTATCAAGCAGAATGCAAAGACTGCAAGATGTGCAAGAGTGGAAAGACCAACCTATGCGGTAAAGTTCGTGCTGCCACAGGGGTAGGTCTCATGATGAACGACCGCAAGAGTCGGTTCTCGGTAAACGGGAAACCAATTTACCATTTCATGGGGACCTCAACATTCAGCCAATACACTGTCGTGCATGACGTCAGTGTTGCAAAGATCAACCCACAGGCACCCCTAGATAAAGTCTGCCTACTTGGTTGTGGTGTTTCTACTGGTAGGTTCTTCTGTGTTTCCCAGTCCAATTTCTCACCATAGTCGTACAAATCTGATGTCTTATTAATGACCTATAGTATAGGTTTGCATCACATAGGATCAATTTGTAGTTATACTAACAAACTCAGCATGCAGATCTCATTGATATGTTTGCTAGAATGGATTGTTCTATTATTACAAATGCATTTGCTTGTTCCTATTTGAAATGCAGTAGTTAGCATCAAGGGGTAGTTTCCCTGTTCTTGTTTTTTGCATGTGTGCTGAGATCACTTTCTGTCAATTTTTAGGATCTATTTATGTAAATAACAAATGTGAGCAGACGTTTTTCCATAAGTGTAGCAAGCCTCGCAATATCTGTGTCATGATGCTGCAAGGTCCTTACTCTTTTGTTTTTGGTAACCTGGACACATGATTCCATACTTGTTGTAGTAAAAAACAACAGTGTGCTCAAGGACTGCGTTGCTGGGCGTCGATCACCAAAACAAGTGACATGAGATATTTTAGTAACCAGCTTTGATCACAACTCACCAAAGTGAGACGAACTTAGTTTGGTAAGGGGTGGGACCACGAGAACGATTAAGTTACTCAACACCGTGTTGTCGGAGGACTCGCCAGCAAGGAGCAAACCATCTAGGGACATTTCTTCCACGCTGACATGTGGAAGAGTTTTTCTCTCGCGCTCATACATGAGAAATCGCCCCAAGAAGCTAGGTCTCACCCAAGTTTAGGCTCTTTCTTCATGTGAGGGATGAGTTACAAATGACCCATGGGGTGCCTATTGTAGGTTCTTAGCCTTGTACAAATGGCCACCGATGGCCTTGGCCGGAGGGAAAAGCAAGGGTAAAAAGGACAATTTTTTGCATAAGACGATCTATGCTCAGCTGCCCAAATGAGCTGCCTCCAGGAGAAGCCAGTTTATGCCTAGTTATCTGTTTAAAAGGGCTTACTGTGTGCCAGCAGAAAGTTGTTGGTACTCTGCAAACCAGTGTACAGATAAGATATGCTCAAGAAGCACCAAAATCATGGTTTCCCCTGGTATGCAGGTTTGGGCTTAAGCTTGGACCAGAAGCTCTCGATAAGCTAGGCCTTCAAATGGGCTGGAGCTTCCTGTGGCCATAAGCTTTTGAATAAGCTGTTTAAAAAGGGGTGTAAGCTTCTCTCCCTCCCCTTAATGAGCTTGCCTGTTCTTGGCCTTTGCCTTTTGACCACCATTGACTTTCCCTTCTATGCCTCTACGTTCCCTCTTGTTCCGACATGTTGTCTCATGTGCTGATGTAGGAGAAAGCCCTCCGAGTGGTGCTGATTTTCTCCCTTACAACAATACTGTATTACTGTTGTTTACACCTGTTGAAGTGCTGACCGCACTATGTCTAGCACTTTCACATTCCTGTGACTATCCTCTAGATAATTTTTAAAAATAGTTAACTTCCTTTTGTCTATTTACTAGTTTTGTCTATGTATCTTACAAATTGCACTCTCTTAGGCCTTGGAGCAGTATGGAATACTGCAAAGGTTGAAGCAGGTTCTGTTGTTGCTGTTTTTGGACTTGGCACTGTTGGACTTGCGGTAAGTAAAATAAAATATATTGGCACATGCTTGTATGCCTGAGTCTGGAAAGAGAGCTTTAACATCTGTACTATTTATTTTTAGGTTGCTGAGGGTGCAAAATCAGCTGGTGCTTCTCGGATTATTGGCATTGACATTGATAGCAAAAAGTTTGATGTTGGTATGGTTTATAGTATCTGTAGTCATGTTCATCGTACATTTTGGTTATTCGAAAGCTTAGAAACTTTGTACATTTTGGTTCATAATATGTTATTTTCCTTGTAAGCTGCATGAGTTGTTTTCTTTTGTTCAACCGCTGGAAGCGAGCAATTCACATTCTTGCATTCTACCAGAAGATGAAAGTGCATGTCTCGTGCGCATGTTGTTTGTGGAAGCCTTTTAATAACTCTGTTACTGGAAGTGTCCTCCTGAGTCTAATGTGGGAAAATAAATCTTCATATTAATATTCTGTTGGGTTTAAATCCCACATGATATCTAGAATCGAAGTAATATGCCTGAAGTTCCCTAAGTTTCTTGTGACATTTTTTAGCACAGTTTGTTACAAAACTATTTGAGGCAACTTGGATGTGCTATACTGAATCGCATCGGGCTAATATGTACTACAAATGTATCTCTGCAAACTTACATGATTACTTGTTACCTTGCTTATTGAGCATATTGCCTCCAGTACTGAATGTGGTCATTTAGCAATAAAGTTTCCACTCTTTCATTATGTTATGGAGATTAAAAATTATCTCTTTCGATCAAGCATGTCCTGTTTTAAAATCATTCTTCTTTCCTTCCTGTTTGCAGCTAAGAACTTTGGGGTTACAGAATTTGTGAACCCAAAGGACCATGACAAACCAATCCAGCAGGTCATAGTTGACCTTACAGATGGTGGCGTGGATTACAGTTTTGAATGCATCGGAAATGTTTCTATCATGAGGGCTGCACTGGAATGCTGTCACAAGGTAAGATGCAGATTGTGTTTAACACATGTCAATGAACTTTGTAGACTGTTGCACATCGATAACACACCTCACATATTAATAGAGTTCCTTTAAATACCATACCTAAATCGTTTCATGTTTTCAGCCATCTTGAAGTAAAATATTGTTCCTTCACTGATTTAATTTTTACTCAGGGCTGGGGTACCTCTGTCATCGTTGGTGTAGCTGCGTCTGGCCAGGAGATCGCGACCCGGCCATTCCAGCTTGTCACTGGCCGTGTTTGGAAGGGGACAGCTTTTGGCGGCTTCAAGAGCCGAAGCCAGGTTCCATGGCTCGTTGAGAAGTACATGAACAAGGTATCATACTATCTTAAACAGACAATAACCGTATGTTAAGACAACTTTTTTCATCTCAAACAAAATCTGCCCACCCATCATCCACAGGAAATCAAGGTGGATGAATACATCACCCACAACATGAACCTGAGTGATATCAACAAGGCGTTCGACTTGCTGCATGAGGGTGGCTGCCTGCGTTGTGTCCTGGCGATGGAGCACTGAGATTTCATTGTTGTGTTTTACCTGCTTCAAAGCCAACCAGTTCAAGTCACGTCTAATTGTAATGCAGATCTATCTAGAACTCTTTGCTCCGTTTGGCCTAGAAACTCTTGAACACAAACCAGTGCTATAATAAAATGTTCTGTTGGATGGTTGAGACAACAACGTTTTGCTTGCTGACAATATTGGCTTGATATGCGCTCTTATCTTTCGACAAATACCAGGTGGTAATCACCCTCTGGAAACACCAAGCAAACCACAATTGTCAGATGTTGATTTAACCATTCAAACATTAGGTGTAAGCTCTTTTTCTCTGGGTACCTATCGTAAAGCTTTTTCACAAACAATCAGGGAGGTGATAGTGTACATACGAACCTGTAAGTTTCTGTAAGTTTCAATATTAGACCCAAGAAGGTATATTGTGAGTTTAAGTCAAAACTGGAAACTGTGTTGCATTACTTGCATAAACTAGAAGTATTTCGCCAATCACGAAAGATTATCGCAGTAAAACAATACATAGTTTTACAGTATAGCAGGGAAAGCAAATATACATCTCGGCGTACAGCTACAGTATCACAGCAATTGCCAAATTGACCTGTTCATAAAGGAGGCCCGTTGGCAGTTCCAATGCATTCCGTGAAGAACCACATTGCTAAGATTGAACTCTGGTGTCAGAAATTCTGGATGCGATGAAGCTGTTCTTGATAACTCGTTTGGCTTCCATCACTTGATGTTTCATTTCATTGCTGCTCAACTTGAACACTATTGCCTGCTAATTAAAATGGGTGAAAATAAGTGACTGCTAAACCAATATACTGTACGTAACAAATAGCAGCAAGTCTGTTGCAACACAGGTTATGGAGCGGGAGTTTTTATAACAAATAAACCAGCTACAAAATTCCGGCGAACCAATTCATGGAAGATTTGTACAGACACTTGCAGATTCCGGTGATATCTTTTGTAAGAGTAATAATCTTCTGCGAAGATCAATCTACAGTCTGAATCTTAATTCTAATATAAAACATGAATCCAGAAAAAACTAGTACACAGTTTTACAAGTGAAGGACCCTCTAGGCTCTAGCTATTCTGATTTTTTTCTCTCTCAGCAGGCTAACAAATATTCCTATTTATCTCTATACCAACTGTGACAAAAGGTAGAACCTGGAGAAAACTTTTGTACAAGCACAATTCAGAGACACCTAAGTTTCTTAAATATTTTGTTCACCAATGACTGTCCGAATAACATTTATTCACCAAATTACCATGCAAAAATTTGGGCAGGTAATGTGGTGTGGATCTATTGTTTGGTAAGACGTATCTATTACTCCCTCCGATCCTAAATTGTTGTCGAAATATTACATGTATCTAGACGTTTTTTAATAATAGATACATTCATATTTGGGCAAATTTGAGTCAAGAATTTAGGATCAGAGGGAGTAGAAGATTATCAAACTAAACATATGGAGATCTCGATAACACTGAAAAACACTCAATGCAAGACATGTTGATACACTGAATCTGTGGATTAACGTGCAAGGAAAGAACATAACAAAGTTCCATGTTTATTTTCAGTAATTACCAATTCGAACTCGGGGTTTCCTCTCGCCAGTGGACGGCTTCTTCTTCATGTAGCAGCCATTCCAATCACCCCCGTCCTGCGAATAGTAATCCATCGGATAATCCCCTCCAAAATCACTGCCACCACAATCACCATTACTGCAATCACAATCGCCGCAAGTTCCTGATCCTGAACAGCACCCACTACCAGTTCCACCGCCACATTCCCTAGTCCCCTTCTCCCACCACCCAGGAACATACCCCAGTGCAACATCAAACTCAAATGTTGTCAGCACCGGCTTCTTGAATCCTTCGCCCCAATCGATCGACAACCGAGGACACGCAATCTGCACCCATGCATCCACAGAATCCCCGAAGAGCTCCATCCTGGTCGGGGAAAGCTCCGACATGAGCACTACTGTGTGTTCCAACCCTTTCTCCTCCAGATGCTCTACCACCCGGTCAAGAACCTTCACGCTCCCCTGCCGTCCCAATGTCCCAAGTACAACTCCCCAGCTCTTGGCCTTCCTTGCCGCCAACACCGCCTCCTTCCTTGCCTGCTTCATCCCAACATGGTCATACTCCTCCAGCACAAGCACGCCAAGAAACGGATCAAACCGATAGGCCTTCACACCAGGGTTGGCTATCATGAACGCCTCGAGGTGGAACCTGCCGTCCGCGACGAACACCACCGCGCCGACTCCCTCCGACTTCTTCAGCGTAGGCGCTGTGCACCCGAGGATCTCGCCGGCAGAGAGCGGCTTCGCCTGCGGCACAAGGATGTCACGGTACCCGTCCCGCGTGAGCATCTCGCGCGCGGCGTGCACAGCGGAGATGAACTGCACGGTGCCGGCGAGCGCGAGGCGGGGCGCGGCGGCGGGGTCCGGGAAGGCGGTGCGGACGGCGGCGGCGAGGCGGAGCGCGTCGACGCGGATCTCGACGAAGACGTAGAGCACGGGGAGGAGCGAGGAGGTGACGGGGACGAGGCAGGAGTGGCCGTAGTGGACGAGGAGGTCGGCCTCGAGGGCCTTGGCCGGGCGGTCAGCGAGGCAGCAGGCGCCGTAGGTGGGGTCGGCGAGGATGAGCACGTCGTTGGAGGGGTCCTCGGCGAGGAACGGGCCGAGGAGGTGGGAGAGGGGCAGGGAGAAGAGGAGGAGGCCCTCGGGGAGCTGCAGCGCGGCGCGGCGAGCGCCCGAGGAGCGGATGCGGTGGGCCGTCTTGGGGAGCTCGAAGTTGTAGGCGGCCGGGAGGAGGGAGGTTGCGGCGGTGGCGAGGGTCGGGTCGGAGAGGATGGAAGGCGGGATCGGGGTGTGGATGAACCTCTTGGGAGCCTTCTTCTTGGTGGTCTGGGATGATTCGGCCGCGGTGACGGCGAGTGAGGTGGAGGGGTCGCCGGCGTCCATGGCGGCGGCGGCGGCGTGTGAGGAAGAGACGAGGAGAGGGTTTAGCACTTCGTTTCCTTTCAACACGAGACAAGCCTGAGCTACGGGAATTTCGGTGGGCTGAGCCCAAGCTTGGCCCAATAGAATGGCCGAACATTCTCGCATGCTTCGGTTCACTTGTTGCAACTTGCAAGCCAACTTCCAGGATCCACGAGGTCCTCGCCACGTCTTCCATGTCTTCTTCCCTTTGCTGCTGCCTGCTGGCCAAGAATGTTTCCTATTCTTCCGTCCAACAAATCCCTTTGCTGCTGCCTGCTGGGCAAGAATGTTTCATATTCCTCGGTCCAACAAACTATGTTTTCAAGTTTGTTAAAATTTAAATGTATCCAAACATGACTTAGTGTATAGATGCATTCAAATTTGGTCAAAATTGAGACATCCTTCGTTGGACGGAGGGAGTATGAAATTTCTCAGGGATTTATGCCTCCAAACTAAACCTAGAGTGGTAAATATTTCACGTGAAATTTTCAGCTAACTTGCGTGAAAAAAAACATGCTTATGTACTGATCAGCTTATCGCTACTGTTCAGTGCTCAGTACCTACCGGGAAATATATCGACTTGTACGGTGTGATTAGACTATGCTGGGGCCTATTTGGACTAAAACAGAAAGAAGCATCGTTGGCCCGGTGCACTGCGTGTTTGGACGCCTGCAGGGCGTCGGCCTGCACCGCACGGGGGCTACGCCGCTACGGCATCGGGCCTGCAAGCATCCCAGATGCAAACAGTTGGTGCAGCCCGCTGTTTGGGGATCCAATGCATCCGGCGGAGCAGCGGCGGCGGCCGGCGGCCAGCGCAAGAGCAGCACGGGCGGAGGGCAAGGAGGAGGGCCGGCAGAGAGGAAGAAAATGGGGGTGGCGCCAGCAGAAAGGAGGGCCGGCAGTGGGGAAGAAAGAGGAGATGCGCTCGCGAGCTCGTGGACGAAATTGATGGCGCGCGGCCGGAGGCGAGGCAACGCCGGCGAAGCAGCGGCGGCTGATGTGCTCCCTATCGTCGTCTGTGTCCTCGCGTTACCCAGTCAAGCAGCCTCGGTGGAGGAACAGGAAACGGCGGCAGACGGAAGATTGGCGAGCGGCGGGCAGAGCAGCGGCGGACGTCGGAGCGGGTGGGGGCGGGCGGACGGCGGAGCAGCCGACCGGCGTAGCAACGCGCAGGAAGCGATTGAGGAGAAGAGAAGAACCGCGTGCTGCAGCCAAAAAAGGGCCGATCCGGGCGTACCCCGCGTCCTTGCTGAGGGGTCGTTTTTTGCAGATGGGCTGCAGGCTCGGGTGCAGGCCCAGGAAACCAAACGCCAGAATATTTGCATTGCGGGTGCGGGCCAGCTGCAGTGCAGGCTTCCAAACAGGCCCTTGGGCATGAAGCATGCTGCATGAAACCATCAACTCGAATAAAAACACAAAATCGCAAGTCATGCACTCACCCACACAAACTATGCAACGACAGCAAGAGATAAGCTCAGCTAAATGGATCGGAGGCTGTAGCTTACCTCTCCAAAGAGAGGAAGATCACTCCAACGGCTAATAATCCTGTACATCTGCAGGGCAGCAGACAACGACATACAAGAATTATATCGCCCAGAAATTCTGGCAAGAATTTCACTACCCGAATCAACGGAATCAGATACATCAGGAATGAACCTCATTTTGCAAAATTAGAGACTGCTTGCCAGCCAGCCCCACCAGCGTTTGCTTCTGGGGAAGGGAGGCAGCTCAAAGGCAGATGATGAGAATATCGGACTACCACAAGGGTCACTGGGACTTGCAAAAACTGTACACTAACCAGAGGCAAGAATTAGTGGGAGGTGAATGGCATCCTCCCAGCCTCAATCTCAAGTCAACTGAAGCTAACGGTCTAACGCTAGTTTATAAATCAATGGTGAGGATGTGACCACCCATGCTCGCTGAAGCTGCCTCTTGACCAATGCGATGGGGAGAGCTTCTTAATCCGCAGAGGAGCTGATCTACTATGCATTGCTGGTTTTTGTACACGAGCGCCTGTTGACACTACTGAGTGATAGTCATACTCCTGCCTTCGCTCTATTCGGTCGGAACTGTACTCCATGTTTATGAATGGTGGTGAATTCCGGTAGTCCAAACAGCCAGAAGCCCCGCTATTCCACCAGCTACCACTACCACTTTCAAATATGAAGCCTCCTTGACGGTCATCATCTGGGTCGCATGACGAATCCCTGTTGCTGTAAGAATCACCACAAGCCTCCTCTGCTTCGTTGTAAATAAGCTTCAGTGCCTGCACGACTTCACCCATAAATGGCCTCTGCGATGGATCACCGTGAACACACACGGAAGCAATGGATGCCACTTTAGCTACGTTGTCAAAATTGAAGTTGCCATTCAGAGAAGGGTCAATCAACCTCTCCAAGCCTTCCTTATGGCTTAGAAGAGGACAAGCCCAAGTCACAAGGTTCTGAGGATCCATGTTATCAGACATGCCTACAGGCTTCCTTCCTGATAAAAGCTCCAGCAAAACAACCCCGTAACTGTAGACGTCACTCTTGACAAGAAGGTGCCCTGTCATGGCATATTCTGGAGCCACATACCTGCATGATCACATAGAATAATTACTTTTAGAAGCAGAGGGTAATTAAAACAGAATCAAGTAAAGACAAGTTACTCTTGAGCATATTTATGTACCATATTTTGTACAGCTTTAAAAAGTGTGATCTGTCAAGAATCCTACCAAACATTATTCTTGTTTGACAGTAAAATGGTACAACATCAAGAGATGTGTACAGAAGTCATTATCGATCACAAAGATATTGAATGGCATTAAATGATGGTATCACAAAATATATAAAAAGTAGTACTACTATGTATCATTCTTTTTCATTAATGATATCACTATCACGGTGGATGGAAATAAGCAAGTGTCTTACCCAAAAGTACCCATTACCCTAGTAGAAATGGGAAGAATTCCATTGGTTGCCTCCCTTGCTAAACCAAAATCAGTAACCTTGGGGGTGAAATCTTCCTCCAGCAATATATTGCTACCTTTGAAGTCACGATGTATAACATGAGGGTTTGAATCTTCATGCAGATACGCCAGGCCTCTAGCAGCACCCAGAGCAATTTTCATCCTAACATCCCAGTTCAGCATGCCCTTATCCTTGTCAGCACCTAGACATTAAAAATAGGCTCAGATTAACACAAAAGAATCATGTCGAGTGCACACATTCGTAAATGGCCTGTATGTGGTAGAAACCAAGTTAGGAAACAGTCTATGTTTTGTAAGACAGCGGGTGCTTTCTTTGAGGCACTTCATTGGAGGAAATTCGGCACTTCGTCTGTTAGATTTCTAAGGTAAGTTGATCCTGTTCACCCATGCATTTCTCTTGAGTTATTGCATTAGTGAATTAAAATTTTGAAGTCCTTTAACTACAATGGCACCGAGTCCATGCTCCAAAAAAAGTTGGACCAACCTCATCTATACATACACTATATGTATATGAATTTGTTGACATGAGATAGCTTATATTACGAAATTTAGAACATACCATGAAGATGGGATTCCACACTTCCATTGCGTATAAGCTCATAAACAAGGCACCTTCTGGTCCGTTCAATGCAAATCCCAATCAATTTAACAAGATTACGATGGTGCAGCCGACTGAGCATTTCCACCTCCGCAACGAACTCACGGTCGCCACTCCTGTCCTCTCTCGTGAGCAATTTAACAGCAATCTCGTTTCCATCATCCATGGTCCCATGATAGACACATCCAAACCCACCTTGACCCAAAATTCTTCTAGAATTAAAACCATCAGTAGCCTTTTCAAGCTGGGCTAGCGAAAATGTCTTTACTGATGCCGCACAAGTAGCCACTGTTGAGAGCATTGATGCTGATGCAGAGCTCACCAAGCTAGTTGACAAAATTGATCTGCCACCTGTGTATCGCATAGTAGGTTGTTAGTATAACTATGGTATTTAAGTAGCACAAATTTGGTGTACTGGAATGGTTGACTGTAGTTGTAAAAGTCTATCTGGCACGCAACAAAGCAATATTCCTTTTCCGCCGAGGGAATAGATAAGTGAAATCCCAAATAGAAATTCTTTTCATGCAGACCAGCATGCAACACACGAGCACATAACATAAGAGCACTGAATGGTGAGAACTTGAGACTAAAATACTTTCTACCGATTTAAGTATTCAGGAAAATTTATAGGCAGAAGGGTGATAGTAAATAACTGGAAATACTATCATTGATCATAATATCACAATTGCCCACATGAAAACCGTCATAACAGAATCTTATACAACAGGGCCGTATCTAGGAATTTGAGGCCCTGGTGCAAAATGTAAGGTGTGGCCCTAAAATTGATAGATGTTGAATCATCAAAATATACTTCCACCAAATTATAATAAATATTGAATTCAGTGATGAGAGGAGTATATGCACGTGAGATCCGGAAAAAAAAAAGAGTACATGCATGTGAGAGTCTGCCCTCGACGGAGTAGAGATCACTCTAACGGCCGAACATGGACTCAGTGGGAACTCAAGACAAGCACGTCCAGGAGAATCAGGGCCTTGGCTTCCTTCCCTTCTTCTCAAGGCCTCTTTTTTTCTTCTATTTAACAGGCCAAGAAATCTGCTGTGAAAAATAGCTAACTAATATGAAGGTTAGATTTGGAGGCCCCTAAATTTCAGGGGCCCTGAACACATGCACACTCTGCACCGGCCACTATACAGCCCTGTTATACAAGACACACACATAATACTCCCTCCGTCCCAAATTAAGTGACGTGGATTTGTATAAGAAACTATGCAAATCCACGTCACCCTGGGATGGAGGGAGTATCATTTTTTTTAATAGCATATTGTTGTAAAAAAAGTGAAGGTTCTTTCTTGGAGACCATCTAAAAAAATCAGGAACAGCGGAGTTTTCACATTTTGGTAATGGGTGTAGTAGTAGAGGCTGTTTGGTTTAAGCCCCAACTAAAAATTTGGTTCCCAAAATATTGGTAAAGGTTTTTCTTGCCGATGAGTGGGCCAACTTTGGCAAAAAAATGAACTAGAGTTGCCAAACTAGCATTGCCATGCCAAAAAGTTGGCAACCATCCAAACAAACACCAAATTTTCGGTCATGAACAAAAAATTGGCTTGGTTCACTTTTGACTTTGGCAACAATCCAAACTCACCAGTAGATTTGATCTAGCAGGGAAATATTTGAAATATCAATTATGCACATAAACAAGAAAATTCAAATACTTCCTCCATCCAACAAAAGATGTCTCAACTTTGACTAAATTTGAATGCATCTAAACACTAAGTCATGTCTAGATACATCCAGATTTTGACAAACTTGAGACATCTTTTGTTGGACGGAGGGAGTAGAAAGGTATCTAAATTCCAAACAGGTTTAGACGACAGAAACTTGACAAAGCATAAATGGGCAATAGTAAAGTAATAAAAAGCATAATAACTTCAAGAAGAACTTTTGACATTACCGTGTCTTCTATTAACTGCTGGGGTGATTGCAGGGCTCTCAGCCTCTTGAAGGCGTTTAAGTTTTATCCATTTTAGTCCTAAAATAACAAGCCCGATGCATGCCATAATAAGTGCGAGAGAAGATCCTGAAGCTACAATAATGATCCAGCTATCTAGTTTCTTCTTCTTTAGTAGGTCTACATCTGCGGTTATGGGATCTTCCCCCTTTCCTGGAGGACCTGATACCAGCCCAGATGAAATAGATGGTGGCGCAGATCCCAGCCCTGCAGTGACAACATTGCACATCTGAAATCATAAATTCAAGTGAGAACTGTCTAAGAAGGAAATGTTCCATATATATGTTTTTACCTGGGTAAGTAATATTTATAACTTCATAATCTCCAAAAACAGACGAATTTATCTGAATCTTTTTATTCCAGAACCTATCGGATATTAGGTAGGCAGTATAGCTATCAAAATGTTCTCTCAGTGGCACCAAATAAACGGTCACTCTTGTCTTCTGTCCATCCGTTATATTTTCAATTGCAGCCATAATCTTCACCTGACTTTGTTTAAGAAATGTCCCAGCTGCAACTTCAACTTCTAATTCTGCTATGTGCATGAATAGTAAATACGGAGCTACATGGAGGTCAATAATAACACTAAGAGGCAGCACACAACCACAGGGGGAACCAATTGGTGTTGTACTCATTGGCTCAGTGCATACAGTGCTGGAGCAACCTGCTGAAGGTACAAGAAACTATTCAATACCAAAAAAAGAGAGCTTATATTTAGTTTAAAAAATCTGTGCATGTCTCAATAGCTGGCAGTAGCAGTACTAGAGACATGAATAATATCAGGGAGTAGGTGAAGTAACACAAGGAAGCATGACAAGATTGAAGCATAAAATTCTAAAGGTAAGTGGCAAACCTTCAGGCGGTAGGGACGATGATGGCGGAGGGGCATGATGTGATCGTCTGTGGTGCTTGTGTGAACGAGAGCGCACACCGATGCCTGTAAAAATAACAGATATCAAAAGCTGGTGAAAAAAATGTAAGTGGGACCTCTTAGCAGTGACGTTGTCACAGTTACATACCAGGAGATTGTGGTGACAATGTCCTGGGAGAAAATGCTGGGGAAATCCGTGGTCCAAATACTCTTGTTTCAGGGAAATTTGATGGAACCAGTGCTGGACCAGGCAGTATGTTTGCTAGAGAATCAAGGGATGAGTTTACATTTGAGAAAAAAAAATGCAAAATTCTGATCAGAGAAAAACTTCTACCGATCATATTGCTAGCATCGTGTTAAGATTAACATATACTTCAACAAGGCTTGGGTGCACTTTTCATTTGTACATGGGACCGAAGTAGCTCATGACAATTGGCACCTCCAGTTTATAAAATAAGAGTATGAAATGGAAAGGTAATAAAACATTTTCTAGAAGTTACAACCCAAATAAGTTTTGTTCTCCATCTCGAAATGTTTTGAGTTCTGCATCTGTTTTCAACAATCATACTTCATGTTTCAATACTTGTTAAAAAAACACATCACAATAATGAGATTTTTCCTTTGTTCTAAATGAAAGGAAAACATGAAATACCATTTCAGCCATACTCCAGTAGAAGCAAAACAATTGAAGTTTACAGAGCAATTTATATGTCCAGGGGCAATTAGAACCTGAGTTTTGGCAATTGCAGTGACCAAAACAAAGATCTTAGTTTAACCTGGTCAGGGGATTTTATTGCCTTGACAATATGATCAAATTGAAACTAAGAGCAGAAGGAAAGATACAAAGTGTATATATCCTATTTAAAGCAGTAATGTTAGTATTAATATCCTATAATGATTGCCAGCTAAGAGAGGCGATACTCCACCTTCTTTTGTCAATAATGCTACTGGGGTGGAAGACAGGTTCCCTTACGATGCCGGTAGTAGAGCTACCTCGGAGTTAATTAAGAAAAGATGCGAGATGCCGGTAAGCTTTTAATTACAAGCGAGGGTTGGCTGAGTACTTGGAGACCCTAATACAGGTTAGATTTGAACTACAGGCGCTGTTCTACTACTACTACAAGCAAGGGTTGGCTGAGTACTTGGAGACTCTAATGCCGGTAAGATTTTATGCAATGCCTTTTAGCTGATTGCGTCACACAGATGTCACGCTTGGGCTGTGTTGTTTTCCTTGCGTTGCGAATACAAATTAAACTCCATCATGCATTCCCAGGGCCTAATGGAGTACAAAAAAAAGTGAATGAAACAGGGGGCACGAACTGAAAACTTGACTGAAACTATCCACCAATCCTATGGACCCTGAGCATGATAAACAAGCAGTCCCACAAATAAATCTGCTTGAAGCAATCACACAAGAACACCCATGAGAAGACAATGCCAGGCCAAAAACAACTTCTCTCTCGCTGACCACACCAGCTCCGTGTTAAGTGCAACACACTCACCAAATTCCAGGGGTCAGGCTCCCTGGTCGGAACCCAGACCATATAAACCCAACTCTCCGACATCTCGGTAGATCTTCCAATTGGCAAAAACCACCGATCCTAGCACAATCTAGAAATAATCACTGCGAAATGTTCCGCCGAATGCAGAATTCTGCACCTCGCCAAAAAACACCACCCCCTACACGGCGTTCGGCGTTGATGTACCCACGCCACGAACCGACAAAATCGCATCCCGGATTCTAACTCCCCGGACACCCCGAGTACGTGACAGCAATATCCCCCTCGCGAAGCTAAAATTTCCGCAGAAAATGCAGCCCGAGCGGCGCAATCCCTCGTTCTCCGCACTCTGAAACCCAACCCAGAGCACACAAACGCAGCCGCCGAGCAAAGCCGGCCACCTACGAACCAACCAACCCCGCGGCCCAACCCTCCCCGAACCCAACAGGAACGAAAGGCAAAAACCAAGCAGCAAGCGAGCGAGAGAGTAAGCGGGTATACCATGAAACGCGCAGCCAGCGGGGAGCAGCATGATGAAGAGGAAGAAGCCGGCGCCGCACATCTCGGCCCCGGGGGCGCTACACCATTGCCGTCTCGGCGGATCTGGAAGCTTCTGGAAGGCCCGGATCGGGATAGGGGGGCGGGGTTCAGGAGCGGGGCGAGGCTTACAGCGAGAGGAGGAGTGGGGGAGGGAGGAAGGAAAGAAGGAAGGCAATAAATTGGCGTGCATCCGCTGCAGCTGGCGTTGGTGGTGTTTCTCTTCTCTCGCTCGCTCACTATCGCGGGGGATTAATTCGGGAACTGGAATTAATGAGCTGCTGCTCGTTAATCCGCGTGGTTAGTGGATGATGCTGCATCATGGATGCCTTCTAATCCGGCGATGCGTTTTACTACTAGTACTGCCGCGCGAGCTTGGGGGAAGAAGAGGGAGGTGGGCCCGGTGGGTCAGTGGCTGCCTGTGTTTATTACGGCAAATTCGATGCAGCCGTTCTGCTGGCTTGTGGCTTAGCACGGGCGGGGAAGCGAAAAGGAGCAGCGGCCGACGCGGTTGCTGCTTTGGAATTTTGCTGTTCTTGGGATGCTCGAATCGGCCGTGTCAACCGTCCTCACGTGTGGTCTTGTGTCTTCATTGGATTTTATTCTATTTACGGTCTGTGCTTATCTGGGGATTATTGTTAAGTGGACCCTTGTTCTATCTAGACGATGGTAGCATTTTGGTACCGATTCTCGCTATGGTCTATACTTGAGGAGCTAGAAGTCGGCTGAGTCGGATGAGATTGCACGATTGATCATTTGCTAACATAAAGTAGGAGCCTCGAAAAGAAAATAATGACCGATGTTAAGTTGAATGTTTTTTTCCTCATCGACTCGACAACTAAAGGTTCACAATCAGGGGTGGAGCTACAGTGTAGCCATTGGGCAATAAGAATTGGACTCAAGACTATGTATGAACCCCATGATTATAGGGTAATGAACCCAATAGTTGCATTTCCTAACTCCGCCCCTGTTCACAACGAGAGATAAGCGAAACATTGAGTCTGGCAAAGGTTCCATGGAGAAAAACACCATTCCGTCAATACGTGGGCCCACTAAGCATGACATCTTTTGACGGGAAGTGGGGAGAGGGACATAACTATACAGATGATATGAATTATTTCCACGATTTAGGGTTTTTCTAGCGTACATTGTGTCTTTTATGCGTTACATGTCTTAAATGTACATGTAACGGCGGGATGGCGAACCCTAGTGACTAGTTGTCAAGTGAGAGCGCAAACTCGTGATTGGCGATCGCGAAAATGGAATTTCGGAAAGAACTGCTACATAAGACGTAAAAATTAATGAACACGGTCTTCAATACACCGACGACGTTAATGTATAAGAAACACTAAAAAATGGTCCATCTCACCCTTGCATGAATACGAACGTGAACATCAGTGGTACACGCATTGTTGTTGAATAACCTTGTATTTACAATGTGCACGTATCATCGTTTCTTTGGTTCCTAATAATTGTAGTTTGCTGAATAACCCCTTATTTACAATGTGCCTTCGTCGTTTCTTCGGTTCCTAATAATTCTAGTTAATGATACCTATGTTTCCTTGCCTCTATAGTGTAAGAGATTTTTTTTAGATACACATTTGGTACTACAACCATAAAAAAACATCTTAAACTAAGTGAAAGCAGCAGTTGATATTCCCACCGATCCATAATAAGTGTCACTGATTTCATACAACATTTAGTATAAAGTTATACTAAATCACGACACTTGTCATGGATCACACGGAGTAACAAACAATTGTCGGTAATGATATTTATCTTTCCCTCTCTTTTTCTCATTGTAATAAAAAACCATATTAAAGGAATATCCATCAAGTTCAGACATAAAAATATATGAAAACTACTATGTCGAACTAAGTAGGAGTAATTTTTTGTTACATATATCGATATATTAGGTTCGGTTCTCATGTTCGAGATAGCATGCGATAAACTTCATGTTGAAAGAACAGTTACTTTCTTCTTTTTTCAAAAGGAGGCTTTTCAATCCGGCTTTTTCTCAATAGAAAGTTAGAGGTTTACAGAAGGAAATTATTTCACAACCCAGAAGTAGCAGCCTAGCATGACTAAGATAACACAATAAACAAACACGACGAAATTATCCCACGAAACCCAAGAAAAACAGACTAAACAAGATTCAAGAAACATTTTGTTTTCTCTTAAAAATTCAAGCAAAATGGAAACACGGGCTAACCAGGCCCGGCTGTAACCACCGGTTACATGCGAAAACGCGTCGAGAATGTGGTATTACAGGTAACCGTTTCGAAAGTGAAAAGGAGAATAGTGGGCAGTCCGTTACTACGGTTACTCTCACACGACGGAACGCACACCGGTCCACCAGATGGAAAAAGTTGCTGAGTTGCTCCTGCTGCGCCGGTTCGCTTATCCCCGTATTTGCTTATTGTTGCTTTGCCAATTTTTTTGCCCAAAAGCGGCAGGACTTCTGCCATATCCCTGCGCTGTCTGTATCTGTGGACTTTGACTTCTGCGTCGAAACAAGCGGCCAGTGCTTTGGCTCGTGACTCGTCGAGTCGTCGTCCTGGACCTCGTGGCCCGCTGGTTTTTTTTTTTGAGAGGACGTGGCCCGCTGGTGCTCGGCCTTCCTTGTGGGGGTGGGCCGCGTCCATTGTCCAATCTTAATTCTCTGGTCTTGTCCTGAGCTCATGCCACCAGGCACGAACTTGCAATGCGATGAACCATACGTGCTGTGTACTACTAGTACAAAGCCCTTACAAAATCGTTATACACGAAAGATTTCTTATTGTGGGGAGTTCAGTTCGAAAGATTGGCCGACGACACGTAACATCAGGGAAGGAGGACATGGAGGTGTGGTGATTGCAGGAAAATAATCCAGGTAGCATTTTTATTTTCGAGAATCGCATCGCCGTCCAGATAGCACTGCACACCAACGGTTGCTGGTCTCTGCTTTCTTTCAGAAAGACGAAGAGAAGAACTGAGCGGTGCGAGCTGTAAAAATCGCGCTGGGTCTGCTCGGCTCTCCAACTCTTCAGTAGTTCAGTGGAGCAAAGTGTTACCATTGGACAGAGGTTTATTTTTTTTGAGAGGGGACAGAGATTTGCAGGCCCTTTACCAACATGCAGCCCACGAAACTTTTGACGGGCTAGCTGCGTCGCCGATCCACCGATGGAACGCGGCCCACACGGGACGAGAGAATTTAACCGCGCAATGGCTTGTTTTCGAGACTCCGACGAGGGAGTAACACCGCACGGCAGAGAGGAAACACGCATCGGATCGAATCGGACGCTGGCGTCCCTATCCTATCCACGAGACGGTCACTGTCAGCAGCAACAAGGAGGAGGCCAGGGCTAGCGAATGGTAGCTCGTCGTGGTGCTGCCTCGGCCCTGGCACAGTGCTGAGCCGCTGCACACCCATGCCATTGCCTTGCCACCAGTGTCAGATCAGCAGCAGCAGCAGGCACTACCCCCTGCCCATCGATGGACCTGCCGCGATGTGGCTGCCATGCTCTAGACAGTGTGGACAACTGGACACCCCGCTTGAAAGCACCGGACACAAACAAACTTGATCATGGCGTGTTACGGCCGGTGTTATTCATTCCCGAATGCTACTCGATCATGCATGTTTGTTAATTTCAACCCAAGCTCCAATTGCAGATTTTACTTGGAGAACCGAGAAATCTCACAGAGCCTGGGAGCCAGTTGCTTTCTGTCCGCCGTGCGCGCGCATGCCCAACCCAAGCAAGCAAAGCAGCCCGTGGGGTTCTGCCGTGGGTCGCTGCTCAGCCAGCTCTGCCGCACGGCACCGAGCGAGTGGGGCCAACACGCAGCCCCGTGTCAAGCTCCAAAGTCCAAACCCAACAATCTTTTGGTTTTGGCGTACGCACGCACTGCCTGCGCTGCTTTGCACTGCGGCACACGCAAAAGATACACCGACCGGCGACCGACCGACCATTTTTGGATCCTCAAAAGGTGGCTACAAAGATAGGGGTTCCGTCATCATGGATCCGCACGCACGAGCCCGCTTGTCCCAGACGGCCATGGATGGATATCAGTCACGGGCCCAACGGTTTAATCCCGCAAAGGCAAACAGTGTTTTACATGCATGGCCCGGGCCTGGCCAGACGTATGTCAGGCTCACACTCGGCGTCGTCAGAGGCTCTGAACTCGGCTGTCAGGTGTCAAATGACGGCCATACCCCCCGGTCAGCAATGTACTCTAGGAGGAGTAGGACTGTAGGAGGGTACGATATGGAGAGGAGGAAGGGATCGCGGCGGGCGGGCACGGCCACGCCTCGCAGCTCACGAGGAGGAGGACGAGACGCAGCAGCAGCAGAGCAGGGGCCGGCAGCAGCAGCAGAGCATTCCCTACCAGGCCACCTCGTTCGACTCGTACCAACAGAATTCCGGACCGCGTTTAGGGCGCGGCTTACAGGCCGGACCCACTAGCTGGCTGGGCCCGCGTGTCACAGTCTGGTAGGATTAAGGCTGGAGAACGAGGCTATCAAAACAGACATCCGTTCTCGTTCTCGTAAAAAACACACACATCCGTCTCGTCCTGTCCCGAGGAGGAGACCCCCTCCGTAGGCCGTAGATCGTCATGACGAAATTACTCACATCGCAAATCCCAAAGGGCCGCCTGATTAAACTAGGAAAACCACGGCACCAATCCGTGCGACTCCAGCCTCGGGAGTCGGGAGTGGAGTTACCGAGTTAACTTAACCGAGCTGCCATTCTCAAGAACAGAAAAGAAACGGCGGGCTAGGGGCAGCGACTCAGCAGATGTCGAGCGGGGCCCAAAGCGGTCGCCCTGCGATACGTACCTGTACGACTGCTGTAGCGTAGCAACAAGAAATAAGCTCCTCCAACCGCTATGCTGCTCGAGTATATATAAACATCCTGCTCCCGATAACAAATATTTTGGACACGGTGGACCGTATACTCCGTGGAGCATGCGAAACCTAATAGAAACAGCGGGATACCGCCACGGAACCGCGTACCCCAACGCTCCCGGGTTTTCCGGCACCGGGACCCGGTTTTCAGCCGCTGCATGCGTCTCGCGTCGTCGGCAAACCCGGTGCTCTGTCGTTGCATCGGGAAGGCTGGGATAGGATCATATATAGGAGCAGCAGTGCAAACACGTACCGGCATGGGGCTTGGGCTGTCGAGTCCAACTTTGTTGCCGTTCCCGCGCTAGGCCAATCCATATACTCTCTGCCTGCCCATGGTGTTCGCGAAGAGGTGACGGGCCGTAACTTAACGTAGAAGGAATCAATGAATGGCCCAACGACGGTCGCCACCACACGGAGCAAGTGACGTCTCCATGGCCGGGACATGCCGCGTCTTCCGGCGTTCGTATCGACCGGCCGGGCTCATTTATTATTGGTTTGTACTTCTTCAACTTGGACGTGCACCTGCTGTACGTGCCTGCACTGCACGTTCTGCGCCCCTACGCTGGAGGAAGCAGGAGGTTTATCCAAATCCACAGCGCCACCACGCTGGTCTGGACAGGGCATGGCACGGGCAGGGAGGAGGTGGTGCGCGAGGCCGACCTCCTTTTTCTCTGTGTACGCTAGGTTGACTCGTGTCTTTATTTTTGAACGAAGTGTCTTCACTGCGCAAAACATCGATCTACAGCACTTGTCAAAATATTACACTTGTATCTAGACGCTTTTTAGACATAAATATATCCATATTTAGACAAATTTGAGACAGTTAATATGGATCGGAGAGAGTACTACTCCCTCCGTTCAACAAAAGATGTCTAAATTTGATTACATCTGTACACTAAGTTATGTCTAGATACATTCAAATTTTGACACGGAGTGAGCAGTAATCTTTAGCGTGTCAACGGCAGCAACATACAAGGTCGATCCAACGGTACAGGGCGTCTCATCAGATCGCTAGACCTCCCTCCCTCCATTCTTTCCTGAAATGGCACCCATCGTTTGCACACCGGCACCACGAACACACAGAGAACATATTGTGCTACAAACACGCAGGTTATCACCCTTAAAAAGTTTTCATGACTTTCAAATTTTTTTAAGCAAATTCACAAGATATGTGTCCACAAGCTCATAAAAATTCAACCCAAAATGCAAGTCCACGGTGCTCCCTCCATCCAAAACTACATGAACAAATTCTGACGATCGAGGCAATAGAAAAAAAAACTTTTATGTTGAGAAGAGCGCTAAAGTCTGAGTTTTGTTCACGAGTAAATTTTTCACTAGGACAACCGCACTGTAGAAGTGCAATTGAGAGTCGTTTTGGCAACAAGTAATTAGGACATTGGACAAGGAGTTGTACAAGATAGGAGGGACTGAGTATTTTTTACATGATTCCTTATATTTTTGGATTTCTAAAGTTTGATTTTTTCCTTATATTTTTTCGGATAGAGGGAGCGAGTATTTTTAGCAGGAGGTTAACCGATTAATTTCACTGGATTAGTGCCTGCAAAAATAAACCGGGATCATCTTCGCAGTACATATCCATCCAAAAAATCTCAGCTCATCAAACCGCATTCAAAACATGCTTTTCTTTCTTTTCTTATTTCAACAATCGTTGCATTCAAGAGCCGAGGGAGACCAAGCAAGCAGTCCAGTCCAGTGTGAGGTCAAGGAGCCAAGGACCCAAAACCGAAACGGCAAAACCCCGCCTCAAAACCCGCCCAAAGCGAGCTGCCGAGACCAGCACCACCATTGTCCTCCTGCGCCGAGAGCTGAAGCCTTGGGCACAGCAAGAGAGAGCCCACTTCTTCCCCTTCCCCTTCCCCTGACCTCGGCTCATCGATTGCGATGATGGAGATTCCACCACGCGCGCCTGCCTCCTCCTCGTTCCACCCGTAGCCGCTCTCCCTTTTCCTCCGCATAAACATAACAGATAACCCTCCTTCCTCGCTCCATTCCCCAAGCAAGCAGCAGCAGCACCCCCGCCTCGGTTCTCGGAGTAAGTTTGGATTTTGAAATCTCAGAAAATGGGCAAGGCGGAGAAGCTGGTGGTGGAGGTGGTGGCGGCGCACAACCTGATGCCCAAGGACGGGCAGGGCTCCTCGTCGGCGTACGTGGAGGTGGAGTTCGAGCACCAGAAGCGCCGCACCCGGCCCAGGCCCAGGGAGCTCAACCCGGTCTGGAACGAGCGCCTCGTCTTCCCCGTCGCCGACCCCGGCGACCTCCCCTACCGCGCCATCGACGTCGCCGTGTACAACGACCGCGCCCTCGCCGGTGGGGCCGGGAGCGGCGGGCGGAACTTCCTCGGCAAGGTCCGCGTCCCGGCCGCCGGCGTGCCGGCACCGGGCGAGGAGGCTGTGACGCAGCTGTTTACTCTCGAGAAGCGCAGCCTCTTCTCCCACATCCGCGGCGAGATCACGCTCAAGGTTTACCGCATCGGCGGCGGCGGCGGCGGCGGCTCCGGGGACAATGTTGTTGCCAAGGCGTCGGCGTCCAAGCAGGAGAAGCCGACCAAGGTGGCGGTGAGTGGGCCGGAGGTGGTCGCCGCGCCGCATGCTAACGGGGGAAAGAAGCAGCACCATCCGCATCAGCATCAGCAGCAGCCGATTGTGGCCGTGCAGCCCCCGCCGCCGCAGCAGCAGCGGCAAGCGCCCATGGCCATGGACATTCTCCCTCAGCCGCAGCCGCAGGTTCCCATGGCAATGAAGCCGCCGGTGATGTTCGCGGACCACCACCACTACCCCGTCCCGACTGCCATGTTCTCCGGCCGCCCAGGCGACTTCTCCCTCAAGGAGACGCGCCCCCGGCTCGGCGGCGGCGCGAGCGCCGACAAGGCGAGCGCCACCTACGACCTGGTCGAGCAGATGCAGTACCTCTACGTGCGCGTCGTCCGCGCTCGCGGCGCGGCGGCGCCGGCCGAGGCCGTCGCGGAGGTCAAGCTCGGTAACTACCGCGGCCTGACCGCGGCCACTTCCGCCGGCTCCGGCGGCCACCACCACTGGGACCAGGTGTTCGCCTTCTCCAAGGAAACCATCCAGTCCTCCTTCGTCGAGGTCTTCGTCCGCGCCGCCCGCGCCGGCGGCGACGACCACGCCGGCCGCGTCTGGTTCGACCTCTCCGAGGTGCCCCGCCGCGCGCCGCCGGACAGCACGCTGGCGCCGCAGTGGTACGCCATGGAGGACCGCAAGGGCGAGCGCGGCGGGGTGGAGGTCATGGCCGCCGTCTGGTACGGCACCCAGGCCGACGAGGCCTTCGCCGAGGCCTGGCATTCCAAGGCCGCCGGCGTCCAGGGCCCTGGCCCGTTGGGCTCCATCAAGTCCAAGGTCTACGTCGCCCCCAAGCTCTGGTACCTTCGTGTGTCCGTCGTCGAGGCGCAGGACCTGCTGCCCATGGACAAGGGGCCCATGACCATGAGCCGGTACCCGGAGCTCTTCGTGCGCGCGCAGGTCGGCAACCAGATGCAGCGGACACGGCCCTCGTCGGTCGTACCCAACCGGGGCCCGTCGAGCCCGTTCTGGAACGAAGACCTGATGTTTGTGGTTGCGGAGCCATTTGAGGAGTTCTTGGTGTTGCAGGTGGAGGATCATGTGTCGCCCGGAAGGGACGAAATTCTTGGCCGCCTTGTCGTCCCAGTGTCCAACATTGAGAGACGCTGGGATGAGAAGCTTGTTGTCTCCAGGTGGTATGGGCTGGACCGTGGCACCGGCGGCGGCAACGTGGCCATCAACAATCCAAACAGGTTTGGCAGCCGTGTTCATCTCCGGTTGAGTCTCGATGGTGGCTACCATGTCCTGGATGAGGCGACAGCATATAGCAGTGATCTCCGGCCCACGGGGAAGCAGCTGTGGCAGCCGCATGTTGGGGTTCTTGAGCTCGGCGTGCTTGGCGCCACTGGACTGATACCAATGAAGGCTCGTGATGGCAGGGGTGCCACGGCAGATTCGTATTGTGTTGCAAAGTATGGCCAGAAGTGGATCCGCACTCGCACCGTCGTGGACTCTGTTTGCCCGCGGTGGAACGAGCAGTACACCTGGGAGGTGTTCGACCCTTGCACTGTCATCACCATCGGTGTGTTCGACAACTGCCATGTTGACAAGCCACAATCAGGGAACACATCTGTGGTTGTCCGAGATAATTGCGTTGGCAAAGTCCGGATCAGGCTCTCGACATTGGAGACCGACAGGGTGTACACCCATGCATACCCACTCCTTATGCTGCATCCGTCGGGGGTCAAGAAGATGGGGGAGCTCCACCTTGCTGTGCGCTTCTGCTGTGGCAATGCCGGCAACATGTACCATGCCTATGTACGCCCACTGCTTCCGAAGATGCACTATGTTGAGCCGCTGCTCGTGCGCCAGGTTGAGAGCCTTCGGTTTCAGGCGACGAGTGTCGTTGCTGCCCGGCTGGGCCGTACCGAGCCACCGCTTGGCAAAGAGGTTGTGGAGTATATGCTGGATCACCGCTCACACCTATGGAGTATGCGACGCAGCAAAGCAAATTTCTTCCGCCTTGTCGCTGTGCTCTCTGGTCTGATTGCCATTGGCAAGTGGTTTGAACTTGTTCGCTCCTGGCATCGCCCGGTGCATTCATGCCTTGCTGTTTTCACATTCCTGGTGTTCGTCCTGATGCCAGAACTGATCCTTCCAACGGCCTTCCTGGTGATGGCCTTCACTGGGCTATGGAGGTACCGGGTCCGTCCGAGGCACCCACCTCACATGGATATGCGGCTATCTCATGCAGATGCAGCCACCGTGGACGAGCTTGATGAGGAATTCGACACTTTCCCTTCAAGCCGGGGGGATGTCGTGCGCTTCCGGTATGAACGCCTCCGCAGCGTGGCTGGGAGGGTGCAGACAGTGGTGGGTGACATAGCGACGCAAGGTGAGCGGATGCAGGCCGTACTCAGCTGGCGTGACCCAAGGGCGACGCTCCTGTTCTCCATTGCCTGTGTCACAGCGGCGGTCATTGCATACGCCGTGCCGATGAAGGTGCTGATCGGGCTGTGGGGCCTGTACGCTATGCGCCCACCGAGGTTCCGCAGCAGGATGCCGTCCCCGCTGATGAACTTCTTCAGGAGGCTTCCTTCCAAGGCCGACATCCTGCTCTGATCCTAGCTTGCAATCTCTGCAGCTGCAAATCGGTAACTAACCTTGTGATCGATTCAGTTAGTGACATTCTTTTGGTGGGAAGGGGATGATGCTTCAAAGGATCTAGTAAGAAAATAGACTTGTTGTTTGTAGGTGGTGCCTGGAGTGTGTGTTGCTTAGCTTAATGCCGTTAGTGTTAGGTAATGTATGCTGCTGCTTTCTGGTGCATCTTTCAGCTGGAGCAGCAGTAGAAGAAGCCTTGTAGTAGCTAGCATAGCAGCCTAGTGCTGCTGTTCTTCTAGTATCGGTTGCAGTTGTTCAAAGACAGTGTTAATTAGATGGCAATTATCTATGACTCTACGAGACGATGATTGGTTGATGAGACAACCGGTTGTCCACATGCTTGACGTTATCTTTATGGTGTTATCCATGTTGTGTTGCTGTTGTTAGCATGCAGTAATAGTAAATCTGTGATGTGTTTATCAATAGTATATCTGTACTTTAGCCATGGTGGTCGTGGCTCTCACATGTGTGTTGCTTTGTTTTGTCTTCAGAATAAAAATCTTGTCTTGAGAGTTAACACCAGAATTTCGCTGGCTAGACTCATTTTGTTTTGCTTTGTCTCCATTCTGTTCCTATGTGGCTGCAATCCTACAATAATGGAAAAGTGAATTTTTGTTCCTGGTGTGAAATCTAAAAACATTAAGTCTCTCATTTCTTCATGACCTGCAGAGAGAAGCTGTTAGTGGTAGGTAAAATATAACACCAGAGAGAAGCTTTGTAGTAGCCAGCATAGCAGCCTGGTGGTGCTGTTCATGTAGTATCAGTTGTAGTTGTTCAAAGTCTATGTTAATCAGATGCTAATTAGTCTATGTGTTGATGATTACTCGATGAGACGACCAGTATTACACAACTGTGTCTGATGTTACATCCATGTGCTGCACTTGTCAGCTAGCAGTAATAGTAAATGTTTGATGTGTTTTAGTACCAGTATAACTGTACTTTAAAGATAGGGGCGGTGGCTCTCACGTGTGTGTTGCTTTGTTATCTCTTGAGAATCCAAATGTTGTCTTCAGAGACTCGCTTAGCTAGACACCTTTTGTTTTAGTCTGTCACCATTCTGCTCCCATGTGACTGCAATCCTAAAACAATGGTACAGGGAATTTTTGTTCCTGGTGTGAACTCTGAACATGCGTGTATTGTTTGCTGATCTAGAGAGAGAAGTTGTCTGATTACCAAATACCGAAACTAATGTTAATTTGTGTCTTCTTCTGAATGTTAAGTCGAGAAAGAGTTGAAGGCCGAAAATAAAAAAATTACCATGGAAAATATGTTTTATTTTGTCTGCATTCTGTTCCATGTGGCTGGAGCCATATTGAACTAGGAATTTTTGTTCCCGGTACTGTATGAACTCTGAACATGCAAGTATCTTGTGTTTGTTTAACTCCCTGATCTGTAGAAAATTGCAAGATATCTACTACGGAGTACTTGTTTGATTGCCATTGCCTTGCCGAATACAATATCTAATGGGACCAGTGGTTAATGAAAACTGTGAACGATGTTAATTCATGCCGTCTTTTGAGGTTTTGGTTTAATTTTGGAGCTGATCAAGAGTTGAAGATTGAAAAATGAAAACGAAATTTTTGATAGGTAAACAAAAATAAACTTTTGATGTTGAAACGCGTTGCCTCTTCGAGGAGAGACATGTTGGAACTCTTTGCTTTTTAATGAGAAAGTCACAGCAAGAAAAGAAGACTTGCATTAGTCAAGAGCGATACCTTCAACAAATTTGAGAGTTAGAAGAAAGGTTTGCATACGCCGTGCCCGATGAAGGTTCTGATCGGGCTGTGGCCTGTAGGGCCTGTACGCCAAGGTTCCGAAGCAGGATGCCGTCCCCGCTGATGAACTTCTTCAGGAGGCTGCCTTCCCAGGCCGACATGCTGCTAAATACTCCATGTTTTGCTGCTGTTCATCTAGTATCAGTTGCAGTTGTTTAAAGATTGCTCTGTTAACACTCCTCCTATCTTAATTACTCTGTGATTTTGACTAGTTGATGAGACAACCAGTGGCACACATGTCTGACGTTATCTGTCTGGTGTTATCCATGTTATGTTGTTGCTGTTAGCATGCAGAAATAGTAGATCTTTGATGAGTTTATTAGTAGTATATCTGTACTTGAGCCATGATGGTGGTGGCTCTCACATGTGTGTGTTGCTATGTTCTCTCTTGAGAATAAAAACCTTGTCTTCAGAGTTGCTAGACTCATTTTGTTTTTGTTTGACCATTCTGCGCCCATGTGGCTGCAATCCTAGATTAATGGAACAGAGACATGCAAGTGCTTTGGGTTCAACCATGACCTGCACAGAGAAGTTGTCGACTACTTGTCTGATTGAGAAATACGTAGTGGATAATGATATTAATTCCTGTCATCTTGTGAATGTGAAATCGACCGAGAGTTCAATGTTGGAAATAAAAAAAATACAGTACTCCAGTATATAATAGGGTAGCACACATTGTTTCTCTACAACACCGGAGAGCGAAATACTAGTACATATAATTGTGCCTCATCCTCTATTTCCTGTGCAGCTAGGGAGGGGACACAGGAGGAGTCAGCAGAAGCACTACTAGCTAGCAGAGGAAACCAGTCGCTCTTGTGACCGGCGGCGGAGCCTGTAGAAACGTCGACGCAGACGAGGAAGGGGACTGATCCGAAGAAAACCCAGGCGTCCACCAGCACTGATTTATCGTAGGCCCTTTTAAGCTCGTCCAGCGCCTCCCCTAGCGATGCGTTGACGCGGCGGTGATAAGCCTGGTCGAGAACCGGCGGCTCGACCCGCGGCACGTGATGACCCTGCAGCAGCGGGCAAGTCAATTAAGCTGTCTCATGGGCCGATCTACCTTATTATCTAGGACGGATCGAATTCTGATGCAAATCCAGAGCTCGTCTAAAGAATGGAGATGACGTCAGCACCCCTCTCGATCGGCAGGCGATTTGCCCTCTCACCCTAGGAGAGGACGATGGGGGCAAATCGCCACCGGTTTTCGCATCTCCGGTGGAGATGGTACACGAGAGAGGAAGGCGGCGCGCAGATCCCCGTGTTGATTCTAACCTGACGGAAAGGGTTTTGTCTTTTGGCCGGACTAAAGGTGAGGTTCCGGGGACAGCATCCCCGCTGACCACGTGTTGTGCGGTGCCTTTCTCCGAATCTCCAAGCCGAGTTAGAAAGAGCCTCTGTCCTGTGAAGACTCCCCACAACAGTTCTCGTAACCTAGATCTGCTCTTTGAGCACTTGTGGGAGGCGAAACCTAGGCGGATTTCCTTCAGCGGTGGGTGGCTGCTGCGTCCGACACAAGCGCCGCCAGATCTGGTTGATTGGCCGCGCGTGGGGGCTGGCAGAGGTGAGCATTTGTTGCGATCTTTCCCTTGTTCGTTCGCGGTGGTGGTTAAATCAGAGTCAATGGCTGGAAGGGGGAACTTCTTTGGAGGGGATGGTGCTTTTGGCCGTGGTTTTGACGGTGAGGGTCGTGGTCGTGGTATGAGTGGAGGTTGGAATAGTTGGCAAGAAGGGCAAGGCCGGAGTTGGCAAGGTCCCCCACAATACTGGGAGGAGATTACCAAGGGGGCCCGCCGCCGTACTACCAGCAAGGGGGGCTGGATTTGGTGCAAGGTCAGTATTCTGGTCCGATGCAGGGGCAATTCCAGGGGATGAGGCCTCCGGAGCAGTTTCAGGAACATGCCCCTGTGCAGCTCCAGGAGCAGTTGGCTGCCCTAGGTTTTCAACAGGGTCATCAACCGCAAGTTCAGAATCCACCTAGCTAGCAGGCTTCGCAGCTTCAGAAGGCAGTGGTTGCGCAGGCTCCAGGGTTGGCATCTGGATCTGGGGATACGGCTGGGGCTGTTAAGATCACTGATAGCAACAAGTCTGTGACCTCTATTCCACGGGGAGGGTGTAAGGAAACTGGTATGTCAGAAGTGCGATGCTGAAGGTCATGTGAGCAAGGACTGCAAACTGGAGGTTTTATGTGACATATGTGGGAAAAACAATCACAACATGAACAAGTGTGTTTGGCCTCTGCAAGTGAAACCAGTGGCTAAGTTGGTTGGTTACTCTGCTAAGGGGCTTGGATGCTTTCAAGCTCAGAATGTTAAGAGGGGGACAGGAGGGCCTATTCTGAGTGCTATGTCATTTTGGTTGTAGAACATGGAGAACTTACTGCTGAATAGGCTGCAGCTGGATTGACAGAGACTTATCCCTGGAAATGGGAATGGCAAGTGAAGGACTTGGGCAATAAAAGGATGATGGTTAAGTTCCCTTCTGCAGCAAGAGTGGAAGAAGCCAGATGCTATCTTTCTTTTTCACTGAAGGGGACTAATGCTTTGGTGTCTGTCAAGAGGTGGTCTTCTGAAGCTATTGCCAAGGGCAAGCTTGATACTGTGTGGGTCAGAGTTGGAGGTGTTCCTGATGAGCTCAAGCACTACTTTGGGTTGTGTGAAGTTGGTTCCATGGTTGGAGTGGTATTATAAGTGTATATGACTCTTTTTAGAAGGCATGAGATTGTGAGACTGAAGGTTGGGGTTAAGGATGCAGCTCTGATTCCTGATTCTGCTGAACTTATTGTGGACCTGTTCCTCTTTGATATCTACTTTGAGATGGAGCAAGTGGTGGAAAAAGGGGGTCTGTTTGGAACCAGTCTTAAAAGAGGAGAGGACAATGCTGACAAGAATGCTAAGAAGGATAGGGAACTCAAAAGACAGAAGAATGTGAAGAAACCTGGCACTAATGAATCCAACACTGAGGCTGGTAACTCTAGTACTACTGGCATTGAAGGAAGGCAACAAATGCTAGGAGGGGCTCTGTGTGAAAATGTTCTAGCTTTTCAGACAGCTGAGAGGGTTGCTTTTGATAAGTTGGTTCAAATGAAGGTTGAGAGGAAGGTGGCCATGATTTTACAGGCTAGGGAGGAGGGTAGGCTCAGAGAGAAGCTGTTGGCTGCTCCAAAAGGGGGAGCAACTGGGCAGTCTGGAGGGGAGCATGCTCTTCTGGCTGGTCCACTGCCTAGTCCGAGTGGGACTGGTCACAACTTCTCCATTTCTGCTGGGGGAGGGGGTTGCAGCTCAAATAATTTGAGTGGAGAAGACATTTGAGAAGCCTCTTTTGCTACTAAGGTAATGGGTGTGCAGGGAGCTCCTCTACATCTGGCTAAGACGGAGATGCTGGAGGAGTTGGAGTATAAACATCTTGAAGGGGAGAGTGATCTTGGCATTGAAGAGGAGAGAGAGAATGACCTGAGAAGAAGCTCTAGGTTGGAGAGGCTGGGCAGAGCTGATGACAATGTTGAAGACAGGGCTATTCATAATGCTAAAGTGTGGAACCTGGAGATCCCTAAAGGTATACCTAAGTTTAGTACTGTTCTTTCTTCTTCTAATGCTGAACTGTTAGATTTTGCTAAGCAGTTAAATGCTAGCTTAGGGGTAGACTGCATTGATGAACATGCTTCTATTGATCTAATTAAAAATCTTGAGAAAATTAGATTGGACATTTATCTTCAGAATAGTAAAGTAGACGTCACACCTGTAGCTCCTGATTCACTGCCAGGGCAGCAAGCTGCTGTGACTGAGCAATTTCATGAGCTGGTGGACACCTTAGATGAGCTTTCAATTGATGAAGGGGAGGATGATCTATCACCCAGAGTTTTTAATTATAGTGCTGGAAGGAAGAAGACAGGGATCTCCCCTGAATGTTTTAGTGTTAAACCTGTAGCTAGAGTTAGGGGTAGAAAATAAAAAAAAACATTAATTATGAAAGGAATCTTCTGGATTTGTAGAGGCTAAGGTAGTGGCAATAAGAGAAAGTTCATTAGGGAATTGATCTTGGAACACAGACTTGATTTTGTTGGTGTACAGGAAACTATTAAGTTGGATTTTGATGTGAGCTTTCTCTAGTCCATCCAGGGGAATGCCCGGTTCCTTTGGAATTGGATCCCTGCATATGGTAGGTTTGGGGGGATACTTTTTGGAGTTAGAGAGACTGAGTTTGATGTTGTTGGTGTTACTAAAGGATTGTATGTGTTGAAAGTTGAGGTTTTCCATAAAGTAAGTCAGTTGATGTGGTCTTTTTTAACTGTATATGGGGATGCCCAGCCTTCTAGCAAGGAAGCTTTCCTCTTAGAACTAGTTTCTTTTAGTAGGAGTTGCAATGGACCTTGTTTTATTGGGGGAGATTTTAATTTGATTCGTTCTGTTGCTGAAAGAAATAAACCAGGTGGTTTAGGGAGATGGTCTAATTTGTTTAATGCTGTGATTGAAAGTTTAGAATTACATGATCTGCCTTTGGGCAATAGGATGTTCACATGGTCAAATGATCATGAAGATCCTTTGTTCCAGAAGTTAGACCATTGTCTGATGGATGTTGTGTGGGGATCCTTGTTCCCTCTGGTTTCTGTTGTTGCCCTAGAATGTGGCTTATCAGATCATACTCCTCTGCTTGTTGATACTAGTGAGAGGGTGCCTGTAGTTTCCTGCTTTAAATTTGAACTTGTCTGGCTCCTAAGGGAGGATTTAGCTTTTATTGTTAGAGAGGTTTGGGATGTAGATGTGGGAATTGCTAGTAGTATTGAGGAATGGCAGTTTAGACTAAGACTGCTTCGTAGGAGACTTAAAGGTTGGAATAAAAATGTGGAAGGTGCTTATAGAATAGAAAAAAGGGAGTTACTTGCTCAAATTGACCTGATCGATAAGAATAGTGAATTGTTTGGCTTACATGCTGCTGATTGGCAGTTGAGAAATCTTTTTAAACTTAGGCTGAAAGAACTGCTGATTGGCAAAGAGCTAAGGAACAAGATTTAGTTTATGGGGATGGGAATACTAAATATTTTATGGCTAAAGCAAGTGGGAGGAGAAGGCAAAATAAAGTTGCTAGTCTAACAATTGATGGTGTGGTTACTTCTGATCAAGTTTTGCTAACCAAGCACATAACTGATTACTGTAAGCAGTTGTTTGGTAGTAGGCCTTCTTTTAATTTTGATGTAAACTTTAACTTTTCTAGGGTTGTAGGAGTAGAAGAGAACAGAAGATTGTTGGATGCTTTTACTCTAGATGAAATTAAGATTGTTGTTTTCTCAATGGAAAAAAACAAGGCCCCTGGCCCTGATGGCTTCCCCATTGAGTTTTTTCAAAGATTCTGGGATATTATTAAATTTTCTCTGAAACGTTTGTTTGATGACTTAATGTCTGGTGTGCCTGATGTTAATAGGCTGAATTATGGTATCATCACACTGGTGCCCAAGGTGCCAGAAGCTGATGTGATCCAGAAATTCAGACCCATTTGTTTGCTGAATGTCGGTCTTAAGATTCTTACTAAGGCTAGTAATAATAGATTAACTTCCCTAGCTAATGACATCCTTGATGCAACACAAACAGCTTTTATCAAAGGACGGTTCATTTTAGATGGGGCTGTAGTTCTGCATGAGATTCTGAATGAGCTACACCACAATCATGGTACTGGAGTTGTTTTTAAAGTAGATTTTGAAAAGCATATGACAAGATTAATTGGAGCTTCCTGAAAATGGTCATGCTTCAGAAAAGCTTTTCTCAGCAATGGGTGGCTTCCATGATGGGTCTTGTTTGTGGGAGGAGAGTTGCTGTCAAAATTAATGATCAAATTGGGCCCTACTTTAGAACCTATCAGGGTGTGAGACAGGGTGATCCCCTCTCCCCCATTTTGTTTAATCTTGCTATTGATGCCTTAACTGTTTTAGTAAAACAAGCTAAGTAGCAAGGCTTGATTAAAGGATTGGCTGATCATCTGGTCCCAGGGGGTTGTGTGATTCTACAATATGCAAATGACACAATTTTCCTGCTGGAGGCAGATTTGGTTTATGCTAGGAATTTAAAGTTTCTGTTGTGTCTGTTTGAACAGATGTTTGGTTTAAAAATAAATTTTCATAAGAGTGCTTTATACTGCTTAGGCAATGCTGATGATCTAGGAGGTGCTTTAGAGGAAATTTTTACGTGCAAGCAGGGATCCTTTCCTTTTAAGTATTTGGGCATTCCTTTGCACTTCAAAAGATTGGCAAATAAAAGATTGGAAACTTGTGGAGGATAGACTTGAAGGTAGGTTAGCTAGTTGGCAGGGGAAACTGTTGTCCAGAGGAGGTAGAGTCACCCTGATTAATTCTTGTTTGAGCTCAATTCCTAATTACTTTATGTCTTTCCTTGAGATACCTAAGGGTGTGATTAAAAAGTTAGACTTTTTCAGAAAAAGGATGCTTTGGCAGGAAGAATAAGGACATAAGAAAATCCATCTTGTGAACTGGCCAGATGTTTGTCAGCGTAGGGATCAAGGTGGTTTAGGGATTAGTGATTTGAAAGTTATGAATTTTTGTTTACTTTGTAAATGGGTTTGGAAGTTGGAGAATTCTAGTGGTTTATGGCAGAAACTTCTGAGGAGAAAATACTGCAAAGGCAAGCTTCTCCATCAGGTTTCTCCTAGGCAAGGAGGTTCTCACTTCTGGTCTGGGTTGCTTAGAGTTAGGAATGTGTTTTTGAGTTTCTGTCGGAGGATAGTAGGAAATGGCAAACGAACTAGGTTTTGGGAGGATGAATGGTGGGGCAGATGCTCCTTTGCTGTTAAATTCCCAAGGCTTTACAATCTCACTTTCAGTTCTGAGATTTCAGTCCATACTGTATTTCCTGAGGGATGGAGCTCGATCAGGTTCAGACGAACTCTGGTAGGTGAAACTCTAACTCAGTGGGAGGAATTGAAGCAGGGCTGTAATTTAGTTTCCTTGAATAGTGGCAGAGACAAGCTTTACTGGAAGCTGGGGAGTAAAGGGAGGTTTTCAGTTAGTTCTTTGTACAGGCAACTGAAACTCTCCCAGACTCCTTTTCCTTATGGTTTCTTGTGGAAAGTGAAACTACCACTAAAAATAAAAAAAAATTCTGTGGTTGGTGAGTAGAGGAAGTATATTGACCAGAGATGTCTTGCGGGCTAGAGGGGGGGTTAGACGATGATCATTGTCTTTTCTGTTCTAGGAAAGAGACTATCGATCACCTGTTTTTCAGTTGCTCTTTAGCTCGTTATTTGTGGCGAGTGGTTCAAGTCTGCTTTAACTTCAGATATATGCAAGATCTGCTGGATAGCTGGCTTGTTCAGTTTAATGTTCGAACGAGGAAGATAGCTGTAGTTGGGATAGCAGCGGTGATTTGGATTATCTGGAAGACTCGCAATGATGCTTGCTTTCGGAACAAACTACCCCTAGACCCAACTAATGTTATCTTTGTCATTTGCTCTACCATTGACTACTGGTCTGGTTTACAGAAAAAAGAAGTTCAAGAGGTGTTGCACCGATGCTCCCAGCGACTGTGGCGAGTCGCGGCTGAAGCCTTCAATCGGGTGCAGGGTTGTTCGCCGGTGACACTCCGCTTACCTCAATGTGAACCTGCATTCTGAAGCTCTGGTGGATGGCTTGGTTGATGATGCGTTTATATGAACTGAGTTGTAATAGTTAGACTGTCTGTAGTAGGTGGTTTTTCCCATCCAAGGAGCTGCGAAGGTGCCAGTGTAGCCCTTTGTAGTCTCCTGCTGTTCTACCTGTGTTAAGCTGGAATATTTATGTTTGACACTATGTGTTTCCTTTAATGAAACCGGAGGACACTCCTCTGTTATAAAAAAAAAACCCCGAGGAACGGCAACGGTGGTGAAGGAGCGAGTAGCTGGCCGCGGCGCGGCGCGGACGCCGCCGGCGAGGGCCCCGCGGAGCTGCCGCAGCAACGGCCGGAACGCCGCCGTGTCGATCTTCTTTCTTCCTTGTTCTCACTTCTCGTGGCGAGTAGGCGTGACGAGTCCTTTTTTCTTCTTTTTCACATGAGTTTGCCCCTTATATATATCAGGAGCCTGACGCTGACGGAACGTGAAGAGCCGGCATGTGGCCAACCCGACTTGGACTCCAGTTCGAACCTAACGATGCCTATCCGGATCTAATCGTGAATCGGAACAAAAATAAGCTGCCCTTCTTTTTAAGGAAAAAAAGGGATTATCCGTTGTTTTCCGACTTTATTGATCGTTAAGAACAAAATCCATGGGTACACAAAAGAGATCCGTTGGTTTAAAAAACGGAACGCGTCGACCGCTACAAACCTGTGACAACTTGCGTTTCTAAAGGAAAAAAAGTAACATTGGCAACACGGCTGTAGTACTTGCAGCCGATTCCGGTGTGAAGCGTCCAGACAATGTGAGGCTAGTTGGCAGCTGGATATACTTTGACCATTGAGATCCTTATTAGCTTGTGCGATTGCCTCACGACAACGTAGCCGGATCCCAGACCCCCGTAGAAACTCCAGCTGCAATACTGCACCACAGCTTCGTCTCTTCATAGTACTTCCTCCGACCCATATTACTTGTCGAAATATTACAGTATCTAGACACTTTTTAAACATAGATACATTCTTATTTGGACAAATTTGAGACAAGTAATATGGATCGGAGGAAGTATATCTGAAAATTAACTCGAAGGGTCATAATTTTCACTGAGGGACGGATGACGGATCCATCTCAGATTGCAGTATGTGCAGTAAGGGCATCTCCAAGGGCACTAGCCAAATGCTAGCCATCTGTCCATTTTTGTCCGTGGACAGAAAATAGTCATTCAATGGGACTTGCCAAATGCTAGCCATCCGTCCGTTTGTCCGTGGACAAGCCAAATGCTAGCCAAATTTGGCTTGGGTTTGGCGAGCCGGACATTATCCACGGACACATGCCACATCATCAATTTGGCTTTGGAAGGCCTTGCCGGGATAAAGTGTGGCATGAAATTCTTCGAGACAATTTTTTTGTGATAATGCATCGCAAGATTTGTGATTATTTGGTTTTATGTCATTTGAGAAATTTCAAAATTGTCATTCGAGATATTTTGGACCATACCATTTTCAATTATTTTGGATTGAATTTGAGAATTTGGGATAGAATTTGATCTACTCCCTCCGTCCAACAAAGGATGTCTCAATTTTGATTAAATTTGAATGCATCTATACATTAAGTCACGTCTAGACACATCCAAATTTTGAAAAGCTTGAGACATTTTTTGTTGGACGGAGGGAGTAGTGATGATAGAATTCGTGATGGATTTTGAGAAATTAAGCGTGGACAATTTCGAATGCAGACATTTAGCTTGTGACCATTGGGTGATATAGTAAATGAACACTTGCCAAATCGTCTGGACAATTGACAAATGGATGGAGGGCATGTCTATTTAGCTAGTGACCCTTGGAGATGCCCTAACTTGGCGAAAGTCCTTTCTAACGGTGCCGGTGTTCCACGTGTCTATTAGTATATCTGTTCTTGAGCCATGATGGTGGTGGCTCTCACATGTGTGTGTTGCTTTGTTCTCTCTTGAGAATAAAAACCTTGTCTCCAGGGTTCCACTTGTCTCCGTGCGAGTACGCGTGACGAGTCCTTTTTCTTCTTTTTCTGACGAGTTTTCTGGTAGGTTTGAGCGCTTATATCAGAGCCGGCATGTGCCCAACCCGACTTGGACTCCAGTTCGAACCCACCGATGCCTCTCCGGATCTAATCGTGAATCGGAAAAAAAAAGTTTTTTTTTAAGGAAAAAAGAGGATTATCAGTTGTTTTTCCGACTTTATTGATGAGTTAAGAACAAAATTTCATGGGTTCCGAAAAGAGATCTGTGGTTTACAAAACAGAACACGTCGACCGTTCCGAACCTCTGACTAATTTACGGGGTTCTAAGGCTGTGTTTGGTTCCAAAGTGGTGTGGAATGGAATGTAACTGTTCCATTCTATTCCATTCCATTCCATTCCACTCCTATAGGTTTCAGTTTGGTGTCTGGTTGAGAAGATGAATCGCTATGGATTTTGTTTGGTTGAGAAGATGGAATGAAATGGAATGGTTCCATTTTGTGTTTGATTGAGAAGATGTAATGAGATGGTAAAGATGCACTCACCCTTGGTGAGGTTACCACTATAAGTATGAATATGAGAATATAGTTGTTTCTATGATTTGTAAAGGAGTAAAACAATCGTCAACACTTATTTTGTATTTTCCACGTCAATAATTTACGTAAATCAAACATAAAAAAATAATACGGAGTAGAGTAGATATAAAAACAACCATATCAATGTGTCCATACAACACATTCACAGCATTAGGATGGTCCATAGCAGCAAAGTGGAAAATCCTGCTTCGTCACAACACAAATCATAGAGTGCATAGAAATTATGCCGATGAGCACGCAGAAGCAGAGCGATCTTGATCGCAATTCAGATCGGCAGAGCACACAGAATCATAGAGTGCGTATCAACAAAAATTATGCCACAGCCAACCACTTTTTTGCCTTCAATAGATGAGCACAAAGAAATCTACAGAGCAATTATTTTGCCTTTAGTCGGCCATCACCCTGCGCCTGTTTCCTTTGCCGCACCCCCTCTGTCGGCCTCCTCTCCCTGCAGCAGCACCCGCTGCCGGCATCCTCTTCCTGCAGCAGCAGCCCCAGGTCGCCGGCCCCCTCTCCCTGCAGCAGCCCCCAGTCGCCGGTCTCCTCTCTCGCCGCCGGCCTCCTCAGCCGAATCATCCTCTCCCCGCCGCCGGCCTCCTCTGCCGAACCACTGTCACTGTCAAGTACGAGAGTGAAAATGTATGCTATCCCGGATTCATGGGATGCATGACAGTGATGTTAGCTGGTCCTGATGATGCATTGATTCGAACTTTCTGGCACGAACGAAGGGGTCGACCTAGTAATTAATTGAACAAACATACTCCATGATACATACAGACATAGTGGCAGTGTTACTGGAATAGTATTTGTATTTTTACCATGTTCTTTTATACTAGCTTTTACCGGGAGCAAGCGTTTTTTCTGTTCCATATCGGCCGGTTCATACGTACGACATAGGCCGGGGTCATTCCTCTTTTCGAAAAAAATACGTGCATACACTACATGATTGCCTGGATGCTAAGTACCCTGTACAATAATATACTCCTTCCGTCCCAAAATATACAAATGCACGTCACTTATTTCGGAACGAAGGAAGTATAAAAGCAATCATATCAATTCGTGAGACATGCACCGTCCCCTATAATTTCGGTTCGATTAAAACAAGTCGCGATAACTAAAACAACAAGAAGAACTTAGAATCAGAGGTATAGTAAATAAACTTAGTGCCAAATGGAAGAAACAACAAAACTACTAATAGATGATAAAGTATTAATTAACCACTGGATCGTCCCCAAATCCCGACAAGTACTCACATTGAGAAAGAAGACACAGAATAGATTAAACATGTTGAGAAATACCAATGCATACTTGAGAATATTCTGGACCACTCTGGATAATTGGAGAGCATTGGGAATTGGTAATGCATATTTGAAAAGATTCTAGAATAGTTTGGATTATTAGAGGAGAAGATATTTACAAGGAGCCATCTAGTGTCATGAGAGAGGATATGAATATTCTAGAAGGCTTGAGAGGCTACTGAAAGAGTGTTGCAATTTACCATGGCAGGACCTAGTTAGGGTAAGTTTCAAGAATAAGTGAGAATTCTCTAGAACTAGAATATTTGTAGAGTATTCTAGAGAATTGTAGTGGGATGTACCACATGGTCTTGTACAAGTATAAATAGGGGTGCTCCCCACCTCATAGTGGTACCACAATCACCACAAGTAGGGTATCACCACCCCAAATACAGAAGTGAGCTACCATGTTAGAGTTGTGTGTAGGATAGCCACTAAAAAGAGTGTTGTACCAACATTGAAATAGTGAATAAAGTGTTGATTTCCCACAAGCTTGATATCCCAAGTAGTGTAGTGTGCAAAGGTCCTCAAGAGTGGGTGTTAGGGTCGCCGCCCATAAAATTTCTACAGTTGGATTGGTATAGAGCAGGTTGGTCGGGACCATTCTGGGAGGAGTCTTTAGTAAATGCGGGGCACTTACATCAGCCGGTGCAGTGGTAAGCTCAGGGCGTTTACATAGCTCAGTGTGGTACTGAGAAGGCGCTAAGGAGAGATTCTGCCGGAGCACAGTCTGGGACTGTGGAGATCACTGGTCTGGGACCAAGTGAAGTGGACGTGGGGCGTCAATCGAGATGGCGGATCTCATGATCGCAGGCAATGGCATGTGGAGGCTCAATAGTCATAACTATGGCTATTGGTAGACCTGCATGGACTCCTACCTGCAAGGTCATGACCTATGGGAGGTCATTGCGGGCACCGAGACAACTCCTCCAGAGAATGCAGAAGCTTTGCGGAAGTGGCGCGTCAAGGTAGGCAAAGCTATGTTCGTGCTAAAGACGACGATTAAGGAGGACCTAGTGGAGCACATCAGAGATGCAAAGACACCGAAGGAGGCTTGGGATACATTGGCGAAGCTGTTCTCAGGGAAGAACGAAGCACGACTTCAGCTCGTAGAAAATGCGCTCGCAGGTATCTCACAAGACACTTTAACTATTAGCCAGTACTTTACAGAAGTGAAAAATATTTGTCGTGAGATATCCCAACTTGGCCCGAATGAGAAGGTGGGTAAGGCTCGGATTTGGAGAATCATCATCCATGGTCTTAGACCCGAATACAATGGGTTCATGGCTGTGGTGATGGGATGGCCTACTCAACCTTCAGTAGTAGAACTGGAGAATTTATTGGCTAATCAAGAGGAGCTAGCCAAGCAGATGGGCAGTATCACCTTTAAAGAAAGAGATGAAGAGGATGCGCTCTTCACCTATAGGAAGAAGAGTCCACTAAGGAGCCGAGAAGCGGTGAAGGAGAAGTGGACGAAAGATGAGAGGTGGTGCCCAAGGGAGAGCAGCTATTCAGGGGGAGCTCAAAGAAGAAAAGAAGATCAGCGGGAGCTGATATATGAAAGGAGAAAGAAAGATGAGCGTCTTAATTGATAGCAATGCATACTTGAGAATATTCTGGGCCACTCTGAATAATTGGAGAGTGTTGGGAATTGGTTATGCATATTTGAAAAGATTCTAGAATAGTTTGGATTATTAGAGGAGAAGATATTTACAAGGAGCCATCTAGTGTCATGAGAGAGGATATAAATATTCTAAAAGGCTTGAGAGGTTACTTGAAGAGTGTTGCAATTTACCATGGTAGGAACTAGTTAGGGTAAGTTTCAAGAATAAGTGAGAATTCTCTAGAACTAGAATTCGTGGAGTATTCTAGAGAATTGTAGTGGGATGTACCACATGGTCTTGTACAAGTATAAATAGGGGTGCTCCCCCACCTCATAGTGGTACCACAATCACCACAAGTAGTGTATCACCACCCCAAGTACAGAAGTGAGCTACCATGTTAGAGTTGTGTGTAGGATAGCCACTAAAGAGAGTGTTGTACCAACATTGAAATAGTGAATAAAGTGTTGATTTCCAACAAGTTTGATATACCAAGTAGTGTAGTGTGCAAAGGTCCTCAAGAGTGGGTGTTAGGGTCGCCGCCCGTAAAATCTCTACAAAAAACACAAAGAGCCACATAAGTTCTGACTTGGACATAGAGAATAAAGATCGATTTCCTAAGCAAAATGAAGATAGCACGCCATGCCGGTACTTCTGACGTTGACAAACCGCAGATCTGCAATAGCAAAAGTACTATAAAGTTAAAAACTTACATTTATATTTTAGACACAGATAACAGAAGTGAAAATATTAGACATTCACGATGAGCTGTGACCCATCAAAATTTTAAATTAGTACGCAGTACGGTTTTATGCAGCAATGGATGGTTTAGTTGTAGGAGAACTAAACCCACTCATTTAAAATCAATGACTATAGCCACATAGAACCTGGCAAATCCTGAGTGATCACACTACGGAGTAGCAGCTGATTAATATTGCCAGGTTAAAAATCTGCACAAGCATCATGAACAAGAGGTTTCTCAAATACAAGCATCTGATGTGCATGAGCTGGAGCTTAATTTGCAATAGCACAAGCTTCTTTGCCTCCAATAGCATCAATACTCATGCAGTCACCAAGTCACATACAGCATTACGAACGGAACCGAGGCAATGCCAAACCATTACCTAAGCCGAGGGAGACGATGCTGTAGCGAGAGTAGAGAAGGTCTTCTCGCGCACCTTCTCTTCGTCCTTTATCATCATCATCTTCTCCATCATGTTGACCAACTTCCGCTGTTTTCTCTCTCTTTTGTTCCTCTCCATAGCATCCATGGTGTCTTGATGCCACGCCTTTTGCACCGTCGGGGAGACGAACGTGAGCAGACCGAAGATCACGGCCCCGCCGGATGCAAGTATGCGATAAGAAGTCTTGACCACCGAAACTGTGACATGGATTCGATTTTCGCTGCAACACCAGAACACATGAAAAAGTAGAAACACGAGTGACGAGAGTAATCGAAGGAGATAGATGTAAAGTAAAAAAAAAAGCTTTTTTCCCTCTAAGGATCGAAGAAGAGAGGTAACGAAACAGCACAAACATAGAATGGAAGGAGGAGATAGAGATGAGATCATGTCATCATGATCGAAGGAGAGAGTGTTACGTACGCAGTAGTGATGCGGAGCTCCTCCAAGATCTTCCGGTTCTCGGAGATCATCTCTTCGCGGAGATCCATCAAACGCTTGGCACACGAGCAGGGGCCTCCGCCCTGGGATCTGCCGCAGGCTGGCCAGGCTCCATCCTCGGCGTTTGCCGCAGCGTCGGCTCCCACCTTGCTGCTCGTCCCCGCGCCACCGTTCGCAGCGCCGGCTCCCTCCGACGTTCTTCGCGCCGCCGCTCCCCCCGTTGGCCGACGCCGACGCGCCACCGGTGCTGCCGCTCGAGAACGGGCGGGAGCGGGACAGCCCGAGTCGGCCCACGGTCGCTGGCAGGGCAGCGGGCCGAGCCAGTCCTCCGGCACGCGTGCGACGGCCAGGCGGCGAGCGGATGTCAGGAGGAGAAAAGCTGTCATCTTTTTTTGTGTCGAAACCGAACGCTCGAAGCTTGAAGGGTGGTTTGGTAGAATGGCAGTGGATGGTGGCATCTCCTGCCTTTTAATTTTATAACCGCTTAGGAAGACTGTCCAACAGGTGCTGCTCGTGGCATGCGTCATAAAATTGCTTTTTTCTTGTCAAGTTTAAATTTAAAAAAAGAAGAGGAACATGAAAAAAGAGACGAGAGATATGATTATATTACTGTATTGGGTTTGATACACCGGTCCGCATGCAGTGCACATGTATCTCCCTCCCTCGTTATGGTTGTATGTAGTATGTTCATTTTTCATTTAGCCTGATAATTAGTCCGGTTGCACTCATAATAGCCAGCGAAATCAATAAAGCAGGAGGAAAAGGGTGGCACGCCGCACGCTGCTGCAACCTGCAGCGTTGATCGCGCTAGTGTGCTGCATGCACCGGCCGCCTGCGCGTTAGGAGGGCAGAAGGAAGAAAAGATAAAAGGCAATCAAAAACGACAAAACGGGTCTCTCCGCCAGCTTTTTATTTTTTTGAGCGAAGGTCTCTCCGCCAGCTGGTCCCTCCAGTCCGGTCCTCCCTTCTGCACAGATCAGATGGATTCTGTTGTGGAAAAGAGTGGATGGGGGCCATATCTGTGTTTGGCTAAGGAGGAGTCAGGAGATGGGTTTGCTTTATTTTTGGTCTACTGCATGTTGCATGGAAGAAAAAGAAGTAGCGAGTACATCAATCACGTTACATGGAGTATATCATACTTGAAGGAGATCGAGCCGCATGCATGTATGCATGTATGTGATCTGTAAACACAAAAAACCAACGATTTGACCATTACGACAAGTAAATCATGATCGGGTACATTATAGCACCTAAAAGTGACAACAAGCATATCACGCCGTACAAAAAAAGGGATCAACATCAAACAGAAGCGCGTCCGAGTAATAATCCGTGGCTTTCTCCAAAGCTTCGGCATCATGGGTAAAACTAAAAGGACCTGCACACGGAGAAATCCCGTCGTCCCCCTGACGCGATTGCATGGATTGATCGATGAAACACAACTGCACATTTCCATCACATTGGAGCATCTGCAGATCCCCAGGAACTAGGCGCCTTGATCGATTCAGAGATCCGTTGGCCATGTCGCTAAAATTGCATGTTCTTGTTCGATGCGAACGAGTTTGTAGCGTTTGATGCTCTAGTAGCACCCTGCGGTTCTGGGTTCGACGAGCCTAGGAGTGAATTCCGGACCGGGTATCTGGAGTCAGAAATCATCTCTCCACTCCCACGCCAAAGCAAAGGTATAAACCCGGCTTCGTTCTCACATGGCTGTGATGCAGTCGTGTATGAGTGGATCATGAGATTAATCCAGTCATTTTGAGAAGGTCTTCATCTCACAAAAATGATGTCCGGGGGTACCGGACACTGCAATTGTGTTCACCAGGTTTCATTTTTGTGCTTACCCACAGCCCACAGCCATGCATGAAGGTCTTCGGTTGATCAAATAAGATTTTTCATGACTCATTTACGTTTAGTTTGCCATTGCTGAACTATGATGTGCTCAAATTATTTTATAATCTGTTGTGAGAAAATACACACAAAATCATGCAAAAGTTGGTTAGCCAAACACAAAAACAAAGATAATCTAACTGAAAAGGCTAGATTATCATAATCCACCGCAATGCCAAGATCACCCTTAGCGTGCTTCTAAGACTCAGTTCCATGTTTATATAGTTCGAAGACTAACTTAACACACTTTATTTTTCTTCCTGGACTTCCGATTCATTTTCGCTTAGATTTGATTTTGGTTGGGTATGTAATTTAATGCTTTGTTTTGAGCGCCAGAGCGTGATGTAATGGTTGGGATTCGCATATATTCGGTTTTTTCTCGCATGCTTTGTTTTGAGTACTTCCTGTGGCTCGTGCTACTTGTCTCAATTTTTCTCAAATATGGATATATCTATGTTTAAAAAGTGTCTAGATACATATAATATTTTGACAAGTAATTCCAGCCGGAGTAGTTTTTTTAGAAAAATAAAACTTTAGATTTTAGCCAATTCATTTTTCATTCGAGACTGCCCAATCAAACTAACAAAAATAAGCATGAAAAATGAGAAAAGGATAAAAAAATAAATGAGAGGGAAAAAGATAAAAAGAAAAGGGAAAGCGAAAAAAGGACGCCGCCGCCCAAAAATGAGACGCTGGCAGCAGGCCATCTCCTGCCGCCACTCTTTTCCATACAAGGAAGAAGGCCTACCAGACACGACTTTCTCGGCCCATTGTCAATTCCATGAAGGGATAAATCGGTTTGACAAACGGAGTTGTTTCTAAAAAAAAGACAAACGGAGTTATGCGATGTTTGTTCTCAAAAAAAAGAGTTATGCGATGTTTTTAAAAACAAGACAATTGAAGTTACGTTCGTAGTTGTCACGTGTGTGAAAATACTGTGACATCATAGGAAAAAAAATCCATGACTTGAGATGGTGTTTTACAGCCAAGGAAAAAAAAATCTAAACTATGTTGCGTAAAAAAACTAAACCATAGGCGAAAATCCAAATGCATAAAGCTCAAGAAATTACATCTGCACCACGCTTAAAGTGCATCTACTGCCAAATATCAAAATGAACAATTTTCTTCTTACGTCATCATCTTCCAATCTGCAATAGGTTTCTGATAGTCGGACAGACACTAGTCAACACGTTATTACAGCGAAGGTATAGGGAGTTGTTTCAGCAGTTGGGAGACAGGTTACTGAGACTTCCTTGTCAGATTCTACTCTCGGCCGCAGACACAGGAGCCAAATCGAAATGCTCTTCAAGGACCGATAATACTTCTGACAGTGAAGAAACCTTGAAGTCAGGTTTAACATCGTCAGGTATAGAATCATGCGGGCCGTATCGCCCCGTTTCGTCAAGAAGGCAAGTGAAAGCTCCAGCTCTCTTTCCACAAACGATCTGCACAATTTTTAAAAAAACAAGAACTTAGCAAATAAGCTTTACTACACATATGTGAGTCATGTGTAACAAACCAGCTTTTAAGATTCACAAAAACTGTTGATGAAATCGCAGTTGTCCAGAACTCCAGTTGGCAAATGGCACTTAACTAATGAACAAGAGCACAATTCCTATTGGTTCATAACTACGATGGAACGATAACCTACAGTTCAGACTCAAGGTTAACTTTTTAAAATTTAAGCAACATATATGTATGCCAAAAGGGTGAACTTAGATTTCTGGCTGGTGTGTCCTAATAGGCTACACAGAGCATACTATATCCTTTATATGCCAGCCAGACTTCAGAATGAGATAAAGAATGCTCACATCATCCTTGAGGCTGTCACCAACCATGATCACCTCGTTTGGAGGAATGTTCCAATTGGAGCAAATATGGAGCAATGGAGCTGGATCTGGTTTATAGGGGCGGAATTCTCTGCTTAATGCAGGCACAAACATCATCTACACAAGTTCCAGATACACACTATTAGCGTATTGAACATGATGGCATAATTGCAAATTCTGGAGAGTTACTTTCACTTGACCATACCAACACAATGATTAGCAACAAATCAAGTTGGGTGAACATAGAGTTTTTTTTTCAACCAATGGGCATCCCCATCGAATTCCATTAAGGAATCTGCCAGCGTAGTAACAGAGTCTTACAGGAAAAAAAAACAAGTCTAAAACTCTACAGGGTGAATATAGAGTAACATATGAATATTAGAAGACAATTATTATACAGAGTTTACAACATAATCCCATAGGATCAGGGGGTATGTTCATAACAGTGCAAATCAAGTTGTGGAACATCACTGATAAATAAACAGATATTTGAGTTGAGTGCCCCAAAGTACTACAGATAATTTTAAACAGGTAAGAGCGATGTATATCATCAGACGAGCATAACCACTAGCTGATCAAATTGAGTATAGTGAAAGAACTTACACCAAATCTTTGGTGAAACAAATCAACTGCGCCCTTCACATTGCGGGTAATTAATCCCCTCCTGCAAAATATCCAGGGTAGGAATCAGTAGCAGCATAAATATCTCTAACATAGCAAAGTAATTACAGACAGATGCCACAGATAATTACTGTTATTCATGTACCATTAGGCACAAGAAACTCCATGGCATTTTGAAAATTACAAGGACATGCTAGATATGAACTCAATAGCACATGTCAAACAGAGCAATAGTTTGTGGTATATAGTAAACTAGTAATGCACCTGGTGCTAAGATGCTTCTTGATGATCACTAGAATGGTGGCATTAACAAGCTGGTTGCAGAATCACAATGGGTGATCTAATTCATAACCCAATCAAGACTAAAACCGCACCATTTTACAGAGTACTTATGGTTATGGCTCCAAAACATTAGCAGGCTCCACTCAATTATGTACGGTCATTCCTTGGAGTAACATGGAAAGTTAATTACAACTCACTCTGATCAGAGCACTCAGGCACAGGATTTCCAGCTTTTTGTCAGGTGAGTTTTCACTCTTTTATGCCATGTTGGCCCCCGGATATTTTTTCCAGGTATTCGTCAAGTCGTTTCAGAGAAAGACCTACTGATCCTAACCAATGACAAAGAAGGTTTTGAATGAGGTAAGAATGGTACGGAAACAGACAACTGCATATTATGGTACTAGCACACTTATCCAGAATCAGGCATGTAATCTAACTGCAGATCAAATTTCCAGCCATCCTATTTATAGTCTACAATGCACTCCACCTATCATTTGAAATCACAATCCAGCTTCCAGAAATATTGGTCTGTCTGTAACTCTGTATCAACAGTTAACGAATCATACATCACAGCCTCAAATGATGACATACTATTTCCAGCTCCGAATTAGTTTTACAAAGATGCATAGTTCCCGCTTTCATCAGCAAATCAGAGATCATGCCATCAATGAACACGTAAGCAACTGTATTATACTACAGGTGAAAAGCTTTTACACCGGCACCAAATCAAATTAAAATACAGGTGAAAAGCTTTAACGCCGGCACCAAATTAAATTAAAAACACAAGCGCAATTGAGCTCGTACTGGACTGTACAATCGAGCATCCCATGTATGCAAATTGAGCTACATTTTGGAACAACCAGACAGTCGTTCACCTGATCTGCCGCGCGTCCAGGAACCCGCAGAGCTCCGAGGCCCCTGCAAATCGCAAGCACCGAGACACACGCACACCGATAAGCAAACCAGAATCAGCAGCTGCTGCTCGTCGAAATCATAATTCCGTCACCTGGCATGATCTGGAGCCGGTCGAGGCCGTCGCGCTCGAACCTGGCGATGGCCTCGTACGCGCGCCGCTGCTCGTCGGGGCCCCAGGACTCGATGCAGTGGAGGATGTCGACGGAGCCGCCCCCCGCCTCGCGCGCCGCGGCGTAGGCCGCGTCCCCGCCCAGCACCTCGCGGTACATGGCCGGGAAGTCGATGACGGGCACCGTCAGGGTCCCGTCCATGTCGAACACCACGCCCCGCAGCGGGCCCCGGTGGCGCGCCGCCGCGGACGCCATCCGACGCGCGAGGAGGGGCCGGCGGCGGCAGGGGAGGGCGCCGGCGGCGAGGAGGCGGTGCGCGGGGAGCAGCAGCCGGGGGAGGAGGAGCATCCGTGGCGCGATCTCCGCCGCTGGATGGCTCCGCCCTCCGGGAAGCGCAGCGATTGGCCCCTAGGTGGGGCTGTGTCTCCGTGACGTGTGCGCGCGCGTGCGGTCCAGCGGCTCTGTGCCTCTGTCTCTGGCGGCGGTGGGAAGGTAGAGTGGTAGACGAACGAATACGGATAACCAAGTTTCCGCCTTCGTCCACTGATCACGGGTTTCTGTTCTTTCCAGGCTATCCGTCTTCGATAGCCGTCTACATACTTACAATCGCCCTTTTATATAACCGCTTTCAGTTCATCGAAGACGGATTCTCATTTACGGAGAGGAAGTTGTTTCTGTTTTTTTAGAATGAGAGGAAGTTGCTGTGTTGCACACTTGCACGTACGGGCCGACGCGCGCGCCTTGATGGTGGCTCCATCTAGATCGCCTAGATTGCATCCTTGCATTTAATAACGACCATGCGATTTTGATCGATTGGTGGGGTGGATTTCCATCGACGGCAGGGGGCGGACACGTACCGGTACCCTGCCGTGAATTTACTATGTGTACGTCCTTTGCTGGTGCACGGGACGGGGACAAGTGGAGTGATGGGCAGTGTGCTACTGTATTGATCTCACAACTTGCTCGCCCCGAAGGGAAGGACCCCTCTGTGTGCAATGACCCGTACGTCCCGTTTTGGAGGCTATTCAATGCTTCGCCAAGCAGAACTTTGCCCGTCTGACACGATGATACGATGGCGAAAAACTAGCTAGCTAGACCACGTGTAGAACTTAACTTGTTCACTGCTATTTTACCTTGCCACAGCGGTGAAAAGAAACATGGTGGTGTTACCGTCGTGACCAAAGGGCCGGATCCAGGACGACTTTTTTTTTTATCGGATCCAGGACGACTTAAAAGCTACGAGATGACCGAACAAAGAATAACTAAGACCAGAGGGCACGAAGCAGCCATAATACTAGCAATTTTATAATTTTTACTCTTAATACTAGTACTGATTTTGATCACTAAAAAAACTAATTTTGTCATTAAAAGATTGCTTGCCCCTCTTGCTCAAACGTGGTAATGTGTAGTAGTGTAGGGAGGATGTCTGGCCAAATTTGATCCCGGATCAAGATTGGATAGTTAGTAGAGGTGATAGTGATAGTGATGGTGACATTTTTGCTCACTAAAGGTCAGATCACAAATTAAACAGCTTATAGAAAAACATTTATTCTTTTGGGATAGCGAGACAGAGACATATGTGTGTATGCTGACTTTCTTGGTGAGAGACGGGTGTGCTAATTTCGTCAACTTTCAAACACCATGACTGTAATGTGTCCTTCTTTATATATATATGTATATGTGTAAAGAGGATAACGAACAAATGATGTGGAATTCCATTTAATTTGTTTTCATAACTTGAAGTCATACTTCAAAATCCTTGCTCCTGCGCTTGTTTTATCACTGCAACATCTCGGTGTCGATTAAGAAGGCTCGCTCGCTCAGGCTAGCAAAACCCATGCATGATTCAACCATCAGCAGTTCACCACCCGGGCAGAAAATAAATGAACACATCGCCTCACAAATCACCATATATAGCTGCCTGTCACTGCTGAGCAGGATTACAACAACACTAGCTGTAGCTAGAAACCTCAACCTGACAGTACATATTACATTATAGGACGACTACAATAGCTAGCTTCTTTTTCCTTTTCCTTTTGGAAAAAAGATCGACTACTATAGCTAGCTTAAAATACAGGGTGCGTAAGTACTGGAGTAAACATTTCCGGGAGCAAATTAAACAAAAAAAGACTATATAAGAAAACGCAGGAGGCAAAATCAACTGCGAAATAACAATGAAGTAACGTAAGGTACGTGGCTAGCTCTAGCAACAAGCTAGCTAAATCCATCCACCGACCGATCAAACTTGGAGAGTGCTTGCAAATTAAAGTGCAAGCAATGAACCAAAAGCTCTCTGGCTTTCGATCAGTCATGGAGGTGGCGGTCGAGCTTGAGGATGGTGGAGAGATTCATGGGGGTGATGTACTCCTCAGACCCAGTCACGAACTGCTGCGCGATGAGCCTGTTGGCCCTCTCCGTGGGGTGGAACGCGTCCCAGAACACGTAGGCATCCCTATCGGCACAAAGGCTCGACACCATGGTACAAATCCCGATCCCGTTAAACCTGCCCTGGCCGCAGCAAGCGTCCGTGGCCGTCTGGAACCCGTACGCCCGGGGATCGTCGATGAAGTCCGCGTGCATCCTCCTAGTGTTCACCCCCACAAACACGTCCCCGCCCACCTCATTGTTGAGCTCCTGGAGCATGGCGACGAGCTTGGGGTTGTACGCCTCGGCGGCCCGCTGGAGCTCCGGGTCGCAGGAGCCGTCGAGGCTGTGCAGCGCCAGCTCGGCCGGCACGCAGCCGATCGGGCCGACACCCGTGACCAGCACCCGGCGCGCGCCCAGGGAGTGGATGTGGCGGAGCACTTGCTTGTACTCGGAGATTATGTAGATTATGTAGTCCGGGAGCGAGAATTCCCGGGACCGGGCTGAGTAGGGGATCAGGTAGTAGTTGTTGACGAAGTCGTTGCCGCCTAAAGTGATGAGGACTAGCGCGCTGTTGACGAGTTTGGTTGCGGCGGCCTGGGAGCCTAGGAGCTTCGTGATCCGGTGCTGGTATTGGGCGAAGTAGGACAGCTGCTTCTCGATCCGGATGATGTTCGCCTGCGTGTATTTGTCGTTAAATATTGGTTGAAGAATGTAGTCCTACATTTGAATTTTCTTGAGGGACATACGAATTGGATGCCGGTGTCGTTGAGGATGCCGATGCCGGCGGAGGCGAAGTTGGCGCCGATGAGGAGCTTGTCGCCGTCCAGCTCCGGGCTCAGGTACGGCAGCAACGGCTCGGATCCCAGGTGCTCGCCTGCATTGCAACATTGTCACACTAATTAGCAACGTATGGCTAGTAACGACCAAGCAGTAAGTAACAATGGATTGGACGGACATATGCTGGAGGAACGTACTGATGAGGTCGGGCACGTTCTTGCCGTTGCTGAAGCGGCCGGTGGCGCGGTGGTCGGGGGTGTCGATGCCGTAGGGCCACGAGTCGGCGCGCGCCGAGGTCACCAGGTAGTTGTTGTTGCCGTTGTCCACCAGCGAGTCCCCGAACACGAAGAAGGGCCGAGCAGCGCGCGCTCCGGGCACCAGCACCACCACCATTGCCAAAAGACACAGAACCAGCCGACCAGACGCCATCACGGTCGATGGATCGCTAGCTTCACTCACTTGCCACTGCCTCAAGCGTCGACAGAGACAGCTGCGAATTAAACTCCTCTGGCGCTGCGGCTGCTTCTCTGCACTGGGAGCTGATTCGGAATGGCCCGTTTTATAGCGCGATGGACATGTGGCCGGCCCTCTAGGATTCCCGCTTGGCTCGCTCGCTCGATCACGTCGTGGCTGCCGGAATTTACTCCGAGTGGCCCGTATGATGCGTGGTGGGTGGTGGCGCACACTGCCTGCTCGTTGGAACAGTCCTTGCGTATGCGCGTGGCTCTTCAATTCGATGCCATCTCTGGTCTAGTAATTCATTCCTGTAGTGGTAATTCTTTGCCGGTTTCGGGCTCCGGCCGTGATGGCGTTTCCGACTTGCGCTGGATCTTTGCAGCTTAAAAATAAATTCCAGTGGTCTCTCACTCTGAAGTCTGAACAAGCGAACATCACCTGCAGTCCGTCAGTCTGTAAGTCAGACAGACACTTGGATGACGAACTCTGTTTGGTAGCTGGACTGATGCAAACAATTTATCTGTTTATTTTGTCCAGATTAACTTCTTGGTAGGATGTGTTGGTGTCTCCCATGTAACAACAGGGTATGTTTAGTTCCTCAAACAACATTTGGTTAATCAGGAGGAAGATATCTGAATGTTCATTCCAGACTCCAGTACAGCTGGTATGTAAAAGCACAACTCTTTAAATCTGGAGACGACTTTGGGTACTGTAAGCGTGAATTAATTCGGTGTTTAAAACGATATACGGGAAGATCTGTACAAGAAATGGATATTGATACAGCTAGTACTCTGTCACCAATTTGAATGCAAGAACATTTAAAACCGAACGGCATGGCATTTCAGGGGGGCAAGGGAAAGGTAAAGCATCTGACGAGTGGGAGCAACTGAAATCATCCATGGCTCTGAATTTTAGACAGAGTTCGTCTGCAGTGTGGAGTGCTTGAAGTCTGAAGAACATTGCCCGGCAAGACCTGATACATTTCATACAGTTATTGCTAGCTTTCACGGTGACTGGTACATGTTATTCAATACGGCAGTTGGATCTATCATCTTCCTCAATGCTGCCTGGATGTATTTAGATGAGCTGTAGTGGCAGCTTCCAAACAAATACGGTACTTTAACAAGATCTGACATTCTGAAGAGCAGTTCGCATCAACAACCCACATGCAGGCATGCGCGCAGCCGCTTTTACTACGTTGTGGAGCTTAACAACCTAGCTATATTTGCACTAAAATGCTCCTCCATATATAGTAGTAACGTTGCTCAAATCAGCAACTAACAAATATAAAGATGTTTATCTATGCAGTCCATAGTTTTCATCTCATACAGTCATGCATCATGACCAAACTCAGAGTTCGTCGTTTACAGTAACAGGAGCCCTCAAAGTTCAGCATCTCAAATCCTACTTTTACTCCTCCAGTACTACTCCACTACTAATCAATCAACCAGGTTAGCAGATGAAGCACCATCAATTGAGATCAACCAGCGGCCTGGTACCGCCTCGATCGATCGAACTATTCGACCGCCTCATGGATCTAATTGCCTTGCCTGCAGTCTCTAGTTAAAGCCAGGGTTTATGGTTCAGGAAGCTTCACTGTGGGAGAGTCCAGAGGAAAGCTGGATCTATGGCCCAAGCATAGGTACCGTGTGGGTAGAGTAGCTAGGGACCCTTCCCATCATTCAACCGCGGTGCATTTACTTCGGAATTCAAGTACTACATGATCAAGCGTCTAGCTAGTACGTGCTCCACTTCTTCTCTCTCGCCAGCAGTTAAATCTTCGATTTGTACTGTACGGTTACTGTACCCGCAAGAGTGCAGGACCCACTTGTCGGTCGTTTGTCTACATTTTAGTGCTACTGTACCATTTTCATGGGATCTTTTCTCTTGTTTCTCTGACTAATTAAGTTATTCTGCGATCATGGAAATTAAAACTGATGAATTAAGCTACCATTGGAACAGTTGAGATGAACTCCCTGCAACAGGTATTACCCATTACTGCATCATTCTAGGGGCTTGTTTTTACAGGTGGGGCTCGATGGGTCGAGGAGACAGAGAAGTACTCTACCATTACGAGTGACCTGGCACAGACAATAAGTTTTCAATATAACACCGGTCGAATGATTCACCTTCTTCTGGAGGCCATTGAATTCCGGTGTTCCCTCGACACGATGGAGGATAGATGTAAAGAAAACTAAACTCGGAGATAGTAAATGGATGGATGGATGGATCGAAGCATATGAAGGATGCGGCAGGTGAAGTACAGGAATTTTGACTTGATGTCTTCCTGCAGCAGCTGGTTAATTTCTGGGAACGGACAGGTGATCGATCGTACTATAGATCGCGCGATGGATGGATCTCTCCTTGCTGCCTTGGAAACTCGGATACTCACTGTGCTAGCTAGTTTACCACACTTATACACGGTTTACACCACTGCAGTGCAGCAGTTACTGCCTGACTGACTGGTCATGGCGATCTTCTACTCCATCTGCTTTACACATAATGGTTTGCGTGTGCACATGTTACTGAACTATGTACTCTGTTTTTTTTTTCGGAATAACCTTAGAACTCTGTTTCAATTCAAGTTTTTGTAGCGTCGATCATGTCATGTACTCCTCTTATACAAGACGTCCTCGCAGTTCAGTTTGAACTACCGGAACATCTTACATATGAGAAGCGATGCCAGAACTCTAGTCATGTGATGTCAAATACATTATTATGTGAATACGAATAAATTACCCTGTTTCTATGGTTTTCCCCATGAGTTTATACTTGCGCCTGATGATTTAATTGTAGCTTCGCCACTTAGAACAGAGGTACTCCGTTGTCTGTTAGCGCGTCCATCAGTACTGACTTGTTTATGCTGAACATGAGCAAAGTGTTGGTATTTCCGTGACGAATTCAGGCGTTTTTACTTTAAAGTGGACACTGGACAGTCCTCCACACTGCTCTCGCTTGCATGGGGTTGTAGACTATACAGCGATGCTTTACAAGGTTTTGTTCTTAATTAATGTACTCGTATCGAGTATACGGTTCAATTAATTAGTCAGTTTCTATTGTTGCTGCTGCTGCTGCTACAAAGCGAGCATGGAGGTGATGTATGGAGCGAGGGAGTCACTGTCACGTACGATAGATTGATCGATGTATTCTCTCCAAGGTTCATGCATGGGCTGATGACAGTGATGTTCGCTAGTCCTGATAATGCATTGACTCGAACTTTCTGTCACCAACGAAGGGGTCGAACTAGTAATTAATTGAATAAAACATACCATCAGAGCAACAAGTAGTGTTTGTATCTTTCTTTTATACTCCCTCCGTCACATATTAAATGATTCAAATTTGTCAAAATATGAATATATCTATACCTAAAACCATCTAAAATACATGCAATATTTCGTCACTAAACCGAGAGGGAGTAGTTTCTGCAGGAAGCGTGCGTTTTTTCTGTCCCAGATCGGCCCGTTCATACGCAGGCAGGGGTCATTCCTCTTTTCCAAAAAAAAATACGTACACAAATGTACGTGCATACGCTACATGATTGCTTGGATACTGTAGCCTGTACAAGAATTTATAAAAGCAATCGTCAGTTCGTGAGACATGCACCTATGCTGCATATGTATATAGTAGTGTTACGTATTTAGCATTCAGATCTCTGATCTATCTGTAACATGCATTTAGGTGCTTGATGTTAAAAGCAAACCTGGACGTTTTTTTTTTACGATGATGGTCCTTTGCATTGATCCCGGAGAATCAAGCGTCATGTCCCGTAGTTAAGCTGCACCTGCCAATCGGGACGCGCGTCATATCAGAGAGAGCGCGGTCGATCTAACGTCTACGCACGACGTCGTCTGGCATACTCGTCATATATACCATTACCAACTCTCGCGGCTTTAAAGTTCCGCGACGCGATTTTTACTGCTAGCTAGCCGCATGGCGCGTACTCCTACGGCGGTAGAATAAGCTGCTGCTGCTGCTGGGTTCGACCGACCCAAACCGACTTTACCGGCTGTATATTGATGTGTCCGGTACGGCGACAGCTCAGCTCGTACGTACGCGCGGCAAATGCGGTCGATTTTTCGAATCTTGCTCTCACCGTGCGCAATGCGCCCCTCGGTCGGTCGGTGCGGACGGCCGATCGATCGCGATGGATCAACCCTTTTTCTTCTGGTACGGACGGTGAGACCAGACTAGACGGAGACGCAGAATTGATGGGGTTTTCGGCGCTCCAGTCCGTGGATGCAATGGAACGTCAGGGCCACCTTTTCGTTTTTGGAGGGAGGTCATTTCTGTGTTTGACAAAAGCGTAATCAAAATCAGAGATCTGAAAATAAGACAAGTATAGGTCTCAACACCAAATCTATTATAGCGGTCAATTTTCACTACTCTAATGTTGTTGAAATCAGATTAGTCCTCTCCCAATATGGTATAAGCTTCCAACTCAGCACATTGCAGGCGGTTCTGACCTGTTTGAACGATGAGTAGGCGTCAACATGCTAGACCATCGATCATACCCTTGTCTTGTCACACCTATTGATTTGCCGCATCGCCGCCTACGTCGCTTTCAATGTTAATCTGATTTTGACAAGATTATGATGAAAGTATATCAAATTTGAGTTCATACTGAAACTGATCCGGTAGCATGGGTTTGAGGGTGTGTAAAATAAAATCTACAGTTTTCTCAAAGGATTTTTTTTTCCAGACAATCTCAAAGGATAATTTTTTTTTAGAGGATCTCAAAGGATAAATAGGGCATGGTTGGTGCAAACACGAAGCGGGGGTTGTTCGTGCCCAGCCCATACCAGAGTTTAGTGGACTTACTTATGCTATATGGGCCGGCCTTGTGTTCCATTATTTGTGGTGCATTGTCGGGTGTCATTTTACCCAAGCGTGGCCCAACTATTTCGGCCGGTGCTTGCACGTTCTGCGCTTCTGCTGCAGCATTCTTTCATGTTTGTAAGTAGGAAGACGTCACATCAGCGGAGCTGATCGATGTCTTTAGGGGCAACTAACATTAATTCACATGTTGGTGTCATTCAGTCAGCGTCCTTCTAATCGTCGATGCAAATTAACTAGTAACTCAGTCGTTGCATAATCTATATACAATGCATTTCTAAGATAAAATAGAGAGCAGTAGATCGCTAAAAAAAATAGAGAGCAGTAACCCAACACGAGAATAACCTTAGCTGTACTGTAGCATTTTGAGGTGCGGGGATGTTTCCAGAGACTCATTGTAAGGTCTTTTTTTTTTTCAATCCACACTAGATTTATTAGCAAAACACTGTTGAAGAGGTTGTTGATAAGTCATGATCACTACATGAACGATGCATTCATTGATTCTCCAGAGGGGAAAAACTACAGTGCATTTCTAAGATAGTATAATAGAGAACGTACACTAACCCAGCACGAGAATAACCTACTGTAGCATTTTGAGGTGCCGGGAAGTGTCCGGATCAGCTAGACAAATTTTAAGGTCTTAATCATATCCAACGACAGAGTGACAGACGGACAGTCCCCTGCCACTGGCCTCTGGGGCGAATGGGGATAATATATGTCATAATAATTATATATAAGCTGAAAATCCTCACTAGATTTATTAGCAAAACACGGTTGAAGTGGTCGTTGGTAAGCCCTGATCACCGGTTTTACTGTGTTAAGCGGAACAGAGTACACATGCATGACGGCCACCATTCGATACGCATGTCTCAACGGCCACACGTATATATACGTACCGTCGTTATAGTCTCTGTGTCTTGATCTGGGTTTGTTAAGGTGTTAATTCTTGTTATTTTGTTAAGGTTCTGCGCAGTGTCTGTTCGGTCGTCTACGTCCAAGTACGGTACGAGTAGACACCAACCAATACACGGGTCGGAATGCCCCTTATTATTTTTGTCGGAGTCAAAGTCAACTCTCATCTTCGTCTTTCATTTTCTTCGAGTCACATTTTTATTCATAGCAAAGAAGTCTGGCAAGAAGATGAGACAGTCTTGCGACAACAGAAGGCAGAGGGTGTTCAGACTGTTGTGTTACGGAGTACTTAAAACTCTGAGTGACCTGATCGTTCGTTGGCTCTTCCATAACCACTTTATTATAATGAAACAGGGCCAACAGACGAAGAAATATACTCCTGTATAAAAACTAACTCACGAACATCCTCACCAAGGTACCGGCGTCAAAGCCCTAACTAGCAAAGACCTAGAGAAGAGCCAGCATACACATTCTATTCAAGCTTTTCTGCCCAATGATTCACACGCACGTACGATGCAATTTTCTTACACGTAGAAGTCCATTCTGAGCGAGAAGCCCATTTTCAGCTTCTTATCATTCAATTAATATATTTACATCCATTTTGAGCCCTGCCAATATACCACACTGGCTAGCTGCATGCTTGCATATGCACTAGCGACTTGCGCGAGTTGTGACCGGCGAACCAATGCACATAACGTAACGTCGATCGGTACGTGCTCTGAAAGAAACAGTGAAACAACTATACCATACATTCTATAGAACTCGAAAACCAATCAAAGAATATACGAGTAGTTTTTTCTGCATGTATTAAATCAATCACGCATCACACGTTTCCGAGTACGAATGTATACGTGCAACTTCGCACAAGAAGACACACGATGAATCTTCCCTTAAGCACGACAACGTTTGGCGCGTGAGGTACCGGCCGTGTTGTCGTAGCTTGTCAGGAGTTGACGTGCACTGATTCATTATTTGCCCGTCATTACCTACGACTCTCTCCGGAGAGCTAACAATATGTTACTGCTAATCGTAGTTAAGCTATGGCCTGAAAATTGCTGTCATCGACACAACAACGATGCTGCAACAACCAGGGGTTCAACCGATCGATCGATCTGATTTCATATTCACCGGCGTGACGGAATTAACACAGCTACTAGGAGGAGCAATACATAGTAGATTGCTACTCCGTACTAAATTGATCTGTCATAGTTCCCGCTTTTCTTTAGGTTTAGAAGTTGCCAATTGTTTTAGCTACCCGGACTGATTATTCCTGTCATTCAGATGGGCCAAGAATGCGAAAAATGGTGTATGATTGAGCCCACCGAATGAATTTAACGGTCTTGTGTTGTAAAAGCACAGTGAGAAGTCTTTTTAGAGTCTGTAGCGCCGCGGTCGCCAAGTGAATGCTGGTGCAAATGTAGGGGGAGTGAACAGATCTGACAATAAGATGAGAGATCAAGTAAAGCAACTGGCACCATATAGGTTGTTAAAACTCATGTCGAACAAGTAACGAAACACTTTGCTGCTTTGGGCATACGGAGTATTATATTTTCAGTTGTTTCCTCGATCTTTTAGACTCTTGCTGAAGAAAAATACCACGTACCAAAGTGCAGGTCATTTTGTACTACTAAAAGGAGAACGAGAACATAACATGGACAACACGGTTAATCTGGTCGCATCGTATCAGTATAATCAGTCTTCTTCAGTGAACGACAGACCTAGCGGGTTCTATCGCGACACACCCACGACTTGGTCAAAACTCAAAACCTACAAAACTCGCGCGTTTAAAACCACCATCCCGAAAACCCACACTTCGCTTCCATCGTCTCTCCTTCAATCCCTCCTCTCGCCTCGTTTCCCTCCATTTCGAATTTCCGATCACCTCTCACGGTCCCACCAAACCCTCGCCCCACCAGGCGCGCGGACCGGATGGCGTCCTCCGCCGCGGTGGCGCAGCTGCTGCCGCCCGGGCCAGGCGCGGAGAGCGCGGCGGCCGCCGCCCTCGCGAACGTCCTCCGCCCCGGCGGCGGCGACGCCGAGGCCGCGCGCGCGGCGCTCGACGCGCTGTGCGCCGCCGGAGGGGACGCGGTGCGGCGCCACGCGGACGACCTCACGCCGCTGGTCGTCGGCCGGCTCGGGGACGGCGACGCGGCCGTGCGGGAGGCGGCCAGGAGGTTCCTCATGCTGCTCATGGAGGTACTACCGGGGTTTCGATTTAGTTTTTTTTTTTACGGTGATGTTATATATTGGCGTAATTATTGTATTAGGTATTTTGCGTGAGCATCAGTTGGGTTTTGAGCTAGTTATTTGAGATTAGCCCCAGCGTTGATAATGTATAAACGTAATAATTTTCAGCTATACATGCAAATGCCTTAGAGAATATGATGAACACTTGAACAGACAGAACAGTTCACATGGATGTGCCTATTTGATTAGAATACAGACTTAACACTTTCCAGTTAAGGTCTGGATAAAAAACTGCAACACTGGGTTGAATTAGGTATGCAGTTTATTTGACGATTTCAGAAAAAAAATCGAGATAATAATACTTATCCGATGCATCATAATTCTGAAGGAAGCTGGCTGCTGTACTTCCTATATTTATTAACGTGGAGGACAGGAGTTGCATTTTAAGCATCTGGTGAACATCCACCCGAGTGGTAGGATGCTTTCCTGAAACAATCAGTTACTGTGAATTCTAAAACTGGTTAGTTTGCATTGTGATGTTGCAGATGAAGGAGATGAATGCAAGAGTTGAAAATATACAAACTGCTTCTAGCATATCAGATGTCCAGCACAGTAATTGTATGGCTATAGAAGTTGAATCTTCTGATACCACTCAAGTAAGGAGAAGTCCCAAACATAAGATAAGCACAAGAGATATGTCACATCTAGCAGGTATGCTGGACTTTGCTTTGCAGCAAACACTCAGTAAATCAGATCTAGAAGTGCAATGCGTGTATCTAAGATTACTTTGTTTCTATCAAACTTGAAACCTTCCATTAAAAAAATGTCAGTAATGATTAATTATCCGGTAACCAATTTTCATTACTTGGACGGGCACTACAAGTCTACAAGTGTTCAAACACCACTTAATTTAATCCTATTGATGCTAACCGACAAAATTGTCATGGATGTATATTTGCTTCGGAGACTTGTAGATGGTCTTCAATTGTTACCTATTTCTGCTATGCTTTATTTACAGTTTTCTAAAATCTTAAAGTAGCTATTCCTGATTACTGGGTTGCAATCTGTCCATCTCTACTTGGTACAGGAGAAGGAGATATTACAAGAAAATCAGTTGAACCTATAAAGGTATTCTCTGAGAAGGACCTGACAAAGGAAATAGAAAAAATAATGTCTACTTTACAAGCAGATAATGAGTGGTCAATCCGGATAACTGCAATGCAAAGAGTGGAAGGCATAGTTCTTGGAGGTTTTTAACTCCTGCTCATTCTGTTGGCTTTACTATACGAATTATACATTTAACATATCACTTTGGTAAGAAGAAGTATTCTTCTGAGGGCCATTTCTTTTTCCTCAATTACAGGTGCTGCAGACTATTCAGCATTCCCCATGCTTATAAAGCAACTCGTGACCCCTCTTATAACTCAGCTTCTGGATAGGAGATCTAGTGTTGTAAAACAGGTCTGGCTGTCTCCTTCTTCATGTCTGTAGACTGTAGTGATGAGAATTCTTCCATTATTTGGGAGAAGAGAATGTTGCCTTTATGACTGTAATCCAACAAAGTTGCCCCAAAAGTAGCAAAGGAGAGTGGTGTTATCCAAAAACAGATATTGTGTGTGGACATCTATGTACCTATGGAACCTATGTCATATTTATGATTTGTTTGTACATTTATTGAACGATGATTTCTATCTCTTTTGGGTATTTGTAGGCATGCCATTTGCTAATTTTCCTGTCAAAAGAGTTATTACGTGACTTTGAACCATGTGCTGAATTGCTTATTCCGGTATGTTGTTACTTTATTTTTTCTACACATTCTGTATTTGTTGGCTCCAACATTCTGAGTGAACCTTGGTTCTATCTTATATCCGCAGGCCCTTCTTAAGAATGTCGTGATCACTGTTTCTGTAATTGCCGAATCGGCTGATAACTGTATAAAAGAGGTACATACCGAAGTGTTACCTTTAGCCATCTGATTTTCTCTTGTTTGATGCACAGTATCTCTCTGTACAGATGCTCCGGAACTGCAAAGTAGCTCGCATTCTGCCAAGAATTATTGAATTCGCAAAGAATGACAGAAGTGCAATTCTTCGTGTCAGGTATTGAAAAGCACCAAGACGGTGTTAGACATAACCTTGGATGAATTCTTAAAAAGGTGTTCCTGTTGTAGGTGCTGTGAGTATGCAGTATTGATGCTTGAGTACTGGGTTGATACTCCAGAAATGCAGAGATCAGCTAATCTTTATGAAGACCTGATAAAGTGTTGCATATCAGATGCAACTAGTGAGGTATTTACATGTTTCCATTATTTATTATCTCTTTGACTACTATGAAAAACATAAAAAATGTTTCTACAAGATGTATCACATATGTTTAGTAAATACCATGATCATCTGACATGTAATGGCAAGCTCATGCCCTTAGTATCATTATATTTAAGAATCATGCAGCAAGCAAAAAGATGGAAAGAAAAACCTAAACTGTAATGCGTCTTGTTGGCTCGATAAGTTTGGCCACTCTATGAGATAAAATATCTGGCTAAATTTTGCGCTTTAGCCAGTTTATGCATTGCTGGTATGCTGAAGCATGGTTCTGAGGGGTTTTTTAGGAACGGTTCTGAGGTTGTTAATTCAGTTCCTTTTTAACATTTCATCAAGTGGTTCCTATATTTTGCTCGGCTCTTTAATAACCTGACATTGCACTTCAAGCTATGTTCTTGTTGCAGATGTACTTTTTGAAACTATTATGCTTGGCGATTTGGCCATACCTTTTAAACATATTTTTTAATTTGAAGGTTCGATCAGGTGCTAGAGCATGCTACAGGATATTCTCCAGGATTTGGCCTGAACGTTCCCACCAACTGTTCTCATCATTTGAACCATCTAGGCAAAAAGTATATCCTCAAATTCATCTTTGATATTCGGCTATGATCATATTGTTTGACGTTATGTTGTTAAATTTTGTAGATGATAAATGATGATGATGTTGAGGCACATCAAAAGCACCTTTCCCCGGTAGTTAAGCTAAGGCACCCTCAATCTAATCCTTGTATCCCAACTGCAATGGACAAAGTTGTCAAGGTTGATTTGAGGACATCATTTCCTTCTGAAGACCAGCAATCAGCGCTGGTGAAAATATCCCTTCAACTTGATGATATGACCTCCAAAAGTTCAGCTGAAGACATTAAAGATGGGACTTTAGCTACTGGACATCCATTTGAAGAAAGGAGAGAACTAGAAAAAGAAAGAGTTCCAGATGAATACCCTGATAAATGTGATTCAGGTATATGTCATGGAAACATATCGTGTTATTTCTTTTCCATTTCTCGATTGGTAAGTGGGCTCTATTGACCAGCTTGTTTGATTCAGATAATAATGCAGGTATCAGTTCAATATCTTGTGATGTGCCTTCTGCCACTCCATTTGAATCAGCTCCAGAAATTTCATTGTCTGAATCTACAATTGTAACAATTGTTCAAGACAAGGCTGAGTGCAGGCCAAATACTGAGCAGCAGAAAAGTTCCCTTCAAGTTGGATCGAAAGATTCAGAAAAATTGTTAAAGCAAAGCTTTGCTAAAACAAGCTCCGATGGAAGCTCGCGTGTACAACCAGGGACTCAGCAGGTGGAGAAGCACTGTGTTAGCAGTAGCACTCCTCGTAAAGCTGTAGTTCATAAGGAGCCACAGAACAACTACACTCCTAACTTCCGGAGACCTCTCTTGAGTAAGCAGATGACAAATTTGTTTTATGCCAGTACAAGAGGTGATTTAGATAGTAAACAACTCATTTGGGGTGAAATGGTCAACAGCATGGACGTTCCCTCATCTCTCACAGAGGCACTTTCTTTAGGCGTTAACCCAAGGTCAGATTGGATGATGAGGGTATATGCATTCGATTTCTTACGACAGTCTTTGCTAGAGAGGGGACCAAAAGGCATTCAGGAAGTTGCACAGAATTTTGAGAAGGTCATGAGGTTTGTTAGTCGGTACTTGAATGATCCACATCATAAAGTGGCACATGCTGCCCTCTTGTCACTTGCTGAAATCATGCCAGTTTTCAAGAAGCCTTTTGAACATTATCTGGACAAGATGCTGCCCCATATTTTCTCTCGATTAAATGATCCAAAGGAATCAATAAAGCAGAAATGCTTAGCAATTTTGAAACTTGGAGGTGAGATTTTCTCCATTGATTCTCTCTTACCTGCTCTACTTCGTTCACTAGATGAGCAGAAATCTGCCAAGTCAAAACTGGCTGTTCTTGAGTTTGCAAATGCTTCCTTTGTAAAATGCACAGTCAATTCTGACAGCTATTCTAGCAGCAGTTTTCTTAAGCCATGGCTTGGGAAGCTAACTCTTTTGTTTAAGGATAGAAACAACAAGTTAAAAGAGGCTGCAGTGATTGGTTTATCTTCAATCTATTCTCATTATGACCCTGCATCCATGTTGAGCTTTCTAGTTACCTTGTCAATGGAAGAACAAAAGCAACTTAGATGGGCAATGAAGCAGTTAATCCCTATGATTGAGAGTGAGTTGGAAGAGTTCTTGCAGCAAAAGAGACATAAACAAAATGTGCCATCTTTTGATCGCTTTGCTTCTACTGATCAACGTCATGCTAAAAGTTTTGTTGAAAAGCAAAATAAACCCCAGCAGCATGACGCCTGCCAATCTAATTATTATGGAGCTGACGATATATTTAGCTCTGCATTCCAGTATCTCCCAAATATTCCTTTAGAAGTCTATGAGCACCATACTGGGAAGGTTGAATCTGTATCTGGTAATGAATCTTATGGCCAAAAAGCTGAAATAATGGACAAAGGGTCTAGTACTACAAGGCTAAGCAGTGGTTTCCCCGGGAGATCTGATTATAGCGTGCTATCAGAGAACACAGTTGAGAGTCGAAGCAAGGATGTCTGGATAAATGACTTTCAGAGTCACGGTCCAGGCATTTCCCAGACGTATCATCAGGTTTGTAATTATTTACCTCCTTGTTGTATCTTTGACCATTATTTTTGTCATTTTGAGCTTGTTCCAATTTCAGCTAAAGCATACTTGTAGTGCCCTTTGAGGATATCTTTTAGGTAGGGAGCTAGATAACACATAACTTTTTGACAAACAGGACACACCAAGTCAAATGGACAAAGGTCCTGAGACGGGCGGCCATTCGGTGTTGATCAAGGTTTGTTTGATATTCTGTATCACCTTATTTCTCTTATCTTTAAGGGGCATTACATTCCTTTGGTTAGATTTGTTGGTAGTGATGTCACCTTATACTTATTCCTCTTTCAGAATTTACATCAGATGTCCTCTTCCCTTCTTGAGATGCTTGATAATCCAGATGAATCCACCAGAGAGTTTGCACTTTCTTTGTTGGTTGAAATTCTCGAAAAGCAAGTAAGCCTTTTTTCGCCGGAACATATGTATTTCTGAAATTACTTGACAACAAGCACTTATGTGTTGTGTCCTTGATATGCCATTATTTAATGGCACCTTCCACGAAAATGACCTCTGCTACGGCCATCTATTCGCTATTCCAGGGAAAGGCAATGGAGAATTGTATCGAGGCTCTTGTAGCTAAGTTGCTGCATGCAACCAAAGGTGCTGCCTTGAAGGTACTACTACTTTCAGTATGCATTGACTGACGCGCACAACCATTAAGTTGCCCTCTCAAGCCTTTATGTCATTGCTACTGCAGGTTGTAAATCAGGCCCATATCTGTTTGACAACTGTGGTTACTAAATTTGACCCAGTGAGATGCCTCAGGGTAAGATTTTTCATATATATATATTCCATTTTTTCCCCTTTGGGCAGTAGTTGGTACCTTATGTTTTTCATCGAAATAAGCAGGCAATTGCTTCTCAGTTGGTCTGCCATGATGAGAAAATTCTTGTTGTCAGCATTAATAGTTTGAGCAAGGTAATAATCCCTCCAAGTTTAACTGTTGATGTATGCCAAATATTGTGTGGCTTGATCTCACTGTTACAATCAATAGGTTGTACCGTTCTGTTTCATCAGATTATATTGTGAATAAGCTCTTCCCGGGTTCACTAGTTGCATATTTGTGACTCGTTGGTTTTCTTTGTCCATGTTATTGTTAGGTGAGTCACGCAACTAAATTTCCTTTTTCCTTGCTGCTAACATTTTCCCCTTGTTTGGTTTTTGCAGCTCGTGACTCGATTGTCACAGGATGACCTCATGACTCAGTTGTCAACATTTCTTCCCGCGCTCTTGGATGCCTCCGAAAACCATAGTCCATATGTTCGCAAGGTTCATTAATTCCCACTTGCTTCTGTAGGTTGTGCTTACTGTCATATTCCATTTTGATAGTAACAACTCTTAATCCTGGCAGCAAAAGCTCATGCTAGAATTGCAATCAGTCTGAAACTTTTCTGAACCCCTTCAGTTAAAAGGGAAGTTCAACAATGGGGAAATTCCCTCGTTGAACTCACCTTAGTTAAAAACATTGCACAAGTAAACTGAACCTTGAATGTTCAGCCATTGAGCTTTTCCAAGTAGCACAACTCAGCCATTGTTCACGAATCCATTCAATAGCATTTGATCGATACATACCTTGAGTTAATAATCTGGCCATATTCATGAGTACCTTTATTTGGATCCACCGGACATCAAAGCTCTGTCCACCCTTCTCTGCGTCTCACCGGTCTCGAGCCTTGGATGTTTATACCGTACAACACCTTGTCTGTACTGCACTGCACCCCATGTGTCCATCCTGAACCCTGACCCTGACCCTGCTGCATCTTCTTCTCTGCCTGTATACCACTCACTCAGCACACAGATTGATTGGTCAAACTCATGGATTCGTTATTCACCCAGTGGAAAACAAGAACATTCAAAGGCCTTGAAAATCCCTGCGGCAGCACGTTCACAAGTTCCCCATGGATTGATTGATTGATTGATCGATCGATCGATGCTCACCCTAGTGCTGCATTTTCGTTGCATTGCAGGCCGTTTTGCTGTGCCTGGCGGACACGTACCTGAAGCTGGGCCCGGTCTTGCTGCCGCACCTGGACCGGCTGGACGGCGCGCAGCTGCGGCTCGTCGTCACCTCGGCGGCCAGCAGGCTGCCGTCCCGGAGCAAGTTCGTCGCGGCGGTCGACGTTTGATTGGGCAGAAGCAGGTTCTACTTCTAGCAAGCAGAGGTGAGGGGAGAGCACTGGGTCATGAAGGCCCATGGTGCCCTAAATCCACTACCAAAAATCATGAAAAAAAATACTTTTGAACTTATGGTATCAATATTTAGAATTTCAGCTTCAAATACAACCTATGTTGGGAATAACAAAAAGGAGAAGAAAAAATGTTGGCAAAACTGTCGGCCATAATTTTCTCAATTCTTTTGTAATCCTAACATAAGTCTTATTTGGATTTGAAATTTCAGATGTAGATACAGTAAGATCAGAAGTACCGTACTCTCCAAAAGGTGGTTGCACGCCACGGAAGTAGTACTAGATTTGTATCAATATTACGTACGCATCTGGGGTTTGGCCCCCTATTTATGCCCATGTGGGGGCGCCGGGCAAGGGCAAATCCGATCGGAATCGATTTATGAGGAGAGATCTGCTATAGCTGCGGCAGTGATCACCGCCGGGGGGTATCCTGAAATGTGTAGTCAGCACAGGGTACTGGAGCGTACTACGTCTTGTTCGTGCATGCATGGATGCACCCTTGGTTGTTGTTGTTGGTTACATACACATGTGTTGTGATTTAATCAAGGGAAACAATAATGGAGTTCGTATATGTAAGTGTTACTATACGGATAATAAAGCTGTGAAGTTTCTTCCAGCTTGTCCGGTGTCTCCTCCTCTGGGCCGTACCTCTGCAATGCATGTAGCAGCAGCCCCCACAGGCACCTCCCCCATCTCTGCATGTGCCGAATATATATGGATGTTGTTGTTTACGCCTCTCGGATTTTCGTAGGATCTTTAAACAAGCAACAGTGGTGAAAACGTACTCCACTCCGCTTGATAGGTACTACGTGAAAGGGCCTCGAAAACCACTGCTCCTCATTAACGGTGAAAAACCAAGTTGGTACTACTACTACTATAGTAAATTGGCAATTTGGCATTGGCTGGCAGACAGACATTAGCACGAGCTGTGGCGGTAATAATAATCCCCTAGGCCGGCACAAGGAACACAGTAATCCTCGCACGGAGGTGTGCATTTTATTTTCTTTTTTCTTGCTGATCTGTGCATATGTGGTGTTGGATCCTGCCAAAAAGGCTGAAAAGGTAAGGTAAGTAAAAAAGGCAGCGAGGAGGAGGGGGATAGATGAGGCGAAAACTTTTTCAGGGTGATCTTGGCTTGGCGTCCTGTGCCGTGCCAGCAGAAGAGGTCCAGTTGAGCTTGCAAGCACTGTGAGGGCACATGCACCTGCGTACCAGTAATGCCACCGGCCAAGCCAATGATGTTCTCCTGGCAAGTTAAATACAGAAACGGTAAATAAAGCAGAGATGGAGAGGCCTTCAGTTTCATCATGGGTGGCAACAAACAAACCCCAGAGGCCCAGAGGCGCACATGGATGGACACGGCTCACACGCAGAGCGAGAAGACGCAAACATCCGCCCGTGGGTCGGCTCAGCTCCCCAGTTCCCAGTTCCAGCCAGCTCGAGTTAGTAAAATTAATAAAAAAGTGAGGCCAAGGAGACTGACTGATGGCTGCACAGGCACGTGTGAGGCTGACAGAACCCCCTCACTCACTCCACGGGCTGAGCTTCTTGAGCTGAATGATAATGGTAATGGATTAGAGAGAGGGGGGGGTATGGTGGTTAGGCTGGAACGCTGGATGCGGGCGCCGCGGCCCATTAATGAGTCTTCACGTGCTCTGCCACCCCCCATCTAAACTCCGCTCCAGCTCCAGACTCCCTCCTCCTTCGTGTGTCTGCGCCTCTGCGGTCTGCGCCAGCCATTGCGGCCGTTGCGAGGAGAGAGAGCTCGCACACACTGACTGACACGGCACAACTTCTCCTTCTCCTCCTTTCACCCCTGAATCAAATCAAGACGCACTGGCCTGGGTGAGTCGCCTCCCCTCGCCTCGCATCACACTCTCCCCCCCTGGCGCGCCGCTCATCCTGGACGCGCCCGGCGGTGGCAGGCGCACGGATCGGCCCATCTCCGGCGCGCGGCCACGGTGGCGTGATTTGGAGCCCTCGCCCCGCCCCCATTCGTCTCGCCAAGGGAGGAGGCGCGCGCACGCAACCGCGGCGAGATCCGCCCGCTTCTCCGGCCGGCGTCTGACCTGACGGCCGGGTGGTCTCTCTCCGGTCGGCCACCGGCGGCAGCTGCAGGTACGGGCTGCTCATTCCTCCCATCCCATCCGCTTTCTGTCCTCTTCTTCTCCTCCGGCCGGCCGGGGAGAATGGGGTTGCCGTTTTGGTGGTGTGTGTGAGGTGACCGCTCGTTCATACCAGTGCTATCATTAGGTCTCTCCCATTTCGCCTCCGCTTCGCTACTCTCGTCGCATTAATCACCCCCCCCCCCCCCCCCAACAATCCGAAAATACAGTAAAATAAATAAATAAATCCATGTCGCACTTCTGGTTAATCTCGCCGACCGGAGTACGATCGAGCATACTTGCTACCAATTGATGAATGTAGAGTAGCAGTAGTTGCTAGCCATTCCCCAATCCTACCACCACCCGCCCGTTTACCATGGGGACCGTCGTCGCCATTGCCGGCCCGGCGCCGCGTCTTCTTCTTCTTCCTCGCTTTCTCGCCGGTCCGGTTGGCCGCGTCTTCTCGCCGACCAGGTTCCGCCCCAAAATCACGAGATTTCCGCCCGCGCCATTAATCTATGCATCAATTTTCTCTTTTTATTACTCTTATTATATTTTTGTACTGTACTATACTTGCTTTGGTTTCGCTATGCGGTTTGCTTTGGTTGGGGGCACTTTTCCCGTCATCGATCCGGCAGCCATTTGGGAAAGCAAAGCGGAATGGGGGAAATGCGGCCGTTTTAGCTCGCTCGCTTGCTTGCCCTCGTCGCTTTCTTCCCTTCCAGCGCGGATTTGATTTGGTTTGATTTGATTCGATTCGATCGCCTCCCCCTCTCCGGTTCGGGCAAGAAAATCCCCCGCCTTTCGCGGCGTCGTGTCGCACTACCGTGGAGGCTACCCCGAGCTAGTCCCGTCAAGCGCCACTTCCATTTCCATGTGAGAGCTGCTGAGCAGGATGCAGCTGCACATGTATTTACACACATTCGTGTGTACACCGGCCTTTGCCATCTTTTCCGTTCCCATCTTTTTGGCCGCTCCTGTTGCCTTTCGGTGCCGGCGAGTGAGTGAGTGAAACTGTGATGATGAGCTCCACTGGTTGCCCTCTCTCTCTCTCTCTCTCGTCGGGGTTGCCGATGTGATCACTTTGGGATGGAGTTGTTTTTTGTTCTGTTCTTGGGGCGCTTGTCCTGTCCGGTTCAAAAGTTTTCAAATGTTTATTCAAGCTCAAACTGACTCTTTCTTCTGTCCTCAAGTTTCAAACTTTGAAAATCTTTTGCTCGTACTCGCTCTTCTCATTAAAGCCGTGGTGGGTTTACCTTGCGTGCAGGGTGGTGGTCGTGCCATGAAAGGGGCTCAGGATAGTAAACAGAAGAAGAAGCAGGACCTGCAGGTGTTGGCGCCCTTCCCTGGGTGCCTGGGGAGGGTGATCAACATGTTCGACCTTGGCAATGGCGTCGTCGCTACCAAGATGCTCACCGAGAAAGCGCACCGAGACGGTACTGCCCTGTCTTTTGCTCTTCACTTTTGTGCATGTTACGGAAGTGTTCTTCTGCGTCACAGCGTGCGTATTTTCTTCTTCTTATTGTTACACAAAGTATGACGCTCGGCCGGTCTGATGAAATGTGCCATATGCTTTGCAGTTTCTCCGGTTGGTAAGGACCGGAGCGGCACCTTCAAGATGGCAAGCAACCAATTCCCAGCTCAGATAGAAGATAAACAAGTATGCAGACAGTTTATCTTCCATCTGTTCCTGTTACTTTTTCACTAAAAAATTGCACTCATGCTCTGTTAACTGTTACACGATTTGTGATGTCCGTTTTCTTGTTTTCTACAGAGAGACAGCCAGTTAAGAAGGAACTCTCCAACTAAAAGATCAAACTCACCCACCAACAGATTTGGCATGTCACCCGTCAAAATGCTCATGGAGCAGGACATGTGGAAAGAGGGGGCTGTGCCTGATGATGAGCCACTCAATGTTGTTGCAAGATTGATGGGTCTAAATGACGCTCCGGTTCACCAGTCTGATTTCATATCTGGAAGACGACCCAACAAGGAATATCAATCATGTGGTTTCGAAGAGAACAACCGAAATGTCAAGCCAAAGAAGGAAATCAAATGCTTCCAAAACCAAAAGGCAGGAACACGGCATGATCACATATGGGGTGGTTTGAGTGATCAACCTTTGAAAGTCAATAGCAGCAAGAACAATCACCAAGGAAAGGAGTCATCTTGTGAGAAGAGAATGTCCCTTGTCCGTGAAAAGTTTGCTGAAGCAAAACGTCTGGCTACAGACGAGAAGCTTCTTCATTCAAAGGAGTTCCAAGAAGCACTGCAGTTTCTAAGCTCAAATAAAGACATGTTCCTGAAGTTCCTAGATGAGCCAAGTCCGCTGTTATCAAGCAGCAATTATGATTTTCAACCTGTCACGCCACCTTCCGAACTAAAGCAAATAACCATACTGAAGCCAGCAGAATCAATGAAGAGAAAAGTCAACATTCATGCGGGGAGGCAGCTATATTCAGATGCAAATGAAAGTGAAGGCAACAAATGCAGGCACCACCAGAGCTTAAATGCCACCCCAGCAGATTCAACTTTGTCTGAACCAACAAGAATTGTAGTACTAAAGCCAGGACTTGCAAAGTCTCACGAAGCAATGATTCCTGTGTCTCCGTTATCATCATCGGCAGAACCAGATAGTGAAGATGATAGCATGGTGGCAGTTGATGAAATAGTATCCTCAAGAAGACTGGCCAAGGAGATCACTTGGCAGATGAGGATGCGCTTAAAAGAAAGCCAGTATGAGGAAAATTCGGTCTCTTATGAATATCATGATACTTATGTTGAAGATGACTCCTTGAGCAAGTCAGAGGCTGAGAATGCAAAAGAAGTGTCTGGCGAAATAAGTGAGGATCTGGAGTTTGGTACTCCCACTTCTGGTCGTTCCTGGGATTTCCTGAGCAGGAGTGGCAGTCCTTACTCTGCATCATGCTCTAGTCAGGCATCACATCGACGTGAACCATCGGTGGTGAAGGAAGCCAAAAGAAGGATTTTGGAGAGATGGTCAGCGGTATCGTCAACTGTCAGTGGTGAGGAAGACTGGGGAGCACGCAGAAGTACGGGAACACTAGGTGAGATGCTCACTATTCCCGAAGTGAAAAAAGACCATGGAGAGTTTGAGGGAATAACATTGGAAGGCACAACAGTTGAGCTGGATACTGAAGAGCCTTTCTTATGTTTGCCGAGGTCGCGGTCTCTTCCAGTTTCTTTGTCTTATGTAGGCAGTGAGTCAAATAGAGGTGCCATAACTTCCCAGGAAGCTGACAATGAAAAAAGTAAGAAGTCATCATCATTTAGGGAAAGGGTTTCCAGTCTGTTCTCTAAACATAAAAAATCAGCTCGGGAGAAGTTAGATCCATCTGGAATTTCATCTGCTAATGATATGCTCAAGAATGGAAGTGCTGTGACAATTGGTGGTGGTAGTGAAGGCTCTAACCATTTTACACTGGACAATGTTGATGAGAATGCTATGCAAAGACTCGTGGCTAGTTCTTGTCATGCCAATGATGTGGCCAGCATCTCCGCCAAGGTAACTGTACACTTCATGCTGTGAAATTGTAATTATTCTTCTTTGTTATCTTATTACAGTTTTCATTCATACTTTCGTATTTTTACTTCCGTAGCCATCCAATGTACGAATCATGAAAGTCTTGCTCTATTTCGTCAGGATATATCTCCCTTGCCAAGTCTTGGTGCCCTTGGAGTCCTCGGTGAATCTCAAGGACAACCAAGCCCTGTGTCTGTACTGGATTTGGATGGACCATTCCTCTGTGATAATAATAGGAGGCTACTGTACTCATCTGAAAATTTCATCACTTCATCCCCACGTAAGCTGCAAACCCATCTCATCAAACTATGTGCTAAAAGAATTTCATCATATATGTCAACGACATCTGTTCGTGTCTCTGCAGAGGCCTTGTCCAGGTCACCTCTTATCGGATCATTTTCGAGATCCCTGTCATGGGAAGATCCTCCATCGGAAGTCATGTCACCAAATTCTTTGCGACTATCAAGGCTTTTCTCTAAGGCTGATGAAGACCAAGACTCCTTGACATTTATCCAAAAGTTGGTTTCTTTTGCTGGCATGGATAGAGAAGGTTGTATATTATCCAGCCCTCTGGACCCAAAGTTGCTTGACAAGCTATCAGATTACCAAGGAGAGGGAATTAAGCTGAGGGAAAGACGGTCAAAAGAGAGGCTTCTCTTTGATGCTGTCAATGAAGCACTCGCTGAGCTTACTCGGACAACAGAATTGGCTGCTTACCCATGGGGCCGGGCTTGTTGTTCGGCACGTAAAGATTGCGAGGATGATTTCTGTAACTCGGCGGCTGATGAAATTTGGCGAGTCATAAGGAACTGGTCAATACTTGAAAAGTATCCACCTGGCGAAATTATTGAACGAAACCTGCTGGTGGACATGATCCTTAAGAGGGAGGTGGTGGAGACCGCCATTGCTGACACAACGCGGTTGGAGACGTTTGAACTCAACATGATGGTTTGTGAGGTGATTTTGGAGGACCTGCTTGAAGAGGCACTTGTAGATCTGACTAACAACACCTAGTGAGGTATCTCCACCCTAACTATTAATTTTGCCTCTCCCTCCCTAATGTTGCTATTCACGTGATGCTTGCTGCTGTAACACTGCCCTATTTACCATGTTGCCGCAGAAAATGTGGTGCCACCAAGTGTGCCTTTGCCTGATATATCCTCTCTTTTTTCTGACATAGAGGCACTCCTGTAATTAGCTGATTGTTTTCACCAAATAAAGTATGTTACTGTTGAGCTTATCACCTGTTTTTTCTTCATGCAACACTAGACAAATAATTAATCTCGCCCTCGTATAGGAAGCTGTGGGTGTTACTTAAATTAGGAGTGTCTCATCCAAAATGGAGAAAGTAGGCTAGTAGTAGAAAACCGAGGCAGAGAGTTATATTGATTTGTTTTGTGGGGTCCAATAGGATAAATCAGTCCAACACATAATCTGATCCACATGACCTCAAAAGATGCATCTGAACACAACTCACAAGGCAATGTAATCCTGTCAGGATCCATGCCAACCGTGATTTATCTATGTTCACTGCACCATTTGTTTACTTCAAGCATCCATAAAGGCTATACTACCCACTAGAGCAAAACTCTGAAGATCTTAACAGCAAGACAGGTGTTGCTTGGCCATTTGGCATGTCAATAGACAATAGCAAAGATGTAAGCATATCTCGGGGTTCGCGAAAATAGGAATCTCTTGATCTTACGATACTGGAGTATCAAGTTTGCAATGGAGAGTAAGTAACTAATGTTTGATTGAATCTGGAACCACGGCATGAAACATGGATCTCCCTGGTGTGGTGTCTCGTGCAATCCCAGTTTTATAACTGGACCCATATAAATATCCTGCTGCTAGTTTATAAAATATCGTGCTCGTGTTGTTGCTGTGTGATTGGATTAAGGTCTTGCATGTGCCTGGCTGGTCATTGAGATGTGGGGATACTCATACATGCTGCAGCTGCGTGTGTGTGTGTGTGGGGGGGGGGGGGGGGGGGGTCAGGCAGGCAATGGCTGCTGCTGCTCCATGATCCATCTCCCTACATGAGCCTGCAAGGAATCATCATACTCAGAAGAGGGGGAGAGCCAGCATTGCAGGCTACTACTCAGTCATGGGGACCTGGAGGAAAGGCTGGCTCTGTTTGCTTGCCCTGTTCATCTTTTTTCAGGCCAGCATGTGAATCTCCTGGAGCACTTCACCATCCTCCTCCTGCCTGACCAACCTGCTTCTGCAAGTTGGCACTGCTGTGCTGCCCCTCACCCCACCCCACCCTCTACACACAGAACAGTCTCATCCTCATTTCTAGGTCAAGTTGCAGCTGTTGTTGCATTTGTCTGTTCTCTTGTGAAGTAGTAAATGACACAGATCAGTGTAGTAGTAAAAAGAAACAGCTGCATGCATCTTCTGCATCTCATATACAGTAATACAGTCATACTGCATCTTCAGGCTTCTGCAGCTTCCCTTGTTTTTTTGCTTTTAATTCAAATCAAGGAGGAGTTTCGTACGTACAATAGATAGATTTAGATGTTTTGCATGCCTCAGGCTCGAATCAAAAACTGCAAGCCATTATTGCCTGGAAGGCTGGAATTTATTGGTGCTGCAGGACATTGGTGTGTACCAGAGAAAGCGCGGGAGGAGGAGGAAGAAGAAACCGTTGGGGTTGGGTTGGTAGGCGCATTTATTCGGCAGGCACAACAGTTCACTGCAAACAAAGTAGTCCAGCTTTCTTGTATATCATCTGGCAGCAATGCAGGGAACTTACGATAAGTTGGTGTCTACGCTTTACTCCGTGGGCTTGGGAGTACTTCCATTCCATGTGAAAGTTGGTTCATCGGCTGTGGGCCCAAAATGGAAAAATGGCATAAAAATAATCAAAATCAAAATCAAAATATGTTACTCTCTCCTGTCCAAATTACTTAACGCAGCATACGTATGTAGATAAAGCTGTGACAGCTAATTTGAATCGGAGGAAGTGTTACTTTTTCTATGTGCCAGTCAAACCGTTTGTTATTTTGTCGAACGTCAGAAAAAAAACATGTCTGGAAAAATGCTAGGAAAGCCGTGGCGTTTTTTCAAACTTCTCGTGCTCCATATTGTACTGCGCCAAGGTCTTCTTTCGCCATTGTTGTACTACTCCACTGGCAACTTTTTCTTTTGCCTGCGTTGGCAGTTCTTCTTCCGCACGGAGTACTCTGCCTGAAATAATATGCCTCGGAAATCGCCACACATACAACAATTTACGAGACCCCGGCAGCTACACCCATGCACGCATATACTAGCTCTCGAACTCCACACCACGTTATTTACTTACCCTGGACATTTACGCTACGCCGTAGCATATGCATGCACTGCTAGGTTCAGGCCTGAAACATCGTCGTCTGCAGCTGCAACGAACGACGACGACCACGTACGTACGCAAAAGAGAAAAGATCGCCCGGACCAGCAAAATCTTTGGACCAGCACCAGCTAGCTACTGGCATCAGCTACTAATAATACTACTTTCTCCGTTCCACAATACATATTTTATAGATTTTTTTTATTTATTTCACAATATATCTTATTTTTCTCTTGATACCTACTCACATCTATTTATTATTAACTCAATATGAGTGGTCAGTCACTGAAAACGAAATCTGCCTTGACTTCAAGTATACGAGGTGTATTTTGGACAAGAGCGAGTACACCAGGAGGCTTCAATCCGATAAAGAACGTACTACAACAAAATAAACTGGCCGGCCGGGTCAGGTTAACCTACCTACAAGCAGCAAGCCAAGCTGCATGCATATATACATGTACTTACCTACCTACAAGGCTACAAGCTAGCAGTAGCCCAACAAAATCACCATATCGATCTCGTCTCTCTCCTTTATGATCTGCTAGCTCGATCGATCCAGAATTTGAGATCTCTAACAGAAATAAATGGTCCATGCATCCATACAAATGCTCTCGATCCATTGATCGATCTCAAGTCACCACGCCCCACGTACCTATAGCTAGCAATATATATATATATATATATATATATATATATATATATATATATCTATATATATATATATATGTGTGTATATATATATATGTATATATATATATATGTATATATATATATGTATGTATATATATATATATGTATGTATATATATATGTATGTATATATATATATGTATGTATATATATATATATATGTATATATATATATATATGTATATATATATTGTGTATATATATATATGTGTAGGCGAAGTATCCGATGAAAACCACTTTTACAGTGCAAACTGTGAAAACCCTATATATATATATATGTATATGTATATATATGCATGCATGCATGCATTAGCAACGTAGTAATGTTTACGTACGTATACAATTTGCTGTCCTGGTCCTGCATGCAAGTGGCAACCATGCAAACACATGCATGTATAGTGAGAGACAAAGTGTGTTTCCGAGGAGAATTAACCATGCACGCATCCATCTCTCACCAATAATTCAGATTAATATGGCCGCCCGTGTGCGTGCACATGCTTATGTTGTACATGCACATATATATAATCCTAAAAAAGGGCTTTTTAATTTTTTACTTGTGAGTCAAAAACTATACAAGGGGTCGACATGATCCATGCAACAATTTAGCAGCAAATTGGCATGCGGACGATCGATATACTGTTTTGACGACTGTCGTTAAGCCCACAAGCAAACACATCATGTGGATTGTGGACTGGCTGACTAGTGTTCAGTGGTGGCTGACTAGTGTTCAGTGGTACGTACGTAGAGTATCTGTGCGAGTGCGACTGTAGAGCGTGCGTACGTACGTATTCCCTCCCCCCACACACAGCACATGCCTTGCTTGCTATGTACCCTCTCAGTTTCTAAATTCCTAAATACTTGTCGTGCGGAGGGAGTATATGCAGTGCACAGCACAGGTGGACATATAATTAACGAGAGCGACCTCCTGCTGTTTTTATCACTTCTGTTCGTCTGTTTATGCATATGCATGTAGTAGCGTACAAGCTAGCATCCGCGACGACGTAAACGCAACACACGCCAATCCTACATGTGAATTAATTGATCAACTGCTTAATATCCTTGCTTTGCTCGACTTAGGTTGCCAGAAATTAAGACCATATACCCAGCTGCAGCTGCAAACGGTTTCAAGTTGCAAGTGTGTCCAGTAGTGCATTCCCAGTGCATGCAGACACACTTAAATTGGACACACACACAAGAAACAAAGGCACAACTACATCCATGCAGCTAGCTCATCAGGACCACGGCACTGCTGTACCAAACATTAATTCACGAGTACGTCGACTTGCAAAACAATAGACGCTACACAGTACATAAGTTGCATTTGGTATCTATCCACCAATATATAGCAACACCTTTTGTCCCTGCACATATAAATAAGAAGCACAGGAACACACAGTACAATTCAAGGCTAGCTCTTTGGCATGTGCGTGCCAAACCAGAAAAGAAAACGATAAAAGAGAGTTTAATTGTAACCATTTATGGTTCAAAGGTAGTTGCTAGGGAATTCGTCTAGTGTACATCACCCCTGTCTATGGATAATGGGAACTACTTGCACAAATTTACAAAAAACTTTAGCAGTGGTACTTTGGTAGAAAATAAGGACTTCAGCATCCAGACACACACACACACACAAAGGACAAGATGTCTCTGGGCAGCAGAAAAGCAACATTTCAGGACCGATCAGTTCTTCTTTTGAAGCTACCAGGCTAACAGAGTCATATATAGCTCGACCAGATGCGAAAAGCTCAAAACATGTTATTCGGTCACCGAATCTGCAACTGGCGTTTTTCAGCAAGCAGGCAAGTCATGTAACACTGAACTTCACGGTTGGTGGAACTTTAGGACCCAAGTGTGTCAATGCCATCTCTCTTGCATAAGGGCACCTCGTAGCATCTTCCGACTGGTGCCTCAGCAATTTGACGTGCCGTGGTTCCTTCGCACGCGTCTCCATTTGCAGCATCTCCAGAACAGTTGTCCTCCTCAGCAGAAAGTACAGGAGTTCCATCAGCTCTGATTCCCCACTAAACCCTCTGATTATGATTGTGTAGAGCCTTGCAAGCGTAAAATCCTCAGGCCATGTAATGTTCAGCTCAATAGGTTGCTGAAGCTCGCTGCAACCCTGCATGGATAAGCTCGCAAACTTGAGAATGCATGATACTAGAAAGTAGTAATGCCTATAGGATACCCAGAGGCAGGAGAAGCATACCCACAACTGTGTGGCTGTGATGGAAAAGAAAGCAAGTGTAGTGTGGAAGCATGCAGAATTAGAAATAACAAGCGCACGACTTACATGTAGCCCAAAGTATTCAACTAAAGGAGCTGCTTTAAGGAGATAAGCCAGCGAGCAAATGCTCTCTTTCCAGGATTTCAAGAGAGACAGCACAATTGCCGTCAGACCAGCAAACCTTACTGTGTGCTGCAGCGCACGAGATACCTGGATAGAGCCCAGAAAAGGACATGAGTTCAGATGCACAAGACTTTGATGGTAACGAAACAAGGGGCAGAAGTCTTTGCATACCTGTAAACGTTCGGGAAATTGTAAGACCAGCATTTCCAGCTTAGGAAGCTTAGGAAGTGCACTTATGAAGTCTAAAGGGCATTCATTCTTCTTCACAAAATAAACATAGAGTTGGTGAAGAATTGGTGCATATTCATAGCCAATATTTATCTTGTGGCCCTTGTACACGAACCTCAGAAGTTTGTCAGCATGAATACCAACACTAAGTAAGCTATCGCAGAAATCAAACTCCAAGATCTGCAATCGTGCATGAAATTGTTGCGTGAGTCAATTGATCGCAATCTCGTAGAGTCAAACTATGGAGAGCACAGCAGCTGGACATAATATTTAAAACAACTGCATCAGCCATTGACACACGGCTCAGAGAAAGGAAACGAAGACTTGAAAAGCCACTAAGATTTGCAGGCTCTGTTCCTAAACTGCAATTGGACAGCGTCAACTGAATCAAAGAGCAGCCTCTCCCATCAGAAAAAGGCCACAAAAGGAAGTCATATGGCTCCGCGGATGCAGGAAACTCCCAGCTTCTGCTACAAATCACGCAGCTCGCCTTCTAATGCTTGTCATCAAGGTCAAGGCAGAGCCTTTCTGTAGAGGCTGCTCTTGCAAAGCCAATCCAGCGATCCAGCTCAGAAGCATGGGCTGAGGTTAATGGGAATCTGACAGTGAATTCCTTGATTCTATCACCATAATGATTTTGCAAAAGCCCATTTACTTTGTGAACAAACTTTGTAGCTTCAGTATTCCAAAAATGAGGATTTTCATGGTAATCTGAGAGTTGTGGCTCTTGCATCCCGAAATTATGAGTATCAAGGATGAGATGGTCGATGTTTTTCCAGAGGTGTCTCCATCTGGTGGAAAGACAGCCTGTCATTGCAGCCTTGCTTATAGTCATTAGGGAAAGAACTTTGATTAAAATGTCATCAGGCAGTGTACTGATCCAATCACAGTTCTGCAGCATATTGGATATAAAAAGGAAAGCATGTTAGCATCCTGAGTTCTCAACGTCTTACAATTTATTATATAATTAAAATAGAAGGACAAGAAGCTACCACGTTCGTCCACATAGACAAAAATATATGGTCCATTAAAACTAATATTTAACGGTCAAGATCTTAAGATAAACACGGATAAATTAAAGTGGTTTGGTCAACTACACGCATAAGACTAGCGCATGTGCACGATCGGGACGTCCGCACGATCGGCCGTGCATACGCAGGACTCAAAAGAGTTAGGGGGCACTCTACAGACAAGGTGCTAATCATGACATTAATCCCTAATTTTATATATTTTCTAATTTTCCTGTTTATCCGGCCGGACTGGGACTGCAACTGGTGCACCTAGGTGCATGCAGTGAAACCACACCATTCAGAGAGGCATGCAACATTTCAAGTTTGATTAAAAAAGAAAAACGACTAAAGACAACTCTTGGCCAAAGAATTCATAGAGGAAAAATGAAAAGAAAGACTAGCAAATGTTTCATGCTTAAACATGGTGCTAAAAAATGTGAGATACTTCAAAAGAGCATAAAAAATATTCATGGTGTATTTTGGCTACAGAATTATTTATAGTTTTAAACATGTACCTAATGATTAGCTAATATCTCAATGCTAATACAATAAATACTTGACACATATCAACAATATGTAACACATCTATCCGCACAAATGTGCGGGTCACCTTGCTAGTTTATTTTACCATAGAAAACCAGTGATACCATGGGTGGTAGGCCATGATTACACTTTCCGTTGCGCAAAAATAGCCACATACTCCTTGTTTCCTCATGAATCTATAGGTTCTGACTTACAGAAAAGTTTAAACAAGCATCAAAATAACCCATTTACTAGGTAAACCATTTTTCTTTAATTTAAGCAATAAATGATAAATCATAAAGTTTTGGTACTATGTTCTACACCACCGGAAGCTTCGTAATGTTCTACTAATGCAGAACTGACCCACTAGCCTGGCACCTCAAACTTGGGTATGATTTGGAAATTTGGCACTGCTATCGATTGTCATTAACTTTCCCGTTAAAAGGTAACAATATTAGAGATTTTTCTTTTCTTTTTTGCGAGGAAAGAGATTTTTTCTTTTGTAGAAGATAAATATCTACTAAACCAGTCTGCTTGAGCCGAAATAACTCTGGTTTGCTTAAACCCCACTCACATTCTCCCATGATCTAATTCTTCGGAGACGTAAACTTCTAGAACTATTCTGGCATTCAACTTAGAAGCAAACTGCATTGTTAGACTAACGATATAAGGTTAACCATTGTATTCAAGAATCATGATATGCAAAATGGTATATAGAAATAATTTTGAAACAACTATGCATGTCTTGTTACTTTTTTATGTATATACAAAAGTTACTACACTAGGCGAGAAGGAAACTCAACATATAGGAATGCACTTGTTCAATAAATATACAATGTTGAGGAAACACACACCTGGACGGGTTGCTCAGCATCGTGCCTACGCATCCTCTTGTTTGTCGGGAGACAATCATCTAGAGAAAAGGAAAATAATCCTGAGCTACAGATGAAAATAAACTCAATATGTCACAGAACAACTAAATAGAATGGCAATATATCTTAGATTAAATGATGCATTCTTTTTAACTACAGTTATATATATCAAATGCAGGACAATCCCCTTCAAAAAATTTAAATCTCCCCTTCAATCAAATGCAGGACAATTAAGAAATCGAGTAATTAGTTGCCAAAATGTAAGTTTCTGCTTTGTTGCGAACTCCTAAATGTGATCAACTGACCGTTAGAAGATAACCATATCTTGAGAGTTAGGACCACCATAAATGTTTAGTTGGGTCCCTGTATTGTTCCATGCATATATTTTCGAACAACGAAAAAGCTAGAGTGCATCCTTCTGTAAAAATCTGGAATACATTGCAACACTATCGTTTTCTAATTAGGCATTGTCCCGTTTGGCTAACTTTTGGAAGTGTAAATGGAAACCAATCCACCAACAGCTTGTATTCCTGCCTCTAGCAAGCACTAAACTGGTAGGAATGCCAATATAACGTTCCAAAATGAACACGGGAGACAGGAATTTCCACCCATTCGAAGACTACCATGACTAGTAAGCACAATCCGAGGCGCTACCCATTTGCTTGAGAAAGAAAGAAAAATTGAACCCATGTCATCGAAATTACGCTAGAGATTTTAAATGATGTACATGGTAACTCAACTCATCAGGACTCAGGAGCAAGACAAAAGGCATTCCGATGATGCATTTCGATCATCTCTACCCCCTTTAAGAATTGGGGAACAGCCATCCACTATGGGCCGCATATACTAATGATCATGCGCAACATGGTTCGAACCGAATGTGGCTTCGATTTCGCAAAGGGAATCCCACAAGGACAGGACCTCCTCCCCATGATCCCCTCCGTCTCCGACCAAACCCTAAACCTCTCCCTCCCGTTTTGCTGCGGACCAACGGAGAGTAGCGGCAGAGATCGATGCATTACAGCAGATAGAGGGAATAGAGTTGAGAAGTTCACCTTCGGCGGCCGGTGCCGGAGCCCGCGCCGCCGGCGACGTGGAGCCCATGCCCGTCGTAGCAGGCTGTCTCTGGCAGGCACTAGAGTGGCAGCAGTAGAGGACGAGGTTGCTTCTAATGGGCCGGGCCAAGCAGCGTACTTTCTATTCTTCCACTAGACCGGCCCAGTCCTCAGCTTATTGGGCCGGCCCACATCTTCCCCACCTCATCTTTCTTTCAGTCGCCGACCACCGCTCTGAGAAAAAGAAAAAAAACTGTCGCCGACCACAAGCCGCCGCGAGGTCTCGACGGAGAAGAAGTCCTGCTAAGGTAGGTCACCATTTACGGCCTGGCAGTCACCTCCGATCTCACGTAGCCAAGAGCGCAGTCACGATCCGTTCAGTGATTTCGTTTTCTTCTAGGATCTCTCTTCATTCGCCCGCCGCCGCATCCATCTGCGTCAGCATCTGCTGCCGATTCTTGCGTTTCGGGATGGCGACTGTGAGGAGCCTCAAGATCAAGACGTCGACGTGCAGGAGGGTCGTGAAGGAGCTGCGGTCGTACGAGGAGGAGGTGGGGAAGGAGGCGGCCAAGACCGCCGCCATGAAGAACAGAGGCGCCGATCCCTATGACCTCAAGCAGCAGGTGAGAAAATCTTCCACTGGCAAGACCTGTTCTCTTGATGATGCACAGCAAGGTGAAAAATCTCAAGGTGTTTATGTTTTTATTCTGCTAGGATCATGTGTTCTGTGATTATTGTGAGTGTTTGTGAAGTGTATCATTGACTTCTCTTTATAGAATTTGGTTAGTTTTATGGATGCTGTTTTTTTGTTCCGTGGGGGAAATGGACTAACTTAAGCGCCGATCTTTACAGAATTTGGTTCAGTTAGAACAAATTATAATCGATATGGTTGTGGAGTTAAGTATTTAGCCATAGAAGTATCTGACCCCCTGTGAAGATGTGACGATGGAGGATTCATTGCGCGGAGTAACATTTGACAAATGTTTTGTCATTAGTTTTGCAGTGCAGTGGTCAGTGTGTCCTCTATGGTTTCAACCCATTTTATTAATAACTTCAAGCACTGGAGCGTTGCTCTTTGTTTTAGTGGTTAAAAGTTAGCTGTACTTCTAGTCCATCCTAGGTTTTCTGGGAATTAACATGAAGGCGTTGCATCGTAGTTTTCCTCATCATTCATGGCATATGAAATGGTGATGGTTTATTGTAATTCTGTCCGTGGCCAGTCCATGTGATGACTTCATCATCATCTTCATGTAAGGCAGTCGTTTTTTTCCTTAGCAAAGAAAAAGAAAATCTCCCACTGAAAACTAGTTTGCATTTCTCAGGTGCCTGCCATTTATCAGGGTGTAGAATTCTGAATGGACATAGTAATATGCAGAACTGTGAGTTAAATGTCTTTAGAGTAGATATGTTCATTCATTGTCACATTTTCAGAGCTTAACCTATACTCACGTTCTTTAGGAGTAGTTCTTAATTAAGAATATATTACAATTCGTGTATGTTTGAAGAGTTTTAAAATGGGTGTTCTGTAATCGAGATTGCAAAATATTTAGATATGTCCATGTCCAAGATCCTTTATTCCCTTTTTAGATGAGCAAGTACTTATTGTTGGGAGCATTGCAGTTCTTTCAAGTTGTAGCTCGGTATCAGGCCATTTGCACTGCATTTTAATGGCATTCACTTTTTCAGGAGAATGTCTTAGCCGAGTCAAGGATGATGGTCCCAGACTGTCATAAGCGACCCGAAGCTGCTCTGGCAGACCTGAAAGCAACTCTGGTACAGCTCAGAAAATTTCAAGCTAGATTTGAAAATGTTTGTGATCTTGTCTTGACCTGCTTCAAACTGTTGCAGGCTGAATTGAAGGAGTCGGGTGAACAAGGTGCAGAGATAGGAGAGGCCGAGAGCACAATCACAGAAGTCGAAACTGTATTCAAGCCAACTGAAGAATAACTCAAAACCCTTGTTTGGTTTAATGCCCTGTATTGTTCATACATCAGAAACTCATTCCATGAGATGTTTCATGAGCGGATGAGGCCCGGCTTGTAAGATGCTGCCTGAACTGTGTTTGCTATATCTATGTGTTTCTTGCCACGTGCAAGACAACCCAAGAAAGTCAGAATTGCTGGTTAAACATTTGTTAATCTGCATATATATAAGTATAAATTCTATACATCATATTGCTGTACAGCATTCTATCATCGTGCATGTGTGTGTTGTTTGGATAAGAAAAAAAGAGGAGAAATAACTATGTAATTTCCTGTCAAAAAAATACCACTTCACAAAAATGCTTCCCGGATCACCCGCGCAAACACCCGTGATGACAAGCGACTCAAGACATCCGGTAGGATTTTCGACGAGATGCTCGGCAACACAGGTAGAAGTTCTTGTACCAAAGACACAACATTTACGTCCTGTCATCACAAAAGGATGTGTATCTATATCAG